>NC_143012.1:198236746-198836746 GCF_055824585.1 Amblyomma mixtum | reverse complement strand
CGCCTGACTGAATGTTTCGGCAAGTGAAGGTGATTAATCTAGCAACATTATCTTCTTTACGAGGATTCACAACACTGCTGCTGACGCTGAGTATTCACAGCCCTGCTGACGCTTTGCGCAAGAACCCTACCCTTCAGCACTATGGAACCTAGAAAGATCTGCAATTGCGAGCTATGACGTTAATTTATTGAAGCCTGTTATTAAAAACCTAAACATGCACGCTGCTCGAGGCATCCATGTTCGAGAACGTATTAAAGCGGAAGCCTTTAATGCCTCATCGTTGTAAGCAGGAGCTGTCGACAGAAATTTCACGCTTTTCAGTTGGTCGAAACGGTCGTGACGTCACAGTGCGCGAATTTCAAACGGGGCCAATTGTACTTTGGTTACTAACCATGCAACCAATTAAAGGGATCGCATAGTGATGCTCCAAGTAAGTTTTACTGAGTTTAGTTAATTGCTTACTTAACCAATTAGTCTAATTAACATTTCTATTCAGACCAGATAAATAAATAAAACCGAGCAGAAAATTGGCCGAGCTTGGGAATCGATCCCCGGTCTCCTGAGTGCGAGTCGAGCCGGTCGAGCACGCTACCACTCAGCCATTCCAGCTCGATGGTTTCGAATGAACAAAGGTGCGTCTAGTGAATACGGTTCCCATCTTCCTCCCTTCCCGTTACGGCGAGGTGTTGGTGTCCACCGACATATGAGAGACAGATACATTTCCTTTCCTCAAAAACCAATTTACTGACGAGCTAGGCGTATTTGTCCGTGTTTCAGATTGGTCCAAATTGTCGTGACGTCACCGCGCACGAATTTTGACGGGTGTCCACCGAAATATGTGAGGCAGTTAGTGCGCAACTTCCTTTCCTCAAATACAATTTTCGACTAGTGTCTACTAAGATATGTGAGACAGTTACTGCGTAATTTCCTTTCCTCAAATACAATTTTCATTTTCTTCATTACGGCCCCTCTTTCTTCTTTCACTCACACTTCCTCCCTTCCTGTACGGTGCTCCTCAGGAGTGCACCGAGACGACAGAGAATTACAGCCCCATTTACTTTCCTCTAAAAGCGTTGCGTTCAAAGAGCAACGCATCCCGCCGAACGGGTGGTGGCGTTCCTTGGACTCCATGGCAGTGCTACAACACGCTGTCGCGTTCCACTCCTAAAGGCGAAGCTTAAGCGTCAATAATTGGCATTTGATGCACCAACACAATGTGAAGAGAACAATCGCGTAGCAGAATGCAGCACTCAGGCTTTCGCCTTTCACCACTTTAGCCGCTAAAGTTCTCCGTAATTTTTTTCTATAAACGCAGTAGGGAGTGACATGTCGGCCGCTAGTATTGTAAAGCGATGACAAATCGCTGGAGCACTATTTTATAAAACGGCCTTGATTTTTGCCCCAGTTGTCCCTGACACTTAAAAACAACTACTGCAACTGTGATGGAAGGGCGCTGCGTTATAACATCACTTAACACAGCGGCAATGCAGTTAAAACTGTCAAACTCAAAGTGAGTCATTTTTATAAATTTCTTTTTGAGGACAGCAAAAATAGAAAATTACGAATATATTTAGCCACTAAAGTGGTGAAACGCGAAATCCTGAGTGCTGCATTGTGCTGCGCGATTGTTGCGCATGTAGCGATGAATTTTCCCACGAGTAAAGTGAGCCACTACACTTTCACATTCTGTTGGAACATTAATTAACTGCTAAATAATGATGCTTAATCTTCGCCTCTAGGAGTGGAACGCGAAAGCATATCGAAGCGCTGCCAGGGTCTACGGAACGCCACCACCCATTCGGCGCGATACCTTGCCCTTTGAACGCAACCCTTTTTGAGGAAAGGAAATAGCGCTGTAATTCTGTGTCATCTCGGTGGACACCTGAACCACACCGTACAGGAAGGGAAGAAGAGGGAGCGAAAGAAAAAAGAGAAAGAGGGGCCGTAATGAAGAAAATGAAAATTGTATTTGAGGAAAGGAAATTACTCTGTAACCGTCTCACATATCACGGTGGACAGCCGAAAGGCGGGGACATTTTGTTCACGACAACGATGAGCTATTAAAGGCTTTCCCCTTAATACCATTGTTCACATTTACACAGGAGCTCTTTCCCTTTCCCAAGTCTCGCGCGGTTGCATCGTCGCATGTGTCTCTGACGTGATGTTTTGTAACGTGACCAACACTGGCCGGCGTTGAGCAGATTCGCGTGGCTCCTGGAGAGCCGTGCTGCGCATGCGCGATGAGCAAATGTGGTCACCACGCACAGCTGGCGTACCTCATCGCGCACGCGCTCGCCTTCTTTTCCTTAAAATGATCGGAGTGTAAAACGGTGACAACGCTAACGCCAATGAGCACAATGAACAAAGACGGCCTATGTCTTCAGCGCCGCGTTTCTGGTTCAACCTTGTCAATGCCGCAGTCCACATCACTTTCTCACCACCCCACGTACCTATAAGCACGATTCAGGCGTCCACTGACCCAGGGAGCCATTATGCACACTTCCTTTCTTTAAAATGATGGGAGTGTAAAACATTGTCAACGCCAATGAACACAACGAACGCCGACGGCCTATGGCTTCAGCGCCGCGTTTCTGGCGCAACGTTGTCAATGGCAACGCATGCAGCGCTCACCTATCACTACCGCCACTTAGCTTAAAGCACAGTTTAGATGTCCACTGTTCCAAGAGGGCAGTTATGCACCTTCTGTCAGGTTCTGATGTCCACCTGGATGGGGACACCTCGCCCTCACCTCACACGTATATCCTGGCATAGCAGAGCGAAGCAACTGCCAAGAGAGAGAGAGAGAAAACTTTATTTACAGAGGAATTCGGGGCACGCCCCAGGGTCCCCGCACGACCCCACTGCACTCAAGTGTTTATGTTCCGAAGGTCCATAACACTGGCAGCACGGCCGGTGGCGATGGTCTGCACGGCCGGGTCCTCCGAGCGCAGCAGGGTCTCCCAGTCCTCCCAGGTCTTGAGGTTCTCTAGGTCCCGCGGGGGAGGCTCCGCCGGGCAGAGGGAAATGATGTGGAGGGAAGAAGCGAAGGGTTCTGGGCATAGGTCGCAAGCAGGAGTGGGGAAGGAGGGATGATAGTGGGTTAGGGTAAGGGGCGAGGGGAGAGTATGTGTTTGTAATCTGCGCCAGAGTGTTGCGTGTCTGTTATCTAGGGAGGGGTGGGGCGGGGGGTAGAGCTGGCGAGAGGCTCTGTATGCCTGGGTCAGCTCACTGAGTGAGTGCATGCGATCCTTCGTGAATCCCCGATCCGAGGCCACCTGAGCCCGGTTTAAAGAACCTCGGGCTAAAAGGTTGGCGCCCTCGTTTCCGGGATTCCCGGAGTGCGCGGGCACCCATATCAGCTCCACTTGGCGGGGCGGGGGGGCATCGGGCGAGTCCAGTATGCGAAAAGCAGGGACATGGACTCGGCCTCCAGCAAAATTTAGAATCGCAGTTTTAGAATCGCTTAAAATGTACTGGGATTCCGTGCGGGTTATAGCAAGGGCAATGGCGGCTTCCTCTGCAGCCTCTGGGGACGTGTCTGGAGGGAGAGGTAGTGTGAGGAGGGCGGATTTGCCAAACCACTACTGCAAGAACGATCACAATAGTAGTGTAGTGTAGCTTCCCGAGCCTGTCTCCGACACCTTAATCTCTGCAGCTCGCTACGTTACGAGGTAGGCGCGAAATAGTGTGCGGTAACTTTGCATTATTTGGCTAAATTTCAGGTGAATTTCCATTGCATGCACAAAGCAAAATTGAAGAATAACGCGCGATGTGAGACACAGGGCTACATTTTGTCATATGTGCTAAAATTTTGATCAGCAGGTAGAAAAATTTTATACATTTCCCTTGGATGGCAGTCTATCTTCGACTGTTTTCTCTACTGGCATGAGCTGTCTTTGCTCGCAACTTATGGCTCAACCAGAAGTGCGAAATAAAAACTGGTATGGCGCAAGAAACGGGGACACAGAAGGCACGCAAAACACAGGACTGACGCCAACTTGCAACTGGGGTTTATTGCACCAATCCTGCCTTTTATACCACAACCAAGCCATATCAACGAAAGCGTAAACGTTGTGCATATAAAACGGCAATTCATGCGACCACTAGCAATAAAGTAACGCTGATCATTACAGAATCTAATCTAAACAGAGCTTGGGAGGCCAACTTATTTTCTGGCCAGCAGAAACACATAAACCAAGGCAAAAAAGAAAGAAACAAGGCACTCGGGCATGACAAGTCCACACTAACGAATTATGAAACGCGTGATGAAGGCGAAACAGAGCAAAAAATCGAACGACTATGAGATAAAACCACGTGAAAAAAGATGACCAACAATAACGCGGAAAAAACATGACCAACAATAACAATAAGGAGGGATGAAGTCTGAAGATACAGCACCTAGCGTCAAGTGATAAAAACTGAAGATCATTCCTGAAGAACAGTCGTCTTAGCGTCTAAGAATCTAAAAATTGTAAAACACCGAAAGAAAGGACGAAATAAGAGGACAAAACCAAGGGAAATCGGCGAACTACAAAAAAACCTTCTATAAAAGACGTCTCGGCGCTGCTAAGCATAATGGAAGGCCTGCTAACGCATTTTTTGCCAGCTTTTTCGATGAAATATGCCTCAACAATTTCTCTCTCAGTTTTATCTTTCCCACTCTTTAAAAATCTAGCTTTCTCGAATTCGGGACGGCAATTAGAACAGCTCTTGCAGTGGTCAACTAGGAAGCTTCTTTCGTTGTTGCGCAAGTTTCGGGAATGCTCACTTGCACGCTCATTAAAACAACGACCTGTTTGCCCGATGTAAACGAGGCCACAGCTAAGCGGTATCTCATAAACCACTTGTGTCCTGCATTGCGTGAACTTTTTTCTTGGTGTTTTATGGTGCGGCTTGCACCATAAAACACCAAAGAAGCTTCCTAGTTGACCACTGCAAGAGCTGTTCTAATTGCCATCCCGAATTCGAGAAAGCTAGATTTTTAAAGAGTGGGAAAGATAAAACTGAGAGAGAAATTGTTGAGGGATATTTCATCGAAAAAGCTGGCAACAAATGCGTTAGCAGGCCTTCCATTATGCTTAGCCGCGCCGAGACGTCTTTTATAGAAGGTTTTTTGTAGTTCGCAGATTTGCCTTGGTTTTGTGCTCTTATTTCGTCCTTTCTTTCGGTGTTTTACAATTTTTAGATTCTTAGACGCTAAGACGACTGTTCTTCAGGAATGATCTTTAGTTTTTATCACTTGACGCTAGGTGCTGTATCTTCAGACTTCATCCCTCCTTATTGTTATTGTTGGTCATGTTTTTCCGGGTTATTGTTGGTCATGTTTTTTCCGCGTTATTGTTGGTCATCTTTTTTCACGTGGTTTTATCTCATAGTCGTTCGATTTTTTGCTCTGTTTCGCCTTCATCACGCGTTTCATAATTCGTTAGTGTGGACTTGTCATGCCCGAGTGCCTTGTTTCTTTCTTTCTTTTTTGCCTTGGTTGATGTGTTTCTGCTGGCCAGAAAATAAGTTGGCCTCCCAAGCTCTGTTTAGATTAGATTCTGTAATGATCAGCGTTACTTTATTGCCAGTGGTCGCATGAATTGCCGTTTTATATGTACAACGTTTACGCTTTCGTTGATATGGCTTGGTTGTGGTATAAAAGGCAGGCTTGGTGCAATAAACCCCAGTTGCAAGTTGGCGTCAGTCCTATGTTTTGCGTGCCTTCTGTGTCCCCGTTTCTTGCGCCATACCAGTTTTTATTTCATCATGAACCAACTCGCCCAAACTAGAGTTTTACCAGAAGTGGGAGTTTCGTGTGGCGTTCAGTGCTTGCGGTGGTTCTGTTTATTCAACGCCGTCCATATCACTAAGCCGTCGCCTGCAACAAGCTGCGATATAGGATAGGAAAACATTTAATGTCTAGCAGACAGAGGGCAGCCATAGGGCTACCTGCCTAGACGATGGCCGGAAGGTCTTGACTCTCGGCGGCGGCTCCGTGCAGTCGCACGTGTTGTAGCTCAGTCGCCGGATAGGATAGGATAGGATAGGAAAACTTTTATTGTCCAACAGAAAGAGGGTAGCCAGAGGGCTACCCGCCTAGACGACGGCCGAAAGGTCTTGACTCTCGGCGGCGGCTTCGGCCAGTCGGACGAGTTGTAACTGAGTCGCCGGGTCGGAGCTCAGTAGCAAGGTCGCCCATTGATCTTTTGTGTTTATACCTCGTCCCTCCCGGGGAGCATGAGGACATTCCCATAGTATGTGGTCCAAGGTGGCCCTAAGTTCGCAGTTTGCGCATTTGTCTGAAAATTGCCCTGGGTACATATGACTCCAGAGGGCCGGGTTTGGAAAGGTGTAAGTTTGTAACCGGCGCCAGTTGATGGCTTGGTGTCTGGACAAGGATCTATCCGCTGGAGGAAGTCTAGCTCGTTGCAAACGGTAGTGTTGTGTAATTTCTCTGTAGGTCACCATGCGATCCCTGTCTGTAAAGACCACCTCGCTCGGGTCCGCCCGGAAAGAAAAGCCTCCGGCGAACTCGTGGGCCGTCTCATTACCAGGCAGGGATGCATGTTGCTGGTGTCCAGACTAGTGTAATTTTCCGGTCTATTACATGACGGCTTAGAATTGTATTAAGGCGAAAGCCTTTAATGTCTCATCGTTGTAAGCAGCAGTTGTCGACAGAAATGTCACGCTTTTCAGTTGGTCGAAACGGTCGTGACGTCACAGTGCGCCAATTTCAAATGGGGCCAACTGTACTTTGGCTAGTAACCATGCAACCAATTGATGGAATCATATAGTGATGCTCCAAGAAAGTGGTACGGAGCTTAGTTAATTCCTTAATTACCTAATTAGCCTAATTAACTTCTCTAGTCAGGCCATATAAATAAATAAAACCGAGTAGGAAATTGGTCGAGCTCGGGAATCGAACCCCGGTCTTCGGAGTGCGAGACGAGCATGCTATCCACTCCGCCATGCCAGCTCGATGGTTTGGAATGAACAAAGGCGCGTCTAGTGAATACGGTGTCTTCACTCACTGCCATCTTCCTCCCTTCCCTTCCGGCGAGGTTTAGGTGTCCACCGAGATATGAGAGACAGATACATTTCCTTTCCTCAAAAACCAGTTTACCGACGAGCGAGGAGTAGAACCGAATGGGCGATGGCGTTCTATGGACTCGCTGGCAGCGTTGCAAGACGCTGTCACGTTCCACTCTTAGAGGCGAAGCTTAACATCTTAACCGCACATCAGTGACCGCACTTTAGGTCAAAAAGTGCACCCCCCACCCCTGAATTTTGGCGGGTGTCCACCGAGATATGTGAGACAATTACTGCGTAAATTCCTTTCCTCAAATACAATTTTCATTTTCTTCATTATGGGCCATCTTTGTCTTTCTTCTTTCACTCCCACTTCCTCCATTCCTCTACGGTGCGGTTCAGGTGTCCACCGAGATGACAGAGAATTACTGCGTCATTTCCTTTCCTCAAAAAGCGTTGCGTTCAAACGCAAGGCATCGCTCCGAACGGCTGGTGGCGTTCTGTGGCAGCGCTACAACACGCTGTCGCGTTCCACTCCTAAAGGCGAAGCTTAAGCGTCATTAATTAGCAGTTAATTAGTATTCAGACATTAATCAGTAATTAACCATTAATTAGTGATTTGTCATCCCTCAGTAATTAGTACTCAATTACATGTGACGCCACCAGTGCCACAGAAGCAGCCAAAGTGGTGCGGAAAAAGCTTTCGCCTCTACGCACTTTAGACAGTCAAAGTGCCCCAGAATTTTTTGTTAGAGGGGAGACCCGGCCCCTGCTGAAATTTAGTATGGCGACTTTGGAGTCACTGATGATGTATCTCGCTTTTGTGCCTACACAGGCCAGTGCTATGGCAGCTTCCTCTGCAGTCTTTGGGTTACCCGGGAGTACGGAGGCACTTATTTTGAGGAGTTGTTTATTATTGACGACCGCGACGGTCATCGTGTTCTTACCATACTCAGCGGCACCCACGTAGACCACGTCCTCGTCTTTGTAGGAGCAGAAGCGTTTCTCTAGCGCCTCTGCCCGCTTGGCCCGGCGCACTGAGTGATGAATAGGATGCATATTCCTGGGAAATGTGGGTACAACTATATTGTCTCGAATTTTTCCGAGCATGTCAACTTTGGCGGTTGTTCTGTTATCTCGTCTCAGATTGAGTTTTTCTAGAATGGCCCTGCCGGTTGTGGTCCCGGCTAAGCGTTCGATTTGGGACGTTCTCACTGCTTCCGTAATTTCTTCCAGGCTATTATGCATGCCTAGCTCTAGGAGGCGGTGAGTGGATGTACAAGTGGGCAATCCTAGAGCTTGTATCGTGCACCACCTGATAATTCCATCTATCTTTTCCTTTTCTGAAACTTTAAGATAAAGGAAGGGGGCAGCATACGAGATACGGCTAACTACGAACGCCTGTGCCAGCCGTAGGAGATTCTGCTTTTTCATGCCGTGTCTTCTGTTGGCAATCCGCTGTATGAGCCGCATAGTTTGTTGCGCGCAGTTTTCCATCTTAGTTATTGCATCACCGTTATACAGGTTGCTTTGTATAATCATTCCTAAAATTCTGATTTTTTCAACATGAGGAATCTCCGCCCCCTGAGTTTGTAATTTGATGTTAGGGATGGTTCTAGTTTGTCTTTGATGCAGAGGTCGATAAAAAAGAAGTTCAGACTTCTGCGGCGAGCATTGCAAGCCCCTACGGCTGACATAGTTTTCGACCTCATTTATGGCCTTCTGTAGCGTACTTTCGATGTGCGCGTCGTGTCCACGGGTCATCCACATGGTGATATCGTCCGCATACTTGCAGAAATTCAAGCCATCTATCCCCTCCAGTCTCTGCGGGAGCCGTATCATGGCCACGTTGAAAAGAAGAGGGGAAAGTACCGAACCCTGGGGGGTGCCTATGCTGCCCAAGTGTATGTCTTGAGACTGACTTTCACCAAAGTGGATGCGCGCTATCCTGCCCGAAAGGAAATTGGCAATGTAGCTGTATGTGCGCTCCCCGACGTTTAAAAGAGCCAGGTTTCCTAATATCGCCTCGTGTTTTACATTATCGAAAGCTTTAGTGAGATCAAGTCCCACTATTACTTTCGCATCCAGCGACTTAGTGTCTAATATGTCATGTTTGAGCTGTATCATGACATCTTGCGTGGACAAATGCGATCTAAAACCTATCAACGAATGGGGGTATATGTCATTGTCTTCCATGAAATTGTTTAGTCGCGTTTGTATGACATGTTCCATCAGTTTTCCAACGCACGATGTGAGGGATATAGGCCTTAGATTTTCTAGATTGAGCGGTTTCCCTGGCTTAGGTATAAAAATTACCTTAGCAGTTTTCCATTGTTTGGGAATCTCACCCTTCTCCCAGCATTCTTGCATGAAATTGGCCAGCGCCGTTATAGATTTGTCGCCGGGTCGGAGCTCAGTAGTAAGGTCTCCCATTCGTCTTTCGTGTTTATACCTCGTCCCTCCCGTGGGGCATGAGGACATTTCCATAGTATGTGGTCCAAGGTGGCCCTAAGTTCGCAGTTCGCGCATTTGTCTGAAAATTTCTCTGGGTACACATGACTCCAGAGGGCCAGGTTTGGAAAGGTGTGTTTGTAACCGGCGCCATTTGATGGCTTTGTATCTGTACAAGGATCTATCCGCTGGAGAAAGTCTAGCTGGTGTCAAAGGATAGTGCTGTCTAATTCTCGGTATGTCACCATGCGATCCCTGCCTGTAGAGACCATCTCGCTGGGTTCCGCCCCGAAGGAAAAGCCTCGGGCGAACTCGTGGGCCGTCTCATTATCAGGCAGAGATGCATGTGCTGGTGTCCAGACTAGTGTAATTTTTCGGCCTATTACATGACGGCTTAGAATTGTATTCGTTAGAGGGGAAACCAGGCCCCAGTTGAAATATAGTGTGGCAACTTTGGAGTCACTGATGATCTACCTCGCTTTTGTGCCTTCACAAGCCAGTGCTATTGCAGCTTCTTCTGCAGTCTTTGGGTTACCCGAGAGTATGGAGGCACTTATTTTGAGAAATTGTTTATTATTGACGACCGCGAGGGTCATTGTGTTCTTACCATACTCAGCGGCATCCGCGTAGACCACGTCCTCGTCTTTGTAGGAGCGGAAGCGCTTCTCTAGCGCCTCTGGCCGCTTGGCCCGGCGCACTGAGTGATGAATAAGATGCATATTCCTGGGTAATGGGGGTAAAATTATATTGTCCTGAATTTCTCCGAGCATGTCAACTTTGGCGGTTGTTCTGTTTTCTCGACTCAGATGGAGTTTTTCTAGAATGGCCCTGCCGGTTGTGGTCCCGGCTAAGCGTTCAATTTGGGACGTTCTCACTGCTTCCGTAATTTCTTCCAGGCTATTATGCATGCCTAGCTCTAGGAGGCGGTGAGTGGATGTACAAGTGGGCAATCCTAGAGCTTGTATCGTGCACCACCTGATAATTCCATCTATCTTTTCCTTTTCTGAAACTTTAAGATGAAGGAAGGGGGCAGCATACGAGATACGGCTAACTACGAACGCCTGTGCCAGCCGCAGGAGATTCTAGTCTTTCATGCCGTGTCTCCTGTTGGCAATCCGCTGTATGAGTCGCATCGTTTGTTGCGCGCAGTTTTCCATCTTAGTTATTGCATCGCCGTTATATCCGTTGCTTTGTATAATCGTGCATAGAATTCAGATTTTTTCAACATGAGGAATCTCCCCCCCTTGCGCTTGTAATTTGATGTTAGGGATGGCTTTAGTTTGTCTTTGATGCTGAGGTCGATAAAAAAGAAGCTCAGGCTTCTGCGGCGAGCATTGCAGGCCTCTACGACTCATATAGTTTTCGATCTCATTTATGGCCTTGTGTAGCGTACGTTCGATGTGCGCGTCGTGTCCACGGGTCATCCGCATGGTGATGTCGTCCGCATACATGCAGAAGTTCAAGCCATCTATACCCTCCAACCTCACCGGTAGCCGTATCATGGCCACGTTTAAGAGAAGAAGGGAAAGTACTGAACCCTTCGGGGTACCTATGCTGTCCAAGTGTACAGAGGGCAAAACACATGCCTAGAACAACCAAACTCTGCGTTCCGGAGCTCCCAAAGCCGCTGCAACCAAGAAGGCAAAAAATGACGGTGAAATTCTATGAGCTTAACAGCCCATGTTTACATCCAGACCATTTTTAACCAAATCTAATCGCTAGTTATCGCGTGTTACGCCCGAAACACGCTCAGAGCGTGTTCTAGACATGCGTTTTGCCCTCTGTACGTATTGAAACTGACTTTCACCAAAATAGATGCGCGCTATCCTGCCCGAAAGGAAATTGATAATGTAGTTTGTATGTGCGTTCGCCGACGTTTAAAAGAGCCAGGTTTTCTAGTATCGCCTCGTGTTTTACATTATCAAAAGCTTTAGTAATGTCCAGTCCCACTATTACTTTCGCATCGAGCAACTTAGTGTCTAATATGTCATGTTTGAGCTGTCACATGGCATCTTGCGTGGACAAATACGATCTAAAACCTATCATTGAATGGGGGATAAGTCGTTGATTTCCATGAAATTGTTTAGTAGCGTTTGTATCACGTGTTCCGTCAGTTTTCCGGCGCAAGATGTGAGGGATATAGGCCTTAGATTTTCTAGATTGTGCGGCTTCCCTGTCTTAGGTTAAGAAAATTACCTTAGCGGTTTTCCACTGTTTGGGAATCTCATACCTGTGCTACACGGGAACGTTCGAATGAGATCTGAGCAGAATTACATTCGAGAATTAGAATGACATTCGGACTCGACGGACGCGCGCGGTGCTACACGACACTTTCCAAACGCATTCAAAGCCTCAGCTCGTTTTCAGTGTACAACGACGACGATGGTCACACTAGTCCGACAACGAGACTGTATATATCACGCTCAACAGCAGCATGTTATTATAGTGAAATATCTAGTTCACTATGATATGATTGCAGTGGGACAAGTTTTTCAGGCCAACGACACCGACGAATCCGACCGGCGGACGGTCAGCCTTGTCGGCGGCTGAGCGAAAGCACAGTGATGAGGCGGCGATGTGAATATGTTCGCGCTTCTAAATGAGCGAAACGAACGGCTATATTTCACATATCCACATTTGAACACTCCCCAGCGATAAGCGCTTGCCAAATTAATTTCCGTCGACGACGACTCCCTTCCCTTCCGCGACGACTAGGCCTAGCGAGTCCGCAGGGTTGTATCTGTGATTTCGGCGGTTGTTAAGAGCGAATCATAAGCTTTAGCGAATTAAAATGGTCACCGAGTGTAGTTTTTGCAACAGTGACCTGAAATTAACTATCGCTTACATCGCAGGACGCGCATACGATGAACGGGAAGCGGCGGTGTGACTCGAGCTGCCGAGCAGTGCTTTACGGCCAGCAGCAGTCGTCGCCGTCGCTAGCTTTTGACTTACAAGTTAGGCCATATCAGTTAGCGCGAACGGTCACCAAACATACTTCTGGATAAAGTAGTTTAAAATAAAGTACTGGGCATGTCGGAGGAAGCCGGGAAAATCAGCGAGAAGCGCCGATCATCCGATGTCAACAACCCGGCTGTGAAGTGTTTCTCAGGCGAGCGATCGCGTCGGCGCTTCCCACAGATTGTCGCACTGCGTAAACAAGTACGGGTACAACCGGTACAGAAGAGAAGAAATTATTTAATAGAACTAAAGCGCATATTTCGTTTTGTGTCTTGCAAACGAGCACAAGCTGTTCATACAAAGCGATGTAAACCAATGTAAACAGCAGTATGACTGCAGTCGTCCTCATCGGCGCACTCCTGGGGAAATTTCATGCACACGCGGTAAATGTTCATTGGTGTACTATTATCTGCAAGCACTCACTTAGAAGGAGCACGAACTATTTGTTAAACAAACAGCAGAAAAAAGCGAGTAGCGGGTATCGAAATGAACAGCCACAGAGCCGAAAGAAGTTCGCGGCGGTGGGCGGAGCGAAGCGACGGCGGCGGCGACGGCTATTGGTTGGTTCGGGCTGTGTCGCTTTCGAAGGCATTCCAAAATCTGGAATGTCTCCGCGGAGCTCCGTTGACTCGAACGCCATCTGAACCGAATGCCGCTGAAGAACTTCGTGTACCAGCGTTAGTTCGGCAGTCGAGTCGAATGACATTCAGTTGGAAGGCATTCGAAACGCCCGTGTAGCAGGGGTATCACCCATTCTCCCAGCATTTTTGCATAAAATTGGTCAGCGCTGTTATAGATTTGTTGTCTAGGTTTCTAAGCATTTTGTTGGTTACACCATCGGGTCCGGAGGCTGATTTGGTTTTCAGCTTTAGTATTTCTGCTCGAACCTCGAATTCGTGAATAGGGGCGTCTAATTTTCTGTTGGATTTACCCTCATAACGCCGTAAGGCAGTTTTGGTGGTGGAGCCTATATATCTACAACGAATTGCATCGAGGAGTTCCTGCTCCGAACCTTCAGATTTATAGCCTAATTTCTGTAAATTTTGTCGCTGTGTTAATTTACTGCCTTCTGGATCGAGGAGGTGCCGAAGGAGGTTTCATGTTTTGGCAAAGCAGATATTGCCCTCAAGCTGGTCACACATTGTTCCCCACTTCTGATCGCAGAGTATAAGTGCATATTCCTCAATCTGTTTGTTGTGGCGCACTAGGCGTCTTCTGAGATTTCGATTCCACTTTTGTCTTTTTAATCGCTTTTCCATACTAGCTTTGGCCTCCCACATATGAAGAAGGCGGCTGTCTAGTACTTCGAGTTCCGCATTGTCGTCGAGAGTTTTAATCGCATTCTTAGCATCACTGCGGAGTTCCTCCGCCCATTGTTCTATGTTTGTGATTTCTGTCTTTCTCCCGTCCTGCTTACGAGTGTCGCGGAAAGCGTCCCATTCGATAATATGCGGGAGCGCATTTCACGCTTGGCAGGGCCAACGTCAGTTTCCGTGACAAGTATGCAATGGCCACTGCCTAGGTTTAGCAAGGAGTTGGACCAATTAGCTGTACCCGCATTCTTCACAAGGGTGAGGTCTGGGGACGTGTCAGCGCACAGGCTGTTATCCATTCTTGTGTGAGTGAGAGGATCCGTGAGCAGGGTGAAGCCCATTTGCTGTATATCTAGCCCTAGCTCTCTCCCCTTTTTACAGTGCCGCGGGTAGCCCCACACAGGGTGATGAGGCATTGAAGTTACCTAGAATAACCAGTTCGATGAGAGTGGAAGCCTCCCATGTGCGCTCCGCAAATTTTCGATGTTTTCGTCGATTTTATCGTCTGTGCTCGCAAACTGCTGCTCCATTTCAACGCCGGAGGTCTTCACGACCACCGGAATACCACTTTTTTGGCAAGTGGAGCCCTCTTTTGCACTTTCTAGAGACTTTTGGACCCACGCCACCCGGCCAGGATGCTAAGCCTAACCTGGTGAGGGGCTCCCCGAGCCGCCCGCCGAGCGGACGCACAAGCTGGCTTGTGGCGTTGTAACTCAGCTGCGCCATGACTCGCATGGAAGTAACTGTGGAAGGAGAAAGTATCTAGCCTGAAGAGTTCAACTCTCAAGTAGGTTGGTTTAAGGTTAATAATACCAAAGTCAAGGCCCTCTTGCAGACAATAAAGGGAGAGCAAGCTGGCGACTCGAGCCGAGATGGGAGGCAAGAGAAAGCTTCAGCGCAAAGAATGGCGATAAAGAGAGAGGGAGAAGGAAGCTGGCGAGGCAATTTTTTGACACGCAGCAGACGCGCCTCTCCTCTGAGCTCCATAATATGGTGCTCAGACCGAAAGAGGGTCTCAATCTTATCATGGAACGCACTGACGCAACAGCGGCGGACGCAGTGAATATGGGGGCAGGTTTTAAACCGGCGGAAGTTAAGGAAGATATCGTACTCGTCAACCACAAGCAAAAATCGATTCTCATAGGCACTGACATCCCGGAGTGGATGCAAAAGTACCTGAATATCGGCTCCCTTCCAACGCCAAAAGGACGCGTTTAAGCGTTCGTCTACCTGGCTACTCCGGGCGGCTGTGGGAAAGGAGTTATACATTCAATTCCGGTCTCGCACACTGTGGAATTCATTCATGATATGTTGAAGTGCTTGCGTACCCCGGAGGTAATGGGAGTTAGGCGACATGGCCGTGAGTTTCTCACCGTGTCGCACCGTGTCGCACCGTGCCGCACTGGATTTAATATGGAGGCATGCCGCTACGTTGCCATCTCTATAAGAATAAATATGAGGTCTGTGTGACATGTGGCCAACTCGGACATCGACCGACGTATGCCTCAACTCAGACAACATTAAGTGTCGAGGATGTGAAATGAGCAACCCCCCTCAGGAACATACTTGTGACCCAAAGTGTGCCCTATGTGGTAAAATGGCACATACTGCTGTTAAATTTAGATGACAAAAAGAGTAATGGCCCAGACGGTATCCCTAATTGCTTTCTTAAACGTTATGCGGAACCTTTAAGCAAATATTTATGCCTAATTTACAATAAATCCATCAGTGAACAATGCCTCCCAGCGGATTGGAAAATTGCAAAAATAGTGCTTATCTTTAGTCCGGAGATATTTCTTGCCAGTCAAATTATAGGCCCATTTCTCTGACGTGTACTTGCTGCAGAATTTTAGAACATATAATTTTAAAATTTATCACGCAGTTTGTCAAAAAAAATAACATTCTTCATCCTCACCAGCATGGCTTCAGAAGAGGTCTGTCTACTGTCACCCAACTTGTTGAGATTCTACATGATTTTGCTAAAGCAATTAATGACCAATCACAAATAAACGCAATTTACCTGGACTTTTCAAAAGCCTTTGACCGTGTCTGCCATGAACAATTCCTTCTGAAACTCAGATATATTTTAGGGGATGGGCCAGTTGTGCAATGGATCCGCTGTTACTTATCTGACCACCGCCAGTTTGTTCAGTTCGGCGCCCAAACTTCCCGAACAATGCCAGTCCTCTCGGGTGTACCACCGGGCTCCGTTTTAGCTCCTATCCTGTTCCCCTTGTTTATAAACGACATAACTAGTCCGGTGAATTCCAAGATAAGACTATTCGTAGATGACTCTGTCCTGTATAGAGAAGTTCTGAGTCGGCAAGAACAAATTACTCTCAACATCGATTTTGGTTTGATAGCCCAATGGTGCACGGACTGGCCAATGGCCATAAACCTTAGTAAAACAGTGTCAATGTCTATAACAAAAAATAAATCTAAACTTTGTTTTTCGTACGGATGTCACAGTACGATCCTCAAAACAGTCACTGCGTATAAGTACTTGGGCGTCGTGGTCTCATCAGATCTGGGATGGTCAGCTCATGTTGACTATGTGGCAAACAAAGCGATGCGGAAGTTAATGTATCTAAAACAGGCCCTGCGGTACTCCACGAGGGAAGTCAAGCTTTTCGCTTATGGGATGTGTATTCGCCCGATTTTGGAATATGCGAACGTGGCATGGTGATCGTTTGTCCAAAATCAAATATCTATGTTCGAAGCTGTCCAGCGGAAAGCCACGCGTTTTACCTTCAACAGATACCAGCGCACCGACTCACCTACGCAGATGCTGACCGCGATTGGGCTTCATACACTAACCAGCTGTGCGATGCTACAACGTCTGAAATTTTTGTACCTTATCTTGCATAACATGATTAAAGTAAATCCTGATACCTACATCTCTTTCAATACTTCCAGAGAAACGCGTCATAAGCATCAATTCACACTCCAAGAATATTTTTGAGCCAATAATACCTATATTTTTCATTTTTCCCGCGAGTAGAATTCTTTAGACCAGAGTGCGGTCTCGCAGTCTACTATTGAGAAATTGTTGAACTTGCTGGCAATTCTGTACTGTCAACAACGAGGATGAGATGCAATCACTAATGTGTCTTTCATTCGCTTTTTATGTATAAATGTAAATTTGTGCTAACGTCAGCGCATGAATGACGGTATTTTAAGTGTCTTTTTATGCGCTTGCCTGTTTTTTGTTGTGGTGGTCTTCACATACTCTTGAGTACAAACGTGTGTATGGCTGTATGAGCAAATGTATACGGGTCCTTAATCCACTCCTGTAAAAACCCCTAAATGGATTGACTGTATCTCCAAATAAATAAATAAAATACTGGGAGACAAACAGTGCTGGGAACTGTGCAGGGCCCCGCACATAATTAAGAAGCGACAGCGGGAAGAACGAACGCAAGACAGTGAGAGCAAGGCAACAACAGACAGCGAGAACAACGCATCTGGACGACTGAGCAGACCAAGAACCAGAGAGAGGGGGGATTTCTCATGCTATAGGACTAATTTCCGCGCCTGGAGTCGGGGACAGGCTCTGGTGATCAGGCCCAGTCCACGTAACGCTACAACTCCCGAGGACGCTCGGGTTCCCGGGACCCCCTCAGCTGCAAGGGCCCTTCCAGCTCCCGGGGTCGTTCCAGCTCCAGAGGCCGCTCCAGCTCCAGGGGCCACTTCAGCTCTCGCAAGCGCTCCACTTCCAGGGGGTGGGACAACACTGGCAACAATTGTAACACCGGAGCCAGGCCCAAAATAGAGGGACGCCCTGACTCATGGGCAAGCGTCAATGCCGCCTGCGGACAGGACCAACGTGCCGGATGACCACAAGAGGGTGAGCTCTGTAGATAAGGTCTCCCGTACTCATCCACCCGGGGGGTCTCAGGACATCTTACAACTTAAACGCATGGTGGAAAAATTAACCGCGGCGGTTACGGCCCTTCAAAATGAAAGCGCGGAACTTAGGAAGCAGCTGTATCTAAAGATCCAGATAGATAAGAAGCGACCAGAAGCCGAAAAACCCACAAATAATACCCAGGAGAGTAGGATGGTGGTGGAGAAATCCCTATCACCACCCAGCAAGAGAAAATCGTTACAGGGCGCGTAACCCGATTAAGGCGATGGCAATGATGTGATTAATAAATGCTTCACAGACTTTGAAGTTCGTACAATGTGAATGGCTATGTTATTTTTGTGTGACTTGTCTTCTATACCTTACGTATGCTCGCACAGACGGCCACTGAGAGAGCGGAATGTCTCACCTACGTAGAATCGGCGACGTGAAAAAGGAATCTTATATACAACACCATAGGAACACCCACAAAATAAGCATTGCAGAAATTTTGTTACCTGTTGTTGTAGTGTTGTAAATAAGATTGCTTTTTGGTATGGCTGATTCTGTATCGGTGAGACAGGCCGTCATATCAAATGGCCATCTACGCGGGCATGCGAAAGGTATAAAAAACCAGTCGCGCAGAAATAGCATAGTCATACATTGTACGGACTGCGAAAACTGCGAAGCGTTGCTTAACAATACCATTATCATCACAAAATATGAAGACCAGACCTCGCGGACGGCTTATCGGCGAGGCATCCAACACACTTAACTATGGTCACACGTGAGTCAGAGAGCTGTCGGTGGCTCTGACCCCACAATAGCTTGCGTATCCTATTCAGTGACACCATTTGATAGTACCTCAATGTACACTTTCCCCGATAGGTTTGATCCTTTGTGTTTAGCTCGCCATGTTTCCTTTGTACTGCTGCCTGCCCTGTCGCAATAAATCATTTGGTTGCTATTCTACCCATGTCTCTTTCTTCTTCTCTTCTGTTCTGTCTGTTAGCGCTGTCTGTCAACGTGCTGCTACTCTTCACTGTTGCTGTGTTTGCGTGGCTGAGTACTGTGCGGCATCTACAGCGCGTCCAGTATGCGCATGCGAAAAACGCTGTCGTGCTAAAAGCATAAATGTAAGCACAATATTTTCTGTAGTTAGCTTTCCAGGCTTTGCGCACTTTGAGCAGCTAGCGCGAAAGCATCGCGCCGCCCGTTTTACACCGTACATGTGGTCCCCGCGGATCTGGACGTCCCATTTACTTTCAATAATTCATGAAATTGGTTTTCCTTGCAGCATTCTTAATCTCCTTCGACTAAATTTCGAGTTAGGGACTGAAAATGCGTGGAATTTTTTTAAAGTTCCGCTTATTTAAGCTGAACCGATGTTAGAGATAGAATGTAAGGAAGGGAGTTACAGTTAGACTGCAAAGAATTTAGGCCAAACACAAAACTCCCAACACATGTTTTCGGAACATAATTTTCCTCATACAGCCAGCTCTGAAGTTCTGGTTTAATTGAGGGCTTCGCTGCCCGGCGTTCCTGAACGAAAATGACGTCCAACTCTGCTGTTATTTTAGCGCCCTCACATTGCGTGTTTTGAGCGTTGTGGACACTAGCGCTAGAGCATGTTCACGCAGCATCGAACTGTATCACAAGAGCCCTTTGCACAAAGCGCGCATTTCCATCACTGGCATTGTTTGGGCCATTTATTCTGGCCATTCTCAGTGTCCAGACCTGTCGCTATTTTCTGACGCGGTGTATTTATACGAGCATACACCTTGCAGTTGCGGTCAAAAGCACACGGAGCACGCTCTTGCCTTGTAACATCTTTCACGCGTTGTCTAATTGAAACTGGCAGGTATGATGTGTCCATGCTGGTAGAGAACGCCAGTGCGCTTTCTAAAGGAGCAAGCCTTCTTTTCTTTTTCTAGAGGGAAAGCTTTCAAAGGGAAAGCTGCGCTTACGACGCTAGAATAAAACTGCCATTGGCAAGTGTAAGTTCTTCGCGTCAGAAGCGCGATTAGATGCTGCTCTTTACTCAAACGGGATCGAAAATCGCTGCACTACGTTTATTAGTACTATTCATGGGGAAGGTATTTTCGGAAAATATTCAATGATTCCCGCAATTAACATGATACATTTATGGATTTTTCCGCTCAAGATTTGTGTGTAATGCGGGGATCATCAAAAAAAAAGTGCCCTGCATTATCATGGGGCACTGTTCTTTTTCTGACTATACGGTAAAGGCGCGTTAGTTTGCGCGATTCATTTCATGCTAAATTTGTTCGCAGAATGGTTCTTGCAAACAAATGTAAGAGAATTAGCCTTTTTTTACCGTGAATTTCTTTATTCGCCGCAGCCTTCTGAGCCATCTTCCTAGTTATTTGCATCTAAGCACTGAGGTTCACGGGTTCTTAAAATTATTAAACGATTCAAAAACTGCCGTTCATGATGATGCACGCAGTGGAAATTTAGCTGCAGTTGTTGTTGCAACTCCGGTTTATCCCTGCTTCTCCGTCTCAAACTTCGTAACACGTGAAGGACCTTCGATTTGCGCATTGAGCCGACTCTCTAACAATTTATTGTACATCTTGGCTAATTTAGCCTGCTTGAGTGGATATTAAATGCTGGTAAAAGAAACAAGCACATCCTTAAGAGACAGTACACAATTAATACATGGCTTCTGCGAAACAGACGATAGTTCTAGCGTCGAAAAGCTTGCACGGCCATGTTCACAATGCTTTGACCATGCTTATAGAGGTAGGCTTATATTTAAAAAGCTGATTGGCTGCAAAGCGCAGTAATTCAGTGGCCTAGTACTCTCCACCTAAACAATTAAAACGGAACAGGAGAGTTACAACTACTGCAGTCGTGAAGAGATAAAAAAGCGAATATAAAACGAATCAATGGAAGAATCTGGTAGTTTTCTGTAAAGACACTCGCACGGCGTATGAGCCGAACGGCCACCTCCACTGCCTTTAACATTTTTCAAACCTCTGGCCTACAGCCCTTTCTGATGACGGCGTTCTGTTGACGTTCTGATGACGTTCTGATTCCCTTTCTAATGATGATTTTGATGATTTGTTTGTTTGTTTATGGGGTTTAACGTCCCAAAGCGACTAAGGCCATGAGAGACGCCGTAGTGGAGGGCTCCGGAAATTTCGACCACCTGGGGTTCTTTAACGTGCACTGACATCGGACAGTACACGGGCCTCTAAAATTTCTCCTTCAAAGAAATTCAACCACCGCGGCCGGGATCGAACCCGCGTCTTTCGGGTCAGCAGCCGAGCACCACAACCACTGGGCCAACGCGGCGGCTTAGTTTGGTCTGCGTTACCGTGTTAGTAAGCCCCAAGGTTATCAAAAGGACGACTTTTTAAGCGATATTTTTTAAAGCGAACGTGTGCTTCACTGCGCGAAAGGCTGCCCCGGTACTCAACAATCATAGCTAGCGAACGCTGCAAAGTCTGCATTCTTAATTGAAATATAAAAGAACAACTGCTCCCGCAACCCGGTTGCGTTTACAGCACACCTGCTTCTCCTCCATTGATCATGGAAGCATTGTGCTCCACTTGGCCTCGCTTATCTTAGCAGGACACTTATGAGAGACGATAAGAGAGAAGCACAGCTCTCGCCAACTGGATCTGATCCGCGGCGCAACAGGCCGTATCTCTTATTGTCCTTTCCTCTGAAAGTGCGTCCTGAACCACGATGGAGCACTATTTCCCCGTGACGCAATGTCTAGAGGTAAAAAACCTGCAATTATTGCAGTTTCGCTCATTCCCTGATATTAACCCTTCACAAAGTGTGCTGTCGCAGTCAAAAGGTTCTCAATTGTTCTGGAATAAAGGCGTCCTGTCTGTCCACTACAAATTAACAATGGCTGGCCTTTGTATTCACGGGAGCAGGCGTAACGTAGCGTCAAAGATTCGACAAGCGTTCCCTTGGCTTTTCTGGGCTCACGATCATCACCTATAAGGAATATGCGCGTTCAGAATGCGGCTTGACTCGTAGACGAGGAAGATGGATGCACTGTTCTGGTAGTTGTTTGGGATGTTTAGCAAAGTAAAACTAATCGAATTCCTCTTCGTACTGCGTCGCAGCTGCGGCTGCACAGTCTTCATGGCAACACTGAAGTTAAAACCATTTTGGCTGGTCTAACTACATTCCAGAAGTCCGAACACATTTAGTCAACGGTGCATTACTAAACAGAAATTTCGGTTTTGGCTGGTCAATTCCTTGTAAGATAAAGGTGAAAACTGCGGAAAGCATAGACAGGACAGAGAAACGCAAGACAGGACGGGCGCCGACTAAGAAATCGTTACTTTTCTTCGAACCAACAGATTATAATAAACAATACTGGATCACGTGGTAATCGGGCAACTTGTGTGACTATAAGAAAAACATATTTTCTGTGCACAGTTGCCCTCCCACTGGCCTTCTGGTAATCACATGGCCCAGATTTTTTTGGTACGTGTTGGGCTGGATTTTGAAACCATAAAGAGTTGGTAATGAGTGCGGCAGTAAGACCCCGCCCCTCTGTTGTGTTTACTATTTCTCTTTGTTAGGCTCAACTTTTTTCATCTGTTTCCTCTGTCCTCTACTAAGCATGTACTTGAAGCATATTTAGGACTGATTTTCCCAGAAACGCCACAAACTGCCTCTTTCAGTTTATTTTATTGCTACAACAATAGAGGCGTCAACACAGCCGGAAGCGCAGCATTGTTGTCATAAACTTGGCTGGTTTTCGAATGAATGATCACGTTACAGGGTCAAGTGACATGGCTCAGCGCTGACTGGTCGACGAGGTGTGTAATGTCATGAGACCGCGTGACAAGGCCGAGTTGACAGATAGGCGGAACCAACACGGCATGGTTAGTCATTAAACTGAATTTTTGGTCGAGGCAGTGATGACGTCATGTGGGCATGTGACATGGCGGAGCGCTGACTGGTCGACGAGATGTGTAATGGCATGAAACCATGTGACAAGTACGGGTTGGCAGGTGCAGTAAAAAAACACGGGGGGTAAATTACAAAATTTGGTGTTTGGTATAGTCAGTGAAGTCGTCACAGGGTAACGTGGCATAGCCGAGCGCTGTCTGGCCGACTGATGTGTGGCGCGTTCGAGACCGCAGGACAGGTAGCTGCGCTGGCAGTTGGTAGGTGCACGCATTGGTGGGTGCGCTGGCAGATGGTAGTTGGCAGGTGACATGGGTGAGCACTGATTAGTCACCAGGGTGTGTGTGACGTCATGACGCCTTGTGACATGACCTTGTTTGCAGGTGCGCTGGCAGTGAGCATTTTGCAGGTGTGCTGTTCACGTGACTGACTCAGGTGGGTGGTGGACCCGGAGGGAGTTTGCAGCTGCACCTGGTTGTGTGCACAGCTTCCTAGCCCGCTCCGCGTATCAAGTTGGAATGGAGCCAGAGTCAACGCGGCGTGTGTCTACCATCGTGAAAAATTCCTGCAAGCGGGGAGGGCGACCGCGAAAGTATGTCGCTGAAGATGGAGTATCGGCAGCTGCACAGACTCAGCGTATGCAGCGAGCAGTAATGACGGAGAAGCTGGCTGAACGGACGTCAGACTTCGTTGTGATAACATTCTCAACAGCTAATGTATTAAACGTTTCTTAAATTTTCTTATACTGCCTGCGATTTTTTCTCGGAAGGAACTCGGGAGAAATCGGACATGCCCCCTCAACACTTCGGTGGCTTCGAGGGCTGTTCTGGCTTTACTAAAGGACATAGAAGCAAACAAGTTTCTGAATAATCTTCAGCACATTTTGGCACTCGATACTGGTGCGAAACAATAAAAGGAACTTTTTGCCGATTTAGCCCTCACAGTGTCCTTAGTAGACAAAACAAATAATGTGCCCGTTTTCATTTCCTTCTGTACTCTGGAGCCTGAATCCAGCATCTCGAATTCAGGTATCATGATGTCCTTCAATATTATTTTTCTTCATTTACGCTGTAAACTTTTCTGCATTCAGTGAATATTAATATGTACTATTTGGTAGGTTATCAGACAAAGAAAACGTGACATACGAAATGAGGAACGGCAGCAAGCCAATAAGAAGCTAAAATTGCTCACGTTGTAAGTTTTATTGCAAGTGTTACCGTTCAAGAAAACCCACACAATTACATTTCTTCTAATTGATTTCCTCTGGGCTCGTATCTCCTAAGGGTGTGTCAGTATTATAAACGCTGTTCGCTCTTTTTCACAAAGGATCAGAAAGTGCTAAAACTTGGGACAGTATCCGTGAAGTAGGCCTCAGTTTTGAAACTAAATTAGTTGGCTTCATCTCTTTATGAATGCCACTTACACTACCACCAGAAAGTGCCCATCAAACAATATGGGACTCTGTGGTCTATGATTCATTCAATAGTAGCGTACACTTCAATGAAGCTCATTATAGTTTAGAAAAAGATGAGCTTATGTCTGACGCAAATAAAATGTTACGTGCACTCCTCCCAGCAACTTCTGCATTTCTTCTTAACTACTGCTTTGCTAATCAATAAAGTATTCTTCTTTCATACCTGGTTTTTTTATAGGAAGACTTTCTTTTTAATTCAAGGACAATAATGAGACCACTCTTACATGGGCAGAGAAGGGCCTGCAGGTAGAGCAAATGCTAAATACTTATAATTAGCTAAAATTCCAGCAAGCCTGTTTACTTAACGTACTCTCTGCCGGCGAGCCAACAAATTGCATGAAGATGCTGCTGGCCTCGCCATTGGCTGCAAGTGCCCTGTTCTCCCGTGTTGGCGCTCGCGCTTCCATCTTCCATCCCTTCGTCAGCAGGTATTGTTCGTGTACATGGTAATCGCTCGATCACACACACACACACCTTTGTGGCACGAGCACAACCAGCGCTGTGAGAAACGAAGGCCCACGCCTCAGCACTGCTATCTCCACACGGGACAAATCGGCCTTTGGTGGCACGGTCACCGCAACACATCCGAAATCTTTTCTTTGTTAGTACAATAGGAATGTAGGTAAATAAAGCGCTTGTGGTCATGTCTGAAGCTTAAAGGCTCCCTTTGGATGCGTCATGAATTGCTACGCTCAAGCCTTAGGCATGTATATGCAACGGCGATATCAATGGCTTCTCTTTCTTTTCACAGCCTTCTTCGTCTCTGTAACACGCTGCACAGAAATGTTCGGCGACACTGACAGGTCAATGGCGAAACACAGCGCAAAAAGTGGTGTGCAATACTGACGCTCCTCCCAAAAGAAGCGCGTGAAAAGCCCCAGTTAACATAGCCTAGTTATCGCGCAACTCCTTAACAGAGCGGTAACTGTCGCTACAACTTTCCTCGGAAATGTGTAGACTAGGGGTGTGCGAATATCAAATTTTTCGAACACGAATCGAATACGAATACTTAGTTCCGAATATCGAATCGAATATCGAATAATCAGGGACAGACGCATTTAATCACTACAAAACATTTATTTGGGCACCAAAGAACATCACAGTTCAACTATCGATGATTAAATGAACACAAAAGGTGTGTGTGGCTGCACAAAAAGTATCAAAGTCTCGAACATTTTTCTTAGAAGAGTGGAAATATCAGAGAAGATGGCTAGTACACAGCATTGATTAAGGCTAGCTTGCTATGAGCACAAATGTGCGTTGCTGGGATGACGTAAAAAGTTGTCGTGAAGGAAAACCAACTGCACCACATGGTCAGACAGAAGTAGTTCCCTTCTAACTGAAACGACTCCTCCAGCCACAGAAAATAGCCTCTCACTTGGCACTGACCTGGCACGTATTACGAGGTACTTCGTGCAAAGCTCTGACTATGCCAGCTTCGCAGGTATAGCCACAAAAAAGCTCACCAGCGCAGTCAGCTACGGCATGGCCCTTGGAGGAAGAAAGAATTTTCCTTCCGTGTAGGCGCCGCCATGTTGTTATATATCTCTCGATAGGGCTTGCGGACCGAAAATGAACGCCGGTGTTCACAATGAATATTCGGCTAGATACGAATATTCTTGTCGGATCGAATATTCGAAACAACACGAATACTTGGATTTCGAATCGAATTCGAATACTAAAAATATAATATTCGAAATATATTCGAAAATTTTGAATATTCGCACACCCCTAGTGTAGACGCTGACCGCACTGAGAGAAGGAGTGCACGAAGGAACTCGCGCGTGGTTAGAGGACAAGACGCGTGCTAGAACAAGCATTTTCTTTCTTTTTTCTTCCCAACAGCGGAGCGCATAGTTTTTCCGCAGAATGTAAGTCGAGAGGGGAAGTGCAAGGGCCAAGGCGGCCTGACGCTTGCATGCGCCACCTTTCTCGTTGTTGCCCTTGCCACCCCAGGGTACTCCTTTACTGACTGCTTCAAACGGGACATAGATACGGGGCCCTCTGTGCTCACAAACTTTGCGGCGAGCACGATATCCCGAAACGAAGCGCAGTGTGCGCAAGCATCTACGTCATCGTGAATATGCACCAAGAGGGAAGTGCGAAAAACAGAGCTAAGCAGTCATGCACGCAGCCGAAAGGATGCGTCGTCCTTGTAACGTTTCACGTCAACTGGGAGCCTGAGCTCGGTAACAAGCGGCGAGTAGAATACATCACCAAAGCGCTCAGGACGCTCACTGCTAACCTCCTGTTCGACAAAATGCCGCATGCGCTTAGATTAAAATGAACAGTCAGCCTCATTGAGAAGGTAATTACTTCCCTCCTGGTTGAACGAAACGAATATTTAATTTTATCAGCCGTGAATCCTCATTCACTGCACAGATGAAGCGGTGAACTATGTATTAGCATACGAAGTAGTTATTCTAATCTATTCTGTGGTGTTGTTGGCCGCGGCCGACAAGAGACTGAGTTAATTGAAGAGATAAGGGTGAGGTCTTTGCCCTGCAGTGGGCGTAGTCGGGCTGCTGATGATAAAGATGGTGATGACTTCCAGGTAGCAAAGTCTGGGGCCGCTGGGGCGTATGTTGGGGTAGGCATACAAACAATGAGTGAAGCCTCAGTCTGATTATATTGGTTGAAAGTATGCCACCTCAGCAGGCTATCTCAACGCTGTTTCTGAGATGTGAGCAGAATTAACACGGAAATGACGGTCACTTTAAAAAACAAGAAAGTAACAGCTTAATAAGGGCGCCACTTGACGAAAAAAGACATTGTTTTAGCGCTGTATGCCCTCTGTTTAAAATGTACGAGTATTAAAGGATGCAAAAATGAACAGAAGGAATACGTTTAAAATTGAATAAATCTCATAATTTGCCGCATTAACTTCATATATTGCCTAACATAAAAAAATTGAGTTATGTAAAATGACGATGTTGATGTCTCCCAAGGAAACAAACTGCGCTAATTCATAGATAGGTGCATTGCAAAAGCCACAGCTGAGTTCCTCTGCGTAGTAAAATGCATGTATTTTCTAAAGAGAAGGATGAGACCGAGAGTGATCTCATGCAAACACGCAGAACAATACGAATGCAGATAAGTTTCAAGGCACGGAATCAGTTGCAATGCTGGACGCGAAATCTTGTCACTGAGTGCCATGTCCATCCGTGCAATGTGGCTGGGCAGGTGTCTTCTGTTTCAATTTTCTTGTGCGCCATATAATTCTATGCAGCAGTCGTTTTATTACATAATCTGCGCTTCTAACAGATTTGTTTAGCGGACAGTGTGCGCCTCATTATTATCTATAGTCGCCTTTCTGTGTCGCCAGAGTGGCGCTATCAGTAGCCCTCAAAAGAATATTATTACTCTACGCACAGACTACAATGCGATCAAAGTGTGTGTTTATGTCAGGGACACAAGGCTGCTGTAATTAGAGCGGGACTGCCATAAAGCAATCAAAACAGCTGTGTCACAGATAAGGAGGAGAGACAATGCATCGATTTTGGGACAATGGAACACAATTTCAAGTGCTCATGCGGGGTCGAAATAAATGAGGATGTTAAAAAATCGCCATATCTAGACAAAATGCTTTTAGCAATATACAGGGAATGCTCATGCACTCACTGGCTAAACCGGTACCATAAAGGATTCGATAAATTACTTCACCGGCCGAACTCTCCACCTTTCCCTAATTAAAATTCCTTTCTCTCTCTCACTTCACCTGAGAGAACACTCGTGCGTGCCCAATGTGCCAAGAGAAGTTGTGCGCAAAGTTGTGCGCATATCTCCGCAAAAGGAGGCAAGAGCATGGCATATATGGTACACAAAAAAAACCTTCTTTTATGTAGGACTGCGAGGTACAACTATAAGAGGAACAGAACGATAAGAAAGTGTTACCAAACAAGTCATCGTGAATAAAAATTGGTACTTGAGTAATTGATAATTGAATAAAAATTGATATACTGATAGATTACAGCAGTCCAAATGAATACGGTTTAACTTTTCTCTAGTTTGTCTCCACATCTGCGAAAAGTAGGCCTACTGGTTTTGTACACACAAAGTAGTATAAAACATAGGCGTCCTGGAAATCACCTAGATGAAACACCACATGTGCACTCAAAGAAGCTGCAATAGAGCAGTGCCAAATATAGTGCATTGATAAAGACGCTTGCTTCACTATAAACCAAACTAGTACATATACTGAAAAAAAAAGATTAATGGAAGGTATAAATTGTAATGGAAAAATATACTCATTATAGTAGAAGACAACCAAGTTAAAATGGTATCAGTCTGTTACTAAACGCTCAGAAGAATATTACATAACTTACAAAATACTTGCAAAGCACAATTTATTGCACGAACAGACTAAAAGTAGTATTAATAAAGATTTTGTGTTCGCAAACAAAGCAAACAGCCTCTCTACCAAAACTGCTGGGTGCAGTTAAGCTACGCCTTATCGGTATGACATGATAGTGCAATGGTTAAGTAAGGCCCGTATATGCGGTATTCGCGACTTCGTCTTAATAGATTCCTGGGAGTCATCATACCACTCCTGCGCAGTGGTGCAGTGTTTAAGCGGCGCGTCACTGCTCTGTGGAGGAAGGTGCTGCTACCTGCGGTCCTTGTGTGACCCATGTTGCTCGTACCGAGAGCACATCATTAATTTAAATGCCACCTGCCACTGTGGGCAGTTTACTAGGTGACCTAGGTGGGCCACCGGCCGCGTAGGCTAGTCTCTGGTGATCCCTTGCCAAAGCCATGTCAATCAATCAATCAATCAATCAATCAATCAATCAATCAATCAATCAATCAATCAATCAATCAATCAATCAATCAATCAATCAATCAATCAATAAATAAATCAGTCAATCGTTCAGTCAATTAATCAGTCTGTCACAAGGTCAAAGGATGGTTACAAATATCTGAAAGAAATTTGGCAACGGCCCAGACGGTGGCCAGTCTCTTCTTTTTTTTTGCCGTGCTATTATTCCATTCGCCCTTCGAAGGTATGCGACTCTCATTAGTAAAGACATATTCAGATTTTCGCTGGGCGAGAACACGCGAAGGCCAACGGCGCAGGCGGCCGTATGGGCCTCGGTAGGGACTTTCGAGCCGAAGGAGCGCAGTATCAGATGTTCGGTCAACACAGATTTGGCCGCAGTACAAAGGGATGGAATAGAACACACCTGCTGCGCATGTAGTGAACAGCCTCTTGTGGTTGGTATTGCATGCGCCAGTTTCCAGCTGGCCAGCAGAGAAGAGTTTCTGGGGAGCAGAAAGCACCATATTGAAGCCAAATTTTTCTTTTCAGCTCATGCGATGTCTTGTGGAAGAAGGGGACCATTTATTCTTCATCCTACCCTCTTCCACTGGCCTTGAAGGCATGGCGGAAAGATTTTTAGTTTTTCTTATGCGAAGCATATTACTAGAGCTACACTACAGCCCGTCGAGCGCGGCGGTGGAGCTACCATTGACCTTTAGCGTCACCACGTGACACCACGTGACAACATGACGTCACAGCAGAGGAGAGATGGGCTGCCGGCTCGCGCGGTCGGCCGCGGTGGTGGAGGCTCCACATCAGAGGCGCTGCAGCTGACCACGTGACGCTACAGCAGCGGTCTAAAGCTGAGCTTGCCTCGCTCTCCGGGCACTTACGAGGCGGCCAGGTGTTGGGATGCCGCCTAGAAGCAGGGCTGATTTGAACGAGAAGCGAAAGCTTCAGCGTGCCACAGAGACCGATGAACAGCGGGATGAACGTCAACCAAGGAAAGCCATGTATAACCAAGCCTAGCCATCAATATGCTTCGCATCTGACTAGGCTTAACCTTAGCTAAGCCTCAGCCATTTTTTTTCTAAGTAATCACCAACCGCCAGGAAAACCGAAGGAATAAACTAGAGTGTAGAGTGTCTTCAACCGGCCGACCTGCTCCACTAGATTTTGCTGCATCACATATGCTTTAAGCTTTTCTTTAAACCATTAATAACACAGAAATTTGTGATGCTGCGCTTTACGAACTTCGAATGTGCCGATTCATACTTCAAAAGCGCCTTTCTAGACCTGTGTACATACATGGAATTTCCGAACCTAAAGGTCTTCCCACGTGGAACCCCTATGGCAAAAGCCACATTCTTAGAACAGATTCTAAAACGTTTAAAATATGATCTGCCACAAGAGTAAGTAGGCCATTTTCTGTTAAATTCAACATTACTAAAAAGTCGTCGACAAATCCAAAAACTCTGACAAGACGTGTGTCTTGAAGTGAGCTCCGTAGCACCCAGTGAAACATCGCTGGAAATGTGTTACAAAGAATTGGCGCCACACAAGAGTCAATACAGATACCCTGGTTTTGTAATCAAGTTGTACAATTGTTGAATTAAAATACGCTTTTAAAATTTCTAGGAAAGATTCCAGAAAGATGCCGCACTTGTTGTTGAGGCAAATTTCCCGGTTCATTCGATTAATTATTTCGATCACCTTGTTCTGAGTGTGCGTAGGCATAAGAAAAACATATGAATGTTGTGTTCTTCATCGGGATAAGTCAGTTGTAAGTCCAGCGGAGTTGTGCGTATGCCTCCCTTTTCTTATCCTGCGTCCGTTTTCACCGCTTCTTCTGTGCATTATGGACCAAAGATCGAGCTCAGCACTTTACGCTCTTGTAAACGAATAAATGGCAGACATGGAATAAACCGCTGTCTGGCGTTTGAAAACAGCCCGTGTGAAATCCGAGCTATGAACTGTGCACGTGTGCTTTGGAGAAATAAACAAACTGTCACGTTGACCACCAAGATGCTTGTACGACGGGTGGATGACAGAACTATATGTGGAATTTTCCGCATTTAAGAAAGCAGGTCACAAGGCTTCTGACATTAATTCTCGTTATGCCTCCACAGAAACCAAGCTATAAAAGTATGTCGTGCACTGTGGCTTCAGTTTGACAGTTTAAGTTCCGCCCTTTTGCGCTTAATCATTCTCTTGATGTTATGTAAACCATGACCTCCTTTGAATATCCGTATCAATTGCTAATCGACCGTACAGCTTGAAAGTCACAAATGCGAGATTGCTTTTTCGCGCACTATTTTGTCGCAGGATTGAACATATCATCAACCTTTCACTTTTCAAGCTGTAAATGGAAGCTTGCAGGGAAAGTGACACTGTGAAATTTACAGGAGTGAAAGGGCAGGTTGCAGCACAACCATTTTAGTACTAATTATCCGCCCGTCCTATTCACTGGTTGTACTCACAGCGAGGGTATGCGGCATTAACGTAGGGCCTAAAGAAAAAGAATTTTTTGGTTTGAGGGCGTTTTCTAGATTCTTTTATCAATAATGACCCGAGAAAACATTGTTTACAATAAATACGCCAAAGTTCACCGTGTTTGATTTCTCACCGTAGCTATAAAGCTTTTCAGCTTCGTTTCGGGTCGTCTGCTTGCGTTTCGCTGCTACAGACGGCAGCCGCGTTCAGATGGTGAACAATTTATCTTGGCTTCGATGCTCTCTCCTGAGAAGTAGCGGAACGTCTCCAGTAATGCGATCACAGAGCGACCAAAAGAGGGCGATGGCCGTTCTTTTGCTTTGTGAGCAGAAATCTATTTATTGATATGAAAACAATTTAGAGAGACGCTTCTTGTCGACCGTCCCTTAACTTGTGTGTGGGAATAAGGCCGAAAAGGTTTCGAGCTAAGGAGACCGTAGCTTGAAATTTTTCTTCCACTTTCGCCAAGCGACGCTGCGATACGAAATGTACGGTGCGAGAGGCGCAACATCGCTAATTACAGAGCCTGCCGTCCGCGATGAATCGCGGCCATGCGTGGCTTCGCAAAGAACAAACCACCTAAAGTGAGTAACGTAGCGCAACTCCCTTTACCATGCGGGATGACCAAATCAACAAGACTAGCATCCCAGCACAGCACCTCCCCCCCCCCCCCTCCCCATCCGACTCACTAGTCTTTTTAAAATGCCTCTGCGATGTTGGTCTCCCTCACCGCTCTCCAGCACCTACGCCACAATCACAAAGCAACAATTTGACCTGAGACAAACGCTAAGGGTCTGTGTACATACCCAAGAAGACCGCACTGAATCCCTGCAACCAAACTGCTATGTCACTCTGGGTCAATTGCACGCACTCCACTCAGGTCACACCTCTCTGTCAGCAATTCCACGAGTGTGTTGCTACATTCCACAAGAACCTACGAGATCGTTCCATAAAACTCCTGCTGCAAGAAACTCTTCTAGACAGACAGCAGGAGCGGTAAATGAAAAATAGCAGTCGATTGAAGATTCTTACACGAGACGGCCTCCTCCACGCCGCAGGGGATTTAAGCTTTCAGTGAGAAGCAATTGAAGTTTTATTTTTCTCTCTAGATATATTCATGGAAATTTTGCCAGCCAGCTGGCATCGAGTGAACTTGTATCCTCTGCAAAAACGGCGTGGAAGGTCACCTTAATTCTTTATATTTTGACAGACACCTAATGACTAGGTGGGAAGTATACTTCAGGCAGTCAGGGAACCTCTCCTCATATTACCGTACTAGAAGTGCCGCTCGGCCCTTGAGGAGGTTCTCTTTCTGGGTGAGATTATCAGCAATCACAAATTACGACTACACTTTCTGACTACAGCTACTAACACCTCATTTTATGAACATGAAAAGAGAAATTTTTTTCCAAAATCTCTGGAAATTTCTCCCTAGCATGCACAGGTCAGCACTGATTTATCGCGAGCATCTCCTCCCATCATGCAGCTGGAAACTACGTACGCATAAATCGAATGGGTAGCATGCATATCGAAATATTTGAACCATTTCAGCGCTTCCTTCATCCCCCATCAATGTTTGGACAGATCGCATAAAGAGCAGCATTAGACCGACATCGACTCATGCAGCCTGGCTTCAGCGCTGCAGCCATTCAGAAGCATGACGGACAAGAATGAGTGATTCCCCACCGTCTCCCAACGACAGCGAGCAGGCTAGAAAGGTGTCCATTCTCTGAGATCGAAGCACTTCCATCTCGAGGGTTGCCCACGTAGAAGAAAAATTGTGTGGTTGGATGGACAGTGCACAGAATAGGGGTCCTTGCGGCAGGCTATAGATAAGTGTTTGAAAAAAGGCGAGAGACTTTCCAGCTGTAATCGCTATGGATATCCAGAAGCAGCTGTTCGCTTAATACTGCGAATTATACAAGCACGCAGCACTAAAGTGTTCCCAGCGAGCGGTATTATCAAGGAACTCAGGCCAGAATCATCATTGAATCATTAACAGATAACCTTCGATAAACGCTAAAGATCTACAAAAAACACAGGCAGCCTTAGTTTAAGGCAATTAGAAAATTATGAACCAGGGTCTATTTTATCTCTTGCCTTTTCTTACTTTGTTTTTCCTTTCTTCCAGCGCAAGCTTTTAAAGTGTGCTTTTATTACCTTGTCTGATGAACTGTATGTGATCGTGATTCATTGTGATGAAGATGATGTGTCTGGTAATTTTTTCTAACAAAAAAGTGTTGTCTTTTGTGTTTTTTAATTTTATCCTTTCAGTATTTGGTGTACATTTTTGTGGTTGCATTTCTGCTTATTTATAATTTCCCGTTCGCAACACAGCTACGTAACGGTCTCTTAGGTCTCTCAAGTTGCTTACTCACCTTTTAGCCCAATAGTGCATGCAGTTATTCAAGAAAAAGAATGAATGAATGAATGAATGAATGAATGAATGAATGAATGAATGAATGAATGAATGAATGAATGAATGAATGAATGAATGAATGAATACTTACTCTTTGTCGTGGCTTATACTCTCTTGGGAAGATGCAAAGGAATAGCCTTAGCATTCATTTTTTTTTTTTTTTCCTCCGCCGCCGCGGTGGCTCAGTGGCTATGGTGCTCGGCTGCTGGCCCGAAAGACGCGGGTTCGATTCCGGCCGCGGCGGCTGAATTTCTTTGGAGGAGAAATTCGAGGCCCGTGTACTGTGCGATGTCAGTGCACGTTAAAGAACCCCAGGTGGTCGAAATTTCCGGAGCCCTCCACTACGGCGTCTCTCATAGCCTTAGTCGCTTTGGGACGTTAAACCCCATAAACCAACCAACCAACCATTTTTCCTCCTTATGCGAACGGACAGTGTATACGAAAATGCGTGATAAAAGAATAGTCAGGCACTACACTACCGCGATGGCACTGGCGGGAATGATGAAGCTCGTACTACGCCCAAACCAAACAATTGCACATGGGTACCTCTAGACTGCATAATCAAACATACCGTCTTTATTTAGTGCACAACAAAAAAATGTGCGCACTTTCCACATCTTCTTTTACTGCTCTTTCTTCCTTATTGTCTTTACTATGTAGGCAGCACACTTACATTGCCACGAGCGGGTATTGCATCAGGTGAATACGCCTGTCTTCGTTTTTTTTAACCGCAGTACGCGTGTCACTACAAGTACATCACCATCACTAGTGATAGGTCAATGATGGTGGCGATATGTTAAGGCAGGCGATTCCAGACACTGGCAATACGGAAAAAAATTAATTCTGACGTGTAACTGCGCGCTGCGTAAGTTAGACTAATAATAATAAGTAACGTTGATCAGAATGATTGCAGTCCTCTCCTTGGGTCAGGATATCAAATCCTTTGCTAATTACTCCCGTTGCGGAGATTTAGGCGTTGCGAGCGTCGTTTTGAAGCGAAAAGCTTCACTATGATAGTCAACAACGCACTTCGCGTGAGCCGGCGTATGTCGGAGCACGAGTGACGTCACGCACGGAGCAGGCTACTGCGCATGGGCACCGCCGCCTCTCCTCCTCGCCACCATTTGAGCTTTCGCCGCATCCGTGGTGGTAGTGGTTTATTTTAAAACAATAAAAATAAATAAGGTGAAGGAAAAGAGTGTCGCCGGCCGGGGCAATTGCTATCTAATATCTTAAGCACCCGAGCTGCAGCCAGACGAAATGAAAGGGAAAGGGAGAGGATAGTGAGGAAAGTGCACATTTCAAAGGAGGGGTATATAAGGCGCGCTTGCCTACAGAACAGGCGCACTTGGCCGCGCGCTATGCGTCATCGTTTGACGTTCGCCTTAAGCGCGTGTTTATCGCGGAGGCCGGCTATATAACCGCTTGCCAGAGAATAGGCGTGCGCATTCAACATGGAAGGAGACGAGATTTTTTTTTTCATTTTTTTTTCCAGCCATTTTTTTTTCACAGTTCATAGCTGTAAGAGAAATCGACACATGGAAATAAATTTTCTTTCTCGGCCTTGCATTGTTTGTTCATAAGCATCAGCGCTAAATACTCACAGTGAAGGCATGTCTATTCGAATTTCTTCGAAGAAAGCCATCAAATATTTTTCGAGATATGGCCACCTCTTCAACGCGATAAAGGGTACCGCGCTTTGTGAATGGCCACCAATGTACAAGCAAACGTTCGATCCAATTTAGCAGGCCCGATCTCACAGCGTTTGTATGCAGCATGGCTGTAAAGTCACTGCAGCATTTGAAAACAGTTTTTAGTTAATAAAATGGCACATTTTATTCGCGGCTACCGCAAGGGGACATCCGAGTTCTTTTATTACTCGTTAATCCGTAATTTCTTTTATCTCCTTCGTCTCCCATCCCAAGCGGCGGAAAACTAAGTGGTAAATGATTTGGCGGTTTGCGTAAGTGAGCCGTTCCTTGTGATGCTTATTTCAAACCCGCTGAAGCCGATGTAATAACTGCATTAGGCTTTTCGCTGCAGAATTGCGAATACTTTTTCATTGCCCTCTCTTGGTTTACGACTTCATGCAAATGCCATACTCTTGTTTTTTGCTGCGAAAGCAACACTACGCGAGTCGCCGAACCATTTCGCGGGGCTTGCAAAAGGCCATACTGCGCATGCGCGAGGAGCAGTGACGTCACACAGCCCCCAGCTGGTGTGCCGCCACCGTCGCTGCACGGGTGACTCTGAGGTGCCGCCGCCGCGCTCGCCAGTTGCGCAGGCGCAGTAGCGGCGCATAGCTAGCGTGCCGGGGCCACCGGCGCTTCCACGCGCTCTCCATCGCCTCTCTCTCTCTCCTCGTTGCTTTCGCAATCCTCAAGGTTTAACCAGAGATAAACCACTGCCAATTTTTTCTGGTATATCTTTCGACCATATTTTTTTTGGTAATATTTCTGGTAAACCACAAAGTAATATTCGCGAAGTGGTTAAATGAACTAGATGTCAATTTTATGGGAACGTACGGAATAGCAAACCGTGTTGTCACATAAAAGCCAGCTTTTTCGCCTCTTCGTCTTCCAAGGAAAGCGAATGGGAAAACAACCGTACAAACGCCTCACCGACTTCAATGAATTGGCCATTCTTGACTGATCTCCCAGTAAGGAAATGTGTGTATGGACGCGTGGATAGCAGCAGCCACCGCAACCTGATGCTGAATCCTGAAACCAGGTGATGGGGCGTACACTTCACGCTGTGTCCTGTCGCCTGGCCCTGACCCCGCATCAATGATACATGGGTGAACGGAGGTTGCATTATTCCAAGAAAAACAGCACCTGTCAACGTGAGCGTGATAGAGCGGCTGCCAGTTCACCCTATCGATGTTACTGATAAGCACTGAGGCAAGAGAACAGTCTAGACATATATTGGCTTCGTAGTGATCAAAGTTGAAGCAGACAATCTTATCAGCCTCAATTGCTTTTTCTTTCACGCGGTTATCTCACTTGTACGCAGCCCAGCCACCACCGCAGATCTACAAATTAGGAGACACTTCGTTTTTAGCGGCAGACCGCAGCCGTGTGCAGCACACTGGTTTTCGTTTCAGCTTCAGGTCATGTGCAAGGCGCAGGACTTAGCTCGCGCGTAACTCCCGCGTATTTGGGCCTAGAGGCCTTCTCCTCTCTTTGCCGTCACCACTGCTTCGGTCAAACATGGCATTGCGGTGGATTCTTTCACCTCTTCCCCCTGTCCTCTTTCTCCTTTACGCCATGGTTTCCACCAGTACTGCAGGTAAGTGTCATCTACGCATATAGCTTATGCAGGGTGTTCAATGTTAAGCCTTCAGGAGTTTAAAAAAAATGCAAAAACAGTGCGCTAAAGTTTTGTACATGAGATATGCGGCCAGGCGGGCGCAAACTGGGGATAATTGTCATTGCATTATCAGTAATTAACTAAATGCAAAAGCTTTTCATTCACTGTAGATGGCGCTCATTTTTCTTTTTAAAACTTCGAGACTGTGGCATTGGACGGCGATTATATTTTTTAGAATTGTAGTAAAGCGCCTGTGTCCTGAGATATGTCTGTCTTAAATTTCAACCCAATCCATCTAATTACGCATGCGAGACTGTGGCATGCGGAAAAGCTCTTCCCTGGTGCGATGCAGCTGTTGAGTATGATGCTCTGTCTGGCAAAAAAAAAATGAACTGACAGCCGACGGTGATTACTTTCCGCTCCTGGCCAGCAGTGGGTTATCGCTGCGCTTGGCGGGACGCAAAGTCTAAAGCGGCATCGGATCTTATCACCCACTCTAATAGCAATCGCTTAAATAAAAGGGCTTGCTTCATGTCACCCGCACAGTCATTATTCGGTTTTGTTGGCCAAGAACAAGTAATCGCCGTTGCCTGTCAGTCCACATTCTTGTCAGACGGAGCGCCATACGCCACAGCTGTGTCACACCAGGCAGGAGCTTCATGCTGCCTGGAGCTTCAAGCTCTTTACTGAATTTTTCTCGATTTTACCTAACGCTCAGTTGAATTGAACTTGTTTGCGACAAATTATCACCCAGCAGTCATAATCACAACTACAATAAGCGTTTTTTCAAAGGAGACATGCCAGGATCAATTGACATGTAAATTGACTTTTTAACAATAGGAAAAGTTTACCTAATAGCTAGAAAATCACCGTCTAACTACGTTTTGGTTAGAGTGTAAGAGTAGCCTTACTCCGTAATCAGCTCAAAGGGGGCTTTCAGCAGTTCACCACTAGCCTTTCCGCTATGGAAACAACGGCGAAAAATTACCGACTGTTATAGAAGGCACCCTAATACGCTATATATTTTTGCTCAGAACAAATTGCAATCCTCTTTATGAGCATACGTTCCTGTGGCTGCTCGAGACAAGCCTGTTACGGCCTTTATTCATCCACCACCTGGTGAAAGATTAAATATTTTGATGATTTTGTTCGAAGTAACAAAGTTTATCACGTCTGAAGCCGCGCTGCCTACTGCGATGATGGCCAAAAAATCGTCCGCATGTGGCGTAGGTGGTATTAGTTGCAATCTCATAGAGCACCACTGATGAACCAGCATTACGCTACAATAAACTTTCTCCGCTACTACAGCATGCTACCCTTAAGCATGACTGTCTAATATAAAGGCTGGACCCTCTTTACAAATTTGCAAGAGTTCATAAGCTAACTTTAGCCGCGTTACTTGTAGATCTCGCTAGTGCCAGATTGATAAACAAAGCAATGTGTTGTAATAAGCTCGTGCTGCTCAGCTCCGTTCCTTTGTCTTTCATCTACTGCTAAGATGCAGTTTGTTTATCGAAATATTCGCCGATCTCTGTTTTAGAAATGCCATTGAAAATACTAGGTGATAATTTATACTCATTGAGCTAAACACCCTTCTCATGTATGATTTCATTTATTCATAACGCAGATTCACAGTTGGCTATTAGTAAATCACACAAGCAGTATTTTCTTGGCAGCGCAATTATAAGTTTGTCGAATTCATAAATGTATTTGTGTTCTTTTATTTCGCGGTCTGCTTTGCCTCCTGCTGTTCGTTGCAGTACCGCAATAGCTCCCATTCTTTGAGATGCCCGCGTTCGAAGCTTTACTTCAAGCCTTAAAATCTATAAAATGTGTATTCGTGAAGCATCGATTACTCTATTATGGGTCAGCATGTGACTACAGTATCTTTGTGCTAATGAACGAAGTGGAAACTATGCAGACTCATTTCCTTCGCCTGGCCGAGTTTGATTCTAAAGTTGCGACTAGCGGAACCGTCATGAAATATACTTTAGACTAAACAACGTAACGTCAGCTGCAAATACCCCTCATTTTTCACTTTCACAAAGCATCTCGCCGAAATAATTACATTAAAAACATTTGCCGTATATATGAACTAAATATTTCACATAAAGTTTGCACGCCGTGAGAAACGAGTGGTTGTGCTGCAAAACATCCTCATAGTAACATGAATTTCTTCCTGGTCTATAATTTTAATGGAAATGTTCACCATAAGGCTGCTACGGATAACAAGAATGTGCCAATAAAGGCACAAATTGAGCTTAACTTCCTTATTCAAAATATTCTTAAGTTGTTCTTTTGGGCCCTTTTTAACACTATTGCATCTTTTTAGCCGAGTAGTACGCAAAGTGCATCTGCAGTTCTTATGCGCCGCCATCCCCCCCCCCCCCTGAAATACTGGGTATAGAATGGAATTTAAGTGAAATAGCGCGAAACTCCTTTAACTGCCCTTATAAATTAATAACTTTGGTAGTAACAGTAGCTCCCACCAATGCAGGCATCAGCTGCTATTGCTATCCCGGCATATTGCTTCTTGAACGCTTCGTTGTTTACTTAGTCAAGAACATTTAACTTTGTAACGTGTGTTTCCTTTGATGGCTGGAAGTCCGCGTTTCTTTCGGTGCGACTGGCCAAAGCTTACCGGTAAAAAATTCTCCAATAGCTTCATCTAGGGCACAGCACTTTGAATTTCATCCCTGAATAAGAGATAAGGATACTGGCTTCCCAAAACCACCTTCTTAAAAAAACACATTTTCATCGCAGCGAATGGATTCCTTGATATGATTTTCTCCCCTTTAATCGACTTAAAGGGAAATAGAAAGGCAATAGTGACGAGCGCCGATGTGGACGGAAGAGCTATGCGCACTTATGAAAAGAAATGAGGAGTTAGCCTAGTCGGTTGCCCGAGTCGGCACCGCACAAAGTTGGGAGCTAAAAGACGCCTGAATATCACGGGTAGCTTTGCTATCCTCTCGTCACCTGCATGTTGTGCATGTTGCATAGAATTTACTTTCGTAGTAGCCCTTAAAGGGAGTGGCGAGAGCCAATATTTAAAGCATGTGGGGAATAAACGAATAGGGTCGCTTAGAAGCCGTGCCCAATCCTCCGTGAGACGGCTCGCATAACTCCATGCAGTATGCAAGTCACGCAGGAGTTGACCCAGTTGAGGCGTGTGTACATATAGCGGGGTTGACCTTACTGTGCCAGAGAAAATATGGCTGAAGAAAGAGCTCCTTTCTATAGCCCTAAAACATCTACCACTTGCTATTCTCTCGTGGATGGCTCAGTGACAGTTGCCTCTGAACCTGCAAGTGATATGGCGTATAAGCGCTATAGCGCTTATCTCAGGTGCTTAAACCCGAATGATCAGATTTCTCATGAAGCCAGTTACGTTCAATAGAGAACAAAGGCTCTTACCAACCTCCAATCAACCCGTCCTGGATACTATCAGCCAACTTTTGCTCTTTATTTGCTTATCCTTTCCGAGTGCCGTCTCCAGCTGCGTTGTTCTCTTCATTCCTCTCCCCGACCCTAACAAAGCCTAGGTTATTAGTAAATAGCGTTGCTTGCCTCAGCCATGGCTATGTCGTCTCATTGATTTCAGCAAGAATATTTTAAACTCGCTCTTGACCAGTAAGCCACTCCGGTCTGTTAATATCTTTTAATCCCACTTTTGTAGTCAAATCAACATTTGTGCGGGTCGGTACGGAATTGGTTTTAGGGCAGAAAGGCAGCGCAGGAAGGAACAAACGTGACAGGACAGAGCGCAAACAAACAACTCAGATTTTTATTCACAGACCACTTGCTTTTAAAAAGACGCTGCTCTTATCAGGAAAGTGAAAGAAAAGAATTCTTACACGAACATATCAACTAGGCTGAGATCCCATCATCCGAAAAGGAATATTCCAAGGTTCCACTGCTACTGCTGCGCAAGATATTTGAGTTCTTGCTTTGAAAGCAAAACTAAGGGATGGCTCACTCACGCGCTACCATCTATTGTCAGTCTCGTCAGCTTCGATTATCTGACTTCCTAGTTGCGTCTTGCACCTTCGTCGCATTGCGTTGTCTGCAAGGTTAGGAGTGCAATTGCTGCATGTTCGAATCTTATCAATAACTTTGCTGCCCGGTTTGTTTTCAACGTATTTTGCGTGCTCTCTTAGCCTTTCATTAAGAAACTCCCAGTTTTAACATCATGCTGCTTACCACAGGCCAGAGGTATAGAGTATACTGTGCTCTTCGAGCTCCTCATGAGGCGCTGTTGACGACACTTTGAACAAGCGACGGTCGTGTGTTCGCCGTTCACTTTGTTGCGTATTCTAGAGAGTTCTTTTGACGCGGAAAAAAAAAATGGCGCCAGCCCTCGCTCCTATCTTCTTAAGACAACGCAAAATACCTCGAAGGTAAAGGTTAACCGCCACTATGTTTTGGTCAATTTGATCCGGCCTGCTAGCTGGCTTACTCAGCAGGTTTTGGCACCAGAAGCCAACAGAAATGGCTAGTACCCTGCGCTTGAAAGGCACTGCACATGGTTGTGGAAGCTGTATTCTAACAAATGCAGGCAGGACGTGTTCAGAGCGCTCGATAAGCGCGAATTCACAATGCCTCTCTTTACCAGTTTTGAATGTGCCGACCTGTAAGGGAGCAAGGGCTTGTTGCCTCTAGGTTCGAAGGCCCAACAGACGTGTTCATTTGAAAATTGAAGAGCAAGGTCCAAAAACCTGATGAAATTGTCGTCCAGTAACTTCTTCCAGGTCTTCCTGCCCTGTCTTTCTGCCAAAACCCAATTCCAGTAATGCACCAGCTAGCATGCAGAAACGTTCTGCCGAGTCGGTACCGATGCATAATCACGTGAAAAAGCGAAAGAGTGCCGTCGTATATACGACGTGCTCGTAACACAGTTTTGTTCTAGCTCTCGCGGTGCATAACTTCATCACGAATTGCTACGCCTGTTAATTTTCTCTCGTGGTGCTCATCCTAATTTCAAGCATTTTTTTGTAGCCGCCGACTTGAGGGATAAGAGTGAGTACGTACATGATTTCTATTTTCAACTTCACGGCTATTGGTAAGCTGCTTTTCATGACGTCAGAGTGCCTTCCAAACGCACTCCCCGTGATCCTTGCTCAAGTATTTCCTACTCATCTGCCATACCTGAGGTCACTAAATGCATCAAACACATGCACTGTTTTATGTCTTGCAATAGCTCAAGGGCTAACGCAAACTAATGTTGCCTTCGTTCCAAATCAGTCATAGTTTTTTTTCACAATAAAGATTTTTCTTACTATGCACATTTTTTCCTAGCTATATCCTTTGTGGTTCCTTTTCCCTCGATTGCTTTTCTGTAGAATATAGTATAATAATGACATCTGGAAACCGGATGTTATTGAGTTTTTCTCTATAAACTCTGCACATTTGGGCTTCCAAATTCAATTATCTGAATAGCTCTTGCAAATATTTAGTGAAGAGCAGAGTGGTGAAATAATGCTTCAGTGACAGCTTACTTTCTATATATATATATATATATATATATATATATATAAGTAATATTTTCTTGGTCAATTGTTCTTTAAAGCTGAGCTTATGGCTGCTACTACCGGAAATCCTTTTGTCGTGCGCAATGTCAAGTGTGTGTGACAGTAACGACCCCACATTTAACGGTAATTAATGAAAATACAAAATTCGCAGACATTTGGCGGAAATGTTGCTGGAAAGTTGCGCTGTTGCACCGAAATTGTTTGTTTTATATCCGGATGTTAAACCTGGAAAGCGCATAAAAACAACGGACAACAGAAAGAGACAGACACACGAGCGCTTACTTCCAACTGATTTTTATTTTCATGCGAGAGCAGAATATATGTACACTTCAGATCACCTGCGCATGCGAAGAAAACTCAAACAAGATAAAATATTATCTGGCTGCACATGCAAAAGAAGAAAGATATGCAATCTCTTTCTCAGACAGCAAAATCGACGCACCACTTACACATTCATCGCCAGATCGTGCTATCTCACTTTGCCTCAACAATTTTTTATGCGCTTTCCAGGTTTAACATGTCTAACCAACTCGCCCAAACGCAGCCATTATTGATTTATATCCGGAGCAAGGCGATCTCTCCACTTGTATTCTGTGCTCCCTTGTAGCGCCCGTTATCGCAGTAGGACAGTGATTACAAGCGATATGTTGGAAAAGACCTGCCGCTGACCTCGGTCAAAGAGAAGATAGCCGTGATTTGACAAGGCGTTATCTCCCATTGCCTTTTACTCTAAAAGCGTGCCCTATAACCAAGGTGCAGAACCTCAGCACACGATTCAATATCAACCCATAGTGATGCTGATATTGTTGCAATTTAGAAAACATTGATGAGTTGCGCTTCCTATGACATTAGATGTAATTCATAACAATTGCCTTGACACTCAATATTATCGCCTACCTAGGAACACTCTGTCCCGCCCAGCCTTTGAATTTTTGCTTCTTCTACTGCCTATGGATAAGCAGCAAAAAGAAAATGCTTTCTGAACACGCTGTCCGCTTTGTGTCTGACCTTGGATGGTTCCAGAATTGAGTATACACAATGACACTGTAGCCTTGATACCCTTGGGGGTTCTATATACAATAATTTTTTTGTTGAAAAGGTCTATCGAACGAAAGAATGTGAGCCCCAGTGCTACATTGGGGTGAAAATGTCCTTTCCGTTACGTGCTTACGGACTGAACCGATGCGGGAGATCTCCAGTAATTCACATATGTCCTAAGAATGAACAAATTTCACTTAAAGGGTTATGGTTTAAAATTCAAAGAAATGTTTTACAAGCATTTTCTTTTGCTTTCCTGGACTTCATGGTCTCGGCGACATCGAAAATTACACGAGAAGAACATATCAGCTGTGCACTCATGTACTATCGCCGACAAAAGTGGTATAGTACCACGCAACAAGAGCCGGAACAACAGAAAACTGTTTTGCAGCTCTATCTACAGTTGGCATCTGGCATCGAGGCAGCCAGTGCGTGACCTTTATTATCAGCAGGCATGTCACTTGGCTCGTTTCAATGTTTCGTGCTTTCGCTCTCTAAAATGCTGCGCTTTTTTTTGGCTCCGGCTACTGCCGAGTGGAGTGTACCACTTTTGTCCCCGATAGTTCCTAAAGCTTGGCCTGGGCTAGTAGGTTTCTGTCAATGTAAAAGCAGCAAGAAAATACGCGGACAAATACACAGTTGTAAATAGGGGGGAAGGGGGGGGGGGGGGGGCAAAATTGTGCTAAGCTGCACCTTTGATCAAAAATACACGGCCGATGGCCTCTGCATCTCAGGCGTGTAGTGCGCCTCTTAAAGCGCGCGTTGAATTCATATCTGATGGATGAAGGCGACAGTTTTTCTAGCTTTCGAGGTATAGGAATGCTGTCGACGCGAAACAGGCTCCGCGGCATGGCCTGGAAGTAAACCCATTGGGCTGTATACTTTTCACAAACGATGTTCGCCAGGAACTTAGGTGCCTTCTCATTTGAAGAAACAAAGATAACACCAATCAATAAGAGAGGAGTATTACTGAAAAGGCATGTAGATTACATTAGAAATTTGAAGGCTCATATATATGCACATTCCGACATAAAGTGTGCAGATATCCAAAAAACTGAAGGCGACACATGAGCTCCGCCTTTAGGGTATAACGCGGTAGCGTTCATGGGTGCAGAATTGGTAATTCTTAACCTTACAGCCATGGATCGCTAGGACTACTCATGCCACTGCTGGCGCAGTGGTGCAGCGTTTATGCGATGCGCCACGGCCCTGCGATGGCAGGTGCTGCCACCGGCGGGGCTTCTGAGACTCAGGTTGTTCGCCTCTGTCACGCGAGAAATGTAATCCCGGCCGCGGTGGTTGAATTCGGAGGAGAAATTCGAGAGGCCCGTGTGCTGTGCGATGTCAGTGCACGTTAAAGAACCCCAGGTGGTCGAAATTTCCGGAGCCCTCCACTACGGCGTCTCTCAAAGCCTCAGTCGCTTTGGGACGTTAAACCCCATAAACTAAACCAAACAAATTTAACTGCCACCTGCCACGGTGGTCAGTTAGCGCATAATCGAGTGAGCAGGCTGTCATGCACCACGAGGTCACGTGGTCTGAGTTCTGCACCTTGATAGCCAGAACGGCAGGAGAAACCGTCCGCGCCTGCTGCGAGGCTTCAAACGGTCGATGTCACCGACAGCCGACATTTTTTTACCGACATAGGTGTACTGACACTCTAGCTTTAAAATCCACTTGATTACTGTTCAGCGACAGTGACACCCAGAAAACTGCGTATTGTAGACTGTCTTTGGCGATCTGTGAAATGTTTGCTTCCTTAAACACGGATAGGGCATCCTAATGCCCTTCGTTATTCAGCAGGATGTCCGCTTCAGCATTTCTGCTTTAAGCCACGATATTCGCGATAGTTTTCCTCAAGACACCTTCCTGTTTGTCTAATGAAAACTATTCCCTATGTGGACGTTTTGTTATATATGGCTTTGGTTTCTCGTGCCATGAACATGGTTTCTTGTTTCTTAGTGCACGTCGCCTTTCGTGTTTAGCTATCATGGATCAAAACTCCAATAGTTGCAACCGTCTGCGTCCCCAGTTCTATTTTCATAAGCGTTAAGTCGTTTTGTGATTGTTGCACATGATTTAGTCTTCATATTTATCCGCGCTGCGAGAACTTGATATTGGTGATTTCATCGAACTTCCGAGGTCGGGTAGCTTCATACGAAAAAAAAATGCTCTTCAGAAATGCGTAGGAATTCCTCAGATTTCGCAGCACAAGCGTCCAGCTACTGCTCAGTGTTTCGTGAGCCATACTCAAGAGCATCAGAAATTTTATAGACATTACAGTCTAATGGGATCTAGACTCGCCCTTCATCTGACTTGTATCGCACATCATAAGACTAGAGACACTTTTGTGGAATTGTAGGAGCTCGGCGGTAGTAAAAAATCATTCATCTTCAGGGGCTTCTGGGCAGAACATTTCCCTATGAAAGTGCAGGACGTGCTTACGTCGCGTTGAAGCTGGTATAAAACGCGAAGCGTTCTGGATTCACCACTGGTCCACAGACAACGGCAGAAAGCGGAATATTACTTTTCTGCTAAGGTAATAATCCAATGATACCTTCGATTGTAAGATAAAATTGCGAGCAGTATTTTTGGAATCCTTCGGAGGTAACTCCATTATTGAAAAGAAAGCCAGAGTATTGCTGATATCTGGCGAAACACAGAGCCACACCTCGGTTCTTACGGGCATGATAGTATAGACTTTTTTATTCTTTACAGCTTGGTTGAGCGCGCTTGCGTGTTGGAATTTGCGGCGCATGCTCAGTAGATGCCTGTATAAAATCCGCCAATCAGAACGCTGCTGGCACAGCCCAGTGGAAATATGACAACACCCCAAAAGGCTTATGTAAACAGCCTACAGCAATCGCCAGACATAGTTAAAGAAGTTCGTTTAAGGCAGTAAAATAAAGATATGGAACGCCTACAGAAAGGAAATGTTATTAAAGCAAAAGCACAATCCATTCAGAATCTTTTCTTCGAACAGCTGCTTGTGCACATTCTCCTGATACACACGTGGTACGACTTACACACAAAGCATAGTCCATGCAGCCCCCTTTTGCTATCGTACGGGGGCCTATCAAGAGTGTCAAAGGGGCGGAAGGTTGCCAGCAAAGCACTATTCTTCTCTGCAACGTGATCTGATAGTACGACCCTTCACTTGCTGACATCATTTCTTTTTTGTACATCAGTGCAAACAACCTCGGCGGCAGGTTATCTAAGGCAGCTATGGGCGCCACAGGTCGGTGAAACGGGGCAGCGTCATCCTTCCGGCACATTCTTGCCAAATATCATACCTTACCTCCAGCTTGCAAACTGCTTTCCATCTCTTTGTGCCTAATCGCTGCTTATCAACCGTATTTGCGCACAACGCAGCCCATCTCATACTTCCGCTCACGTGCACCTGGAATCCTACTCGAGAACAAAGAAGGGGCACTTTTTTCTGCCCCTTTCATAAATGGAGATTTGTTTAGCTATTGGGCCGCAGTCAAAATACAGCTGTCGGTTCTGTACCTTTTAAGGCTAAAACCTTATATGGCTCGTCAGGAACGAAACAGGGCTTCTGACATCCAGGAAGTGTGGTCCACAAAACTCCCGATGACGTCATCAGAAAAGACAAAAATTTTTCCCAGCGTGCGGGGAATTCAACCAAGGACCTTCACATTGCAGGCCACAAAGCCTTAGGCCACAAAACCTCATTGCTTTTTGGCAAATAAATGCGAAGCTAGTGTACCCATTGTCTTATGACCGTATGCTAATCTGTAGGTGTGCGGCTAGAAAGAAGAAAAAATATAAAGTAAAAATTAATGCTTTTGCCCTCAACGCGCGTAATTCATATTAAGTGCCCTCCATAATTCTCATTTAAGCGGACGGTGTCGAACCTTCTCAGCCGCTGAAGGAAGGGAGGAAGATGGGAGTGAACGAAGACACCGTATTCATTAGACGCGCCTTTGTTCATTGTAAGCTATCGAGCTGGCATGGCGGAGTCGTAGCGTGCTCGTCTCGCACTCTGGAGACCCAGGTTCGATTCCCCGCTTCGACCAATTTCCTACTCGATTTTATTTATTTATCTGGTCTGAGTAGAAAGGTTTATTAGGCTAATTGCTTAATTAATCAATTAACTAAACTCAGACGCTCCAAGTGAATTGGTTGCATGGCTACCAGCGAAAGTACAATTGGTGCCGTTTGAAATTAGCGCACTGTGACGTCACGGCCGTTTGGACCAATTCAAAAGCGTGACATATCTGTCGACAACTTCTGCTTACAACGATGAGGCATTAAAGGCTTCCGCTTTAATAATTTTACTTTCCCACATGCTAACACGGTCAACATTTACAGATTGCTTTTTCTGGCAAACAGTTCTTTCTTTCCTGGATGTCAATAAATTTCACCGCAAAGAGCAGTGGGCCCAGTGCAGACTTGTGTGCCGCACGAGAAAACACCTAGAGGCAATTTTTTAGTGATACTTCGCGGGTTCGGAGTGAAATATAAGACGATATCCAGGAAGCATTGTTAGAATCAATACCAATAAGTTTAAGTGTTAAGTCAGCTGACAGTTATGGTGCGATCCAAAGCTCGAAAATAATCACCAGATGCAATATGCAGTATATACAGGACGACAATTACCATAGCCAAAGCAGACGCTACCACATCCGTAACTTCTTATTTTTCTTAGGTGAAGTAAAGAAATGATGAGGTTCTTTAATACTCCGGACTGCTTAATGTAGCACTGCTGCTGAAGCTGCGACCGCGAAACAATGAATTCCAGAGGCGCTTTGCTCCTACACGCCTAGGAGCCTTGCAACCCAGTCTTCAAGCTGACTGCTAGCGTTCGCGGCCTCTACTGCATTTACACAGATAGGTACCGCCGAGTTTACCCTTCTTCCTTTTAAAACAGAATAAAAAGAAAACACCACACCAGCGTCGGTCAAAAGCGCGCATTTCCTCCGCGGGCGATGATGACTTGCTGGCTTTTTGATTAGCGCCACCCTTGAAGAGTAACAACGTGGAGGAGGAAGGAGGAGGATATAGAAGAGGAAAGGCAGGGAGGTTAACCGAAAGAATAATCGGTTTGCTACCCTACACGGGGGAAGGGGGTGAGGGGATAAAAAAAAGAAAGAGAAAGGAGAGTAAAAGAAAATTGAAGTCACTATAAAACGTCACTGTTCGTTAAGGTCACAGCCTATCGTGCAGGCCAGAAGTTCTCAAGAAGCGGAGCAGTGCCTTGCAGGCCTTCGCCGCCGACGACCGCCGCGGCCAGTGGCCGAGAATCTTCATTTCCGTGAAAGGGCGCGGGTCTAAGCGCTCCAGCGCACGACTGAGAGACTGCCTTTCGGTGGTGTAGGCAGGGCAGTCACAAAGAATGTGGGTTATGGTCTCGTCATGCCCGCAGATGGAATATGCAGGAGTATCATCCATACCGATTAAGAATGTGTAGTGGTTGGTGAAAGCTACACCAAGCCAGAAGCGACACAGCAAAGTTTCTTCTCGTCGTGGTAGGCCTGATGTTAGCCGGAGCTTCAGATCTTGGTCCAAGGATTGTAAACGGGAATTGCAAAATTGGCCGGAATTCCACGCGGCAAGCGTGATGTCCCGCGCAAGTGCGCGAAGCCTGCTCGCTGCATCCGATCTCGAAATGGGGATCGACACAAAATCGCCGTCGTCGTGAGCAGTTCGCGCGACCTCATCCGCGCGGTGATTACCTGCTATGCCGCTGTGCCCCGGTAGCCATTGGTAGATAATGTCATGTCCTTTGTTGATGGCAGAGTGATGTAGCTGTCGAATTTCTGCGACCACTTGTTCATGGGCTCCACGGCGAAGAGCAGCTTGTAAGCCTTGGAGGGCAGCTTTCGAATCGGTGAAAATAGACCACCGCTGAGGGCGCTGCTGACTGATGTATTCAATGGCGACACGAAGAGCGGTGAGTTCTGCACCCGTCGAAGAAGTGCGGTGACCTGTCCTAACTATAATTCCTGTAGTGCTTGCGGGTATGACGACGGAGCCAGAAAAAGAGATAGGGTTCACTGAGCCGTCGGTGTAAACGAGCACCCGGTTTGCATGGTGCTCATGTAAATATTCAAGGGTGACTTGTTGTAGTTCTGCCGGCGATAAGTCTATCTTCTTCCTGATGCCAGGTATCGAAAGAAGCACACGGGAATTGTGCAGGCTCCAAAGTGGCGAGGACGGTCTAGAGGCGGGTGTAAACAGGGACGGCAGAATTGCGGGATGTGCGTCAATGATGTCTGTAAACGATGTGCGCGGCCTGGTAATAGGAAGACTGGCAAGATGGTGAGAGGAAACCCGGGAAATGTGCCGGAAATGTTCCCGAATGCCCTTCCACGTTCCCTCTTTTGTGTTCTACCAGTCACATGAAACGGCTGCTCAGAAAACATGGCAGCGGACATCTCCGCTTCAGCGCCGGTACATATACCAGAATCGCGAGGGCAGCGCAAAATTGACACCGAACACAGGAGTTACACTGAAGAGAAGTCGGGCGTTGAACACCAGCTGTTTATGCTCAAGCAATCCAGCACACTATAAATCCAAGAAACAGACCACGTCTCAATCAGGAAGCGAATTTACGCATCTCAAGGCATAAGGAAAAAATAAGAAGACAAGAATAGTTTTTCACTGACAAGGCGCAACAATAGTGAGGAGGAAGGCCCTCGTCAGGCACCATGCCTTTAGGCCTCCTTCCTGAAGTGTATGACACACCTCAAATAAAATACTTTTCAATTCAATTTAATTGAAAGGATAGTGTAAAAAACAAAAAGGGCATGGGAAGCGAGCATGAAAAAGGAGTCAAAACTGTGAAGCAAAAGTAGTGGTACATTCCAAAAAACAGATAAAAGCTTACACAATCCTTAAGACTGCCAACAAATACTGCGGCTAAACAGTAAAAACAGAAATAAACATTAATCAAGAAGCAATCCCAAACGAGACCTTAAGTTCGCTACAACTCTGAAAGCAAAGGCAGATTCCAGCTGGCAAAAAGGGACCAACGGTCAGCCCTCAAGAAAGGCAACGAGAGTGCCAGGAGAGCACCTTCCACAATGAGGACAAGGAGGTGCTCTACTGGCATTCTCGATGCCTTCCATCAGGGTTGACCATTGGTCCCATTCGAAAACAACAAAGAAGCACAGCCGGTTGGCAAGTAGAAGTCCTGCACCGCGACGAAGTTATGTCACCATAGCTAGAAATGAGCGGAAATATATTTTAGTAATCTTCATTTGACTGCTCTGGTCTGGCTGAATCAGGAACGGTGAGGAGAGAGGTAAGAAAAGTGGGAAGAACTTGAATGGGTTAGTTTCGTTGTTGTTATGCTTCGAAAAGTGAGCTAACAGCAAACTGCGCTAAAAGCGGATATGAAAATACATAGGCATATATATTTCTGACAAGAGGAACCTTTGAAGATCATTGGTATTTGTGCGACTCTTGTTGATGTTTTTATTGCGGCAAAATGTTGCCAGAGAACCCTTCCTGTCCTTCCTTACCCTCGCCTTCCTTCCTGGATTGCTTGGCTTCAGTCGGGCTCGCCAGATGACCTGTTTGTTTTCGAGAAAGAAGCGCTGTTTTTCAGTGAGCATTAACGCTGGCATTTCATAAAGTTTCTTCACCTGTGATAAAATAAAGAAATCAGGAGTGAAGTTTCAGCTTTCGTATGCGCATTATCTTTCATCGTGCGATATATGCCTGATGCTGGATGCGGTACTTGTTTTTTTTTTTCGCGCACGTACTTGTCTTGACCTGTGTTTTGTGACTAGTCCTTGTGCCTAAGTATAGCGTGCCAACCTGAAGATGACAAACCAACTAGCCGCCATTACAGCATTGCTTGTTTTTTTTTTACAGCGCGTTTGCGGTTCTTTTTTTAGTAACAGCATTGCTTTGGATGTTTTAATCCTTTTACCTCTAAATTATTTCCTGACCACAATTTTTGTAGATGTTTGGCGAAAATTACTGTAGGGCATGAGCTAAAGGCGCAAAACGCGTTTCATTGACAACTACCTTCTGCCGTGTTGAAAACAGCAGCCAACGCGACTGCCGACCGTAACTCGTCTTTGACAGGCGGAGCAACGCAACATGAGGATGGGTGAGCTCGTCATGGGCGATATTGGTACGGTACTATATCAGCTATAAATATAATACGAGCAGTAAAATTCAGGTACAAACGGCAAATTAAGAAGCTCTTAGCCAGTAGAAGCGCAATACTAGCTCAGGTTACTGTAATTTCGAAGCTGTAAAACTTTTTCAGAAGTGTTATTCATCCTTGCTTGTATTTTCTTTACAGCAGCTATTATGTGGGATTTTTTTTTTGTTCTCACCTAAGCTTTCTTTTTCGCGTTTAATTCGCCAACCACCCGATAGTCGGGTCGCTTCTCACAAACTCTTTAAAGCAGTGGGTATGTCTGAGGGCCCAAGACAAAGGATCAAACACACGTGAAACGGACAATGGAAAATGAATAGCTTTTAAAATGCGGCCCTATCTCCCGGTCGGTGCTTAAATGGCTAATCTCGCTTGCGCTTCATGTGGGCTAAGAGGAATTCCAAAGAGAAATGCTCGGAATTTTTTCAAACTCCTTTGTTCTTTTTGCGACTCACAACATACAGCCCACAGGCGCTTTCGCACTCTGCCATCAACTCTTTCTGGGTGCCGCGGCAAGGGTCCCATAAGGCGAAAGTCGACTCAGTGGTGGAACTCCTCCTCAGAAAGTTAGCAATTACAACTGGTATCTTATTTTCGGGATTAACGAAATCCTCATCCTGTTTGTGCAACTTCTAATGACTTCTAATAACGAATATAACAGAGGTTTCTGTAAGAAATAAAGCAATGTCAATTTTTTGGCGCAACCTAGAACCACATAGATTCATACTACGGCTACATATGTGCACACTGCCACACTGCGGCGTTCGCTCGAACTGACATGGATAGCAACTAATTGTACAGATGTTTCCTCGACTGCCGAAACTGTCCTCTTGTGCCCTCATACTATCATTCCCTTTACACCTATCGTCAGTCCTTAGAGTCCCGTTTCTTGTCCTCCTATTGCAGACACTTGTACATTCGAGGAAGGCTGGTGCAAAGACTGGACCACGTCCAACTGCAGCCAACACGCCTGCTTCCAGGTTCGCAAGGTGGCAAGCATGAAGTACGGACCAGTTGAAGACCACACGCTAGAATCAGGTAAGCACTCCAGAACAGATATGTGGTACCAGCTGAACGCATGGCACGGTTTTTTTTTCAGTTTACGGCATTTGAACGCTCATTTGGGCGTACTCTTTGGTTTGTTGAAGTTCTCAATGAAACTGGCGCGCTCAGCGCCTCGTTCGGTGCTCTTACAAGGCACTTAATTTTAAAGTGGTTTATGGTTTATGGGGGTTTAACGTCTCAAAGTGACTCAGGCTATGAGGGACGCAGTAGGGAAGGTCTCCGAAAATTTCGACCACCTGGGGTTCTTTAACGTGCACTGACATCGCACAGCACACGGGCTTCTAGAATTTCGCCTCTATCGAAATTCGACCGCCATGGCCGGGATCGAACCCGCGTCTTTCGGGACAGCAGCCGAGCGCCATAACCAATGAGCCACCGCGGCGGCTACTTAATTTTAAATTACATCACCCATGACAAGAGGAGACACTCCTCTTAATCATCAGCAGCCCAACTACGCCCACTGCAGTACAAAAGCCTCTCCAATACCTGACCAATTAACCCTGTCCTGTGCCAACTGCTACCACCTTATCCCGCAAACTTCTTGAACTGATCCGCTACTTTCTGCCGCACCCTGCTACGCTTCCCTTCTTTTGGTATGCAGTCTGTTACCGTTATGAATCATTGGTTATCTTGGCTTCGCATTACATATCCCGTCCAAGGCCATTTCTTCATTTAGTTATTAAATATTTTGTTGAAAGCAAGATTTATCATCAGTGTACTTCCTTCAAATCACCAAAGCTGAGTAAGTGGCTTGAACATCTGGGTTCTCTGAAAAATAAAAATAATTGCATACCAACGACGAAAGTCTTTCTGAAAGGTGCAGCGGCCTTTTAAGCAGTGAACACGGCACAGATAAAGCTCACGAGAATGACTAGGAGACAAAGATGCTGAACACTCGTGCGGCTTAATCTCAATGGCAGCGAAAAGGCACCACGTCCGATGCAGGAAGCACACCACTAGGAAAAAGTATTACATTTTTTTGGATTGTAAAACGTTTATTGCCAACAGTCTGAAGGGCATATAGGCCCCCCGCCTAAACGACGGCCAGAAGGTCTTGGCTCCTGGCGGCGTCTTCGGCCAGTTGGACGACTTTTGTTTGAGTCTCCGGATCGGAGCTGAGTAGGAGAGCCTCCCATTGTTCAAGTGACTTTATTTTTTGTCCCTCCAGGGGGGCAAAAGGGCATTTCCAGAGAATATGGTTGAGATCCGCTTTGGCCTTACATTGCTTACACTCGTTTGAATATTGTCCCGGATAATAACGACTACACATAACCGGGTTCGGAAACGTATAAGTTTGGAGACGGCGCCAAGAGGTGGCCTGACTCTTTGTCAATGATTTATCAGCAGCGGGGTACTTTGTTCGATTGAGCCTATAATGTTGTGTGATTTCTCTGTAACCTACAAGACGATCCCTGTCTGCGAAGCCCTCGGTATGGCCACTGGCTCGGAAAGCAAGACCTCGAGCCAGTTCGTGAGCTGCTTCATTTCCAGCCAGGGATGCGTGTGCAGGTGTCCAGACTATGCGAATTTTGCGGTCGTCCCTTGCAGTCCGCAGGATTCCGTTCGTCAGAGGGGAGACCGTCCCCTTGGCAAAGTTCATCACTGCTACCTTTGAGTCACTGACTATCATTGACGCATCCGTGCCCACTATTGCAAGTGCGATGGCGGCTTCTTCTGCAATTTCGGGACTGTCCGTCGTGATCGAAGCGCCGGCTCGGAGATATGTCTCGGCGCTAGCTACCGCTATCACCATTCTCCCCCTCCCGCAATTAGCTGCGTCCACGTAGGCCACGTCTTCTATCGGATAGTTTTTGAAACATTTGCCGAGGGCTTCAGCCCGTTTCTCTCTGCGATCCTTGTGGTGGACGGGATGCATGTTTTTCGGTAGTGGTGGGATCATCAGCCTATCGCGCACGCTCTTAAGCATGTCCACTTTCGGACCTCGCTGACTCTCGTAATTTATTCCTAGTTTCGCGAGGATTTGCCTGCCTGTAACGCTTCCCGACAGCCTTTCGTACTGCGAGACTGTCACGCCTTCCACAATTTCATCCAATGTGTTGTGAAGACCTAGTTCTAAAAGTTTTGCGGTGGGGGTCCGAATTGGTAAACCCAGCGCCTGCTTGACACTTCTGCGAATGATCCCTTCCAGCTTGGACTTCTCCGCTGCCTTGAGATTAAGGAAAGGAGCTACGTAAGCAATCTCACTTATTACAAAGGCTTGAACTAATCTGATTAGATTCGTTTCTTTCATGCCATAGCGCCTATTTGCGATTCTGCGGATGAGCCGCATAGTCTGTTGCGCGCATATCTCCAACTTCTTTATTGCTTCTCCATTGAAACCATTGTTTTGAATGTACAGCCCTAAGACTCTAATCCTGTCCACCGTCGGGATATCGAGTCCCTGAGCCTTAAGAGATATCCGCGGGGGATCCGACCGTGATTTCCTCTTTGGTTGGTAAAAAAGCATTTCCGATTTTTGCGGGGAGCACCTAAGCCCCCTATCATTTACATACTTTTCAACTTCTCCTATGGCCATTTGGAGAGTCTCCTCTATTTGACCGTCAGTTCCTTTGCCAATCCACATAGTAATGTCATCCGCATACATGCAATGACTGAGACCTTCAATCGCTGCTAGTTTGCTAGGAAGCCCGATCATGGCCACGTTGAAAAGAAGCGGGGACAGTACAGATCCCTGCGGGGTCCCCTTGCTACCTAGCTCTATGTAGTCTGATTTACTTTCCCCGAAGTTAATTTGGGCCACTCTGTCGGAAAGGAAATTTTTAACATAGTTGTAGGTTTTCGGGCCTACTCCCAGGAGGCTGAGATTATCCAGGATCGCCTTGTGCGTGACGTTATCGAAAGCCTTCGCCAGGTCAAGACTCAGAATGACCTTCGCGTCCCGCGTTTGTGAGTCCAGAATTTCATGTTTTAGTTGCAGCATCACGTCCTGCGTTGAGAGATGAGACCTGAATCCCACCATGGAGATAGGATAAAGATGGTGGTCTTCCATGTAGTTGTTGAGACGTGTCTGCACTACATGCTCCATCAATTTCCCTGCACAGGAGGTTAGGGATATAGGCCTTAGATTCTCGATCGACAAAGGTTTCCCCGGTTTAGGAATATGTACCACCTTAGCCGACTTCCACTGCTTAGGAATCTCACCCGCCTCCCAACATTTCTGCATGTAGGCAGTGAGTGCTGTTATAGAGTTGTCGTCGAGATTTCTGAGCAATTTGTTGCTTACCCCATCCGGTCCGGGCGCTGAATTAGTATTTAATCTAGCAAGCTCTGCTCGCACTTCGGATTCAGTAATGGGTTCGTCCAAGCGATCGTTGGGTATCCGACAGTAACCATGCTGAGGTACCTTCTCGGTGTCCCCTATGTACTTAGATCGAATCTCATCGAGCAGCTCTTGCTCTGTACCCTCATGTTTATGCTGGATCTTTTGGAGGTTTTGCCTCTGGGCCGTTTTACATCCGTCAGGGTCTAGGAGGTATCTGAGTAAACTCCATGTGCGAGCCAGACTTATATTCCCGTCCATTTTGTCGCATAGCGATTCCCAGTTTTGCCTAGAAAGTTTGAGCGCATATTCCTCTATCTCTTTGTTGTGCCTTGCTATCCTTCTGCGAAGGTTACGATTCCACTTTTGACTTTTTAGTCGCTTTTCCATACTGGTTTTGGCTTGCCACATATGGAGGAGGCGGGTGTCCATTGTTTCTAGGCCTGAGTCTTCCGCCACAGTCTGGGTCGCTTTACGAGCGTCCAATTGGAGCTGCCTTATCCACTCCTCAATGTCATCAATTTCTGTGGTGTTAGCGCTCTGTTCCCGGATTTTTCGGAAGGCGTCCCACTCAACAAGTGAGTGACGTTGGCCTGGGCGTTTATAGGGCCCAGCAGTAATTACCGTTTCCAAAATAAAGTGATCACTGCCTAAATTTTCTTGAGTGTTAACCCAGTTTGCGCTGCCGACGTTCTTAACGAGGGTGAGGTCCGGAGATGTGTCCGTACTGACGCTATTTCCCGTTCTAGTGGGAGACTGAGGGTCCGTAAGTAGGGTGAAGGCCCCTTGTTGCATATCGAGCCAGAGCTCTCTACCCTTGACACATTCTCTCTGGTACCCCCAAGCAGCGTGATGGGCGTTGAAGTCCCCCATTACCACCACCGCTTGTTTGTTAGCAATGCGTAGAGTTTTTTGAAGAAGCGACCCGAAGCGAGTCTTTCTTTGTTTTGGACTGCTGTATATATTCAGCACAAATAGGCTGGTCTTAATTTTATTATTCGGAATGAGTTCTAGAAGAACGTGCTCTACGTGACTGATCCCCGTGTCATGCGCAATAGCCGTTATGTTTCTTTTGACGAGGGTGGTAACTCCCGCCTTCTCGCCAGAGGTATTAAAAGATTGATAGCCTGATAATTTTGCAATCCCCCCAGTTTCCTGAAGAGCGATCACGTCCGGGCAGTCTTTACCAATGAGGAGTTGTTGAAGAACTGCTCGCTTCCGGCGGTATCCCCGACAGTTCCACTGCCAGAGCGTATATCTATTGTCCTTATGTTGCCTGGCCATTTTGAAGTTGTTGAAGGGTTATCGTAATAGCGTCTGTCTTATTCTCTACGACCTGCCGCCATGCATTCATAGCTAACAGCTCGTTTCCTAGCCTTTTGGTTTCTGTAGTGATTTCCTGAACAACGTTAAAAATGGACTGAATTTGTGCCTGAATTTTGTTATCTGTGGCCTGAACCTGGGCATCAATTTTGTCCTCTAGCCTCCTGCATACCTCTGCGAGCGTGAGCTCGGGCTGCGTGTTGTCACACGTCCTCTTTTTTGTAGGCGGGGGAAGCGATGGTGGCGCCACCGAGGCATCACTGACACCGGCCGCCGCCTCCACCAGTGCAGGCGTTATCTTTGGTTGTTGAGTAAGCCGGGATTGGCCCATCTTCCGGAGTTCTGAATTTTCCTTCTCTAACTGTTCTGTTTTTTTAGTAAGTTTCCTTACGGTGTCAGTAAGGGTCTCAACCATCTTTCTCAATTGGAGGAGCTCATCTGCCCCCTTATCCGAATTATTTTGGGAGGATCGACCTACCCAGCTCACCTCTTTATGGTCGGCTGCCGTCTTGTTCTTGGCTGAAGACACCGACGGTGATCGCCCTCGGGAGCTCAAGCGGCCCCTGGACTGGGACCCGGTCCTGGAACCAGAGTGGGGCTTGGATCTTGAACGGCCCCTGGAGCCGGAACGGTCCCTAGAGCTGGAATGGCCCCGTGACCCGAGACGAGGGAAGGAAACCGAGCGGCCGCGATAGCCCTCTTCCTCCTTGGTCCTAGGTCGGCTCCTCCGGTTTGATGTATTGTCTGATGAATTTGCCGTCTTGTCGTGGGTCTTCTTCTCCCACTGGCGCTTTTTGAGTATGTAAGGAATCCTATACATCTCACGGCACTTTTTGTGTCCCAGTTCATGTCCCTTGCCACAAAGAGCACACTTAAGTTCACACGAGTGGTCTTGCGTTGGGTTGTCCATGCCACATCCTCGACATTTGACCACGCCTGCGTTCGGGCAGACATCGGCGCGATGTCCGAGCTGGCCACACTTGAAACACACTTCGTATTTTTTCTTATATAATAGGCACCGAAAGGGGGTGCTCGCGTAGTAGATCCAATATGGCACCTTTTCATCTGCGAAGAGCAGCAGAATAGAGCTCGAGTCTTTTCCTAATCTTCTAACCCCGACAATCTCAGGGTTGTACTTGTTGATCAGGTTCTCACGCACCCGTTCAATCGTGTGAGTCAGCGGAACTCCGTGAATAACTCCTTTGCCGTGTCCATCCGGCGTCACAAGATACGCAAACGTTGCAAGTTTTTCCGTCCCTAAAGTGAGATGCCCAATATTCATATACTTCCGCACTCGGTCAGAGCTGTCGGTGCCTACCAGAATGGTGTTTTGCTTCTGATTCAGAAGGACGATATCATCTCTTGCGTCAGCCGCCGCAATACCTGCCGCCGACTTCACGATGTCAGAGACCGTCTCAGTTTTGCATGCTGAGAGCGGTCGAAGTCCGCCTTGCGGTCTAATGACGACTTTATGTAGTCCGGGGGGAAGACGAACGTGCTGCGTTTCCACCGAACGCATTGCCATCTTCCTGCCCTCCGTCTTAGCTGAGTTGGCAGCCCCTCGCTGACCATCTTGTTGTCTTCCTTCGTTCGGAACGCCATCCTGGCGTCCCCCTGCCTCATGGCTGTCGCTCTTACGAGCGCTGCGTTTTGACTTATCAATCGTAAACCATCCGGCTTGGATGGAAAAGTCCTCCGGCGATAGCGTCTCACGTTCAACCGTAACTTCCATGTCGGCCTCCGAGTGCAGTCCTGGGCCACAAGAGGCCGGTGACTTGCCTCGCCGGCACCCTACGGGCGTCGGCGGCCAGAGTCGACGTTAGGCTTAGCTTGGTCGTCAAGCTGGCGAACTGAAGATCGTGATGTGAGCACAAAAAGTCAGTTCACTTGCCGTGGATTTGTTATCGCGGTAGTCCTGCAGACTTCCGGCATCGGTCCCCGCAAAAGTTTCTGAAGACGCAGACTTAAATCCGCAGAAAGCATCGAAAAACCGCGGAGGCGATGTGAGACGCGTCCGCTTGCCTCAGCCGCTCGTAGCGCCCCCCCAAAAGTATTACAAAAATAAATAGTTTTTGCATGCTTCGCGCAAATACAATTTTCCCTGCCGTTTTCGATGCCTAACCTGGTCATTTTTTTTTCACACAGGTTCTGAGAGTGAAACATGCATCAATGAATATTTCTGGTTTTGAGATGCTATTTTTTCTTGCTTCGTTTTGCAATTATGAGTGTCATCTTTTAGGTGGCTTCTTGGGCTTAATAACTTAGTTCCACTTGATTGCAATGTCAGCAGGCGAACGAGAAAATTGAACTGTGATGTATAAAAGGTCTCCGGTCGAACACCGACCAGTAAGTGGCATGAAAATTCTGAAAATAATTCAATGACAGCCCAGCAGATTAAAAAAAATTACTGTGGGTTGACCAATGGCCATCCCGAGTAGAACTGGGGAACAACGGCGCGGCAATCGCAGCGGCGGCGGCATCTAAGGGGGCACTTTGACTGTCTAAGGTGCGTAGAGGCGAAAGCGTTTTCCGCAGCACTTTGACTGGCTCTGTGGCACTGATGACGTCACCACTGGATGACGTCACACATAACTAGTTACTAATTACTAAATATTGACAAAATACTAATGGCTAATTACTTATCTGCGATTAAATACTAACTAACTACTTATCTGCGATTAAATACTAATTAACTAGCCGCCGCGGTGGCTCAGTGGCTATGGTGCTCGGCTGCTGACCCAAAAGACGCGGGTTCGATCCCGGCCGCGGCGGCTAGAATTTCTTTGGAGGAGAAATTCTAGAGGCCCGTGTACTGTGCGATGTCAGTGCATGTTAAAGAACCCCAGGTGGTCGAAATTTCCGGAGCCCTTCACTACGGCGTCTCTCATAGCCATAGTCGCTTTGGGACGTTAAACCCCCCAAAGCCAAACCATACTAATTAACGGTTATTTAATGTTGCTTAAGCTTCGCCTTTAGGAGTGGAACGTGAAAGAGTGTAGCGTTGTGAGGGAGTCCACGGAACGCCACCACCCGTTCGGCGCGATGCCTTGCCCTTTGAACGCAACGCTTTTTTGAGGAAAGGAAATGCCGCAGTCATTCTCTATCATCTCGGTGGACACCTGAACCGCACCGTACAGGAAGGGAGGAAGTCAGAGTGAAATAAGAAAGAGAAAGAGGCGCCTTAATGAAGGAAATGAAAATTGCACTTGAGGAAAGGAAATTGCGCAGTAACCGTCTCACACTCACCCCTCGGGCATGCGCAGTTGGGGCTCTCTGGGGCTCCGCGAAATCGCTCACACCTAGCGTAGTGTTCCTCCCGCAACAAAAAAAGAAGTTATAGCTTCGTATCTGTTAAACACTGACATATCTTTAAACCATTACAATAGCAGCAAACCTAAACAGGACAGCCAAATTGACATGATAACTGCCAAAACCTAGGAACCATTGTATTTTTTCAAAGTAATTTTAAAAATGATCCCCACACACTGAAGGAAACCCAGTAATTCACGCGTTGTAACATGCTTGCGTGGCATGGGAACCTTTCACCGGCACTCTCATATACAATTTGGAGAGGGTACACAAACGCGCCGAAAAGTTTGTGACAGGGAATTATAACTTCCCTGCAAAAAGCTCAGAAATGCTCGACAGTATTGGATGGAATACTTTGTGTATCGAGAGAAACATCTGCAGGCTGAAGTATTTACATGGTATTTACAATAATGGCACCGGTATTAATAAAGGCACTTATTTAAAGTGGCAACAGTACATATCGGAAAGAGTGGACAACACAAAAGTGGTTAAGAATTATGAGGGGCGTATTAATGTAGTCAAATATTCATTTTTCTCTAAAAGAATTCCTGCCTGGAATAGTCTTCCGAATTATGTGGATTCTGCACCCAATTTTCAAACAGTTATTCAAATGACAGCCCTGCCTGATGTATTGCTATCGGTGATACTAACTAGCTCTCAATTCACTTCTCCCTGTTTTTTATGTTGTGTTACCTTACTGACATGCTCCCAATATCTTTTTGGCGTGGGATATTATAAGCCGTTAACCCCCTTAACTGAATGCTTCATGGTCGCTGTAGATGCTTGTAATTAATAAATAAGCAAATAAATAAATAATTAACCAAAACACAACGTTACAGGAGCACAAAGTACCATCATAAATGTATATAAATTCATTCCTTTGCGAGTGTTTCAGTGGTTATGATCACGTCATTGAGTCAGTGTTGCTTTCTTTATTTTTCTCAGACCAAGGTTCGTGCGCCTACGCGACGCTTGGTCCTTCGAGTAGTCGCTCGGTGCATGCTCGGCTGTCACGCCAGTCGGAGGGACCGCTTTGTTTCACCACCTGGTATCACCTGTCTGGAACGGAGCACGATGTCGCCGGTTTCTACGTGGCGGGATCCAACGGCCTAGCGAGTAACTTCCACACAACCAGACAAGCGAACGCCGGGCGCTGGCAGCGCGTGCGGTACTCTGAGAAACGCAACGGCACCTTCGAGGTTGGTGTACCAAAGGAAACTTGCGTATTCATGGTTCCTCTATTTGGACTAAGACGGCACACAAGGGCCCGGTCTCTTACGGCCACACTGTCACAATGAACACGTTCTTAAAGCCGAGCGCACAGCTTATATGAGGCGGTAGTTTTGCGATTTCGCTTACTGTGCCATTATGCCTCGCCTATGAGGCAGTCAACTATCAGGCAAGCAACCGTAAAAGGTGTTAGAGGCATGTACAGGTTGCCATCATGGCTGCAGTTCCTGAGGGTAGCGCTCGCACATGCCCGAGAATATGCACAACGAGCCACTCCCAGCAATCTTAGGTATTATGTCACTACCGCCAATGGGTGCTCCAGACTCGGGCACCTTGCAAACCATTATCAAAATCGAAACGACCCGGGTAACCTGGCTGCCTTTAGTCTCAGAGTTTCGGCACTTAAAAAAAAAAAACTTTACGATAGTTCAGCTCACGGCTGGAAGTGGCATGGGTTTTCTACTTGGTGTCATATTTACACGGGTGGAGCGCATAAGCAGGTTCTCTCAGATCATGAATGGTAGCTTACCAATATCCCTGAAGAGAAAAGTATACAACAGCTGTATCCTACCGGTACTCACCTATGGGGCAGAAACGTGGAGGCTAACTAAGAGGGTTCAGCTTAAGTTAAGAACAAAGCAGCGAGCTATGGAAAGGAAAATGATAGGTGTAACGTTAAGAGATCGGAAGAGGGCGGAGTGGGTGAGGGAACAAACGCGGGTGAATGACATCTTAGTTGAAATCAAAAGGAAGAAATGGGCTTGGGCAGGGCATGTAATGCGAAGGCAAGATAACCGCTGATCGTTAAGGGTAACGGAGTGGATTCCAAGAGAAAGCAAACGTAGCAGGGGACGGCAGAAAGTTAGGTGGGTGGATGAGATTAAGAATTCTGGGTTTTTTTGCGCAAAAGACACGACACAAAAGAAACGAGGTAGACAGGACAAGCGCTTACTAACAACTCAGGTGTTTATTGACGGAACATTTGCTTAAATACAGCAGCTGCTCTTATCAAACACGAAGAGGGAAAGAAGAGACTTCGCATACATATATATAGATATATATAGATATATATGTATGCGAAGTCTCTTCTTTCCCTCTTCGTGTTTGATAAGAGCAGCTGCTGTATTTAAGCAAATGTTCCGTCAATAAACACCTGAGTTGTTAGTAAGCGCTTGTCCTGTCTACCTCGTTTCTTTTGTGTCGTGTCTTTTGCTCAAAAAAACCCAGAATGCTTAGGCACCAACTAGCCTGCAAAAACATACTCGCGAGATTAAGAAGTTTGCGGGAATACAGTGGCGGCAACTGACAAAGGACAGGGTTAATTGGAGAGACATGAGAGAGGCCTTTGCCCTGCAGTGGGTGTAGTCAGGCTGATGATGATGATGATGAATTAAGCATTGTAACGATATTATGATAACCGCCACATCATTCTGTATTGTGTGTCTGTGCCCGTTCTCGCTAACTTTTGCTGCCACGTGTACACGTTGATCAGTTTTCTGGTATGGCCATGCCTAATTCTGCATTATGTTTGCAGGAGAATGCATACAATCTGCTGCGGTTGAGCAAATGAAGCTTTCTTTATTTTTTGTTTCCAGGGACCATGCTAGGGGGAAACCCACTAAAACGGGTTTCCGACTGCTACTCTATAGCTGACGAAACGTATTCTGGTATGAGCAGCACTGTGCTTAGACTACAAAAACAAGACTCACGTAAAAATTTATGTTTTATAATTCTGCTCATTTTAATAGCGCAGGAACACAGGTCATTGCCAGTCCTGAACGTAAACATGTCAGAATCGAAGGGCAGCCAAGGGTGTTTACCATTGTTCTGAAATGCCACCACTACTTGATGCGTTTTCAGACTGTCATTTATGCTGTAAACTAACTGTTATGAACATCATCCGTTCCCCTACCAGCAGCCACACTATGAATAAGTGCAACGTATTGTAGCGCCTATGTTTATATGGGCAATAAAGGCTTGCCACTTGGCACAGATGCCGATGTTGCAAGAGAGAATTCGTGCTGTTATATTGGCAGGCGAAAAATGACGTGAAGCACCACTACAGGGCTTTTGCATATTTTCTCGCGAAACATCGAAGCTGCGAAGGTAAAATAACATAGGCTTATTATCCACATTCTTTGGTAACCTAGATTCCACAACTGAGAATTGTTGGGAGTGAAGGCCGCCGGCAGTGCCGGTCTTATGCAGCAGACGGGAAAGCATGTCCAAAACTCTTGGGCAAAAATTTTGAATATTGAAGAACTGTGAGGTACTCTTATAGAAGTATAGAATATAAGAGTCGCTTCTTCCGATCTGTAACAAAATGTTTCATTTGAATCGTTTCCATCGCCCGCATTGAGCAGTTAAGAGTGCCATAGAAAACCAGTGGGGAACGCTTTTGAGGTTAGCAAAAAACGCCAATAAAAAAAATGCAAGCCTGCCGACGGGGTATCTGCGGGTGTATAGATTGTTGAAGTGAAGACTTACAATTGTATAAAAAAAAATGCGTTCACAAGCTGGTTCCCCCTAAAAAAATGTTTTTGTCCATTGTTAAGGGACATGTTTTAAGATACGACAACTATCTGGCGCCTCTTAGAAGGCTAGCCAATACTTACTCTATGTGTTCCCTGTGGGAGCAGAGTTGTAGTGGCTTAGCAGCGTTTCGCGATGGTCGCCATCTTTTTGTCTAAAGCATCTGTGCTACGGGGGATATGCGCTATTGCTGCATTGTAGCAGCTGTTATTGGCGAAGCGGCTGCAACAATTCCTTATTAGTTCTCCTCATTTTTTTTAAATTTAAAAACAGCTATATCTCAGGAAAAAATGATATTGTACCAAGCGAGACAACTTTTTAGTAGTCAGACCTACGAAAACCTGTACATCACTGTTATCGTCAAAACACTCGCCAATTGAATAGTGGCACGATCTTTTGTAGGTAGCCGAAGTCACAAAACGCTGCTTTTCCAAGATAGCAAGAAAAGTATGATAAAACAGTGCTTTAAATGTGCGAAAACAATTTCAGTAAAAGGATGTGTACTTACGCAAACAAAAAAGCTGCGAAACGAGAGAACAGTATGTTAAATAGTACACGGACACGGCGTTGTTTGCGTGTGCTCGTCTTGTCCTTGTGTTTAATGCTCCGTCCGTTAAGTACACCTTAGGCAGTTACCGAGTGCCAAATGTATGGACGATGGCGAAAGAGTGCGCAGGTATCGTGTTTGTAGTACTTGGATGTGGCTTTGCTTTTTACAGCCGCATGGTCACAAGCGGCGCGCGAAAACCAAACGCAGGAACCTTCCTCAGTTGTGGACCTAACAGTGACTCTAAGCAAAATGGTTGCGAATTGGGCGAGTTGGTAAGAATTCATACTGCCGTGTCACCACGAGGACACGGGTGCTCTTTGTTTTTACTAACTGTCAAAATTTATTAAAAGGACGAAATATAACAGAATATATAGAAAAAAAAACGGTTACATGCACAGTCCAGAACAAAGTTACAAAGGCGCCAGGCAAGAACACGTGTTACAGCACCACGAATTTACCTGTTACCATAGTTTAATGCTCTTTCAAGATAATCAACCTGAGCGTCAAGTGGCAGCAATGATGGCGAACTCACGCATTCATCGGCCGACTTCCTTATAGCGCTTGTGCTGTCGTCACTCCGTCTCCGTCCTTGTCCTTGTGGTCCCTCAGCAGTATGAACTCTAAGCAAGCCCGAAGCAGAGCTACGCAGCACCATGCGAAAGATGCAGTTATCATTCATACTGCAGGAGTTGAACCCATTAGGACATAAAAGGAGCCGTTGAAGTAGAGATTGAGGATAAAATGCATGATGCGAACTCGGTGAATTCATCCGTCTTTAATCCAGAGCTATAGTACCCAGAAAAAGTGCCTGTGTCAGCGGCTGTTATAAAAAGGCACATAAATCAGAACGAATTAAATCACACCTCATAAATACGTGTCTGCCTCTTCGCTGCTCCTCTAGATCTGACGTGTTGCTAGCTACAAACTCTTTATTTCCAGATCAGTATCAAGTACATTGTTAAGGATCCTTATGAAAAGGCTGTTTTTGCCGTCGATGACCTTACAGTGGACAGTGGTGAATGCACTTCAGGTAAGCATCTTTTTTATTCTCTTAGGTTGCCAATACTATGGATCGCTAATTTCGCCCTGGCAGGAGTAGTACATACAAAGCAGATGAGGTAGAACGGACGAGTAGAATCAGGCAGAGAACGAACGATGAACAGTGTGCAAGGAATCAATAACATAAGGGTACTGAAATTTATCCGTGCATTCTAGAATGTAAGAAAGGAACAAGAAACGAGTTCAGCCATAAGGTTTAGAGTATCTTCTCAACGGATAACCTCCAAGAAAACTCCCATGACCAGTACGCTTACATTATTGAGAGTACAGAACATACACGCATTATGCTGAGTAGATAGTCTGTTTATATAAAGACACCTTCTTAACGCCTTTCCGGCAAAATGTTAAAGACGTGGCTCTCACCACTGTCGGCATGAAGCTGTTCTATAGAGGTAGTGCTGGTCTTGATAGCAGAAAAACAGATACGGAGGCTTTTTGAGAGAGAATCACTTGTTCGCCGCCATGAATATCTTCATGAGGAGGTTTATTCGCCACATCTTCTCTCTGACGTACTCTCTTTGTGAAAAATATACAGCACAAGGGGCTTGCTTCCAAGTCGTGCAGCGGACCACTCTAGCACAATTACAATTGCTAAGCTTGGGAGGGTGGAGGACGCGAGATCCCTACGAGAGGTTATGGTCTCTGAAGACACTAAACAAGCCACGTTGTGGGACGCAGAATACAACTCTTGGGTTGTATGTTTATGGCAAAGGCTGCATGTTGTACGCTTTGATAGAATGCACTTGGCATCCAAAAAGTCATCTGTTGAGCGCGGTATAGTCTGCTGTTGTTAACCTTGAATGATATGGTACGTGGGGTTTAATGTCCGAAAGCTTCTCATCCGCCATAAATTGCGTCCTCTGGAGAGCTGACGATTAATTTCGACTACCTGGAATTCCTTATCTCGCTGTGATGTCCCGCAGCACACTGGCATTTCTGCATTTCGCCTTATCTCAAAGCGGCCCCTGCGGCCGGGATTCTATCCCGCGTCCTTGAGCTCTAGAACGAAACATCATAGCTGTTAAGGCATCCCGGCAGGTGCAATATAAGAAAATAGCGTAGTATATGAAGTGTCTGCGCGGAGAGAATAGAGAGTACTGAGAGTAGATGCTGCATGGTGCGCAATAAAGAACATAAATTCAGCTTTCTCAATAACATTACTAAATGTCCGCATAATGCTCTAAATAAAATTTGTAGTTAGAGGAGTCATGTATGTTGAGTTTATTGTGCACATGTGTGCTTAAGCGGCTTTGTTATCTTTTGTTTCCTGCTGATTCTCCATGAATGAAAAATATTTCTATCTGTACAAAGCTAGCAGGCGTTGCTGCCATTGCAGAAAGGCGCGTAAAAGGGAGAACTTTGAAGATGCAACAAAATATTAGATATTGGTACTTAATTTTAAACAAAAGCGACCACCAGAAATGATTCCCAACATTCTGCAATGCTACTGGATAATTTCACTTATTTTATGCGCATGTGTCTGGAGAGCATCTTTTTACACTACTGGGCATGCAAGAATAGTTTTTCCTATTTCTATTTTGACATATTATCTCACTCGTGCCTCCAACAGAATTGAACAATGGCTCCTGCGACTTCGATTGGGACGATAGATGTGGCTACGACTTTGGGACGGGAAAGAACCAATGGAAACTCGAAGGAAGCAGGAGAGAAAACTTCTTTCAAGATGATTACTCGACTGGAACATCATTTGGTGAGAATACGGCAACTGACCTGCGCATTTCACTACGAGGTGTTTTTATCTAAGAAAAGCTCATTTCTTCCATCAAGATCATTGCAAACCATACTTCCCACGATTGCACGAACTGTGTCTACATGGAAAGCCTTGTTTATTTCACTCATTATTATGCAAATCTCTTTAACAGTAGCAAACAGCTTAGGGTAATAAATCTGCTACTACAACCCTCAACAGGCAAATGGCTGCAGCAGTCGTAACTAGACACAATATTAGACACCGCAGATTTGGCAGCACAACCTACATATTAGCCCATATTGCCTAGGTGCTGCGATTAAAACATTTTCTCTTGCAGATACTGGAATTTTGCAAGTAATGATCTGAGTTTAGATGCCAAATGCAGTCCAACCCAATCTAATTCTCCTAGCCATTTCCCTCTCACAGAGTGCATCTTCGGAGAATACCTATCCGAAATTGCACTTATTTCCTTTTCTCGTAAAATACTTCGCTGTCTTCTGTAAACTGTTTGCACCCGGAGAAGCTGCTAAACGTGAATATTCTGATTATTTTATAGCAAAAGCCATTGATAGATGATATTCTGCGGGCATTCCCGAGTCCCCGTGAAAGTGTCGCTATCATATCGAAACTTCTAAATTTATCAATGCTAGGAATAAATTTTCACTGCGGTTCTAATGAGGACAGCACATATCCACGAAGCTGACTTTAAGAAATAACCAAGCCTTTTTACAAAGTTGAATTTCCTTCCTATTCCGTTTTCTCGTGTTATTCATTTATCTCAGACGTATTTATGAGAGGCAGGCGGCTCTGGTCATAAGGGTGCAAAGATTTCGTTATATTGCAAGCCATATTTGGCATTTTTATGCCATTGCTGGTGGCCTAAAGGTGTAAGTAGTCAGGCGAGAGGATAAGGTACAGCAGGGACACAGAACGCGAGTGGGTACCGTCCTTACTTGCCGCCAGGCGTGCATCGCGAACTGTGCACTGGAGGGTGAGAGGTGGCGTGAAGAGTTTAATGCTCTCTGGACCAATAAGAATGCACACAGGCATACCTCTCATTTGGAGGCCCGAAAAAGTTTCCACAACGCCTTTGAAGAAAATGCACCAAACCCCACGAGTGTGATTTTATCACAGGTGGCGTCGCCTATCTGGGTTCGCAAGGTTCTTACACTAGCGGGACCCTAACGTCGCCCAAAATCGCTGGACGACCGGAAGTCCAGTGCCTACAGTTCCACTACTTCATTCCCTGGACTCAGCAGCTGCCACAGCAGGCCTACCAAATTACTGTTACTGCCATGGGTACGTGTCTTCATGTCTTCAAACATTTCATGCAGTTTTCGCCTTCTCGTTTCGCTGTAGAGGAGGTTTTTTGACATATTACCTTTTTAAATGCGTAAGCCTCAGGTAGAAAAGTCAAGCGATGTGTCTCTTCTAACAAAACTATGGATTCATCACTAGAAGGAACCTAAACCTTCATTCAGACCATGAGTTGTGGCTCTTTGAAGATCTGCTGCACAAAAGGGAAAAATGGTGGGAATAACCTTTTGGATCAGAACTGAGAAGTCACGTATATTGAAACGTAAATTTTGCCAGTGTTCCTTGCAGAAAAGAAAGTACGTGACCACTTTTGACAACTTAAAAAAGGCACAATACTACACGTCGCTGGCGGGTTCCACACATACTCAGATGCTCAGAAAGTTACGTGCGAAGTTGACACAATTCAGTTGAAAAGGGAGCCAAAGAAATCAATGCATTCTGAACAAAAGCAGCCCAATAGGCGGGGCAAAAGGCCGAGGAAGAGGAGAAGAGGGCAGAGAGGGAGAGTGTTCTTGTTAGCTATTCGCCGTTGGGGGAAAGGGAAGAGGATAAGTAAAGGGAAAGAGGGAAGGAATGCATGAGGTAAGCGGTATATACATTCGGCAAGGGTATGCATGCTGTGAAGTCCGGATATTTCGTACTAATATCAGTGTTTCCGGAATAAAAAAAGGGTTTTGGATGCCTAGGGGGGTGGCGATCATTGGGGCCATTATCCTAAAATTTGAGTTTATGCCAAATGACGGGGACCGAAGTGGTTCACAACAAAGCACGGCGTTTGTCTTTCAGCGTCAAGCGCATTGCTAAGGTGCACACGAGAGCTGAAAGAAATGACGCAAAAATAATACCCCCTGCAGTCGCACACAAATTACCCCCGGAAGAAATTTCACGCGAAGGCACACTGGCATGCGGAAGAAGTCTCCGTGTACAATTTTACGTATGTTCAAGTCGAACTCAGCCCGGTCAATGCCAGTCTTCTCCTTGGTCATTTGTGGGTCCACGCATCCTGAGCACCTGGATTTGTACAATTTTTTTTATTTTCCCGGGTCAGATTTCAATGCAAGTTTTTTTATGGACCTGGATAAGTCAAGGTCTCTAGACCAGATGCGCCACTGAAGACATGAAACCTTAGATACGGGTATATCTAAATGGACACAATAATAGCAAATCAAATAAGTAACATTATACAAACTCTAGTGGTGCAGCTTAAGGGTTAAGCTTTATTAAAACAGGTCGTGTTCACAACTTCCTGATGTAAAAGTACAGCGCACACACGTCATTTATGAAGCAAAAACAAGACAGGAGCCCAGCATTTTTTGGCTAGTAAGTTTTGTGCATCCAGAGTTACAGTCAACAGAAATCATCACCCTAAGGCACCGTGAAGGCTTGCTTCGCATAAACAATAAGCGTCACCCCACTGCCCCCATAGCTGCTACTCAGATATATAGAACTACCGATACACTATTCCCACCAAAGTGTGTGCTGACAGTTCAAACCATTGCTCGCTTTTCATACGATGACTTTCTCTAGCCGTCGCATTGGCTCGAGTTCACTCGTATTGCACATTACTGATTTGAAATACAGGTGGCATAAACCGCGCAGCCAGAGACGGCAAATATGGTTTGCGGGCACCTTCCATCGGCTGGTGCGCGAGCCTGAGCTCAAGGTGTTCTGTTTAAGACAGGACCTATGTTCCAGGACTCGATCTGCTTCAGCCTGCTTCAGTACAAATCAAACTATTGCTCCCATAGACGCATTCCAAGCGGACGCTAGCATGAACATTTCTGCACAAAATTCTTTTTTGAGGTCATTAAAAAAACGCTCACTTGTTTTCTTTACCTTCCAGAAGGATCGCATGTGTTTGACACGCTGTGGTACCGGTCCTCCAAGACGTTGGTTAGAGGTGCTTGGACATCTGTGGATGTGCCGTTTAGAGACGAGAAGGACTTCAAGGTAATGTACCTAACATGGAAAGTACATAAATTTAAATTAAATTAAATTGGTGTTTTGGGAAAGAGAATGGCGCAGTATCTGTCTCGATGGACTCGGTGGACACTTCAACCGCGCCGTAAGGGAAGCGATAAAGGAGGGAGTGAAAGAAGAAAGCAATTAAGAGGTGCCTTAGTGGAGGTCTCCGGAATAATTTCGACCACCTGGGCATCTTTAACGTGCACTGACATTGCACAGCACACTGGCGCCTTTTGCGTTTCGCCTCCATCGAAACGCTGACGCCGCGGTCGGGTTCGAACCCGGGTACTCCGGCTCAGTAGCCAAGCGCCCTAACCACTGAGCCTCCTCGGCGGGTATAACTTTGATTTTGCAGGTTAGATTTCTGGTTAACTAATTGAAAAAGAAAGAATTAGCTTAAAATTGTCAGCCGTTCTACTTTAAAATATAGGTCACCATGACTTTGATTTTCACTGCCCATGCAAATACGATAGGACAGGGCCGCATGGGTGCAAATGTGCAGCCCTGATATGGCAAAAATAACTTCCTCCTTGGAAAGACGGAATTGCGTTAGCACCTCTTTAATATACTGAGAGCCCTTGCTCAGAGTTACCCCAAGCATAACGGTGCAATAATTTGTTTGAAGTCTTGCAAATCATCTAGTGGAATCATCATTGTCAAGGTAAAACCAAAAGGGTAGAATTACTGCTGCTTGTTTTTTTGTACAGAAGACCATAATGAAAGAAAATTGTTTTCTGAGTCCTAGTGTGGAGTATTAGAGAAGTGTTTCGTTGAAACATATTTGCCTTTAAAATGAACAACTTAAGCTATGCCAAATTATCGGCTCAGTTTACCACTGGGCGGCATTGATTGTTCTGACAAAAAGCCAAAAGCTTCGTTAAAACGCAATATTTTGTTTTCAAAAATTATAACACAAGCCAACAACAGTGATTCTACATCAAATACCAGCCGTAAACTGTTGCATTTTTGCGTGGTTGGATAATTTTGTTTAAATGCAAAATTCGCAATGAAAGCTAGACGCTTACTGTAAGACATCACATAAGTTATTTGTAGGCGCCGTACGTGGGCAATTTTCATTCTGAATCTTGACGCAAACTGCGGTAACAATGCAAACGTTCAGCAGTATTAAAGCCTAATTCACAGGGCCAGTTTCTGGGCCTGCTGTGTCATTGAAAATTGTTTTTGATACACTCTAAGATGCCGCAAATATTCATGTTTGCATCATAGCATGCCAAAGTTCCAAAAAAAATAATGCACACAACAAGCCGATTCGGAGATGTAAACATCTGTACCAAGTGCATAGTAATCAGCATTCCAGCGCACAAAGAAGAGTCAAAAGATATACATCTATACATATATACTCAGTTGAAATAGGAGGAAACAAGCCTTGTTTACGCCTTTTATTCTAATTACCTACTGCTCCATAGCTCATTGTTTACTTCTTTGTTTGTGCAATTCATGCTTTGCACTGATGAGACCTCTGGCAACCTCGGAAACAGAGCTCACTAATGCTAGCTGTATTGTACACGTGCAATTGAGCGAGCCGTGCATATTTCGCTGTGCATTGCTTTTGCCTTAAAGCACATTTTTCATAACATTGTCAGAATCCAGCGGAAATAATTTTAATGATACATAATAACTTATTCCTCAGACCAGAGACATTGGTGCTATGTTGAACCGCGACGTTCATTGCTCCATCAAATGAACACGATTTATGTGTGTTTCAGTTCCAAAAAGTAGCGAATGCATCGTTTTCTTCAGTTATCCTGAAATGTAGATCGAGATGTTGCTGTTCATCAATCCAAAATTTACTGTTTTCATGATGTGCCGTGTGTTAGTTTACAGACAGGTGTGTTTTTTTTCTCAGCTTGGTACCCAGATATGTTGCGGTACCTTAAACTTCCACTAAAGGCTCACCTAGCGTTACAAAGTGTGATACCAGGGAAACAATCCTTCAGTTTGCCTCCATTGAATTCAATCTGCGGCCAGGTTATCAATAAATATACAAGCCGCCATGCTCCCGTTGCTTTCACACTGCATGATTCTAGAGGACACTTCTTTTCGTAGAAACGTCACGTCTACAGGGGAAGTTCGCTTTGTAGCTCTCAACTTAACAGCAGTTTACCAAGAAGTGTGGAGGCCTAGAGTCCCAAGTCGGCTGTCGGGACTGCCTGCATGATCCTAAATAGGTTCCTTTAACAGTGCAGACAAGGCGAGAGGGAAAACAGAAATCAATGAATTTTGGAAAGAGAAATAGTGCCCTCGAACAATCTTTGCTGGCAACCGCTGCTCAAGAATAATGAGCGGTTAGATAGTTACTGATGCTGGAAGTCACCGCAGCGTACGAAAACCAAAACAACGAAACAAAGCCTTCTCCTGAGCCCTTGTCTTTTTTTTTTAGTGATGACGTTTATTATCCCTTCAAATATGGCGTTTATGTCTCCTTGACTGCCCGAATTTAAGAAACCGTGGGTGATCTGAGGTCTAGACTGCACGCTGAATGACGAATTAGTAGCATTAGGTTCGCGTGTGCATAGTATCATCGCATGGAGGTTGCATTCTTTTGTAGGAGCACGTGCGATGCACTCTGATATAACCGTCGAACTGCCCGAACGGTTTCATTTTCTTTTCTTTATTTGGACGGCTGCTGTAATAAGTGAGGCATGATTTGAACAATCGAGACCGCCTTGACTCAAACGAATGTAAGAAAGATACGGAACATATCAATCGCACGCTCTTATACCACTCTTTATTACATTTGTGCAGATCGTGTTCACGTGCAGTCTAACACCAGAAAAAAACATTGCGAAACCGTTCTGTGCCATTGATGGCATCCGACTCCAGGAGTGCAAGGGAAACAGAGGTAGGTTCGAGCTGTTTATACTTATGAATAGACGATAACAAGTGTAGTTTAACTATTAAAGCTCATCACGACAATCGTAGAACACTTTGTTCAACTTCAGACATTAGGACTCTAAACTGAGTATACTTTTTGTATTAGCATGATCGAAATGTTGGGAACTATTTTTCAAGAATTCATGTTATAACATATGGCCCTTGGTGCACATGACTTATCATACACAAAAAATAAACGACTTATTACCTAAACCCAATCTACTCGTCATATTTTTTTTTGTATTCATCCTAAGGCCCGTTGTCCGAAGCAGGTCTCAAATACACAGTACTCTCATTTGTAACTGATCAAAATGCCAGCCATAAAATTTACATGGCAGTTAAGGCCTGCTCATTTGCCAAAATTTCCGCAGTCATGTGATTTTTCTCCTGTACTCTAACTTGCTGTAAAATCTTGTCTGCTGGAGGTATACAGTTTGAAATCGGGTGTTTTATTTTTGATGCATAAAAATTTCCAAGACAAAGGGAGAAACTCTCGAAAAGCGCATGTTTTCAACGGGAAGTCATATATCAACGCTTCTTTTCGCATATCGCCAGATTGAGCCCTAACGTTCAGTATACCATCAGATCCCTCCTCGGAGTGTTTGCAGTTTTCTGCTATTTATTTTTTAAAAAAAACGCGCCCCATTATTTCTTATGGCAGCCTTAAATATTTGGTGCCAGTGCAGGTGTAAATTTATATAGAGGATTTCGCAACGCACTGGAAGATTAGCGCATTGCCATGACTATTTTATAACACTATCCTAGAGTATTAAGCGGAGTCCTCAAAGTTAAAAGTGATGTCCAAGAAAGCTGTAATTGGGCCATGCGCGTTTTCAGCGCATATGACCTTGGTTTTCACCCTTCTTTCTTCCCCATCACTCCTGTTTCTCCCTTCCTTTTCCTGCAGTTCAGATAAGCCTACTGGTACACGCTTCTTTCTAACCTCACTGGCTTCTCCCTTTTTCCATGCCACGCGCCTAGTATCGCGCAACTAATAATAGGAGATGCGATTATTCGAGAAAAAGAAACGCCATTTTTGCAAATACAGAGGCAGATTGCTCGAGCAGAAGAGCAAAGGGCTCTCTCCAACTGGGACAGGGGGAGCCCTAGTAGATGCTTGTCGAATGGCGACAAGCCTCGTCACAGTGCGGCGTCTTTAAAGTGCAGGTTCGGAGAGATGTTTGAATTAGAATAATAAACCAATGAACATATTAGAATTCTGTTAAGGACTGCCATAGAGTTTCTCTTTTTATTCCGCGAAGTCATGCATACATCATACTACTGGGCACATTACAATTACTTTTCTCATGCTCCCGTTGATGTTAGTCGTGGTCCGATTGAACAGCGCGCAATGGAGGAGGACACTAAGAAACAAACGTTGAGAGACACTACCAACCACTACTGAGAGTACTACCAACCAACTAGCCCAACTTTCTACGCTTAGAAACACCAACATGCCCAAACTGCCACTTTAGTCGTGTCCAGAGGAAAACTTTTCTTTTCACCCTTCATCTTGCCTTCCTTTCTTTCTTTTAGTTATTTGCTTAAAATCCAACACCTGGACAATTAGGGACATGCATTTAAAGGGTGCAAAATCATCTCGGCAATGTTTAGTGAGTCACCAAAAACTGCCTTTATTCTTACATTTTACAGAGAAAGATGATCGGCACTGTGACTTTGAAGATGGTTGGTGTTCTTGGCAGAATTTCGTTACTGGCAGAGGTAACAGACCTAAGGGTAACAAGTTGTCCTGGATGCTTGGCGGGGGAACTGTGAAAACTACACTCCTAAGGCCCCGCCGAGACCACACCTTCGGTAACGGCACAGGTAAGTTCGCATGTACAGCAAAAAAAGTAGTGCAGTTATGTGAAAAGACGCGTCCTGCTGTCTACAGATATCTAAATTAGATCAAAGAGCGCCAATTTTATTCGTCATTCAGTCACTGAAATCGCTGTTACGAAAATCAACATCGTTATTACGACACCGCGGATACAGTGGTTCAATTCCGTAAAATCTTGCGAAAAGAATAGTTCGCCGAATGTTGATGTTGGCGGTTCTCGCATCCAGTGAACTGGCCCATGTAAGTACCACTCCTTTGAAAGAAATGAAGTAACACGGAAATGAGCACTCCGAAAGTGCTTCAAATCCTCTTCTTCGCGTCGAAAAAGAGGAACATCCCTTGTGCTGCGCCATCTTAGATGTTTTTTTTCTAATAAGCTCGTTGCTCCTTCCGTGCTCTCAAATTTAATATCACAGCGACGGCATGAAAACGACAAAGTGCCACACCTACTGTGGTGACTACAGTGGTCACTCTCCATCGGCAATAGTGATTCTCACATCCTGATCACCACATACAAGAAACGCGTTTCTGTGTCACGCTTTTTGAATCTTACACCGATTTCTCCTGAAGTTTAGAATAAAAATTAATAAAATAAAAATAGAATAGAATAAAAATTTTCGTATAGCTTAGCAAGAAGCGAATTTCTGCTGCAGTGCAAAGCTGAAATTAGGCCATAATTTTTTTGCTTTCCCATTACTTCTGTCATTTACTGCATTACTGGTCATAACGTCAAAGCAAGTAAATCTTGCTACCGTGTCTGCAAGACATCCGAAACCTTGCCAAAAGTGTTCTGCTCTAGATTTGTAGCAGAATGCATGTTATGGTGACAAGGCAGAGGTAATCGACTTCAAATATAATGTATTTTCTCTGCTCACTTAAATTGAAAACATTGAAATCAGTAATAAAACAAAAGGAAAAGACTGCGGAGGAGGGGCGAATTGGCTCTCCGCGGCAATGCTTCAAAGATAAGGTGCAGGTGCGATTGATGGAATACGAATGTGCTAAATGATGTGGCTTGAGCACTCTCTGAACTACACACGTGAATTACCGAGCTCAAGGAGTGGATCTGTTGAAGCGTAGCGTTGAAATTAATAGCGCCTCGGGCGGACGTGGCCTATAAATTCTGTGCTACATCATTGGGTTCTCAGCAAAATGTCAGCGCATGCAGATTACAGCACAAACAGAAAATTAAGCATTCCTGTCAAAAAAATAAAAAAGTTTTCTGCACGCTCCCTCACTGTAACGAACATGCAGTCTACAGTTTTAAGTTTGCAGATAAATGCCCATAATGACTGGATCTTAGGTCAGGTTTTTATATATCGCTTTCATTGAGCAATGTTCTCTTGGAAAATAATTTTCTTGCGAGCCCTCTTTGCCATGATTAGCGAAATCTTTTGTAAACAATGGTTCGCAATAAGCCACTTCAATGCTTGAGGATAATAATGTTTGTCATTTTTGGGCAGAACACAAAAGCACTCAATATTTTTAAAGTTGTGACAGTCCGTTATGGGGTACGAACAGAAATTTTTCCTTGTTGCTTTTGCAGGATCCTATATATTCGTAAGCAACTTCGAGAGGATCAATGGAGACCAAGCTGAGCTCATAGGAGAGAGTCTTCCCATGAATAGGAAAATAACACAGTGCGTGGAATTCTGGTACCAAATTGCTGGCCACAGGGATACCAATCTCAAGGTAAGGATGCCGCTCAATGTCGCCTGCGCTCTTCGTACTTTTGTCTATTTCGATTTTTATTTGAAGTGGTTACTTTTATTAACTTAATAAAACCCAGAGGTACACGTGAGGACAAATCCATGCACTTTTGATTCTAAGAAAAATTCGATCGTTTCGCTCCATGACGATATGTTGATGTGTGTTCGGCAACAAAAGACCTACCCTTTGCAGCTATCTTCAGCCAAAGATTCAACATATGCCAAGGCAAGGCAGGTGTAGGCGCCTTCAGCCATGTTGACTTTTTCACCCAGTTACTGAGAGTATTTTTTGTATTATTTATGTCTGCTGTAGACGAGTTCTCCGCTTTCTAAGCTAAGCGCGGGAGCTATAAAGAAATCTGAATAGACTGTTCGTTTACACGCCGTGACATCAGCGCTCTCTAACGCGGAATTCGTGAACGTAAGTGCATTTGATGCTGCCGCGTATATAAAGGGGCGAAAATAATGAAGCGGATGCTGCCGGCACAGTTAAAAGTAAGTATCATGTGTCACCTGGCCGCGATCAGTGCGGAAAACAGCGGATGTGACAGTTCCTGGCAGTTATACGTACGCCGATGCAAAGCAGCGTTCCTAGGTGTCGGCAGGATGTTTCGTCGGTCGGGTCAGAAAAACACCAATTTCAGAAGTAAAGTACTGTGTCATAACGCACTGACCCAGAAGCTAAACGTGAGCCATTGACTAGGAAAGGAGCTGAGTGTCACGGCCTGTGTATAGCTTCAGGAAACTGGCGCGCTCGCTTTTTTTTCCGCACTCAATGCAGCCAGGTCAAATATGTTACTTTGAATCCTGCCGGCAGCGCCCCCTTCATTGTTTCCGCCCCGTCACACTTTCATTGTTTTACTTTTAGTTTTTTCAACGATCCGCTTCCCTTTTTGTACAGATCCGCGCCCTTCACACGACACAGGGATATCGCCTCCAAATGCCTCTCTGGACGCAAGGTGGTGGTGGTCCTGTCACTTGGCTCCTAGGTCGCGTTGCTGCACCGCATGATAGCAGGGTGAGCGAACAAGCGTCCGCCATCACTGTAGAAGAGGAAGAAACAACAGCTTTCTACCTTAGTGGTCACTCACTCGCGGCTTCTCAATAGTCGGCGTGAAAATCGGAAGCATTCTTTCTTACGCATCCAATGCCTTGGACTCCTTTGATGCTTTATCGCCATCCTTTGGGAGGCCAAGAGAAAAATACCACCGTAGCTATACAAATCAGTGTCCTAATGCGCCGTTTTACGGATGAACCTTTACTGATGCCACACACGAGAGTCAGCGTTCTATAGTTTGCACACGACAGTAGTTTCCCAAATTCAAAGCAAGTAGTAGGGAAAAATATTTTTAGGCAATAGGAAAAAATATGCGGGGACACTCCAGCAAATTTTACCAGTTTTCTCGCATGGTAAACGGATAATGTTTGAGCACTGCGCAACTTAAATTTCTTTGTGAAGCTTTATTGACCCTATCCTTTGGGCTCGACATGAGTGTAGCATTCGGCGCTGAGACAGGGATGAAAAAATTGGACAACACACAGAAGGCGTTGAAACCTGTACTAAGTGTGGTAATATTAAAGGCCGTTAAAATATTTTACTTGCCATGTAGCTTCCAAATGAAGCTACAGGACAGTTTTCTACGATATTACGTACGGTTACTGCAACGCGATGCTGCGGATCCTCGAAGGGCATCGAGGAGATTACAGGGAGTGCGATGGGCATTTTGAGTTGTCTGGCGTACTGATACTGTGACAGACAGTCGTATTTTGTACTGTCGGCGTCACATAAAATGCGAACAGTGGAGCGTATGGCCAAAGGTCCATGTTACGCCGTCTGCCTGTCTTCATCAGAGACAGGCGCTCTCTTCCGGTTTTGGATTGTTTTAGATTGTTTTGCTTCTGTTTTCGTTGACAGTCGTATTCTCGCTTCGCCACTGTAGTGTCACATTTTCGGTGGTGGTACGGCGATAAAGTTCTGCTCACTGTTATAAACAAGCAATTGAGCTACAGCCACGTTGAATATCAGCCGCAGCCCAATTTGTCTTTTTCACTGTTTCCACCGCAACCAAACGCTCAGAACGGGGCTATCATACAAACAAATTCAAAGCGCAGCACTCTAGGGAGCTACGAGCGCTGGCTTCACCCACGCGCCAAGGGCAACAGCCGCTCCTGCCAGCGAAACCGTGCTGCGCAAGTTTCTGTCGGTAGAAAGAATAAATTTGGCGCTCGAGTGACAAAGCAAGAAAACGCACGTTAGAGGAAACAGGCGCAAAACTACAGCAAACCGGATGAGCGCGTCCATATTTGATCACGACAGAGAGAAGGTGTAAGCTGGACCTTTGGCTACACGCTCTTCTGTTCGCATTTCATTTGAAACCGATAGTACGGCACATTGTGCATAGTGCTTCGACGCATAATATTGATTGCCATGTGTACCGTGTTTCCGCGTTAGCCTTAAGAATGAAAAGGGTAATGTACCATTCACCGCCTTGACTAGTGCCTGCAAACAGCTCGGGCGGCGGAATTGTGCGTCGCCCCGATAGAAAACTGGGAGCTTTTCTTTCTACCCTGTCAACGTCTGCGCTTGTAGACGTCATTTTGACATTGGTGGTACCATTCCCGTCGACCGCGGTAACGTAACGATGAAAGCTTGGTGCTGCCTCTCGGAACACAAGAAGAAAGGACGCTTTTCTGAATATATATTCAAAGAACACCCCACGGTGGTTATTCAAGTCAAACTGAAAGCATCGGTTGTTAACGCCACAACAACCACGAAATATTTGGTCCAAAGTCATCACCTGATGGCTAAGCAGAGGAAAGTCCTCCCAAACGATCACGTGCTCCAAACGCTTCAACATTCTTCACGTCAACGATGGCCGGTAGCAGGGAGCAGAAAAAGTTGTGGATTTTGTTTGCTGGTCACCTATTTCATTGTGATAATTACGCATATGACACGTAATCTTCAGCTGATAGAGTTTTCCAAAGAAGCACTGGCTCTCAAAAGCAGAGAGGCAGACTCTGGGTGCCAAGCGGAGGATGCTCTATGGAATGTGACCAACAATTTCAGCACTGCGAATCGTGTCGTTCAATAATTCCAGTGCCAGAAATCAAACTTAGCATACCCTGAACGCCTATCGCTTTCACTTTCATGGCCGGGTCGATTAACAATGAATGCAAACTTTTTTGTTCGCATTTTATGCATGTAAGAACTATGTCATACAGCCCTCCATGCTTACGGTGTACGGTGCTTTAGTGTCGATTAACTGACCATGTGTATATTACCTGTGTGCCATGAGACTAAATGTCCGGCGTCGTATGTAAACCTGGAGTTTGCAAGGATGAGGTAGCCGCAGAGGGCACACGACAGGGTTAATTGGAAAGATATGACAGATGCCTTTGCCCTGCAGTGGGCGTAGTCATACTGCAGCTGCTGCTGATGATGATGAACTCAGACGTCTTAGATATCTTCAAAACCTTAGCCGCCAAACGTTCCCGCTCTATTCTTGAAACTCTGCTGACGCGATAGACAAGACTTCGAATCTTGGCGCCAAACATTGCACTCATTTGCATGACTGAAGCAGGCTCTCCCGAGCCACAGTTCTGTGTAGACGAGAGTTTTCAGAGATTAAAAGCGTTACTAGTGACATGTGCATATCCTTGCCTCCTGAAGCTACTTCAAACACCTATGTATTGGTAGCGTGAGTGATCGTTTACCGTTAACTCTGGCCGGATTCATATCTTATGTAGCATCTTTCTCGGCTTTCACTTGAGCGCACAAAAATATGCGGCTATTTGAAATCATACGCCTTACCGTATTTCTGGTCACTTCTTCTCCAGCTAATTTTTCAAGCAACTGTCGGACCAGCATCAACACCAGCCTATGCTGCTCTCGACGACATCACTATAAAGGAAACCGACTTCTGCGAAACTTTTCCGAAAACAGCCGACGCCCTGCCTGTTGGTGAGTTTTGTGCCTGTTACTCTAGGTGACGCTGGTGAAATTAGCCCATTTAGACATGAAAGCTAACAACTCAGATGTCAAGCAAGGTGTTATAAGCCATTTTAAGGCAGTGGGTGTCAGGAAACAGGAGCGTAAACACATCAATAGTGGAAACGAGCAAGATGAGTACGTGTGGCGTAAAAGAACAATAGAAAAATTTCACCAGTCATCCCAGATATGAATGTAATGTAGTTCTATATATAGCAAGAAGATAGCAAACAATTCCAAAAGAGCACAATTAGGCTAAAAGTTTACACAATACAAAATTAATTAAACAGGCACTTTAGTTTTCTAAGAAACATGGCACTTGCCACCTCCATGAATCAATAGCGATGCCAAGAAACTCTGTTCATCCGTCCAGTGTTGTAGTCCGTAGCAGACGGTGCGACTAATGAGCAGACAGAGACACGCTAGTGGACACTTGACCGTCATGAAGCCTTCGTGTTTATTTCAGGCTAGTATACCGACCGACAGCTCTTGATAATTACATACGTATATGTGCGGCGCCGCCGGGATTGCCTAGGACTGTGTGCAGAGAAGTCAATATGAAACCCCATCCTTCCTTTTTTGCGTAATGAACACTGTGCAAGACACAAAAACAAAAGCAACATCGTACAGCAAGGGTGAAGCAAAATAAAGTGCAACTAACTTGACAAAGTCTGACAATAGTATAATAGTGACAGCTAGTTTCGCAACAGAACACTGGTCGCTGGTTAAATCGGTGCAGATGCGCTCTCCGCCTGACGTTTTGAGCCCTGGCACGATGCCGGTTCAGCCCTTGATTGGCTCATCAACTTTTCTGGTTACCTTTCCATTATATCTTAATCCGTTCCGCCATCACATCAACCCTGTGTACGTATATATAGCCATGTGTGGAGCCTCCGCCTGAAGTCGAATGGTGTATTTATGGAATATCGAGCCAACATCGTGTTCAACTTCGTAGCTATCAACATCGTGTGCCTTTCGTGTATTTACCTTGTACCGCGTCCATTGTACCGTTATCATGGTTTACTATCTCCGCATATTTCTTTTTCGATATGCCCCCTCCCCCCTTCACTCAATGATCTTAGGGGCCTGTGAGGTACAAATAAAGGTTGGTTGGTTGGTTGGTTGGTGGGGTTTAAAGTCCCAAAGCAACTAAGGCTATGAGAGACGCCGTAGTGGAGGGCTCCGGAAATTTCGACCACCTGGGGTTCTTTAACGTGCACTGATATCGCACAGTACACGGGCCTCAAGAATTTCTCCTCCAAAGAAATTCTAGCCGCCGCGGCCGGGATCGAACCCGCGTCTTTCGGGTCAGCAGCCGAGCACCATAACTACTGAGCCACCGCGGCGGCTGAGGTACAAATAAATAAATAGGCTAGGGGTAGACCGGATCACGCTCTGCGCGACAGTTTTATTGGGGATAAAAATTTGCAGGACGCGAGTTCTTTGAAAAAAGTTTATTGTAGCTCTATCTCGCTGCCCAGTCACCTGTTGCTGTTACCAAAGGAAGGAGCATTTAGGTCTTTGATACCTTCAGACAATATCAGGAGTCTGGGTTGCGAGGTACAGCTGATAGTATTCTGATTGCCTTGTTTTTTTCCAAGAACTAGTGTGCCGGAAACTTGTCCCTGAAAGTTCATCATGCTCGCCACACCCATGGCCCGAACTGCTGGAAGCTCCAGGAGAGCAGCGTGCAGCGAATCTTCAACGCACTGTGTACCGAGTGGCTTGCTGCTGCAAGGTCACGCCAGTCTCAAAAGTCCCCTTAAAGCGAAAGCGTTGACAGCTTGCCCCCGTTAGCACTGCGCGTGACAGCTGTAACTGCAAAGGAAGTCCGGGGAAGCTGGGAGAACAACAGAAATCTTGGCTAAGGAATCTAAGGAATCTACCTTAGCCAACTATGGCACCCCATTTACCGTTAACTGCGCAAATCTAGCCTTTGAACCAGTAACCACTCCTACAATATATCTTTTTTGCTCTGAAATTAGTGCACAAACGCCTACCTCATGAATTTGGGAGCTGTTCCGGCAAACCGCAGCGAACTGTCCTTTGGCTTCGCGACTTATAGACCGCACTGCCCGAGCAGGGCACTTGTCCCTAGCGTCCACAAAAACGGCACTGCAGCAAGTCCTGCTGATTTTTCAACACCAGGAGACAAGGAGGTTGGCGAACGTCACCCACTCTGCAGGCCGAGGCCTTCAGCTTCATCTGTTGATATAAAGCCAGACTTCCTATGACGTCGCCGAGGTAGAGCGTAGTTCCTGCTTCTGTTTTTTAACCGTCTCCTTCAGGCGAGCATGTGCCTGCGCTGCTCTTATGGTGAGACTCGAATCCATCTGGAGTGACTTAGACAAAGCAGTATCTGAAACTCCGACGACGAATTTTTCCCTTATCAAGTGCGTCCGGAATGCAGCAAAATCGCTGCATGCTGCCAGGGCATGTAGGGCGGTTACGAACTGGTCAGCCGTCTCATCGGATCCTGTCGCCTACAAAGTAAACAGGCAGTTCCGCACGCCATCTTCTTTGTGGCCACAAAGTGAGCGGAGAACTTTTCGCGGACAGTCTAGCAGATATTCGATTCCTTTTCCGTAAGACTAAACGTTTGGAATAGTTTCCTGGCTTGCATGCCCATGGCGTATAGCAGCTTCTGGACTTGGACTTCCGACCTCTCATTCAGACCTATGGCGTGTCGATAGTCATCGAACTCCGGAACTAATTCCGACCACTCCGACGCCCTGCCGAAGTTGAAGTTCCCCAGCGGAGGAATTGCTAGTGCCGGATGGGTGGGCGCTGACTTGGGGGTGGCCATCTCACAAGCCGCCCTCAGTGGAGCGCCGCAACAACGCGCATGAGGCACGTGGCAGAGGAACACTAGCCCGCCTCTCGCACCATGTGGTGTTTAGGGAATGGCGCGACTACAAAGCCGTCACATACGTGCCACTGACAGCGGAGAAGCAAAAGAAAGATACTGTGCCTTCCACATACATCGATCTGTGCCTTCCACATACACCGGTAGCTCTTGATAAGGCACGCACATTTGCGACATTTCCACGGTTGCGGAGAACCGTGTGCACATATAAGTGAAGAAAGAGAGTGTTTATTGACAGAAAAGGCCAAGAGGTTGGCCTGAAAACTGAAAATCTGGCCTGCTACTTTGCAGTGGGGAAAGGGAAGAGGAGAGAAAAGAGGGTCAAGAAGGCGGACGATGATGATGATGATGGGAAGAAGCAGATGAAAAAAGCCAAGACACACTTGCTAGCATTATGAACTCGAGTCAAGGCCCGTATCGCTTAAAAAGCATGAGAGCGCCAGCGCTGCCCATAGAGCCCTCGAACCATCTGGCCAAGCGCCGACGATCAAGTCCTCCGAGAGGTGCCAGGTGTCAAAATACTGCAAAATAGATGGCAGAATGGCACCAGAAATAAATTGGAACTTCGTGCCGTACTAATGCACTCGTCGTGTCGCAGCACAACTTATAGATCCCGCCCACGTCGGCATCAATATACTTTTTTTTCTGTGCTCCAATTTAAGCTTAGAATCGTGCTTGTGTAAATTTTCGAGTCAATTACGGTTAAATAACTTAATATATTGTGAACATCCTCAGACGCTGCCGAAACGTTCTTGAAGGAAGCAGTTGTTTCAGAGTATTTTTGAAGTACTTTCAAGTTCTTAAACTACTAAGTTTTGCAATGAACATCTTCTAGTGTATCTAAGCACAAAATCGCTCAGCCCCTAAGGTTTCTTTGCCTCATATCCTGCGTATTATCGTAATCCTTGATGGCAAAGAGGAAAAAATTAAACCTTGGCTGGCTGGGTGTGGCCTTATTCCAGGAGTCATTTTTTTTTTGCCGCTGCTCTTGCACGATTCACCAGCCAAAGCTTTTTATCCACGCCTGAGCTGGCGAACGCTGCTTCCCTTTCCTCTAAAGCTCGGTCATTGATCTTCGGAAAAGGTTTTTTTCTAGTATGTCCTTACCCTGTGATATAAGTTACCCATTTGTCTGCAGAAGGCGCCTTGCGGATTGTATGAATTTAGGAAGATATAGCTCAATTTCACCTAGTTCATTTAGATACTTCATTGTGATTTTCAAGGGACGACCCCATGCCTCGTATTGTCATTTTTGTCTGCTTTGGCGAATACTTTTCTTGCTAACCTAAAATGTTCAAGTATATCTATATAACTTAAGAACAGCCCTGAATAATTATGTTATGCTGAGTATAGGGGGACCGGGATAAAATGGCGCTGGAAGTAACCATAATTTGCATTGCATATTTCTATATTCAGGACATTCATTCCGGGGGCCCACTTTTTGCGGCGCTATATATTACGGTTTCAAAACCAAACCAAAAGCAAAGCGACTGAAAAACCACGCTGCAATCCGTAGTTTTTTTTCTGTTTTGTAAGCGATTCTGAGCAACAGCTGAACGGAGCGCAAAAGGGGTTTGTAACTAGGGCGGCGTAACAGTGTATTCATTATCATACAAAAATTCAGTTGTAATTGGCGATATCCAATGAAGAAAGTTTACCACCTGATGAGTTTACGCAGTGTGGGCTAATCGCCAACCAGCCTGTTTTCTGTTGTTGTTGTTGTTTGCCTTTGAAAGAATGGCACATACCCACACTGAGGGATCGACCAAGAATCGGGAGGTAAATGTTGCTATTCACCTCTGCATAGTAAGGGCAAAAGAAAATCACACGGGAGAGCAACACCGGGGGAGTCTACTACAAGGAGGGCAGGGAGTGAAAAAAAAAAGGTGGTAGTTTGGATTGGAGAGAGAGAGAGAGAAAGAGATAAAGAAAGAGAGATTAATTGGAAATATAATACAGCATAAAAAGAAAATTCTGTAAGCTTTAGCAAGGCAGTGGTTGAGATTCCAGCAAGAAATTTTGAACAGCGTCACAAACAGACCTGTGGCTGAACCCAAGCGTGGTGCCACCAAATGATAGCAAGAATGGGTTGCTCAAACGAAGGCCAAGATGCTGTAAGGGCAACTCCAGCAGTCTTCCACGAGTTTTCTTCTTCCTTCGAAATGTGCCTCAGGCCACGCAAGAACGTTGAGGTGGTCAGGAGATCTTGGGAATGACCGTATTGCAGTTCATGAATACCTTACTGGTCCAATTGGTTGTCAAGTTCAGGTCCTTGGTCCTTTTGTTGCTTGAATTAGGACAGGCTCCCCTGGTTACAAGATACTGAGAACGCGATTACCAGCATGCGTAAAATTAAATATATTTCACGCACGCCGTTTTTGTGCACTACCTGCCCACACTGTAAAAAGACTTTACATAAAACCTCTTTTGTTTACAACTAAAAATACTGGAAAATTTTTTATTAGCGCAGTGGTCTCAGATAAGGTAGAGCCATTGACAGATGTCTGTCGGCGTCCTGTCTGGGGCAAACGTTTCTTGGCTTTGTTGCCTTTGTTGCGATAGTATGCACGAAGCATACTATCAAACACAGCCTTAATCGTATTTATCAGTGTTGTTCAGACAGAGGAACTAAAATTTGTTTTTCTATTCTTGCAGTGGACCTCCTGAGCTGCAGTTTCAAAAATCCCCACTTGTGCCACTGGTCTACCCAAGCAGTGCCCACCATAACTTGGAGGTTCGGGCCAGCGTTCTCTTATCCACTTGGTCCTTACCGACCCCCAGAGGACAGTGGTAAGTTTCTGCTTGACTCAGTAATAGGCGTATTTAGAGCAAACCGGGGGAATGGAAATTTTATTTTTGTGGATATCGCACGTACGCACGCACTTTCAAATAATATGAGCGAACCCTTGGGATCGTCCAGGATGATGCGGGTATCATTCATCGGAGAACGTAACTCGCCATATTTATTTATTTATTTATTTATTTATTTATTTATTTATTTATTTATTTATTTGTTTATTTATCCCGAATCCCTACAGTGTCGCTAGGGCATTATCGCAGAAGAGCTTCGTTCCAAACTCAAAGGTGAAAAAAAAGCGCGAAAAAAAAGCATTGAAATTGTTATGAAACAAAAATACAAGCAACTCTTATCTTACCTAAAATTTAAAGACCCATTCTGCAGCAAGCACAGCATCAAATTACACAATTACAGACTCGAATAGTGCACCCAAATACCACAAAAGAAAAATTCGTGCATTCACTAACAATTGTTAGCCAGCGAATTCCCGGCAGACCTCATTAAGGTAAAGTCCCGTTAAAGATACGCCTTTCTTCGAAAACATAGCGCACAAAAACATTTTCCGGCATTCAATAGCAATTATTAGTTAACGAATGCCCGGCAGACCTCATTCTGGTAAAGTCGCGTTAAAGATACGCCTTTCTTCGAAAACATAGCGCAAAGAGAACGCAGACGACACAGAACGACATAGCGCAGGGTTCAATATTTTTGGACGGAAAAATTCAACGCGCAATTACCAGCCCTTTGGCGGGCAGGATGCCGGCAGTTTTTCGGAGGTGGAAATTTGGCCTTCGGTGATCGATGACGAGAATGTTAGTATAGTCTAACACCATGACCGGAAGTTAATCGGTCTCGGAAAAACTTTGTGGGCTCGATGTACACTTTGTGTGTGCATAAGTGCTTTTCCTCTTCCATTTATATTTTGTCCTTTTATCCCTTTTCCCCAACGGAGGGTAACTTACCCGCTATAACAGTTGTTTCCTATGCAACTTTCCATTTACCTCTTTTTTGTCTGCCTCTTGAAAACAAACAGGCGCAGCACTGTAGGCCTTGACCACGATGCCCACCAATGTGTTCGTCTCGAATGACACATGTGATTGTGTCATTGCGGGCTTCGCAGGTGGTATGATCTATGTAACCGGATCATCACTCGGAAGCAGCGGTGGCTCACTGAAGCTCTCTTCGGCCATCGTGAATGAGGAGTCGGGTGCCGTTTGCTTTTCCACGTGGTACCACATGTTCGGTGGACGACGGGTGACGCTGACCTTAGGTATCAACAAATCGCAGCCTACAGCCAAGTTTGAGTGGATATGGTCACTCCTATTCCAGCAGAGGGACCGCACCACTGCAGACCGCTGGTACAACGTACGCAGGACGCTGTTCCTCAACGGCGCTCACAACCAGGTGAAGATATCTTTTCTTTGACTATTTTCAAATTCGTTGCATTTATATGCATGGTTCATCGCCCTCTTTAGTGGCCGTCTTGAGTGTAAGACGGCGGCCGTCAGAAATATGAAGCACGCTATTAGAGGATAATCGCCAGAACACGAAACGACACAACAGCGCAGAGCAGAGCAGCTTTCACCGCCGACACCAAATCACTAGCAGAGACGAAAACATGGGAAATAAAGGATAAAAATGAGTGCATACGAACAATCGGAGACACCCGGCGATTAACGCCAAGCGATAGCATTGTTCTCATTGACTTGCACGTGTCTAAATTATGTTGAAATTTTTTGCCACTCCAGGAAATAAAAAAAAAACTTGCTCTTTTATTTGTGAGATGGAATGGTTCTATCCTTTTTTCTATGGGTCTATCTCGTGGAAGGCAGAATTAAAGCTGCTTACGCGCCAGTGCCCAAGTAGAACTGGAAGTTGCTCGCGCGCAAAGAAAGTACAGAGCTTGTCAAGACGCATACTCATCAAGCACCGACTTCGAAGCCAGCATACCCGACCAAACACGACACAGCAAGATCAAATTTGAGCTTCAAAGGGGCAAGGACAATACGCTAAATGTATACCAAAGATCAATGCATGCTTTAGTTCTTTTGATGCATGGACACCAAGGTGTGGCTTCATTCATGAATGAAACCACGGTTTAAGCTAAACATGCTAGAAGTAGTACACCTTTTTTAATGTTACATGCCAGCGTGGACCGACTGTCGACACACACAAAAAAATGCACAGTACTGGGCACACCTGCATGCTTGCGGGAACCGTTCCTCTGTATGATGGCTACATTAAAAGTTCACTACAAAACCTATAATCTGAGCCTGACTGATGTAATGTTCCTTAAGCACCAGCTGCGCTCAATCCATGTTCGCCTTCTTAATGGTTTGCGTGCTCGTAGAAAGGGCGATAGGATTCTTATCTACTGCTGTGCCCCGCTGTGAATTTACACCCATTGCGATCTAAGAGATGGTAATTTTATGTTGCGCAACATTGCATCTACTGCGCACAAAGCTGGCCGGGCTAAGTGAGGCTCTGGATCAACTGTCGTTAAACGCCGGGTGCAAGTATCCCTGCGAGGCAGCAGTAAACGATGACATGGCATGCACACTGCGTCGTATTTTCGGTGCACATCATATCGTCACCTGGTGATAATAATATGGACAATGGACGAGCAGACAGAAGTGGCGGTTAAACGAATCTTTATTGGGCTGACTTCAGCCCACTAAGAACAGAATAGTCCCGGCGTTGGGGATTCGTCACGTGACTGAACAGAATCGCCAACTTGTGGCGCACCGTCCTTATTCTGGACGCCCACTCGCTTCGTCTGATAGCCAGCAGTGCTTGCATGCGCGTGTATGGCTCACACTCCTGGCGACTGTTGGTAGTTTCATGCTTTCAGCGCACTCCTATTCACTTACCTGCCTCTTACCAAATGAATGTGAGCATGCCACCGTCCTATGCTGCAATAAAGGCAATTATTGCCCATATCGAGTACGTTATGTTGGGCTGTGACATCCTACTTCGTTTTTTGCAGTTCAAGCTATTGCCGCATGGCTTCTTGTACACGGCGTAGTATTTGCGGTGTGATAGGTTAAAAACAAAACCTAAAAAAAATTCTTATGATTCTCTTTTCGGCCGCAGCTCGTCTTTGAAGTGGAATCCCGTGGATCAGTACCAAAAGATGCAGTTTTGGCGCTTGGACCCCTAGAACTGACTTCGGGTGCATGCGACGTCCTGACGGACGGACAAGGTATACATTATCCAGCTATATTCTTCATAAAATGATCTTCAATAGATTGCCGAACGGCCAGTTTTTATGTCACACAATACAGTCATTACTTTCGAGGCGCGGGCCGATAGGGGTCATGAAATAAAGTGGCACTGAAGCCGTACTCGACGACAATCCATTTCAATTACAGTTCATTTGGTCCATTGGAATTGGTCGTTGCTCCCATTGACGTAAGGCGCCACAGAAGATGTCGCTCTGGCCGCCCCAGAAACACGCCTATGATGCCGTCTGCTTGCAGAAACGCGTCTCGAGCCCATGTCTACCTCGTAGACCAGTGCCGACGCCTACGAATGAGAGCGCACGGCGACGCCTTTGGCACGCCTGACAAACTTTATCGCCTCTAATTCACTGGCGAAAATGATAAAATGCGCTTCATTTTTGCGGAAAAATGGCAGAGCATAGTTCGTATGGCTCAGACTGGCCGGAAGCTTCGACAGGCGTCTGGCTAGCGGCTGTGCCGCGACCAGATCGGCTGTGTCTGTGACTAGACGTTTGCTTTCTGACACGGGGTTGCTTTTGTGACTCTGACGTCAAGGCCAAATGGAATAGAAAATGGAATGGATTGTTACAGAATACGGCCCTTGACCATTTCTTATTTAGTTAGCATGTCAAGTACTGAAGCAGCATTCAGTATCTACAGGTGTGCATAAAAAAAGTGTACTTCGTACTGTATTGTGAGCAAATATTCCGTGCAACGACGCCAGTATCCTAATGCCAAGTTTCCTTGAAGAATGTAATAATAATATGAAGAATGTAATAATAATATCAGCCGTACTAGAGTTAGCTGTGGTTAGCCACGCCGCACAGAATCAGCCATGTGACGCGAATCAGAGGCGCATGCTTCATTTGGTTGATTTTTTATTTAGATTTTTTTTTTGCTATCGCGTTATACTCTTAAGATGCAACTTAAGTATCCCCTCCAATGTTTTTCCCACTGCACTACTTAGGTTCCAGGACAGTTCATTAATCCAATTTTTTGCGCGCAACTATCAAGTTATGGGCCCGAATACGCACAAGGACACCAAAAGCGCATCGCAGGTCATATTTCTTACATTGATCAAGTTTATGCTTTTCAGGCTACTGCGACTTCGAGTTCAACCTGTGTGGCTGGGTTGCGGCCGACGGATGGGAGCGGGGAATGAGTGACCACGTTATTTCAAACATCCACGAGGAGCCGCGCTCTGGACCGCATAATTCAGGTGCGGGAGGCACGGTTGGCCACTTTGTTATTATTACTGCATTGATTGTCACACGGTACGATCTGCAAACTGATGCCGAAAAGGGAACCCATATGCGCTACCAGCATGACCTTAACGCGATAGTGTTCAAGGCCCTGTTCACAAGAAAATCCGGTGTCGTGTTGTCGGCGTTGTGAGCGAGAGGAAACGGGCATGGATCTGTCAAGTGGTGCCTAGAGAGCAGCCTAGGAGACAAGTGGGAGGTGTGCCACCTAGGTCGCATGACCTTGCGGCATCAGCACAGCCTGCCCATGGGTTTGCGAGCAAACTGCCCACCGTGGCAGGTGGCTCTTAAATTAATCATTTTTCGCTCGGAAAGAGGAACCTGGGTCCCGCAAGGCCCACTGGTGGCAGCACCTGCCATCGCAGGGCAGTGGCGCATCGCGTAACCCCTGCACCACTGTGGAGGAGGTGTAGGAGGGCTCCTAAAGATCTATGAAAGCAAGGTAGAGAATGACCTTCTCCGTGTCTGGAATTTAACCCATTATGCTATCGTGTCATACTATTCAGACGCAACTTAAGTATCCCCTCCAGTTTTTTTCCCACTGCACTGCATAGGTTCCAAGACAGGTCATTAATCCATTTTTTTTTTTGCGCGCAACTATCAAATTATGGCCCCCAATACGCACTGCGACAACAAAGGCGCATCGCAGGTCATATCGAGGGAGTCTGCGCGGTACTGCAGAGGTAACAGACCCATGGGAGCACACTGGGGTGCAGTAAAGAAACCGTAAAGGCAAATGCAACAAGTGAGAAGCATAGAGGAATAGAAATAAGATTACGTTTTCAACTCACTTGAAGCCTCAGACCCGCAGCAGGCTCGAAATGCTTTGTTAGATGAGTTGCGCCTTTCTCACTTCATTAGGTTGGGACACAGACCAAACAGCTTCAAATGTGCAATGATAGCAGACCTAATTAGATACAATAATGCATTGACTATATGCCGCATAAATATAGATGTTATAATTAAGCACTTTGATATTTTTGTTACCTATAGGATAAAAAGGTACTTATTTGCAATGCATAACATACTAAAGACGTCATCAGGGGTGTTTGCACATCAAATAGAGATGGTAAAGGAGGCGGTTAAAACACCTTATTCTAAAATCCCGTATGATGTGGCCCATGAGAATTCGTCTAAAAATAGCATGACCACCGCTTTTAAAAATAGATAGGCAGAGGTATATCTCAGTGATGCAGGGAAGATAAACAGGCAATGTTGCTCTAATCTTACTCTGGTGTGCAGCGCAATGCACTTTGTTCAGCAGTCTTTCGTACTTAATTGCGGCGTTGTCAAATAAATGACATACTAGCGCTGTCTATAGTGCAAATCTTTCCTATAGCACTTCTTGTTCTGGCCGGCGAAGGTCAGTGGTTTCAATAATTAAACATGCTGGTGAATATTGACTGCTGGTTTTTTGTTTGCATCATGCACGATATCCTGCGCGGAATGGCGGATAGGAATGAGTGCGGTTCAATAGGAAAGAAGTATGCTCCGAACGCTTCTAAAGAAACAACTTGGTGGAGTTGAGTTGTTAACTCCTCAATAATGAAAGCATTAATTCTATTCGAAACAAAAAGACGTTTAGCGCATTCTACCATCTTGCCAACTCAGTACGCGGGTGATGTGGCACTTTAATCATCATTGCCTCTCTCCTAATAATCAAACCACTACAAGGAGGATTCATGGCAATGTTTCCAGCCTAATGAATCTCACGTACGCAGAAATTATAAAGCTGGTCTAGAGAGTAACGGTCTGAAATCATAATTTATTACTTAGACGAAAATTACTGTCATCAAAAATTTCCCCTTGCTAACATATCGAATCCTACTAGTCGTGCAATGCGGACTCTCTTTATATAAACTGAAATAAGATATTGCTTCTGATTAATACCTGGACTTCGAATAAACTATTATATCCGCATCGCATTCCTGCACCCTTCAACGGAAGGAGTCTTTTTCATGTCCAACATTCTTAAACGAAAACTATGAGCATTGGGAAATTGTAAGGTACTGTTATGAAATTTTTGAAGGTAATGGTCCGTTCTTCCGATGCGATGCAAAATGTTTTTTTTTTTTTTTTCAAAATGCATCCATCACTTGCACCGAGAATAATTAAGACTGCCATAGAAAACTGATGGGGAACGCTTTTGAAGATCGAAAAAACTTTAATAGCAAGAAAATGCTAGCTGCTTGTAGACGGCAGATATACGGATGTGTTGATTTTATAGTGAAAACTTTAAATATATTTTAAGAAGTGCTGTAAAAAACTCTTTCAATTCAATTCAATTTCAATTCCAATTGAATTGGTTTAAAAAATGCTTTCACAGCTTCCATCGTGTCGTACATAGAATGCAACGGATCATCGTAAAAGCAACAAAGGATCTGCTCACAAATTTCTTTCCTTCAATTTCACATAATGTTCTTCTCATACTTCAGAGTCCTTACGTAGAATTATTTACTTTGCGGAAATGACCAGACGACTTGAAAACGACTCCATTTTGTTCCGCGTGCTTGCAGTTTATGCTGTAACGGCCAGCAAGTCGTCTTCACCAGTTACCGGCGCCACACTGACCAGTCCGGAGTGGTCAGGTGACAGTGAGCCGCAATGCTTTGAGTTCTGGTACCTGCAGACCGGAGAAAGCGGAGCGCAACTGCAGGTGAGCTGTTCATTGCATACGTTAAGCTAGCATGCCCGAAGGTGCAGAGCGCAAGGTAAGATGGCTGAGGTTTTTTTATTACTACTCAGAACATCGCTTGTTTATTTAGTGAGGTGAAAAACAAGAGCATCCTGCATGCCGGTGGTCATGTCACTACATTATTCTTCATGATGGTTGTAGAGGTATTTGTTAGCGCCATCTTTTGCGTATATCTTTGTTCCGAGGATCCCCGATTAGCGACGGCGTTGTCACATCCAGTGAAGAAGCGAAGACTGCCATCAAGTTCAAAAGCTTGCCAGATCTTAATATGACTTTTCTGTGCTGCTTTCTTTAGAGATATGCTCAAAAAGTATGGCAGTCCACTAGTTTTCGTTCCCAAAACGATGTTTCAGATGGCCACAGAAGCACTGCTCACTTATATGGAATGCCGCAGAAAAAACAGCGATGAAAGACAGAGTAACTAGGACAAGGTTTTCGGCCCGTCTGTGAGCTTTTAGAGATATTGGTGATTGCCATGTACACTGGTGCTGTAATTCAACGATCGCTGCACTCTAGTCACTACAAAACAAGTTCATACGAACCATTTGGCAAAGGTTAATGCGATACAGCTCTCCTAGTTTTTGTCATGCAGTAAAATCACATTTAAACACTTTCGTTTAGCCCTAGGGCAGAATTCTGTCAGTCATTACTCTTTTATCCATGGTCCTTAGTAATTACTCTTTAACCTCTAATGTTTATACATTACTCATTAAACATACTTCAACTTCGAGGATTTCTCTCAGCGAACTGCATCAGAACAACCCATAGATACTAGCTACACATATTGCTGTAGCCACTTCGCACTCAAGCCTGGCTAGAAAGAAAATAAAAAATTTTCTCTTACACATCTCTATGAGCTTATAATTGATGATCGTAATGAATTTTAATAGCCCAAGGGTAGCTTTGGTCAGACCGCGACAGGGCACAAGGAGTTTGTTCCTACTAGAAATTTCTCTCATTGCACTTAGAAACGCAGCCACCTCAGCAGTTGGCATTCTCGCAAGTTTTCAGAGGGACCTGGAATGAAAAATTCACAAAGAACGAGATTACAAAGATGCTGCGATTCTTTCAACTTCAAGCTGGTGTGACGTACACTTTAATCGTCTTTCAATAAGAGATGACAAACATGTGTTTAGAAAGCACGTTGTTCACAATTCGACAACAGCGTCCCTTGTACCCATGTACATAAAATCTCGTAATGAATGTGTCATATACGGCAGTTCGTCGCATTTATTTACCGCATTTCTTTCCCAGCTCTGTGTGGACGTTATCTCTGGGTGCATATTAAGTCAAGCAGAGAAAAATAGTCGCCAATTTTAGTGCACCAGCACTTTCTCCGCACTTAGCCGTTGTGTTCTCGTTTGTCTGTCGAAAGCAGACTGAAAACTTGCCACCGGGTTATATATATATATACACAAATCAATGCCAATGGCAATATCACTCTAGCACACCTAATTCATTTTGCCGAACTACACAAGTGGACTGCCATTGTTTTTTTTATACGAACCTTTATCTCCTTACAGGCTGAAGTGGTAGTGAACGGCAAGAATCAAGTCGTGTGGCGAAAGCCTCTCTATCCTGAGTCAGACACCTGGATGCTAGGCCGGGTAGAAATTTCGCAAGAAAAAAGATTCAAGGTGAGAACCACCCGTGGGACACCCCCCAAAAAACAACACTGCAACAAACATCGCGGTATTTCTGGAATGGATACATGACAGAAAAAGATGCGCTTTCTTTTTGTTGACTTCTGAAGGTGACTGTCACATTGAAGTGGAAAGTTTCTATACCGAGCAGGCGTTTGAGGCATTGGACGTGCGTTTTAATATTCGCACGCAGATCAAGCTTTCTGCGCTCAATTTCATAGACTTTGTCCGCTCCTTCGGCGCCCATCCCATGCTCACAAGGAAACGGAGGAAGGGAATTTTTTTCAAATTTGAAAAATAAATTTGCGACATCTTGAGGTGGGTAATGCTTCTCTGATATGCTCACAGCTTTGCTGCTCAGAACTTAGAACTGTTCTTGCATCCTTGTAGACAAACGTTCTCGATATTTTGTCTTAAAGTTAGCAATTGGACGTATTATTTTTCGTCTACAATATAGCCACCAACAACGTTATAAACTTTTCAGCTGGCATTCAAAGAAGGCTGAAATGCTTGATCGAAAATACGCTCCGGCTTTGCAAGAAAAAAGATATAAAGGCAGTTCAGATGAGCATGTTCCTATTGCATGGGTCTAAGTGAACGGTTCAGACACGGCAAAAAAAAATTGTAGAGTAAGGCTTTAACACTTTGCGCCTGAATCACCGAACGCTATTCAAGCTTGGGTTTGGGCTTATAGCCCTGCATTATACCATGGAACTGCTATCACGTTGCGTAATCTTTCGCCCTCATTTTAGCCTCCTCCTTCCACGATAGGACCATTCTGGGTTCTTACCCCGGCGGCAAGCTTCCTTTTGAGAACTCTTCGCCTCTCGTTAAAGCTCCCAAGCCACTAGACTACCCGTTCCATGCTACCTTCTCTCTCTCTGTCCTCCCGCATATTCCTTCTACTTCTCATCCCCGAGAATGCAGATGTCAATTACGCTCTTTCCACTCTGCCGCATTCCCAACATTGCAGGGGCCGTCACCAGCCACGGTTCGCAGTTGGTAGCTGCATAAAGTTGAAATCAATTTAAAAAATTAAGTTAAATTAATTTATGTTGCTAAGTATTCCTCTGCCACATTCCCAACATTGCAGGGGCTGTCACCAGCCACGGTTCGCAGTTGGTAATTGCATAAATTTGAAATCAATTAAAAAATTAAGTTAAATTAAATTATGTTTCTAAGTATTCAAGGTCTTATGGCTGGCGCTGTAGATTTCATAATATAATGAAGAACTTCATTGCCAAATAAAAACAATAATAGCTTTTGGTGAAGTAAAGTCTGTTCGAATGATGATGATAGTGAGTTTTTATGGCGCAAGAGCATCTGCGGCCAAAAAGCGCCCCGACCAAGATACTTTCGTTTGCTCAACGTGGAGTCACAGGCCCATTTCCCAAGCATTTCACTCTGATTAAGCCGAGTGCCAGGCCAGGGGAAGCTTGCACCAATTGTATCACCGGTGGGTATCCGGCAGCACAGGGGACCGAACCACGTATCTCTCGCATGCGAGACAGATGCTCAAACGACTAGGCCACCGCTGCGGTCTATAACGTCTGTTAAGGAATGGTTAGGACGTAAAGGAGACAGCTGCAGCCAGAGTGGTTGCCGTGGGATCTCGGTGCTTGAACGAAAACTGATTCGTCGGGCTGCGTTTCTTGAGGATTATATTTGGTGACTGCTAATTTGAAAACACAATAGAAAAAATAGCGTGGCTCCGTATACCGGGTGTTTCACCTAAGGCTTTACAAAAATTTTAAAAATAGGCTTTTTGAGTTACAAGAGCGCTTTTTTCGGCATAGCATTGGCAGTGCCGTAGTACATCACAGTGCAGTTAAGGCGTGCTAACTAGCAGAATGGTTAACTAATACTGAATACTTAATTTTTTACCTTTTACAGTTAGGCTATTTAATTATTGAGAGATGTGTAGCCCACCGTTAGTAATATCCGTGTCAGTTTCTAGAATTTCAAAAACGCGGTACCCTCGGCGCTGTGGCACAACAAATTCTGACCGTTTCGACGAGTTACGCGCACTGGAGAGGATGCTTTGCCTGCAAGCTTCTCGAAAGCACATGTAATTTGGCGCGCTCTAGACAAAATTTGTTCTGACACAACTTTGAGGGTAACTGTGTTTTTGAAATTCTAAAAACTGATACGGGTATTACTTACGGTGGGCAACACACCTCTCAATAATTAAAGAGCCTAAATGTGATAGCTAAAAAGTTAACTATTCAATATTAGTTAACCAGCCTGCTAGTTAGAAGGACTCAGCTGTATTATGATGTACTTCATCACTGACAATGCTTTGCTGAGAAAAGCGCTGGTATAACTCAAAAAGACTATATTTAACAATTGTGTGAAATGTTAGGTGAAACGCCTTGTATGTGGAAATAGCAAAGTTTTGGGATGCACGAAATTTTTAAATTTTGCGCGAATGGGCAAGCCTGGCTTGGCTTTCTTGAACTTTATTTTGTGGTAGGCTTTCCCCAGTAAATAACGCCGGAACACGTAGAAATAAAACTGAGGCTTCTGTCATTTTACGGCGACCTTTTTTCGATTCAGGTCCCTTATCAGACGGTGCGGTGCCTAATCATTTACCTATGTTAAAAGCAAGGCAGCGTAATTTTCGATAAATCCGCTTCCTTGATAATAATGAGCCTTTATGGTGCAAGGGAAGCATTGGCTTACGAGTACCACAGCACAGGATATTTCTATTTCACAACGTGAGGGAAGAGACCCATTTTTCAAGCATTTCACTCCTGAGAAGCCCAGCTCCAGGCGATGGCAAAGATTGTACCCATTGTAGCGCCCGTAGGTGTTCGGCGACACTGGGTATCGAATCCAGCACCTGTCGCATGCGAGGCGTATGAACAAGCCACATGGCCACGCAGCTGCGGTGCATGGGCTTCAAGGGGGGCCGTATTACGCAAGGAAACAACTGTGGCACGTTCGCTTATCTATAAATATGGTGTTACACCTTTGTCCGGCTGAAAAACTTCAGATATGCACACACATTCATGTAGTTCTCATTATTCCTATCTCAATTATTATTTTGTCCTTGCTTTCCACGGAAGCACCTGCGCCTCAGGAAAGAAACACGCGCTGGAGAATGGCGCTGATGCGCAAGATGCATGCAGTACTCGGCGTCTAGCTAAGCTCCGCACCGTGAACGGGCCCTGTGCCAAGCACCTAAAGGTGGAGTGTTAACGACGTAAAGGCTTATGGTGCTCATTGCTTCAACCAGCGTTTAAACTAACTCATCTCGCGTTTTTTTAGTTGTTTGAATCTTGCACCTGGCATCTCCTCGCTAAAGGAAGTGGCCTGTTTTACATATTAAACAGCACAGGAAACGACTCCTTGATATATTGGCCTAAGAAACTGCTCTATTTTAACGTGAGCTCGTACACCTCGTGCATCTCTCCGCTCTTCAAGTGGCTCTATACACATTGCAATGCCGGACTCTGTTGGTACTCCCATACAATAATTTCATTCCTTTTGAAAATTGCGTTCTCTTGACTCTCATTTACGCAGGTGCTTCTTCGGGCCAACTTTACGGACGGCGAAACAAAGTCATTCTGCGTCGACAACGTGGTCCTGAGGCCTGGAGCTTGCGTCCATCCGGCTCAGTGCGATTTTTCAGATGGTCTCTGCGGCTATATGAATGAATTTATGGGAGACTTCCGCTGGCTGGTAGGCAGCGGTCGCCCGGAGAAGCCAGCCGACTACTTGGGCTCACCTGTTCCCTCAGGTGGGATGCAGCGCTTTATCTGCTGTCACTGGTTGTAGTATTTATTTCAGTCATCGGCGTTAAATAAACGTGCAAAATGTTGAACCTTTTAGCTATATTATTATTCCAAGTTAGCAATAAGTGCCAAATGTAAATAATGAGCATCTTGTCTCAGAAACGACGCGAGTGTGCTGCTCAGTGCCAGGAGCGAACGCCGAAGCCACTGTTTTATCTCCTTTCTAGAAGTAAAGGTCCTCCGAGATTTTGGCTACCTTTGAGCAAAAACATTCTTATCGAAACTCAAAATCAACGTTGCGGTGTAGCTTTTGTAAGAAACGACCTTTATTAGTTCAGGCAAACGATTGACAGGCACTGTAAGGTGCACTGATTAGGAAGTAGATAAAATTTGCAACACGTCGCATACAAATATAAAGTTTATACAAATTATCCCTTTGGCCCTGCAGAAGTTTTAACCGACACGAAACCTTGCGGAAAGAAATGATTAGTCTACATTTAGTATTATTCGCTTTTCCATTCACGAAACTTTAACCAGGGGAAATAATCTTCAGGATTTCTTACCAAAACAAACGACGCGTTCTAGAATTTTTAAGAAGGTTCTAGTCCTATTTAGTTGAAGTTTTTGATTGCAGGATGCATCTGTTGCTCACTTTATCAAATTTAACGTTTCCTGAATGAATATACATAATGATGAGGAAGACTTCATCTTTCTAAAGGAAGACATAATGTCTGCGTCTGTTGAAACGAAATTTTTTGCCTCTTTTCCCCATTTATTAATGCGCCCACACCCTCTAGAACGTCTTGAGAGGTGCAGCGAGATATTCTCACCGACTACATAAATAACAATCGCATGTGCTAGGCGTAAAGCTGTGTTGCCTGACATTTTCGAACAATCGAAGATGGTGGTGCAGTCATTTAATACAAAATAACCTTTTATTTATCGGCAGAGGTAAATGAAGTTTCTTCGTGCAGCTATCTTCCCTCTGTGCACGAACATTAACCATGGTAAGATGATAAACAAACAAAGAAAAAAATGGAGTACATCAGTTCGTGTGAAAAGGCTTAAGCAGATTTATTTTATTTCCACAGCAAAAATGTATTTTCTGATTTTTCCTTATAAAACTGCGTTTCCGATGCTTCAAATCTGTGATGACCTTCTCTTAGGTGAAAGTTTGCCTATAACATTTTTGGAAGAACAACGAAGTAACACCAGACGTAACAACCAATGCTTGAGAAAATGACTAAATAAGGAGCAAAGCGCAGATTGTTTAAAGCCAAGTAGTCTAACAGCATGTGGTTGTTAGAGCTTACCTTCGCGTAGCTAAAGAGTGCAGAAGACAGCTACAAATGACTTGTAGCAACACAGCATAGTGGGCGAGTTGGTATTGCATCTTAAGGAACGAAACGTGTTCGTGTATCTCTTTTACTGGTCCTTCATTTTAGTGGCGCTGTTTCGTTCCTTGACAGCTACAAAGCTACCTGAAAATTTTTCCAGCTAAAGAGCTCACAAAAAAGAGCTCAAATTTGTGAGAACAAGACACACTTGTTTGCACTTGGAAGGAAAGATGAGGTTAATGAAATTTATTGGCAAGAAATTATCTTGGGGAGCACATCACGATCAATATGGCAATTACCATGAATAAAAGTCGGACATGTTGCGAACGCCTTCGCTGTTGGAAAAAAGTTCATCCTGTCGAAAATCGGTGTTAAAGTCGTAGGACATCCGTTTCGTATTTTTGAAACGCAGAGATTGAAATGTAGTAACTTCAGCGTCCCATCAGTGGAACGCTTGAAAAAGGCTTCCTATTTCCCGTTGTCAAATTGTACCTTTTGACTCGATTGAAGTCAACGAGTTTAAATGACTCTGGAAAACTTCCGAGAACACACAAAATGGGTGAAACTAAAACCATTTGGCCAGGACTTGACAATCACTGAGCAGCAAGCCGCAGCACCATATGAAGAACAGAGCATCGTGAAGGGCGCTAGGTTAACAAGTGTATTTGAGATCCCGTTTCCTATTTATATTTAGATGTAAGCATAACTATGCATATTACTTGTTCAAATGTGTTCATGGGCTCCCCAAAATCGTCAAACGTTGGGATTATTTGCGTGTGTTTACTTGCAGACGGTGATTCTACTTTCGCCTACCTCGACATGTCAAGTGCTTCTCGGGGTATGACCAGTTTTGATTGGCTGAAATCTTCCCACAGTGTTGGACTGCTTAGCCCTTTGTTCGATGTCCCCGATAAGGGTGTCGATATAAGCGTCAAGTACTTCAGAAATGGTGCAGGTAAGCAAACATAATTTCTCTATGAAAATACATCGTTTTGGGAGAACCCAAATTGATGTTTTCTCGTTAGAAGTAACTTTTAGTGCCGAAAATGATCATTCTGGGTGGCGATACCTTCATAAATCTCTCTTCTCAAAGTAATTAACAAAAAAAAATGCTGGTTTATGAAACCAGTTTCATTTGCAGCGTCATTTGGAGTTCATGAGGTTGGTTTTTGATGTAACTAATCTTAACTGAGTCCTGTATCAAATTTTCAAGGTTAATATGCAGAAAGATGGACACAAATATGCTGAAAAAAAAAACGGGAAAGTGTTGGAAGTGAAATAAATACCTGCATTAAAATATGATCTTCACTTTCACTTCAGTAATATCAGAGGCATAGCCGTGAGTGCGAAGTAATTTAAGAAAAAAGTACCGCTTTTTTTCTTGAAGTTCACGTCACGGTGGTAGTTTTCTTGAAGTTCACGTCACGTCTGAGGGGTTGTTTCACACTGTCGCACTATCATTCGAAGCGGGAGAACTCGTATGCAATGCATCCAAAACATGCAACTCTCAGGCCTTATTTGTTTCTTAATTATGCTTGAAGTTAATCTTATGGCCATTGAGCACAAGAATGAGGAAACTTCAATGCCAGCTGCCGTGTTGCCTCATTTGTTATGGCACTCGGTTGCTGACCCGAAAGACGCGGTTTCGATCTTTGCCGCGACGGTCGAATTTCTATGGACGTGAAATCCTAGAGGCCCGTGTACTGTGCGATGTCAGTGCACGTTACGATGTCCCTACGGCGACTACAGTGCCCCTAATAGCCTGAGTCGCTTTGGGATATTAATCGCTCCCTACGGTGACTACGGTGTCCCTTATAGCCTTTGTCGCTTTGGGACATTACTCGCCCATAAACCATAAGCCACTTAGATGCCAATTATAAAATATCAGTTGCTTTCCTTCCCTCAGAAACCTACTTTTTGTTTACCAAAGTACCATAACTGAAATTTTATTCAGGTTCCGATTTAGGTCCTGCTAGAAACTGAAACTTATGTGCAGCTATTTAGAAGTTCCACTCCTTCGTATAGAGTAGTGTTCCTAATATAGCGATCAAAACGTTTTTTGAACAACATTCAAGCAAAATTTTCATAATTGTGCGTGGTATGGCTCTGTTCTACATCATATCTCCCGAGTGTGGAAGAACTGTTCATCGTACGCACATGTATCTGTGCTACGCTACTGCCTGTATTCTGAAAAAACAATACGTACAAGCGGTTTAAATAAATCCGGGCGAGCGGCTCAAGCACGTTAGTACTCAGAATATTGAAGCTTAATCCTTCTTCCTCACTGCTGCATGGGCGCGTCCATTTGCATCAACGGTTTAGTGTTCTCACATTTGGTTATTTATTTATTTATTCATTCATTCATTTATATATACATACGTACTGTAATCTGACATTTGACAATTCAGCTGGGTGGGAGGAAAGCAAAATGTAAAACATACTCAACGATCTCAACGCTGCGGTTGCGGTACTTATCAGTGGAGTTCAGTTCAGTCAGCAGATAAACGTTGTTCCTAAGCCACTGCTATTGTGTAGTTGATAATACCTGAGCCTAAACACTCTGTGGATTCCCCGTGTACAAATTCGACCTATATGCTGACTCTCAGCTGCAGTGTTTTCTCAATAATAGATCTGCTTGCTGCTCAAAGCGAATTCGTTCGACTACAGCATAAATATTTATACCTGGAAACCAGCAAATAGCATAATTTCTATAGACTTAACTGCATGCTGATGGAGCATTTGCGACTGTCCAAGGAAAAAGCATCAATGACGTTACGTGAATCACTATTAAGTTAGGCTGTTAGGCGAATTATACGGTTTAATCAAGAACTGTAGCGAAAAACTCAAACCGGAACAACCATATTAAGGACAACGAGCATGCTTTGACACAAGTGTACAAATTCTGCCTAATCACTTTAGTCTTGAAATCACACTACAGCGTTCAACTCGAGTTCCGTGTGTTGCATTGCTGTGCGGAAATGGTATTATATATTTAGTTCTTATCCCAGCTTTAATGACGTTGCAAGGTTAGGTAAAATTTCTGAGCCCAGAGTGTCCCTTAAAGTCTCTAGTAAGGGGTTTACTACGTCTCAAAAGGCAAAATTCCATGCAAGTTGAAAGATTCATCCTCACCTTGGGGCTTTCACTTGACCAACCATGGACCCTGACTCTTAGCCACTGTGTTCACACGGTTTGCTCTTAAACGGGTAAAAAGGGGGTTTCTGTCAATGGGATAACAGGCGTTTCGAAGCAGATTTGGCATGTTCTTCGATGCTGATTGCTATTCTGCGATAGAGGCTACATCTTTAAATGTAGGCGTTTTTTGGCTTCCGACAGTTACGCCAAAGGGGCTCACTTTGCAAAGGTAGGCGATGAGAAAATATGTTACTGTTTCCTAATATCTGCATATATGAGGGCTTCTTGAATGCTTTGCTTAGCAGCACTCCGCGAAAATCATGCCAACCAGATTGACTTCGCGAAAGGTTGTTATGGAGATAGCTGTAAGTTTAATTTAGTTTTTTTTTTCTGGAAAAGCGGTGAATAATTGCACAAACTTTACCATGGCGTGTGTGTGCACCTGTGTGCATGGTTATGTACTTCGCATGTTTAAAAGCTGTTTGCCTTTCTACCTTTTTCACAGCTATGAAGCTAACAGCTATGCAGCTAAGCATTCACAGCTATAAAAGCACAAATAAAGGGAAAGTTAATCAGAAATCAGTAACTGATTTGTGCTTTCTCAGTATGTGAAGGAAAATAAACTCATTCCAGTAAAGTCTAAGGGTGGGCTCAAGTGCGTTTTTTTTCCTTTGTTCTTCTGTGGTAAGCATCACAGATTTCACCTGCGCTAATATATGTGGCTCAACAAACTATCACTGTCTTTTTTTTTTTCAAACAGTGGTAAGCAATAAGTCACTCGAGGTATGTGTCATCGCTTACTGTGTTGATGAAGACGAAACGTAAAAAGCGCTCGTGTGATGTGCCATGTCACCGCACAATAATGACTCCCAGGTAGTCTAAATTATTCCATGTGTCCATGTGTCGCTTCAGAATGTTAAACGCAACGATCTACGCTTGGCAATTTACATTTCAAAATCAAACTAAACAAGAAGAATTTAACGGCTTGAAAAGGAGTGTAGGAGGCGTTGTTTTTTGTACACATTATGAGCAACGTTGGACACCCTTTTTGTAAAAGCTGCCCTACACGTGTCCAAGTGTAAATTCCGAGGCACTAAAATTGTATTAAGTGTTTTAGATGTTTTGCAAAGATGCAAGTAACAGTGCAACTGCTGCTTCATTCATGTGGCGTATTGTGAAAACAAATGGCATCGACAAATAAAGCTATGACTTGGTTGTCAGTGCGCAAATTTGTGACGTATTGAATTTGTTTTTGCTAAGATAAGACCATTTGGTCGTGATTTCTTGCTGCTTTTACATCAACTCTAAAATGTGTCGAATGACAACTCTTTGCTTTCTACAGATATCATGACGGCAAATTTATCCGTGTCCTGCTACGAGGGCGATTTGTCACCAAAGGGTGAAGTCCAGCTTTCATCTGAGCTGGCGGAGGTGTCCGAGTGGACGACGTTGAATTTCACGCTCAAGAAGGCCTCAAACTGCCAGCTGGCAGTGCGTGTGGAATGTGACAAGGGGACAAATGGAACAATGGCCATCGGAGCAATACAAATATTCACATCACAATCAGGTATTTCAGGCGTCTTGCTGCCTCCGTGCTGTAAACATTAAGAGATATCTACGGCCAGTGCCTACCGGAAAACATGCCTGTTTTAACACGTAGGTTTTTATCCGTGATGGTTCACGGGCCCTTCTAATTCTTTCACCGGTGCTATCATTGATCATTTGATTTGCACCACAGATATGCACATCTTTCAGTGCAATAATATGAATAGGCTTTGCGGAACGAAATAAGCGTAGAAAGTAGAACCATTATGATTGCGTTTGCCCCCTGTAGTTGAAAATGAGGACAAAACATCTATAGCACACAGCAAGCCTACTCTCTTAGGACTAGCCCATTCCTCAAATCAATCTTGTATCCCATACAAAGACAGTTCCACTGCAAAATACGCGACGAGTCATAGAGAGAGAGAGAGAGAGACTCTTTAATGAAATGCAGAGAATTTAGCCGGCGTTTAAAAATCACTGGCATGCTACTCTGCGTAGGGAGGGGAATTTGGGAGATAAAGACAGAAGGAGAGCAGTGTGGTAGAGGTAAAAAAAACGAAGATAAAATGCGGCCATGAAATGGGTACTAAGGATGCAATGGCGAGTATTGATGTAACCTATGCAATGATGGAGTGCATAGTCCGACAAATGGGCTGACGAAGTTCACTGCATGAAGAATGCATGAAGGTAACGTGCAAGTGAATTTAAAGCTTATTGATATGTCCAATGTCTTTTAAATATGCGAACGCAAAGACTGCGTTTGTCTCTCCTCTCTAGATTTGTTTCTTAAAAGCGCTTTTACCCCTGGAAACCTGTAAAGCATGCAGAAGCGTATCTTGCTTCTAGTGGTAAACGTGACAAGCAACGGTCCGACAGGAATAATGAAGGGCACGTCATGCTTATCCTACCTTCGAAGCATATCGTTAAAGTACAGTTACGAGCGGTCGGATTTTCAGAAATGTAATAATCGTTGATGTTGCATCAAAAGCTGCTGATGTCACCACACCTATATTTTACCTTCCAGATAAAGAATCAAGAACCAGTAAGAACACATCAGGTAAGTCCGCCACCGTCACTCTCACAACTAATTTTTTCATTTCATTGTTACTCACTGGTCCGCAACACAATGCGTTTCCATTTCTAGTGGTCTTAATGAAAAGCATGTGATGCGCATGTTGTTTTGATAAAAATTATTACGTGAGTCAACTTCGTGCTAGCTCTGAACCTGTAAAATCGTTTTTGCACTAGCAGAACAATACTGCTACGCCGCAAAATTCACCTGTTACCATCGTTTTGCTTATGTGAAGCTACAGACTGTAAACCAAAAGTGTCCTTGGTACTGAGCTCATTAAATTAGTACGCCTGCACACTCACTGCTTAGTGATGTCCATTATCGAAGAAACTAGTGATAATGCTAAACCTAATCGGAAAATAGGCGTTGCCAAGAAATTTAAAAGAGAAATACCCGTGGGTTAGCGCCTGCTGCTCAAGAAACAATGTAAACAGTGACTTTTTACCAAGCGTGAAAGCTGCCGTGAACGAAGAGGCTTTGGAAACAGGAAATTAGGAGTGATATTGTCAGTTAGCGTATCTAACCAGTCTCAATGAAGGCTACTGTTAAAACGCACACACTATAGTCATGAAAGAAATGCCGGGTTCGAGCGATGACAGAGCCGGCACTAGTGTGTCGCAACGTGCTTACACAGACATAGGGAAATTATTTCGTACCAGAGGTGAGATAGATACCTTTTGCGTCGGACGATCGCAGAGGCGAAGAAGGAGAAGTAACTGTGGAACAATTAATAGAGAATACCTTTGAACATTCTATTTCTTGATGTTTAGATGAATAACGCCAGATGTATAAGGTCGGGAAAAATCAAACTGCAGTAGAATCATTAGAAATACGGATTAAGACAGTTAGGACGCAGCCGAATGAAGGAAAATGTCGGAAGGTGGCAAATATCGCAAACACAAAGAGGGCACATTGTCGGTGGAATTGCTGACCACCACAGAAAAGAAGAGAAAAACTTTAGCAACATGGCAACAAAATTAATGAAAAAATCAGTAGCTTGCTTAAGTGTGAAAATATGCAGCGCGAGTGAACTGTCTACATTCACCTTTAGGAAAAATAATATGAAGGCGAAAAAATTACGAAAGCACTGTATAAAGAATAACGAGCAGTAAGGTAAAATATGCCTACTTTCAGTATGGGACAAACCGAGAAAAAAATTATCTCACGAATTCAAGCTATTGTATCTCAATATCAGAGCAAAGAGCGCGCAGATCGGGCAATTTTCAACGGCAGAGCGCTGGTGGTAGATCGTTCTGAGACCCAGGGCTGCATTTTGACTGCCGTGTTGTTTAAATGCTTAGGAAATAGAAATGAAAATTTACGTTCCATCTTGTGATTTAAATACATTTTGTTCCCTTCCAGTTTTTGGCTGTGTATTGGAAAATGTTTTTATGGAGACATTGATATCATTTTCAGAGTAAAAAGAAACAGTAGCACCCTCTTCGCTCCAGTTTGTGTTTATTTTTATAGTTTGACATGTTCCGAGTAGAATGATGTGCCTAAAAGTGTTTAATTAATTAACCCTTGTTCAAATGCGCATGAATCCACTTGCCTGTTTTTCCCTCCAACTCGAACGAGCCTGCACTGAGTACGGCGTTTTTGGAAGATCCTGAAGAATTGTAAATGATATCTCTCCCATACTCAGTAGATAGCAGTGCAGGTTTTAAAAGAATGCGAAAGATTGATCGACATATCATAGAACCTACTTATATGAATCCCATGGCTGCAGTTCAGCTGTCCAACATGTGGGACACATTTTCAAAGTCGGGTCGCAGGAGGGTATTATAGTTGTAGGTTGGGTAGCTAGGGAAGAAAAACCTCTCTGGAGGTGGCAGTAAATATGTGTAGTGGTGATGGGAGCAAAATTCGGCGCGGGATGGGCAATTAAACTTTGAAATTTGCGGAAAAAGCCTAGAGAGGCAGTTGATACTTGACGTTGCAGAAGACATAATTTGAATGTGGTGACGATGACAATAATGAAGGCTGTTGAATCGCAGCAACATGCACGTTCGAAGACGGGAACATGTGCGGCTGGAACCCAAATGGAGGAGACGTGGCCTGGGCTCTGAATGATCCAGTCAAGAAAGTACCTGACTTTCCACGATTTGATCACACTGTCCGGGCGTATAGAGGTGAGCTGTGACAGAATATTTAGAGTTAGTTTCTTAGTGAACAACATACTATATATTAAAGTCGGCCGCAAACAGCCATCTTCCAGCGAAAAGAAAAGGTGATAACTTTATTACTTACTTTGTGTCGTTTCCGTATCTTATGCACGGATATGTCAGATCGGCACCATGCAGCATTAACTCAAGTAATATTGCTTTTGAAAAACAGTGAGCGCACATAACTGAGGATGCCACTTTGTGAGACCATCGGTGTTCACTGCTTTGACAACTATCACGTTTCGAAAAGCTGACTGAAAAGTGGCCACTGTAGTCAGCATAAGAATTACTCAGAGGCCTTCACCTGCAGCTCGCACCTCATTTTAGCCATGAACCCTTCTGGGTCTAAGTGGCCATTTTGGGTGGCTTCTAAGACATAGTGAAACTTTTTACTTTGTCTGCAGATATACCATATTGCTACTTTTTGGGGTTTATGCTATGGTATCGCATCGCTGCAGAGGAAAGCTTGTTGATGTAGTTGCCGCAACACTCAGGATAGTGCATAAGGCTTACGGGTTGCCGTAATCTGCAGAAATTACTATGGGAGGCAATTATGATAAGATATTGGCATTCAGTTCGTTCATTTGCCATTCATTACAAAGCGATTTTACTTCTTTGTTTGTTTAGGTCGTTTCATCTTCGTCTCGAACGACGACCCAGATAAATATGTGAAAGCTGTCCTCAAAAGCCCGGATTTAGCCGTCAAAGCTGCTAATGGTGCTTGCTTCAGCTTTTGGCAGTTCACCGATCACGATCAGCGTTCACTGTGAGTACAAATACAACGGATTTATCCCTGTATCAACCAATTTTCCAGCACTACAACTAAAGTTAGATTCTAAACAAGTAACGCCTCCACAGATGATTGTGGCTTCATTCTTTACGGTCAGTTAAAAGAATATCGCGTCTTATATTGTATTAAACGGTACAAGTTTCGAACAGATTCACCTTCGTACGCAGATTTAGTTTTTTTTTTCATTTAGCTGAAGGACCATTTGCGCAAATGTCTTTAAGGCTTTCATGACGATGTTCCGTCTCCTTTAGAGCAGCTGGATGTTTTCATTTGCTGATTTTACGAATTCATTTTGTATTTAACCTTGCTTCACAGCCAACTTAATATTGCATGGAGACTCGGGGTAGTACATGTCCGACTTATTTTTGGCCCCGTATAAGTGTAGAGATGCGCTCATTAAGTACTTCGCTCAATGAATTCCTACACAGCATATATGCTTTATTCTCATCTGGCGTTCCCCCCTTGAGAGGCTATACGGCTTCAAAACTGGGGAAATCATTGTTATCACTATGAAATAGACCATCTATTTGCAGTACTTTCCTTTACATTCTTAAAAAGAAAGACAGATCTAACGCACCTTCAGGTCCCCACTGGTGTGGACAAAAATTTATTAGCACAGCCCTAATGTGAAATGCTGCACCTTAAGATGTCAACTACCCAACACGTTTATTCCCACCATAAAGAGGTTTAAACTGGCATTCTGTGCCACTTTACTGCGGTTGGGAGTGTTACACCTTTGATCCTGATCTGATATTCACTACTACATGTTTACAGCGATACCTCTGTGGGTGTGGTTTTTCGACATCGTACCCTCGTAGAGGTCGGCGTCATCCGTGCACGCCACACTGCCTCATTCCTGCTCCCCTATATTAACCAACCGGCACATTCGCCTCACTAAAGTGCAAGCGATTGTAAACGTCATTTACTATTGGAATGAGAAAGACAGGGAAGTGAAAAAAACTGCCTTTTCAACATATAAATGGACTCTTAGGCACGGTGAAATGAAAGCAGACACGCGAAGCAGTAATACGTCAAGCGTATTTGTACTCGCCCCTTAACTTTTAAATTTTTTTAGCCGCCATGCATTTGAAACACTGCGCCGAGGGAAAGTAGGTCAAGATGAGCACGTCGCAAGCCGCAGTGGCTCAGTTGCTTTGGCCATCGGCTCCTAACCCAAGGTCACGATAGCGAAACCTCGCCACGAGGCCACGTTTTGGCGGAGGAAAAATACGAAATTACCTGCATGCTGTGTGATGTGAATGAAGATTGTGGAGCCGCATGTAGCCGAAACTAATCCGCGTTCCTCACAGCCCAAGAGCTCTTTCGGCGTTCAGAACCTTAGGCACAACCAAACCCTCAGTGCTGCTTCTAGTTGCGTGTAAAAGTGCGGAATCCACGTTCTTCGTGCGTGCGCACAATCAGAAGCTGGTAATACTCAGCGCACACTTGTCTGCAGCGCTCCTGGACACCTTCGACAAGCCTGAAGTTCTTTGGTTTTTGTAGTGTCCCAAAGGGACTCAGGCTGTAAGAGACGCCGTAGTGAAGGACTTCGGAAATTTCTACCAACTGGGGTTCTTTAACGTGAACTCACATCGCACAGTACATGCGCTTGTAGAATTTAGCCTTCATTAAAATTTTATAATTTGACCGCCGCGGCGGGTTGGAACCCGCGTTTTTCGGGTCAGCAGCCAAGCACCATAACCACTAAGCCACCGCGGCGGCTCGAGAACCTAAAAACATTGTTAGGTATTCATATGTGGAAAGAGGCAGCCTGTATCGCGAATATTGAGTACCATGACCAAGTTGCATTGCACCCGCTACTGGATCCGCGCTTCCTGTTTCTTCGTTCCTAGCAAAATAAGAATGCAAGCGAAAAATAACATAAACGGCAAGAGAAGGAAAGCTGCCTCCGATATAAAAGTACGAGTATTTTATTATTAAGGTACAGGGACATGTAGTGGGAAGCCTCGAATTGTATCGCCTACCATCAAATGCACCTGTTCCACATACTTCTGCGCCCATATTCCAAATAAGGCATGGTTATAGCTCCCTGCTTAGTCCAAGTTACGATCCAATTACGAGCGCATTAGTGGAACGCAGTAAAGATGAAATAGCTTGTTCGTATTTAACCAGCAAGATCCACGAAAAGGAACCTATCATACACGGCGCATGGAACGGCAGTCTACTCTGACCTTGCAACTAGCCGTTCTTGTACGCCTACCGTGGTGGTTGAGTGCCTCTGCCGTCCGGCCGCGGATCTCAAGGTCACAGAGTTAGATCCCGGACGAAGCTGTTGCACATCACTGGAAGCGAAATGAAAAACCTCCCTGGCAGTGCGCGATGTATGGGAAGGTTAAAAAATGCAAGGATGTCGGAATTGAAACGTAACCCTCCACTATGGCATTCCTCGTAGCCATCGCGCCGGGTCTAAGAGCTAAATGTACTGATAGTACGTAGCTAATCTTGTTACTTGTACTAACAGCTCAGCGTGTCGCAGCAACCAGGACGTTCTGAAAAGAAAACAGAGACAAGGTGCGGTTACCCCCCCCCCCCCCTCTCAATAAATCTCTCCTTTTCTGCTTCTAAATTATTCATTTTTACTGGTTTCTTAACACAGCGTGCAGGTGAGCTCTGGCGAGCAACGCTTGCATGATTTCACTACAAGATCGAGCCACAAATGGAACCACATTCTGATAGATTTCAAGAAGGCTGCAGAAAACTTCACCGTACGTACTATTTGTCCGAACTCATTAACCAGCTATTATACCTTTGCAGAAGTAAAGTAAGGCGTATAGGTATCCGTCTATTTTCATTTTCCATTTCGTGGGATAGTTTTGCAATAACATCTTTTGAACGCAAGTCAACATTTTTGAAGGGTTTAGCTTTCAGCTGTTTATTTTGCGATAAAACTGCCTTAGCCTATTTTGTCAGCATTTAATGGATGATCGTTCCGAAATGGCAGTGTGTCAGCGCTAAGTCATTGACATGTTTAAGATTTGAGTACAATTCAGATGGAACCGTTGTAAATGCCCATTATACTGAAACCTTCTCGGTTCATTTTTCTTTATCTGCAGACTGTTAGCTTTCCGCGTTGTAGACCGCCAGGCACAGGCCATGAATGGATCATGGATTTAGGTGACCAAAAAACCAAAGGCGATAAATATAGAGATGGAAGTTTTCTATTCCTAGCATACTCCTAGTGAATACTCTTCACCTATGTTTGTATAGGGCATATCGCTGAATTTGGCTAATTTTGCATTCGCATGACCATGCCTGTAATTGCTTCCGTTGCAGTTAGAGATTCAAGTATACTTGGACGTTGGCCTAATTGCTCTAGATGATCTTGCAGTAACGCCTGGGAAATGCCCCGACAGAGGTGAGCTAAAATCAACAATTCGTGCAAATTTTTCTTGATATGCAAACACGCTTTCACGTACTTTGGAGGTTTGATTTCACAGCTCTTCGAAAAAAAAAGTGTTGCTCATTTACCTGCGTACTTTATTGGTAGTCTGTACATAGCTCTATGAACGGAACACCTGAGGACTCTTGATTGGCCGTTCCTTGGTAGAATTGTCCCTTCTTACACACTGAGAATTTCCGAAACACTGCGTTTGTAACACATCAAGGGAAGACAGTTTGTTGTTTTCTGCATACGAGTTCAATGTTGCACTAATAATGATGACGCTTGAGAGTTAAAATATATAAGATTTAATGCAAAGCATACATAAATTATTGTGATATAAAATGTTTTGCGCATATCATTTACAGAAAATATTGCTCTTTTAAAAGTGGAATAAATAAAAAGTGTCAACTTTTTCCCCGGCTTGTTAATCCGTAGTGCAATGGGGGTACAAAAAGAAATCAAGATCAATCACAGAGAGTGAATGCACGCCTCGATGAAAAAAAGTAGGAAAATCTGACGAAGAAAAAGGCGCAAATTCATCACCCTGATGTGCTTTTAGGCTTTCGCAAAGCTGCTTGACTTGTGCACAACATCTGGATTATTGCAGGTGCAATCAAATACAACCCTGGCGTTTTGTATCTGTTCATGCGCATTAATAAATGTTTCAGTATTTCACGCAAGTCTGTAGTTAGCCAGAAAAAAAACAAAACAGAGAAATTCATAACGTCGTTTACAAGAAACTAAATTGACTGCGTGCGTGCCTTCGAAGCTTCTCTCACAATATCACCAGCATCAAATTATATTAGCATTGTATAGTGACCGACTGCTTCATTGTGAGCTGACTGCGATTCACGCCATAACTCGGGACATCCACGTGCAGATTTTGCCGTCTTTGCTTCATTCGGCCACTAATGAGGCACACTCGTTTCTCAAGCCGGCTAAGACTGAGAGGTTTTTTTGTAGCCATAGAAAGTTTCGGCGTAAGAATTTAAGACTGTTTTTATCTCAGTAACATGCAAATTAGGGCCTGTTGTTGAATGCCAACTAGTGAACTAGTAAAGAAACAGCAGCGCAGCGATGAGAAACAGAAGCAGATGTCGCTGCCTTAGTGTCTTCAGTTTTAAGGGTATTCCCCGCGTTTTTTTTACTTGAACAATTCGTTTTTTATTTCGCTTATATGAATACTGTCCAAAAGCTCTTTACTAAATTTTAAAACTTCTCAAATAAAAAAATATTCACTTTTTTAGTGTACTTATTAAGGCGGAAACTTGGGCTAGTTGGAAAGCATTTGGATTCATATTTGCTAGCGCTTATTGAACACACGGGACAAGAACGCAAATACACAGGACAGACGCTAGTCCTGTGTATACCAACGCTAGTCCGAGTGTACCGCCGCACTTAGACGCAACCAAAATACCTGATCGCGTCGCTTGGACTGACAATAGCGACGCGGAGCTTTGGGCCCTGGGTCCGAGATTACGGTTTATCGTATGTCGGCGGCTGACAATAGCGGGCGCCCTGAGTGCAGCCTGGCATGGCCTCGGACCCAGTGGCAAAACTTCACTAGCATTAGAGTTTAGTTTTACGGGCGACGGTGCTCTTAGTCATCCTCTAAACAAAGCATTCAACAGTGGGGAGGAAGCACTATTTTAATTTTAACGAGATGGAGTTAACGGCCTCGTTACGCATAGTATCCGCCGTCAGCGTTGCGAGCGAAAAATCACGGCATTGCTCTGGCAGGTGATCCGCAGAGAGCAAGCTAGGAGGCAGGTTGGCCACGTAGGTCGCGTGACTTTGCGGCATCATCACTGCCGGCCACCGGATAGTGAGCAAACTGCCCGCCGTGGCAGGTGGCAGTTAAATTAATGATTGTTCGCGTGTGAAAGGCAACCTGGGTCGCACAAACCCACTGCTGGGAGCACCTACTGCGCCAGGAGGGGTATGAGGACTCTGAGGGATCTATGACAGCGTATAGATTCCTACAGACTGGTTTTATTTTCCAACAAGCGCCAACGGGAAGAAAGAGGAAACAGGATAGAGGGAAAGAGATAGAGAGAGCGGCGAGCCATCCGTTCCCGCCGCGGGGAGAAAGGGATCAGGCGGCTAAAGACCCTGGATATGCCAGGTGCACCTGCATGTGCCAGGTGCACCTGCATATGCCAGGTGCACCTGGATATGCCAGGTGCACCTGCATGTGCCAGGTGCACCTGCATATGCCAGGTGCACCTGGATATGCCAGGTGCATATCCGGTGAGTCAGCGACCCCTCCTCGCGCCAACACAAAAGTAAAGTCGAGAATAACCTTCTGCATATATCGGAATAAACCCTTTAAGATACTGCGTCGTACCCTTAAGGCTGAGCTGAAGTGTCTACTTCATTTTTTTTTTCTTTTGGGGTTTGTAGCCTCATCATGTGCGCTGAGTAATATTCAGAAACTACTGATCGATAGACTTTTCTCGGACTGTTTATTGTTTTGAGTAACGGATGTTCATTTAGCAGCATAAGGGTTCTTTACCTTCTGATAACAAAGAATAGTTATAAGCATGGTTCCTTATCGTACAGAGAATAATGTTGTTTACTGTGCAGCTCACAATGCACTTCTTTTTCAACTTCTTGCTAAAACTAAGACAAATTAAAGCAGCACATTCACAGACTGCTGACTCTAAAGGAAAGGATTCTCTAAATAATCATCACTTCAGAAATGGCTCCATAGCCTCTATTTCGGTTGAAATATGGCAGTACATTAATTCCTCACCCATCTAGGCGGAATCTCATTTATTTAAAAGCATTTTTCTTTCTTAACCCAACAGACTTCTGCCCTTTTGAGCCAGCGTATACTTGCCAATATCGCAATGGGCCTGGAAGCTTCGCCCCTTGGACATCGGTAGTCGCTCAAAAGTTTGGAATCCCGGACCACACTCTTAAAAGCCTAAAAGGTTGGTGCTGTTTCTTTTATTTTTTAAGAGTATCGTTTCTGGACTGCCGTCTCATGCCACTCTTAGTGAGTGCCCAGCGGCGCACGACGGCATATAAATCTCAGTGCTTGCCTTGCTACATATTTCTCAGCTCATGTTATGCGTCTTTTAGTACAACTGGGTGTTGTAAGTTACCACCATACCGAATTCTTATTGCACCACGCATAAGGTTGTCCCATTAATAGGGTGTTATATTTTTGGCAGGTTATTAACGTCCGGTGTGCATGGACTGTGCACGAGGGAGCCACCAACGGGCAGGCAGTGGAATGGTGCGCTGGTTGCTAAGCAAAGTTAGTGCTGGACCTTATATACGCTGTGAAACCGATTCCGTGCCGTGCAGAGTTGTTAGCCTCTAATTTCGTTATAATGGCCCTTACAGTTATCTGAGGTATTTCTTATTATCCGCTATTCCAACAGGTAAAGAAAAGAAGCGCTAATCTGCGCGATTTATTGCTGGAGAGCCTTTCAAGCTCACTTGTAAGCACAGGGAGCCAAGATACACGTGTAATGCGTAGTGCAAGTGAAATACGCGCAAAACATCTCACACGGCGCAAACAAGCATTGAAAACCATGTTCCTGCTCCACGTCGCAGGGTCTGTTCCAAGCCATACTACAGGAGAAAGCGTACCGAGAATATTCTTCACGCGATATTTCCTTGAATCCCAGTTCTTTGACTTAGGGGCATGGCGGTACCTTGCAGTACCATGGCAGTACCTTGCAAGCTATCTGTGAGTCTTGCACTTGCGCTATAGGTGCAGGTACTCTCAAAATAAACAAATAACAAACAAAACGAAACGAGTTAATTGCGCCGTAGAAATAATGTTATTGCTAAGCCATTGGGAAATCTTGAGATGCTTGTTGAGAACGCCGAACAGGACAGCTTCGAGCGATGAACTTTTGTTGCGAATTCTCTCTTTTCGCGCCTTCAGTTTAAGCTTGCTTCGAGCGTCCTCTTGTGCGCTTTTGTAACAAATGTTGTAGTCAGAAATTGGGTGCGCCGTAGGAGAGGCTGATAAAGGCCAAAAAAAGCTCAATTTGCACTTGCGCCACCGGCCTTTTGATTTTCGGGTAGGATGCTTCTAACCTTTTGCTGCAATCGAATTAAAGCAGTTCTAACAAACACAAAACCATTCAGCGACATACCACAATGATACGCATAAAGCTTTTGTTGTATCATTAGGAGTCAAAGAATTAGTTTCGCCTTTGTGACCAACAACTTCGTCAAACACAACGCGAATATACTTCAGCAAATGCACCAGGAGACTGGTCTCTTTACTCAACATAATTTTTTTTTTCCGAGACTTTAAAAAATTCTTCACAAATCTTTCACATTCATGAGACAACACTGATGTAGTGAAAGTGGAGAGTGGTCTCAGGACCCGTGTATTGTGGAATGCAAGAGACTAAAATAGGCACGAACGAATGTCCTTTCGAGAACTCCACCCTTTAACCGGGAGTAGCGGCGGCAACCTTTCTATCCTAGTCAGTCCGACCGCACCGATAACGGAGGAGCTAAGGCAGCGACTGAGTTAATTAAATGTTCTGACAGCTTACCAAGCCCAATCACTTCATTATTAATTCAGAAAATGGCGGCTCATTGTGTTTCTTTTACGGGCTTTTAAACTTGCCAGTTGTACTCAAAACAGCCTAGCTTCGTGCACAGCCATTAGGAGTGTTAGTTTATACTACGCGCCGAGGAAATGACATGACGGGAACACGTTATTGATATAGCGGGGTATCACCCTCTGTGAAAAATGCGCCAGCGATCTCGTTCGTAACATTTCGGTCCTTTTTGTGCCGGCTTAAATTGCAGAGTCTTTATTAACCAACGACGGTAATTTGAAAAGAAGAATTTAGCTCGCAGGCAGTATAGCGCTAATAAAGGCTATGCTGTAGACCAGTGACTTATGCTCGTTTTTATATTCAAGTCACAATATACTAACGAGAGCTGAAACTTCGGGACATGGGTGGGCAGAAAGAAACTTGGTTTTCTCGCACTCACACAAGGTCACTGCTGCAAATATTCAAAAGTGAGGGGAAAGGATTGCGCTTCACCCACATGTAAAATATCAAGCGACTGTGCCGCTAAAAATCGGTATAATTGTTGCCTTTTTTTTTTTGGTGAGAACCCGCACTGGGTAAATTTCTGATGCCGACAGTACATTACATTCCCGCTGCCCTTCAACCTTCTTCCATCTCATGATGGGTTCTTGGTAAGCTCTTCATGGTTTCTTTAAGGCGATTTTGCTACAAAGATTATATTTTATCAATATTACCGGCAGGCACAACCTGCCGTGACTGCTTATCCCAGGTGGTTTATAAAGTATTCTTTTTATCAAACATATCGAGAAACGGTCCACCCCTGAAATTCATTTTCAATTAACTCTGCGACACTGTCCTGCTACGAAATATGCGCATCCAGATGATAAGGGAAAAACGGTACTTTGGGCGAACTGGGCCTCCACATAATCGCCATGCAAAGAAGCGATAATTTAAAACGCGTATGTGTTTCTCTCCTCCACAGGCCATTACTTGTACCTGAACACGACATCGGTAGACTCTCATCACCCAATATCGAGGGTCTTTATGGCTGCGCGACCACCCACCGAAGCTACATGCGTCACTTTCTGGTGGAGGGGACGTGGAGCGGTGAGCCAGCTAAACGTGTACAGGTGAGTACTTCTTCGAATTAGGCTAGCCACTCTAATTAGATCTCACAGACTCGTCTGGCAAGCTGTGTACGAGTCCAGGTGACTCATTGACTATGGCGTTGAGCAGCTGAGGGAGAGGTCGCAGGATCGAATCCCTGCCGCGTACGCCGAATATCAGCAGTTGCGAATTGCAAACATCACCGTGTTCAGAGAATTGCCATTGCACCTTAATAGCCTTGGGCGTTTGAAATGATACTGAAGCCTTACATTACGGGCCCTATCATGTACCATACGTGGAGCTTCGGCACTTTACCAGAGCATGTACCAAACCACGGCGAAAGCCACGGCGGGAACACATAATAAATGTCTGTAGGAACCTAACAAGGTTTATATTAAAGATGGCAGGAGAATGTAAAATCAAAGATCCATATAGATGGTTACTTACATTTTTCTGATGAAGATTAAAGAACAGCATAAGGAGCAGTCGATTTAGCTGTAGTGCAGAGGGGCTATGTTGCAAGCTAACTCGCGGCCCACTGCGAGGAAACTCTTGTCAGACGTCTTGTGGCTCGGCAAAGGGCAAAATTTGAAAAGAGCGGATCGAGAACCACTCTTTGAAGCTGGTATTCAACCACAAACGGAAACAGTGAGTGACGAGGTGAGATGTAGATGCCGTTGTTTGTCGCTGCATCTCTGCCGTGAACATTTCTTTTGTTGTTGTTTTGTGCTAAGAAAGGGGTGTTCTCAGCGCCACGGTTATTTTCCGAGAAAAAGAAAGTTTCGTTTTTGTTGGTGTTTTTTACTGTTCCCACGTGGCGCCCGCCATTCACCAGAGCTGCGCAGCGCAATCTACGACGCCTGCTGCTCATATATCATAAATTGTTGGTGATTTCGCACTTAACACGTTTTACTTTCGTGAGACCTTCTAGTGTGCAGACGAGACTTCCAGCGATTGCCAAATGGATCTTCGAAACATTGCTGAAATGAACACAATTTTTGTATGGGGGGCACAATGAGTTTCTTTCTCCCAATGAATCTGGACGACGAACATGGTTGGTTATTTGTGGCATAACTGGCGTTTCCAATTCAGCCCAGTGTCGTAGATTCATTATACTTGAAATCACTGTTTGCGCAAATGTCCGATGAAATCAGTTTTGTGGCCAATAGTTTCTTGAATTGCTGCGCTCTGAAAAGTGAATGTTTGTTTGGTGCAACAATTTTCTTCCTTTGTCTCTTTTGTTTCTTGAGTTTAATTAATTTCATGCACTGCAAACTGGTCGGCCAAACTTGCGTTCTTGTTTCGCAGGTTCACGAAAGAAACAGCCATGCGGGATCCTCTGGTGTCAGCCAAGACCTCTCCGACAGAGGACTGGTGGAATGTGCGAACTGTCACCGTGTCTTCCAAGAGGAAATGGAATGTAAGGCTGCAGTTTATATCGTGGAAAGCGTGTGGGACGTGCAGTTTCGCAGACACAGCGAGACCTTAATTTGCGAGTGATAGAAGTGCAGTTCATACTCTCTTGACACTGCAACAGCTAACAATAACAGCAAGTAGTCATTTGGTGAAGGAAACACAAAGAATGCCCCGAGCGCGAAATTAAGGTATTAGCAAACGTTGGTGAACGTTCCCAAAAACAGTGATTCTATTTTCGAACGCTGCAAATTCGTCCCATTGACCACCACTATACAAGCTGTTCTACCGGTCTAAGAAGACCTTTCCCTTTAAAGGTCTCGTCTTCGTTGAAATTTTTAGTATATTTCCATCCGATGCCCCAAAATCAAGACGAAGGAACGGATGGAACGCGTACTGTATAGCATCAAGGCTTGTAGGCGCGAATGCTTTCGGGGTTTTTGTAATCTTAATGTGATGTTACCCAGGTAGTACTGGCTTTGGTAGTCACTGCGCAAACATAATCATGAAAGCTCTGTTCCATCTTTATTCCAGACTTAAAAATAATTATTGCCGTTGGACACTAGACCACGGACTGTGCACGTTAAAAAGCTGTAATTTCGCGTGGTGCAGACCACATGTGTGGGCTGTACAATAAACAGTTCTTAAGATCGTTTGTCAGAGCCAAAGCAACCTAGCGTGGTTCCCAAAGTAAAAAAACAAAAAACGGGACCCGACTGCGCCTGGCATTTTGCTGTGCTAAACGACATTGCGAAATCATCTCCAATTTGCAGTGAGCTTCGACATGCAAGCAAATGCTCCTAGCGGTACTTGGAACTGACTGCTGCTTTTCAGTCGATGTATTTGTAAGCACACACGCAAAAATTTGATGAATTACCCCAACATGAGAGAAGCAAAGCCAAGCGCGTCGTAGCCCTTGAAGAGCAGCTACGATGGTTCCGAAAAGGCAAAAAGCTTTTCCGGCAGCATTTAATCTCAGTCTACTAGAGCGTGCACTAGCCGAGAGTAAAATCGTGCGGCGGCTGAAGAATTTGACCCCGATGAAAAAAGTGCGCAGACGTGCGCTGGCTTTTAAACCGCCTAAAGGAAGTCTGGGCTTCTTTCCTCGCACATCTGCGAACAATCTCAGAAACTTTTTTGCTACCGAAATTAGTCCCTGCCGACTATGCACCGAGTGCAGACTATAGTCCGGAAACTACAGTATTACGAAGAAAACCGCCAACTGATGCTAACATTCGATGTCTCGTTCAAGCCATAAACTGGTGTTACCTTAGTGAAACTGGCTGCATTGTTTAAACTGTGCACTGATAAATAGAAAGCACAAAATGTTCAGCTCTCTTTGCGCGCACGTCTCTTTAGGTGCCATTTGCAATACTAGAAGAACTTGTGCGGTAATTTCGAATAACAGCACTACACTGTTCCGATTGATACTGTTGTACTATGCACCCACTTCGCAGTGCTGTAGAGAATACACAAATACCAAACTTTTTTGGTGTTTAATGTTTATGGTGGCTTCAAGGCATCACAGTTGACTGCAACGCATATCATATTCTAGCTTGACAGCCGAGCGCTTTCGGGATTTCCGCAGCCACTGATAAGAACAGTTGACTTGAAGTAGATAATTTATTTTTGTAGCTGTAGGAACATTTTCTTTCATCGCAGATTCCCTTTGCGTTAACTGCCCAGGAAAGTTCATCTATCTGGCTGTACCGCGAAACAATCGTAGGCGCTGAGGTATGGTTGCGTGGCTCAGCAATGCTTTCTGGCTCACTGGTTAGCACGCCTGGCTAGTGAGCAGGAGTAGCCGGGTTCTAACCCCACCGTAGCGACCGCGTTTGAATGGCGGAGAACGCAAAACGCGAACGTGTGTTGTGCGATGGCAGTGCGAGTTAAAGATCCCCCGGTGGTCGAAATTATTCCTGAGCCCTCCACTACAGCACCCTTTTCTCTCTTCCTTCTTCCATTTCCACCTTCCTCTCTTCCCTCACCATGGAGTTGGGGTGACTTCCGAGAAGGGAGACCATTCCCTGCCTTTCATTCCCTGATAACCAATCTTCAGAGGCGCGTCAAAGCGTTTGGCGACATCGAACAACCGCGCATTCGACCCTACGGTAACAAACAACGCCCGATGCGCGAGACTCGCATGCATGCATGACGTGGTCGCCTGATTGCAGGCAAGACGTACACATTCTTACGTGATGATGGGTCTGCGCTAGACCCGAACGAGAACAAAAAAAAAGGTGGCGTGCAGCACGTATAGGGATGGTCACAACAGTGCCGGCAGGTTTTTGCGTCGGTTTCGGCACACCTCGCACGCGCAGAGATCGCTGAAAACCTAATTTTTTTCACGGCACACCCGTAGTCAATTAATCACTGTTCTTATTTGACTCTTCTGCACTAATTGAACCTAGAAGCATTGCATAAGCGGGGAGAGCTTTGGTATCCCGGTAAATATGTGCTGCGCGAACTGCCACAAGTTTTTAACCTCTATACAATTTTTACTTGTAACCTGAAACGCCGAATTAAAGTGCGTTTCCTAAAGAATAGAGCATTGATCTAATCGGCTTATCATATTTCTTAGCTCAGCACGACTACTGCGTCTGTTTTTTCCAGCTCGTGTTCGAAGTGGTGGCCGCCTCGAGGGTGATGGAGGACTCTGGAGTCATGCTTGACGATGTAGAATTCACCGATGGCGAATGCCCGCCCTACGGTAAGATGATATAAATGAAGTGTTTTTAAAGTGATTTTCATAACGTTTGGCTTTACATTCCTCACTGCGTTCTTTAGGAAGCTTTTAACGATATGTAGGGGGTGTGGGAATATCTTTTATTTTCTATTATGAATCGAAAACGAGTAGGTGGCTTCTAACACCGAATTATTAAACACAGATGCATGCATCAAAAATATGATTTTTATCTTTACCACCTGAAACATGTGATTGTTTGAAGAATGGAGCCTTATATCTACAGGCATCATGTGAGTGAGTAAGGTGAGAGGTTGAAGCGCATTCTTTGCGAGCACAGAATGACCGCCCAGTGACTATCACAAAAGGCCGTGACGCAGCGGGGAATAAGTATTTTTAAACAAATTATTGCTCAAATCTCATACAGTTCTGTCCGCTGCAATTTAACATATAAAGTAGATGAGTCATGCAAACAGAACACTGCGCCGAGCGCCGTGGTACTGGATCACTGCCGCGAGCGAACCTCGTCACTCATGGCACGAACAAAAAAGCTAATACACTCAAAGTTATTCGGTTTATCTCAAATACTGGTATTTGCGAAAGCTTTCGAATGCTTAATAAATTTGAAACGACAGCTTTTTTATCGAATACGAATAAGAAATGTGTGATATTTGTTCATTTTGAATTCAAAGTTTAAATTTTTCAGTACTCGCACATCCCTAAAGTAAAACGAGGGCCGTATTCTATAACCTGTTAAATCTAAAGTGTCGATTTCGGCCCGTATGGTACTCTGTCTTTTGTCATTAAGCGTAGAAAGTTGGGCTAGTTGGTTGCTAGTACTATTGTGAGACATTCCAGCGGGCTAAAAAGACACGGACGAAGGTAGACGAGATGAGGTGCTTCGGCCTTCGTCCTGTCTCGTATACCTTCATCCGTGTCTTTTTAGCTGGTGGAATGTCTCACAATAGACTTTGTACACTCACATATGCTCTCGTCGTTCAAGCGTATATATATATATATATATATATTGTAAGAAAGAGAGTTGGGGTTTGCTGCCCCAGCGGCTAGCGCCGACGCAGGAGACGAAGATAGAAGACGAAGCTGACGAAGCTCGGGTGCGCGCTTGCGAACGCCGGCCTGCTGAGAAGCACTGCTGGGACAAGGACTGTGGCCGTCCACACTACCTGTGCGAGTCCCCACATTACACTATATATATATATATATATATATATATATATATATGGGTAATCTGGGTAAATCTGATGACGGAGGACCAGGCGAGCGCACAATGGGCATCTTAAAATTGCAGCTTAAAGAATACGGCCCCAGGGGGTGTCTTCTGCCGGCGTATATGTAATACCCCTTCAATGGGGCCTTTGAGGTACAAATAAATAAAAAATGTTGAGAACTAAACAGTGATTTTTTAACAGCGCGAAAAGACGACGACGTTTACACACACAACAACACGAGCGCACACAACAACAAATCAGCGCTCGTGTTGTTGTATGTGTAAACGTCGCCGTCTTTTCGCACTGTTAAAAAATGGATAACCACCAACAGCGCTCGTGTTGTTGTGTGTGTAAACGTCGTCGTCTTTTCGCGCTGTTAAAAAATGGATAACCACCAACTCGCCCAGCTTTTTGTTCTTTCTAAATAAATAGCGACAGACTCAAAGAACAAAGATGAAATGAACTAGTTTAGGACTAAGACGCAGTTGCTGTGGGTAAATTTTAGACAAGGGACGGAGTTAGATGGACGTCAGCCTTCGGTAGAAGTGTTTGCGATTGCCTTACATAACAAAGGCGACTGGAGTGCGCGGCGACTCACACCAGTGTAGTATCCTGCGCCGTTCCTTGATAACAGAAAAAAAAAGCTTAATGGAAGTTTGCAACTCGTTCCAAAATCTTCTGAATACGTAAACACGGCCTTTTACAACAAGAAGCATGCGAGGTATTCTGGCCGTAGGTCGAGGTATTATGGCCTCTAAAATGATGCAACCGGAAATGCCGATTCGATAAAGAATGAGGACTGGTGTAGAGTAACAGCTGCAAAGACACTTTCAGCTTTCATGCAGTAGCATCAGTTTAGCTAGCACCATTAAAACCATTTAAGGTGCACTGACCATTCGTATAGACAGCGTTCGAATTGGCAGACGTAACAGGCCACAAATAAAATACTGCGATAAAATTCCACTGTCCCATTTAACATTTAACTTTGGTCAATTATTACACAGTAGTTTTGCATCTTTGCTATGATTTTCTTAATAAATCAGACGTACTTTGCAGGACGAATACTTCCCAACCTGCTTGAATATGAGGCACAGCTTTTAATACTGCTCGAAGCTTAACGCTTGTTTAGTATTAAGTGCACACGTAAATTAGCGCGATATTTTCCATTTTTGCATGTGCAGTGTGTTTGTCGATTATTGTGGTTTAACACTGATGATTATTCGTCAGAGGAGAAGGGATGGAAATGAAGGAGATCTTATAGTTTATGCCGATTCTTTGCTCATCGCACAAGCGTATTCATTTTCCTTTTGTATTTTGTATTTGTTCATCCAAGCCAAAATAAATTATGGTGAAGAGCGCATGTTTCCATCTTTATTACAGTCGTTATTTACACACTAGTGAATCATCAAGAAATTCAGCTGCGGCTGCCACTAATTTCTTCGATTACTTGTACTTTTTACTTTTTTCCTGTATCATGAAGGCCATTGATTTCCTATCAATAACTCCATTTACGGTTCGATTTTTTGCTTTCTTCGACAGATTTCTGCACGTTTGAAGATGAGTGTCTGCCATGGCGTGTCACAAACCCAGGCAAGATTTTTGCCATTTATGCACGGTTACTTCTTTGTGAAAATTATATATTCATGTGCGTCTTCGATTCTATTGCAAGAAACATCCTATTTACCTGAAAGCCTTTCTTTATACGACGGCCATTACTACACTGCACACAAATTACAAGTGTTCGCTCAGTCAAAGCCAACTTCACACTCCCAGATCGGCGGACCCTGTGTGCGTTGAGAAAATTATAAAGCAATGCAACATTTCTGCCAGTCTTGAACTAGACTGGTAGGTGGTATATGCAGCGAAGATCTAAGCTCACTTGCTCAGATTAACTAGAAGAGTACTGGTGAATTTGTTATACGGTTCTTGCCTCTGCGCATAAGCCTCTCCGGTTGGTGGTTTGAGGTGGAATTCAAGGCTGTGTGGCGTTAAACTAAAGAGTGCAAACCAGCACCCTCGAATGAGGTAATGCGCGAAGAGATACTCGTAGTTTGTTTGCATCCAGTTTTCAAACCATAGAGAGCGATAAACAAGATAATTTTTACGTCCCATTAGTGGCAAAATTTCGCGGATGATTGCAAAATGATGGCTAATGAATACAATGTGGTAATAAGGTCGCCGCAGTCCCATGCTGCTCTAGGAGACAATGGCGTTGAAAAGGGGATGATGCGGATATTTGAGCGTGAATCTTCAAGAGGGTCTTCGGGTAAGTGCGGATCGGCATGAAGCCGATGAGCAAATGAGCGATTCTTTATGAAGTCCGAAAACATCACTGTTTCGATAAAACAAAGACTGCCAGCGAAGCACTAGAATGAAATATTATACAGGCCATATTCTGATTATAGCGATCGACTGCAAGCACTGCATGAGTCTAATAGGTCTGTTATTCATCTCTATCGAAAGCATTAGCAAGATTTGCTCAACATGAACGCCAGATTGAGGATGAGATTTGGCCGTACGAGCGTCGTGTAAGCAAGTGTGTGCGAAGTGGCATAAAGATTATGACTCTTTGAGGTACCGAAAGTTTTATCGACATATCACCTAGACGCAGTAGTACCACTACCTGCACAACGTATCAATGTTTCAGTTGATGCTTTTCAGGCGGAAAACACGGCTCGAAATCGCTTCCTTCCCTCGTTCGCGTACATTCGCCGCAGAAAACCTGTGACTCAAGTTAAGCAGTGACCTAGCTAAATGTTTCGCCGACGGGCTGGCTGTTGGCACTGCGTAAAAGTTTTCGCTCAAAATTCCGTTTTATGTGACGGTCGCAACAGAGAGACCAATAATCCATATCTTTCAGTCACGATAGAGAGTTGTGTTACCCAAACTTCGCGTGAACATAAGCCGTTAATACGGTAGCTGTGCCCTCCACCTCAAACAGAACGACGGAGTCCCTATTTCTGTTTTGCTGCCACTGAATTCCGGTTAAAAAACATTCTCTTATAAATATATATTGTACAGGCTTTTGGGTTTCTTGTGCGCCACCGGGGTGGGGAATTTCACAGTCACAAGAACCTATTCATTGTGTCAGTTGGCCATTTTGATTATGACTGTGGAGCATGGCAACATGTCACATTAGCGTGTCATGGTATTTCGTGTTCGTGGGGTTTCCTGCGTGCTTATGTTAGGGATTTAAAACAGATTGTTCGAGGCACTCGGTTTGTTCTGCATTACGCGCTACAGAGAAGAACGTGTTTTTGGAAACACATTATTTCACGAAACAAATTGATTTGAGACTATTAGGAGAAGTTTTTTTGGCTCGAAACTATTTTGTGCTATCCTAGGCTTCAGGCGAAGCGCAATTTATGTCACTTCAATATTAATTAACTATGCATTCCTCCTCTGTGTCTGAGCAGGTGACGAGTCAAGATTCGAGGTAGAGAGAGCTGGATCTTTCCCTGAACTACCCCGAGACCACACGAATCAGGCTGAAGACGGTGAGTCTGACTTGACCGAGACGTGTTTCGTGTGCATTGGATTGCCAAAGAAAGACGGAAACAAACCTTCTATCGCTTGTTTTGGCAGTTATAGAACAGCATATACACATGTCCGAAAGCAGGACCCACATATTTTCCTGGAGCAAAATGCAGTCCAGTATCTGTTAAATGCTTTTTTTTTCTTTTACATTTAAGCATGTACAGTTTCTAAGTAGACTCAGCTGTCAGGCATGTTTCTGCAATTTTTTACCCATGGTGAAGTTGTTCGAAACAAAAAATACACAAGTAATGGCATGCGATTAGCGCGACGGGTGAGCGCAAATATTTAAGTTATAAAGCTCCATGTGTTTAAAAGAATATCGATACACAGCCGCTCTATGTAAAGTACGCGGAAAGATATCCACAAAAATTGAAGAAACTTTAAGGACTTCAGGTAGGTCTCATACAAAACTATACATAAAAAACAATATCCGCGAAGGGAACATGTATGGTTAATTCCTCTAATTGGCACTAATGCTGGCATGCTTAATTACACAAGTTCTTCCTCCACCGTTAACGTGTCTAGCTGATGAATGTTCAAGTCAATGTCTGTTTACTCCTTTAAATTGTTAACTTCATAATCACTGACGATTTGTCCTTGCAAATTTATTTTACCTTACACGTTTTTCTTGGACTAATTAGGCTTGGATATAGAAGTTCTTTTTCCCTTGCACTGTTGCCTGTTATGAGAACAAAATGTAACTGCGCAAAAGGACGGGACAAGAGAAAGAGAACCACACGGGACAAACGCAGATAGGACTAAGATTATCGGACGCTCGAGGCATAAGAAAGAACGGGAAATTATCGAGGCCTTGGAAATCGCGAGATTAGGGCCTGACAAGTGTGTTAGCGATGCTTCAGTACACCTGTACTGCAAAGAGTTCGAGTTCCTTGATTCCACGAGATGAGCGTGGCTTTTGTTTTTGTTTTTGGGGGTTGGTGCGCATGCGCTTTGCTGCTGAAGGAAGGAGGAGTTGGTGAAATAAATCAGTTGTCAGCCTGCGTTTGTCCCGTGTGGTTCTCTTTCTTTTGTAGCGTCCTTTTGCGCAGTTACTTTTTGTTCTCATAATGTCCTACCAACTAGCCCCTCACCGCACTCTTCTAGACTGTTTCCTGCTGTTGCCCTGTGAATGGGGTTGCTGGCCATTGCCAGCCAATGCTCTTTTTTCCAGCACCCCGCGGCGCCAAATTTATGGTCCTCTTTTTTTATTGAAGCATGAATAAACGGAATGCATTTAAACTGAATGGAAATATTCTTTTGTTTTCCTTTTCTCAGGTTACTACCTGCTTTACAAAAGTCCTGGAGCTGTAGGAAACCAGTCGTCTATAGTGCTGCGCGAGCCCTTCAGATATAAGTGTGTTTCACTGTGGTACTACCTGCCCCGCCTGATGGATGGCGTCCGGCTTTTCCTGAAGAGCAAATCAGTGGACGAGACAAAGGGTACCTGGAGGTACCGAAAGTTTAATTACCCGCGGAACTTGGTATGTCACCAACAAGGCTCATCTCCTTTGTACTCTGTCATATTTCACACATATGTCGGTAACTGAAAGATATTAGTTACTTATTTTTGCAGTATAATTGAAATTTTCTTCGTTTCTTGGCGCCACTGAGCTCTTTACTGCAACCGTACTAAACTGCATAACTTTATCGACTTTTAAAGCAGCGCAAAGATGAGAACAGTTTACAGCTAGATGGCAGACGCTACAGGGCCACGTGCACTCCAGTCTCGCGGTGTCGTTCATCATGGAGGTGTGGGCGTGTTGGCGGGGAAGGCCTGCGGGCCAAGCTCATGATATGGGTACTGGTGGACGAGATGACCGGGCTCTCCACAGTGGAAGCACATACGCATTCGGTCCGGGCCACGTCAGACATCCGCCTTAGGCAGAGGTGGTTGATCAATCGGCAAGTACCGCTCCTGCCGCATGGAAGCTAGTGGGACGTGATGGTCAGGAACCAATGACTGAGGAGCTGGGGCAGGGTGTCACGGAGCGTCAGCGTGTGTCGGGTGGTGGAAGTCATTCCGATAGGGCTGAGGTTTGTCACCCAGCAGCGGAGGTCTGATCACTTGCTGCACCTCCTCGCGGATGACGCTAGGAAGAGGGTGTTCCGTTGGTTGCGACGCACCGCAAATCTTCTACAGCTCTTCACATACAATGGAGCGGACCATGTTCCGGATGAGGTCAGGGTTGTGTCCGAATGCCGGGAAGGACTCTGTGGCTGAAGCCGCAAGTATTGGCCTGTCCTATGCGGTGGAACGCTGCTGAAGGACCTGATTCATTGTAACCGCCTCCGTCTAAAACTCGGCCACAGTACAGAAGGCGGAGGGGGGGGGCTTGAGGTCAGCGAAAAGCTTTTTTTTCAACTCCGCGCATTGAGTGGCGTAGCTTTTTGGCTTCCGACATAGCTGGGCCAGCTCGCCGGAGAAGCCACGCCTTGTCTTCGGCATACATGGTGACCATCTTGTTGGGCATCTGTATTTTGGTCTGCTGAACTTGCTCAACTCGTTCCCTACGATCGGCGCTGGTGTATGTCTCGAGCATTCGACGGCGGATCTCACGCCATGATGTCAAAACGTCTTCACGATTTTCGTACCACATACGAGCGTCGTCTTCCAGGCTTAAGAAGACGTTCCGTAGCTTCGCGTCATCGTCCCAAGGATTGAACGAGGCGCATCATCAATTTGAGTGCCATGGAAGGTCTTCAGTACTCGTGGGTTCCGGAGGGTGTGATAACTAGCACCTTGCATGGTTGGTCGAGGGGCAGGCGCCAAGGTAGAGTGCATTGGCCCATGCTGAGGGGGAGTCCTAGGTTTCGGCGACTGACTCAGTGAACTGGTGTGTCGACCGGGAGAGACCCAAGGTCCGCGGTGTGAGCAGAGGTGTGTGACTCAGGATAGGAAAGCATCCAGCACCTCCAAAAAAAAATAGTTCGCGCAACCAAGGATCGAGACATGGTTCACCGGCAGCGTTCCCAGAAAAGCTCTCACGGCGCGTGTGCCAACCTTCACCTCCTTGGCTTTTGGTGCTACCTGGGACCACGTAGCGGCAATATATATATATATATATATATATATATATATATGGGCGTGTTCAGATAAAAACGGTAATCGAGGTCCCATGACCATTTTTTGTTTTCAATGAAATTTTTATATATGATGGGCAAATGTGTCCACACAAAGGAATGAACCTTAGTTTTGCACGAAGCTTCGTAGTTTTCTCGGAAAAAAATCGCACGTCACAAGAGGTGGAGAATGTCGTTTTTGGCACTTCGCAAAGTTGCAAGTTTGAAGCCTCATTCCATGCACAAAAAAATTTTTCCGCGCATCATTATTTTTTCAGAACCTCTTTACAACTTGTACAATGCGAGAAAGTAAGAATTGTTTGCTTGCTCTTTCAACCTTCCGAGTAAAAAAATTGCAAACTTCGCTTCTGGAGCTATGCGGTGCAAAAAAGGCACTTTTCAGGGCAGCCTTAGGGCAAGATGCCTAAAGATCTTCCCACTGAATATTTTTCTCAGTATTTTTCAGCTGTTTTTACTCACCTCAGGCAAGTTCTGTTGCTCTAGACTTGGCAGATAGTTTTCAGTGCGGTCTCAAAATTGGCCGAAGTTCAAAAACGCCAAAAAAGTGACAACTTTGACTTGGGTTTAAAAAAAAACATCATCATCGAATTTTCTTAAAATTTGCCTGAATAATCCTCAATACATGATAATTTTAAGGCACTAGAAAAGTGTTGCATTATATTGTTTTAAAATACAAAAATAAACACAAAACTGAGTTCATGTTTTTGTTATATAGAATTGCTTATTACTGCCTCTTAGAAATAGTAGCTGCCAGAAATTTGATTTAGCACTCATTGAACGTGGTTACATTTTATTTACCCCAATATCCGAACCATTCTCAATGCTTACAGAGCTTCTATTCGCTTATTAGCGGCGCTCTTAATGCGTGAAAATGAGAATAAATTCACTATTTTGCCTGATGTAAGAATTGACTGGTGGCGGTCAAACGTTGTTTGTATTTTCTAATTAATTCTTCGTACGGTCTATTGGTATATATAATCAATTCATGAAAGATATTAGATCATTTCTCGGTTCTTAGAAAAATTTTTGTATATAAAAGTTAATATTAATGCGTTTCTGAAGTCGGCGTTTTCGAACCTGCGTCTATTTACCTCTGTGTTCAATGGTTCTACAAGGCACTGTCAGGAGGAGACAAAACGTCGTCTCCTGAGGAGAACGATTTATCTGCGACGTTTTTAATCAAGGGGAGTTTTAATCGGGAGGCAATTTAAAAATGGGATGCCGCTTCATGTGCACATTGCAATTCAGAAAATTGTAACAAGAAATAAACGGCGGCAGTTGATTTCGGTTTTGCGCACAGTATAATATTGTCCAGCACGAAGCACTAACCAGATCACAGCGTCTTCCATTCCGAAGCAGCGGTGGAGGCCACGTAGGATGCACTGCCTTCAGTTGACTGAAACAACTTCCACAGGTGGAGCGTCTGAACTCCAGGCACTTTCTTTGCCAGTTTCCATTGTTCCTTCTTCACTTCGGGAAAGTCTGCAAGCTCCCTCTGTGGCAGCTCCAGAATGGTGATGTTCTTTAGTGTTCTTGAATTGCGTCTACGAAGACTCCAGCTCTGTGTATGGCCTCACTTGCAGGCTTCCGCAAGTTGTGGTTTGATGCTCAATGGTGGTATGCTGCGTCATGTTTCCTCTGGAATTGTGCCATTATCCACATGATGGCATTTTCATTTCGGAAAATTTTTAAATGAGCATCGAGGATGAGGTGCTGATTGCTACATGGGAATACGGTGAGCTAGTTAAAGAAACTCTGACCGCTTCATCGTTTAAGAGAGAATTTCTAAGAGTGGCCATGAAATGCATTCACTACAACTGTATTATATCTGTGCAAGCAAGAGCAATACATGAAAAAACACACGGCTGCAAGAGATTTTGATTTCGCCAAAAAAATGAACAGTAGTGCTTTCAGACTCAGTACAAGCGTACCATTGGCAGAAAAAGCAGGTAACCGTGTTTACCTGCGTTGTCATGTCAAGAAAATCGACTCTTAACTACGCCGTTAATTTCGACAATATGTCTCATGATTCCGCTCATGCATGCTTGGCTCTGTCGAGAGTCAAAGCACATCTCGAAGAAAACGCGCCAATCTACACCAAGATAATATATTTGAGCGACGGGGCTCCCGCTCACTTCAGGAATAAATACTAGTTTCATGAGGTGCAGCGCAGTGAATGTCAACGGACGATATTGATGTTTTCGGCCTCTGGACACTGCAAAAATGCTTGCGACGCGTTGGTGGGCTAGTGAAACATTGAGCATCAAACCACAACTTGCGGAAGCCTGCAAGTGAGGCCATACACAGAGCCGGAGTCTTCGTAGACGCAATTCAAGAACACTAAAGAACATCACCATTCTGGAGCTGCCACAGAGGGAGCTTGCAGACTTTCCCGAAGTGAAGAAGGAACAATGGAAACTGGCAAAGAAAGTGCCTGGAGTTCAGACGCTCCACCTGTGGAAGTTGTTTCAGTCAACTGAAGGCAGTGCATCCTACGTGGCCTCCACCGCTGCTTCGGAATGGAAGACGCTGTGATCTGGTTAGTGCTTCGTGCTGGACAATATTATACTGTGCGCAAAACCGAAATCAACTGCCGCCGTTTATTTCTTGTAACAATTTTCTGAATTGCAATGTGCACATGAAGCGGCATCCCATTTTTAAATTGCCTCCCGATTAAAACTCCCCTTGATTAAAAACGTCGCAGATAAATCGTTCTCCTCAGGAGACGACGTTTTGTCTCCTCCTGACAGTGCCTTGTAGAACCATTGAACACAGAGGTAAATAGACGCAGGTTCGAAAACGCCGACTTCAGAAACGCATTAATATTAACTTTTATATACAAAAATTTTTCTAAGAACCGAGAAATGATCTAATTACTTTCATGAATTGATTATATATACCAATAGACCGTACGAAAAATTAATTAGAAAATACAAACAACGTTTGACCGCCACCAGCCAATTCTTACGACATCAGGCAAAATAGTTAATTTATTCTCATTTTCACGCATTAAGAGCGTCGCTAATAAGCGAATAGAAGCTCTGTAAGCATTGAGAATGGCTCGGATATTGGGGTAAATAAAATGTAACCACGTTCAATGAGTGTTAAATCAAATTTCTGGCAGCTACTATATCTAAGAGGCAGTAATAAGCAATTCTATATAACAAAAACATGAACTCAGTTTTGTGTTTATTTTTGTATTTTAAAACAATATAATGCAACACTTTTCTAGTGCCTTAAAATTATCATGTATTGAGGATTATTCAGGCAAATTCTAAGAAAATTCGATGATGATGTTTTTTTTTAAACCCAAGTCAAAGTTGTCACTTTTTTGGCGTTTTTGAACTTCGGCCAATTTTGAGACCGCACTGAAAACTATCTGCCAAGTCTAGAGCAACAGAACTTACCTGAGGTGAGTAAAAACAGCTGAAAAATACTGAGAAAAATATTCAGTGGGAAGATCTTTAGGCATCTTGCCCTAAGGCTGCCCTGAAAAGTGCCTTTTTTGCACCGCATAGCTCCAGAAGCGAAGTTTGCAATTTTTTTACTCGGAAGGTTGAAAGAGCAAGCAAACAATTTTTACTTTCTCGCATTGTACAAGTTGTAAAGAGGTTCTGAAAAAATAATTATGCGCGGAAAAAATTTTTTGTGCATGGAATGAGGCTTCAAACTTGCAACTTTGCGAAGTGCCAAAAACGACATTCTCCACCTCTTGTGACGTGCGATTTTTTTCCGAGAAAACTACGAAGCTTCTTGCAAAACTAAGGTTCATTCCTTTGTGTGGACACATTTGCCCATCATATATAAAAATTTCATTGAAAACAAAAAATGGTCATGGGACCTCGATTACCGTTCTTATCTGAACACGCCCATATATATATATATATATATATATATATATATATATATATATATATGGGATGAGAACCGGTTAGTTCCCATCTCATCGGCATGTGGTTGTTCTGTTAACATTTGATATGAAAGCACTCTGCGTGGCTCACTTGCGCGCGCCCCCGTGTTTTCCGCTGATTCTAGTCGAAGAAGATTATGTCCGGCGCGGTCCTGTGCGGTCCTGTGGTCCACTCGCGGCCCTCCATGTTGACCTGGCACTTAGCTGCGCTTGCACAGGGTGATAGAAGGACAGCCTATGTAGCTTTACCTGGCACTTAAGGAATATCAGAGTTTAAAGACATTGTTTTACAGAGAAGCTTCTGGGCGCTGTACGGCATCCCTGTTTGCATAGCGTGTTGTAACCAAAAACACTCATCCATTTCTCTCGATATTTTTTTGTATTGCTCCCTTATAAAATATTTGAAGTTTTGCAAAACGTGTAGATTATCCATGCTGACTGAAAGCAGATTTTTTTGTTGATCTAACAGCGTCCCTTTTCTTAACCCATACATGTGCAGCTCAGTCCTATCACAGCGCTGTCTGGAAGTGACAGGAATGGTTTCGTGGCTATCGACGACATCCAGATCAGCGATTTGTCTTGCGAAGAAATGAGTAAGTTTCGCTTGGAGAAGGTTCGATGCATGCCGGTGTAGTTACAAAGGTGGACGCCCTTGCACCTTGTCTGATCTGTCTCTGCGCAATACTTTGTATACTTTCTTACAACTGAAGGAAACGTTTGTAGCCGTCTTGCTCTTTAATGGCTAGCTCCGGGATTTTCAGGAGCTTCACCCATTGAGACCACACTTTTTGTGACACCGTGCGCTGAATCAGCGGCTGTGAGATCTTACTCTCATAATGCGAGGCCACAAGAGCGAAGCAGGGCGCGGAGGCCGCCTTTCTGCGGAAACGAAACGTTAAAGCGCCAATGTACTGTGCGAAGTCGGTGCGTGTTGTACTGGTTATCGATTGAGATATGAGTGTTTACCTCGAAAGTGCGACATGCTTTCACTGTTTCTGTTATTTATTGCATGTACCTTCCATTTTAAGTGTATGTATATACTTTATGTAGTATGCTTACCCTGTGTTGCTTGAGTGTTTTGTGTATTCAGAAACGGGACTGACACTTCGTCATGTATTGGTTGCCTTTTTGTCAGCCTCCTCGACACACTTTCTTTGTATTTCTGTCAACATAAACATTCATTCATTCATTCATTCATTCATTCATTCATTCATTCATTCATTCATTCATTCATTCATTCATTCATTCATTCATTCATTCATTCTAAATTCAATTAGTCTGAACTATTCTTAAACAAGAAGTTTCTCACAGACTACAGCGCTCGTATATAAAGCAAATGTGTGTTTAATAATTCCCGAAATCTTGTCGGCGGGTTCTCCTCGGTCTGCTCGTAACTAACAGCAAATAAAATTCTTCAGCGTTCCCTGTGTGCGCGGTTCTTAGTCACATAATCACTTTATGGCAGCGAGGTGTGCCTGGAGGGATCCGGTAACGTGGACCATAGGCGTGCGTCGCATGCCATGGCGCATCCTCTGAGGTCATGGTCAATGGCCTAAGAGTCGCGCGGTAGCTATGTTTCCCAGGATGCTCCTCACTTTGAGCTCGTTTGGGGTCGAAGCTCTTGAAGATGGTAGCGAGACCGCATGCTGGCAACACGTGTGAGTGGGCGTGTCTGACTTAAAAGCAAGTTAATAAGTTCGCACTGCTTTGTCTCGGCATCAGTGCTAGGGCGCTGGCGCACCATTGGCGCAGCTGACATGCGATGATTTGTATGTACTAACAGTTGCTGCGGGTGGCACCCATCTTTTACTCCCGTTTTGATTATATTTTTAGTTTTATGTTGAGAAACTACAAGTACTACGCCGGTTGGTGGAAGTGGCGCCTGTCCTTACTTTCCTCGCAGAGAGCATTAAGGGGCAAACGTTGGCTAAAAGAGGAAATTACGCGACCCCAAAAGACAGAGCCCGAAAACTTGGTTCATGGCGGCCGATTTATACGCAAAGGTCAGAGGTGAGGCTGACGGAGGTCACGCTCGGTGTGAAGCCCGGCCTAATGGAGAGCGGAAGGGGAAGATATTCCTAGCGTAAAATAAATGTGCCCTCTTTGCAGAAAGTAAAAAACAGACGGGCTTTCCGTCTCACCTGTAAAGCGGAACACTTACGGCATCTCATAAGACCGAAAGGTGTAGGTGGAATGAGGGTTCTCCTTACCTTACCTACGGTTAGATCTTAAGTGCACTCGTAGGTGCTCCGCAACACACGGCCAAGAAAAAAAAACACCTTCTCTGGTTATTTTCGCCAAATATCCTACCTACACCAAAGAACATCTTACTTCTGTGTCACAACGCGTAATTGGGTTTCGGGCCACGGCGGGGACTATCGCCTGCACATCACAATCAGTGCGGGTGAAAAACCAGACCAACAGCGACTATAATAACACAACTATATCTACGGGAAAGTGGGCTGCTCTGCGTGAAAAAAGATCCATCGATTCCTACACCTGCATGTTTCTAAAAAATATGCCAGGCTTGTTCTCTGTCATATTAACATATTAGAAATAGTACCATGGCGTACAGTAGCTAGCTCTGTTGTCCTGCCTGCGGAGAAGAGTTCTGACTACGTATGTGCTATGTGCGCAACCTGCTGCTATACACCGCCTCCGGGTGGTATACGAGGTATTGTTGTTTTCCGAAGTTTTTCATGTTTTAATTATTATGATCTTAAGTGTTTTAGACACAGATGTATTGAGCGAAAAATTGGGATTGCCAACTCAGAATATTCGAGCAGTTTGCTTTTATATTTATATATGCAGCCTATGGAGCGTTAAAGCTGCGCGAATAATACGTCACTTTTCTTTGTTCTTGAAGCAGTGCCATACTTTCCGAACAATATTTCGCAGAAAACCGACTCTGATACACATTGTTATCTACCCTACTGGCGTAGACCAATACACGGGGATGTTCGACTGCGGCAACAAGCAGACTGTGCCCATGGAGAAGGTGTGCAACTTCGTGCCCGACTGCAGCAACGGAGCCGATGAACGAGACTGCGGCCAGTGCGACTTCTCCAAAGGCTCGTGCGGATGGAAACTCGGTGATTACATGAATAGCGGAGCGACGGCCTGGCGAAGGACCCTTATTGGAGACGTCCCAAGATCGCCGCCAACAGGATCGGACGGCCGGCGTAGCGGTAGGTTACTGCCACAGGAGACCACTTCCCGTGTCCACAAGACCAAACAGAAACGCAATTTACGCGTGCCTGCTTGCTGCACTAGGTAAAAAAAGTAAAAACAGATATTAAAATGTTCGCCGAAGCTATGAATGTTTATATGCTGTATAAAAACTTTTTCCATCGTTTAAGGGGCCTGTGAGCAAGAACAGGTATTGCATATAAAGAAGCCCAGTGTGTAAATCGGGCAAATGGCTGCACAGAGAAACACGTCGTGGAACGCACGGAAGTCGAAAGCGTTGAAAAATGGTTTGCTTGTGGCGGCTGCAACAATAGAGCCCATGGATCCTTCAAAAAATTTTGCCGCTTCAGATGCCAGTAATCATGTGTCATTAACGATGAAGCATACCAATTTTTCGAGTGGGTGATAAGGGGCTCAATAAGTGAGGCATTTTAAGGACGGTGGCCACGATAACTTCGCCTAATCCGCGGATTTTTATGTGTGGCTAGCTGCTTTAGTTAGCTGTTTATTCACAATCTCTTTCGGTCTTTTGAGGATGCTTTAACTAGAAAAGAACAAACTACGGAAGCAATAAACAAAAAGAAATTAAAAGATATGGTCTGGAAACCCCGGAAATAGTACTTTTTTGGCGTGCAGTAACTTACAACAGCACTCCCTTGCCGTGCCGGTGAGTTACAGATTTCAGCACAAAGCTAAGCTCGTCAGGTTACCGTTCCCTGCTAACTATAACACCGTTATCTTTTGCAAGTATAGGTGGAATGTATTTAGTTTTTGGATTGCCGTATCTTTCCCTGCTGCTCTGGAACTGCAGTTGGACAATTCGAAAATGTTTCATAAGTCATAAGCTAAAAGCATGGTCTCACCGCGTCTTTATCTAATCGTTTCAGGGCTGCCCAATGGGGCGCAGAACGCACACTATGCGTGCAACTGTGAAACAGTGTCGCGCAGTACAGTAAGCTGCATTTTAATTAAGTTAACACATGATTGTACGAAGGGCCTAAAATTGCTGCTTTTTGGAAAAAGAGCAATTTTTCTATCCTATTCTTTTTTCGCAAGGCCTCTCGAAGTTCTTTCAGAGTAAATGCAGAGAAAACGTGTAAGCACAGAACACAGTTGAACACTTGTCGCTTAGAAGAATCCATCGTTAGAGAAAAATATATCCAAAAAAGTCGCATTTTAACATAAAATGCCTGAAAAAAAACAATCGATGCTGATATTTTGAGCAGGTTCGCCTTCGGTTTCTGTTACGTGACTGACGTTTTCTGTTTCTTCTGCCTTTTCAGGGTACTACCTCTTGTTGTACTCAAAATTCAACTTAGCCTACTCTGGGCAGGAAGCAATAATCCACTCGAGCGATATTCGCAACACCAACAAATTGTGCGCGATGCAGTTTTGGTTCAACTACGCGCAAGTCGGTAAGCCGCACTCAGATTTGTTAAGCTTTTTTTTTCACACCCGTCTCCTCTAAGCAACAAGAAATGCATGGTTTTTGAATAGTTAAGCTCAAGCTTAAAGTAATCATCATGCCAGCCAGGTTAAGCGCGCTGTTGGACAAAAGCCTCTCTCATTGATTTCTAACTATCTCTAATGTTCTGCGGTTTCCGCGCCCCGTCTCTAACCAAACCAATTTCCTTTTTCCATTTTTTCCTTCTGAATGCCGGCCACCTCCCTGTCTGGCTTTACTTAAGTTGGAATCCCATCTTTTAGACTAACAGATCCCGTGAGAAGTGTTATCCACCCTGTTGTAGAGAAAAGTATACAACAGCTGTATCTTACCGGCACTCACCTATGGGGCAGAAGCGTGGAGGCTAACAAAGGGGCTTCAGCTTAAGTTAAGGACAACGCAGCGAGCTACGGAAAAAAATGTATAGGTGTAACGTTAAGAGATCGGAAGCGGGCGGAGTGGGTGAGGGAACAAACGCTGGTTAATGACATCCTAGTTGAAATCAAGAGGAAGGAATGGGCTTGGGCGGGCATGTAATGCGGAAGGTAAGATAGCCGCTGTTCCTTAAGGGTAACGGAGTGGATTCCAAGAGAAGGCAAACGTAGCAGGGGGCGGCAGAAAGTTAGTTGGGTGGATGAGATTAAGAAGTTTGAGGGGATACGGGGGCCGCAGCTGGCAAAGAACAGGGTTAATTGGAGAGACATGAGCCGTTGGTTTCACCCAGCTCCGGAGCGCTACTTTTCTTTGAGCTTTGGTTCATGTTAGTTCACGGCACCCTGTATATTCCTTTGCGTCGGATGCCAACAGAGATATCGCGTGATGTAACGCGTAAGAGCCACCATCACCATCACTAACTCTAGCATGCATCCTTCGGCTAACCATGTGTCCTCAGTTTCCTGCGACTGCACGACAATTTAACAAGATGCAGTTGGTCCTGTGGTGCCTGAGTGGCCTTTGAAACAAGGATGCTTAAAGGGACACTGAGGAGAAATTGAAGTTGGCATGTATCGACAGAATACCAGCTCCTGATTACAAAAACGCCACTAATACTGACAACAAAGCTCTTGTAACGTATAAAAGAGCAAGAACCAAAATACAGGTACCGCCGCCACAGGCCAAACTCGCAACTACAAGCGTGATGACGTCATAGGACAAAACAGTGTTACTAGAACAAATGGTTCTAGCAACCCTAGGACACGAGAAGTAACGAATCACTGAAGCGCAGCCAATGCAATCGCAAATTTCCTTGACGTCGCCAGATGGCGCCACGTACCCGGCAGCTACGCGCGCGCCTGCAACATCGGGACCAATCAGCGCCTGCTCGCCGGCGGTAGGCAGGCTCCCGGTATTCCGCTAACGGTAACAAGGTACACGGTATGCTAAAGGTGTCTATTTGCGAGAACTTCGTTGACGACTTCGAGAGCGGGATTCATCGTAACGCTCGCAAAACGCCGGTGCAAAAGTAAACGAAGCGACGGTAGCGACGGTCGCAATAGCTGATAGATGCCTTCAACGAGCGGCCGGCAGTAGCTTTCTTTTCGGCTGTTGCTAGGCCGCACTGCTGGCCGTCAGAAATCACGGAGTCTGCGTTACGTCATGTGCACGTCATGTGTCACGTCACTTAGTCCTGTGTCGCCATAAGAGAATCCCAAGTTTGAATCAGAGCGGCGGGAAAAACTTTTTCAACTTCGAATCCAAGTTTCTTAGAAATAAATGCATCTTTCGCTGCCAGCCTAGTGGCTACAAAGCCATGAAATGCCGAACTATAGGATTTTGCTTTTAAAAAAATATTGATAGAGCTCTCCTCACTGTCCCTTTAAGCGAAAGGTAGGTGGGGCAGCTGCTAAAGAAAGGAAACAAATGGTAATGTTGCAAAGCCCAATAACACCCTTTATTATAGACGAAATTCAAAAAATGTTGCACAAAAAATGCTGTTGTATTCGTACCCTTCTATTCCAGGAAACCACTCTGATGTTCAAGTGAAAATTCACGTGGGTGGCTATTTTATAACTGTGTGGTCGCTAAGTGCTCTCAGCAAGCCGGCCCAGCCAGAACTCTGGAATGAAGCACGTATCGACATTGGACGGTATACAACACCTGTCACTGTGAGTCGAAATGTTTTTCATTTTGCCCTTGCTTGCGCTTCATTTGTTTCCTGTCTCACCAATTAACTTTCCTTCTGCTGTCGCACGCTGATCAGAAAGCTATTTTATGATTAGGGAGTAACTACTCATTGGCATCCACTCAAAGCTATTTATGGTATTTTATTTTCAATAAAAAAGAACGGTTTGCCTTGGCGGTGCGCTGTTTATGGACAGAAACCACGGGCCCTTAAATCAGACGTTGTTGGTCAGGGTGGCCACTCCGCATTAGCTTCTGACCAATATTTTCTATAACTCAACGTGTCTACTTCGAAAAAAACGCTTATCGGTGTTGTTGTCTCGTGCTTCTGACTGATACTTGCACGGTACACTTTGTCAGAACATCCGCTGAACCATACAAAACAGCCGATAGCCAAGAAAAATAAACTTTCGCTCAGAACACTGACTTTAACACGATTAGCGCTATACGTTGCTATTAATGACAGCGCTGCAGCATCATTTTGTCATCGTATCATATACGAAATGTGTCGCACACTGTCGTAAAACCTTCTGCTTTGTCCACTTGCAAAGTGGCGATGACACAATTGGTTTGGAACAACGGTATTTATTTCGGACGCACTGCGTCAAAATATTTGGAATTGAAGTCACCATTCCTTTTTTGTTTCTGTTGGCCGCTGCTGTGCCTTCTTTATTTTTTTCCCATGTTTTATCGCTCTGATGTCAAGGTTTGGCTCTGAAACAGACTGGCATCTATACCAATAGGGGTGCTTTTACAGAGCATATGAGCACGCTGCGTAGACGCCAAGCGCAGCAGGCATCAATTTTCCTTTCCACAAGTGGGAAGGTCCCCAAAAATTCGGGCTTGCGCTTGTTCCCGGCCGTCAAAAATAATATTACTCAGCAGTGATGCGGGTAGTGTCCCTGATTCCATAAGTTATGAGAGGCGGCATGAGCTCCTCTCTCTCCTTCATGTTTCTATTCACCCATAATTCGGAGCACAGATTTTATATAAACTGCAAAGAGAAACTAGGCAGTAGTTAAGGAGTAAAAAGGTAACACCGTTTTGGGGCACGATTCATGTGATGGTGTGTTTGAGTGCCGCTCTGTTTTGCTCGTTTCTCATGCCCACGTGTTCGCCACTATGATTGCTGAACAGAACTATAAGGCCTTGCAGTTCGGAGGCGCTGTTTTTGCAATATCGAGCGTTTCTGGCTCATCAGAGTACTCGTTAAACACGCGGGTCCCTGAACACGGGGCCTAAGAGGCGTGTGAGGTTGGCTAGATGAACGGGAGGGGGGGGGCGAGGAGTGGCTTTGGCAGTCTAGTTGGGGAGAGGCGGTGCAACTCATCTGGAGCAGTCCTGAGCAATTAATCTTTGATTTTAGACGACATGATCTCGTGACCGTGATTCGGCGACTAACACTTTCAACAAAGACTTTAGACAGCAAAGTGCTGCAAAAAAAAAGTTGTATTCAAGGGCGGAATGTGCAGCATCGCATTGAAGCGCAATTTCAAAAATCATTCTAAATTCCAATTGCCTGGGTTTAAATAGCTTTAATCCGGTAGCGAGAAAGATACATGTCTCAAGTGGGCTCGCTTCTCTACAAGCTGTGAAGCCGACCAATATATTGTCTCTTTAAGACTGTTCAACTTCCTTCATAGTGTTGTATTTCGTAACTTAATGCATGCGTAAACTGACCTATGTCTCCGCCTAACTCACGAATACTCTGCCACAGTAGAACGCCCTCAAAGTGGACAATGTCCATATTATGCTGCGTAAAATCTTTTGGATGTTGCCAGCGTTGCTAACTTCAGCTTTGGCGAAAGGAGATGAAATTAGTACCATAATTCAGCGTTCACAAGGAAGAAAACTGAGCAAAAATACAGGTCATATAGAAATGATCGACTTTACTATCGGTCTTTTCACTCCATTCAGTGATACTTGTCTGGTATGGCTGGAGACGTCTCCTGACTCGGGTCCCAAGCTGCTATCTGTCTCTCGTGTGCAGCATTCTCGGACAAAAGTTTTAAAAACTAAATATTGTAAGGAACTGCCATGGAAATATTGAGTTGATGGTGCATTCTTGAGACGCGCAGCAAAATCTCTTATAAAGTTTTCCATCGCTCGCATCGATCACTTAAGACTGCATAGATAACCCTTGAGGAACTTTTTTAACGATATGAAAAACGTCAATAGCAAAAAAATACAAGCCTTCCGGGGCGAGTTCTGCAAATATCTCTATTTTCAGTATGAAATCTTATAATGTGCAAAAAATTCTATTCATAAACTTGTTCCCGTTGAAAAATGTCTTTGTGAAAAATTCCTGAGTATATCATCAGCGCAACGCCCCGCGAAGAAGCTGGAAGAGGGGATACTGTTGGCTTGTCTCGTAGAGGCGTTTTTTCCACCTCATGAGCTACAGCACCTGTGACCAAACATTAGCGAAACGAGCGGAACGTAGAGAAAAGGAGAGACACTACGAGAGCTACTAACAAATGGGGCTTTTATTGCAAGTGAACATAAAAGAGAAGCGTTGCAAACACACGCACAAAGTAACAAAAATCCGCAAAGGTGAAAATATTGACAGCTGCTGTGAAATGTTATGGTGTGCTAGCTATCTAGGTATGCCATATACTTTCCTAACAAGCTGATTAGTACTCGAATGAAGTATGCGCCCAGTTTCCTGATTGCAAACGCTTCGTTTATTTCGCTCGTTAAAAGGCAAAAGGGGAGCTGATTCTGCTAGCATACCTTTTATCAGGATGTTAACAAAGGAGCTGACCTACCTATATTGCTAGAACACAATGAGATTTCATAGCCGCTGTTTGATATCTTCACCTGTGTGCTTTGAAGCTCTTTTTTTAGTGTTTGCAACCCTTCCTCTGCGTTGAATAAAGGCTTCAGTTTTCAGTAGTTCTCCTAATGTCGCTCTTGTTCTCTATACGTCGTTTTTTTGCGCTAAGTCTGAAGTCATGCAAAACCAAGTAGCCCAACTTCATCCGCTCTATGCAGCATTTTTGCTTAGAATGCGGAGCTCTTTTAAACCAAAAAGCTTTCTTTGGCTTCCACGGCGGTTCTCATCTGACCGATTGACGTCACCAAGAGGTAAGAGAGAGCGCCAAGAAAAAAAGAGTCGCCTTGCGGGGCGAAGTTGAAGGAGTCAGCGAGATTACGTGGTTTGGAGACGAGTGAGAGGCACTGATTTGTGATCGCGTCCTGTTTGCAGCAATGGCAACTTACGCGTACGGAACGATAGTGGAACTTGCCGCATCCGGTGTGTTGCATCAGCAGGGTTCGTTTCACGCCGGGAAGGAGTGTTGCTCCAGTTGGTGTCCGGTGCTATAGCAGTAGTAGTTCATTATGCGCCGAAAAAGCACGCACACGCTACTCTTCTTGGTACGTGCTTTGGATTTAAGTGATGCGCGGACAATCACTTACAATTTAGTGGGACAGGGAAGCTGTTCGCTGAGCTAAAAAACCATGTTCGATTGTTTGTCCATGATTTTTCTTTTCTTTCAGGTGTTCTTCGACAGTACACAGTATCTGCTCCAACAATCTTTGTTTGCTGTGGACATGATAAATTACACAGAATGCGCCCTGCCAGGTGAGTCTTGGCCTTCTATATGTGTAGAAAAAGGTAATTGAAGCCTCTAAAAAAATAATGAACTGAAGCTCCACACTTTAACTCCAGTTAAATCACTCCTGCCGCAGAAAGAAACTTCACATAATGTACGAATTTATCAATGCATTTTCTTTGGATGAAATTCAACTGCTAATTATGAAAATATATCTACCTACTCACACGCTGTTACTTAAATGCGCATTTCGATAATATGAAGCAATAAGTAAGATAGGCAAGCATAAAGTTGAGCTTTATTCCGATGGAGCTGTCTTCAAACTTTCGCTAATCTGTACTCCATTTTTCATTTTTAGTTGAAAGTGGTAACTGCACTGACCTGGAATTTCGCTGTACAAATGGAGTATGTGTGCCTAAAACGGACCTCTGCAACTACGTAGACGACTGCGGAGACAACAGCGATGAAATGAAATGCGGTTAGTATGGAACTTTTTGCACTCTATTTTCTTTTTTGCAAAGGTCATACTGTGCTCAAGTACAGTTCCTAGGTTTTTTTTTATCGCTATGGAATTTAAGTCCGGGCACGAACATCCTTCTCAGATTTCTATGGTACGCACAGAGCGCTCCAGAGCAACGGTCGAATTTCATTTGAACGAACTATTTATGCTCACATTTGAAGTGAAAAATAACTGGTAGGAATGTAGGGAATGGTTATGACAGGTTCCTTCATTACGCACTTTGTGCTTTGCGCAAAGAACTGAATGCGGCACATTACAGAGTCCAGGCACACATATTAATAAACATGGGCTGAAATAAAAACTTTTCGGGGAAAATAAAGCTCCAGATTTTTATTTTAATTTTTCGGAATGGATCTCGCGTCCGAGCAGGAGTGAATCCCCTGCTATTCCAGAGGTAGTGGCTGGTATGGGAAGCGGAGAACCGCAAAAAACGCAGTATTCCTGTCCCATCTCTTTGATGACCCCCCGGGTTTCAATGTTTCTGCATGGTCACAATAGATTTTAGGCACTGGCATTCCTGACAATTTGGTTCGCCTTAGGACCTCTTTGTATGCACCTCGCGTCTTGTACCGTCTTTTTCGAAACAAACCAGGATTAATGGTTTGCTTCTCAGTGTACATTTGAGGCCTCACGGCTTGCCTGAATATGAAAAGGTTTAAAAAGTAAGGTCAAACGCGTTTATCTTACAAGCAGACTTTCTGGGGTGATATAAATGCTCTAATATGCTAATGAGGAGGTCGATGCAGCCTGATTACTCTTGGCAGCGACGGTAGGCTTCCATCTGGGAGAGTGGCATGTAATTGATCTGTACGCTTCTACTGAGCTTCATATCACATGCATGACGTTTCAGAATCGTAAAAATGGGTATATATCGCTTAGAAAGGTGCAAAAATGGATAGCAATAGGTTTAAAAGTGAAATCTTTGTTCGACTAAAATGATAAAAGCAGCTCTTCACGGCTGAACAGTTGCATATGATTTTTTTTTGTTTATTTGTTCCTGAGACAGTGTCTAAGAGAAGGACAAGGCTAAAGGCTAAGAGCCTGACGAGGCCTTGGCCCCTTGTACAAATTTTTGCAGCAACGAACAGAACTCAGGCATAATACTTCGGCCAGTAGCAGGGAAAAAATGTAAACATTTTTTTAAAATTTACTAAAATTCCGCATGCTTTTCGTAGGGCTGATGTGAAAACTTTTAGGGACTTACTTAAGGGTGAATAGCTCCAAGAACGGCGATTATTTTTTGGTCAACATTCCAAATGGCATTGTGACGGGGTATTTCATAGTATATATTTAATGCGCCGGAGTGTGCACCGATATACAGCCGAAATGCCGCTGACGGCGGCTCGACGTAAGTCATTGAGTATAACCTTTTTACCTTTTTACGCGGTGAAGGTGAATAAGATTTTAAAAGTCGTGAAAAAGCAGAGCACTCGCACATGCAATGACTCGACACAAATGGACATAGACGTACAGTCATTCACAACATATAGCTGGTGTCCTCGGGCCAGCACTTTGACTGCCTTTGTTGTTGTGTTTTTCTGATGAAGTTTTTATCACTGCGTCTCAAGCGGCATCCTCGTGCATATTCGCACCTTTCAGTTTTTTTGCTTTGATTTCTATTATTTTTGCCGGAAATCTCATGTCTTCTTATGTGGTACTGCATCTGAATGGTTTCAGCTTAATGAAAACGGGGTTAATTACCTCAGCACAGTGGTGTTCTCCGTTAGTTGTCACACACACGGCATTTGAATTGACACCATGAATTCTATACACAGAGAGGTGATTGAATTCTCTACCGAGCAAATTTTCAAGCCTTCCGGCTAGATTCTATTCTATAAGAAGCATAGTTAGTTCCGCAAGTCGAGCGCGTGAAAAACTGTTTTCGGAGCGCATGAAAGCTGCTGATTCATCGCATGTACACTGTCATGCATGACAGGCAGGTCCCTCACCAGGCTATATTAGTCTTGAGATTGTGTCTGCTGCAAGCACAGTTTAATAGTGATATATGAATGCATGATAGAAGAAAAGACAGAGCAGTAATTTTCTTGACCGATGCATCTCACATATGAAAAAAGCATTCAAAGCGATGTGCGATACTTAGCAGGGATGTTAACATGCCATCTGTTTAATTTCAGAGGACCACAGACTTGGCTGCAACTTCGACACTTCTTTTTGTGACTGGCTGCCTGATGCCCCGCTTGACAAAACAAAAATGCACTGGTTTTTGATGCGCCCACAGACAGCACTGTCAAAATCACCGACTCGAGATCATACGACGGGCACCCCCGATGGTATGAGCCACATACGGAGAAACATTACACAGTACAAGTAGCACGGGCATGCAGACATTTAAGAACAGCATACTAGGATGCTCGTATAAAGAGAAAAAAAAATAAAATAACTACGAGCACATAATTTAACAAAGATATCTTACGAACCCTTTCTCAATAGTTTGTGTTGCTTTGGAATGTTCCTGGGAGATTCGATGCACAACATCATCCGCATGCTTAAGCCGTAAAACGGCAGCGATAGTTGTTTAGGGGAATGTCTCTTCGCGAAGCTACGTGGGGAGCGGGTAGTGTGGATGGCTGAACTTTCACCGACAAGAGGCTAAAACGGGCACGGTATTTTACCACTCGCTGTTAGAGTGATTTTCCGCCAAAACGCGGCGTCAGCCGTTCTCTGCATGAAATGAGAGGAACCTGCTACTTTGTTTAGAGGAGTAGGAAGCTATGAAGAGCGGAAAGCAACGACATATTCTCACTTTTATTTCGCATCGCCATATTCATTTGCTGCAGTGAGGAAGTTATAGTCAGCAACCAGGTTTTCTCTATGTTCAGGTTTGCTATCAGGAAAATGCGGATTAAGCGAATCTGCTTTATCAAATTCATTGTATGGGGTTGCCTCTGTTCCGAAAAGCCACATTTTTGGCTGTCTAGGCCAGCGTATCATCCACTAGAGCAACTAGATAAGGGTATTGGTTAAGGCGGAAGTTTAGATGCTCCATGTTCATTTCGAATCCCTTATGAAGCGAATGGCCGTATGAACAAAAAATTGCTGTCACTGATAAGAACGGAGGCACTGGCTAGGTAATAACAAAAACTAAACCAAATGAGATCTAAATCTTTCAAGTAATAAAAATAAAATAAAAAACAGCGCCCGTGTCCGGTAATTGATAAGCCAACTGTACCCTAGGCCACTAAGGGCACACATTAATGTTATCACGTCATATCCTGAAGGCTGAGCTGAACTCACCCCCGAATTTTTTTTATTTTACCATTAGTTTCCTTTCGTTTCCCATACGGTTATATCGGTTTCGCTATCCAGTGGGCGCTCTGAAAGCCTCCCGTGTTTTCTTCACGCGATTGAGATTGGCCCTACAAAACCTTGTTGCGGGCACTCTCAATTACGAATTCGGAGTGCATAAAAAAGGAGGAAAAGTAAATTTTTTGCACCTTCTTTTCGAGAAATGAGGAGAATGAAATGCTTCGGCATTTTCACGATCACAATTGTCATATTAGAAATATAAGCATCCCTTTTGATATTCCTTGCGTCTTACTGGTATCTTACTGAAGCACTGTGTAACGAAATTCAGTGGGCTGGGCGGCCTGAGACCAAATTGCACACTGAGTTTTTTTTTTCATTAGAAAAAGTCCTTATCTTGCGCTTTGATAGCGAGCGGTGTGCCCGTGGTTGTTTTGTTCATGATCAGTGTTCGTCTAAGGTGGCAGACCAGCAAAGCGCACCATCCCACTCCCTTTTCGATAGCTTCATCGCACTTGGTCCGTTCGCCTTCGGTTCATTTTTTTTTTCCATACTTCAATTTGTTCCAGTCTTTACTATGAAGGTCTTTTCTGTTAAGGAGATAATTATTGATGTTATATAAGCCTTCGCAATATTACTAACATTCTGATCAAAGGTGCGAGTCACCTGCAAGAATTTGCGTGTTTAATAGAATATTAATTCAGATGTGTGAATGCCTGTATTATTCTTTAGACGAGTACTTTCTAAATCACTGATGTAAAAAAAAAACGGAGAGGACTTAAGACTGCTTACGCGCTGTGAATTCGCGGCTCTTTGACACACTGATTTAAAAGCGGTTCATTAGAGCACAAATCCCAATGCTCCTAGCCCCCGAATGCTTGTTTTCTTAGGTCACTGCTCTTTTGCATGTTTCAGGGAAATTTATGATTCTCCCCTCTGATAAGAAGACCGTAAAATCTGCAGTTTTGGGACCGATACTTGATACTGGAGCCGACTGTTCGGTAAGCCCTGTCTCATCAGAGATTATTTCTAATCAAAAATTGTGTTTACGTTTTGTGCGTTTCTGCTTTCTGCTTGCACAGGAGCACATTTTCAAGAGAGAGACAACATAATGTTGGGTATCGACGGTGGTATCTAAGCTGTATTCAGCGAAGCTAATACTATCAAGAACGTCTGAATAGCACCTCATCGCCTTTAAGTGCTCATTTTCTCAACCTTGGTGCCAATTTCGAATACAGTTCTCCAGCAGTCAACTAGCTTGCCTTTGGGCTACTTCAAAACGAATACACTATAGTGACCTATCCACGATGTGTGTGTTTGAAAGCGCTGCTTTCAATACGCTTGCTTCAGCCAGGCAACTACTAATTTCACCAATTTTCAGGTAAATAGCTTCCTTAGCAAAACCAGCTTAGCGTTTGATGCTAAATGTGCGAAATAACGTTCATAGTTGCAGTGATGCCAAAGGTTTGTAAAATATCATGTCAGCAATAAGCTTCTGCTTCGTTTTAATGAGCATGTTCTCTCCTGTATTTCAAATTTGCTTATGACTTCCCGCCGATAGGCATTTCCATTTATTCTTTTTAGAGCAGATCTAGATTCATAGTGTTATCACACTATTATCTGCTCACGCCGTAACCATCACGTCGAGTGCTCATGGTTAACCTAATGTAAGCTGGAACATTCAAATGGTTGATTATTAGTACCCTGCAGTTACTCTAGTGTTGTGGTGAATATTCCGCCATGGACAAGAAATTGCTTGCCACTTCTGCCGCCGAACAGTTTCTTTCGTGGCGAGACATCGTCACGCATCAATGTTTCCTTTTGTTTGCATGTGTTTAGGCAGCTTCTGTTCCCATTTTCTCTGTGCTACGAGCCTGAGGTTGCCATTTATATTTATAGTCATTTCATACTGGAGCAAAGCATTTGGCGACAGGTAAACATTTTTGCGAGGCATTAAGGATTCATGGTACGTTGGTCTTGATCATTCATTGCAACCAGAGGTCAATGCATTATTCTGAATTCACCCGTCAAAAAACCCTCAAAAAGAATACAAAACCTAGGTTCGTGTCCTCAACTAGTACGGAGGCAAAGCTGTCACTGGAAAGAATTGCTGTCGCGCTGCATGACGGCAGCATACACCTTCTTCCAGTAAAGCGTATGAGTACTACGAGGAAAGGCAGAATCATTCGCTCGAAAATCGATCCCTAATTACTATAGCCTTTGTGAACGTCATATCATGATGGCCTCAAGCGCGCCAACTCCCCGGCACTCAGTCGGCAACCGTGAAAGACTAAGCGCATGCATCACGTAGTGGCCATGTTGTTCCGAGAGTGAAGCTGTACGAAGAATAGTTGAATTCACGACAGAACATGCTGTCGACCTTTGTACAAGCCCGACTAATGCGAGACACCATCTTCGTATGAGGTAGTTAGAAACGCTACATGTACCCTATCCAGAGAGCTGACAAAGGTATCGGTCGCATAATTGTGCGCTGTCAAAATTGGAGGTATGATGAATGGTATTTACAGTTTTAAAGCACCACATGGATTGTGAGGAACACAACAGTGAAAGGGCTTCAGATTAAGTTCCGCACTCTAAACGTGCGCTGACCACAATCAGCAAAAGCACCGAAGTTTGGGCCAGTTGGTATTGATCCATCTTGAAAACGTAGCAGCACGAAAAAACAAGGACAAAATAGACACAGGAAGTGCAGTTGGAAGTGCAGCATATGTCCTGTCGTACCTGTGTCTATTTTGTCCTCGTTTTTTCGTGCTGCTACGTTTTCAGGATGCACAATCAGCAAAGGAGCGTGCTGTATTTCGTCTCCATCCGCTATCATGATTCATTCATTAACCATATCATTTCGCGCTATCGTCACTATTGACCAGCGCATATTTTTTGTGGCGCCTTCATTAACTAATTCTCTGCTGTCATGGTTGGTGAAGAAGTAAGGCTTCGTCTTCATGAACCTAGATTTCTAACAGCGACTTTTTAAAATGCGTTCATCATTCGTAACTGTCGAGGGAATAATTAGTCTGATGTGTGCCAAATGTATGCGTGTAGTGGTCTTGCATGTAAACTCATGGTCAAGGTCATGCGGCAGAAGTTGATGGTGCTTTCCAATTCACTTTCTTTCAATAGATTACGTTTTTCTACGTATCCCGAGGAAAAAGTGAGCCGCAGCTCACACTAAATGTCCGTACAACAAAGGACGGACCTTGGAAGCCTGTGTGGATGCAGACGGGGCCAACAGAATTTTTGCACTTCACTGCAGCGAGGGTCCAGTTCGCGGAGACCTCGCCATACCAGGTAACACTGCTCTTTTAATCCCCTATCATTAGCTCTTCACTCGTGACTAGTACACGTGCTTTTGGCGAGCTCAAAACGGCTGAAATGAAGCCGATAGCGTCTCAACTAATGCGCGCCATCTTTGATAATTTAACGTTGATTCTTCAAAGGTGTAGTTACTTGTAAAGACTCATAGGGAAAAACGTCTTCTGAGAAAAAAAAAACGCAAATGCCCGAGGCATTGGACTCCTGCTTCACTCCCAAGAACTTCGAAATTTGCGTTCCGTAATCTCCTTGCCAATGTTGTAGTGCTGCTCCACAATGTCTTTGCCCTCTCACATCTTGAGGCGGCCACAACTCACGATGAAAAGTACCGAGTATCTACTGCAGCCTAGAAAGATAGACCTTTCAGCTGCATTTCCTTGGCGTTCTTTAATCTAGCCTTCAACCTTTTAACGCAGCCTTTTCTAATTTTGCTGAAACTGAGAGTTAATACTGAAAGGAAGTATTTTTCAGGTAATTTTAATGAGAATGCGAGTTCTGATAAAATCGACTAAACCAATAAAATTATCGATTTTTTTATTAGTCATTACAGTCCAGCTTTGCGAAGCCGTATGCCTAGACATGAAGGAACACGAATCCTTGCGAATTAAGAAATGTCACTTTCCAGGCGCTGCAACCTGAGACTACCACCAGTCCTTGCCTACTGCTTTATTACTCAAGCTAAGCAGGATGGCTAGTCAGTAACAAGGCGAGGCAGAACTCAGGAACACCTTCTTGCAGAAGAATATAGCCACTACTCTATATCAGGGGTTAACCAGATTACTTTGGTTTGTGGTTGTGTTTATGGGGGTTTAACGTCCCAAAGCTACTCAGGCTATGAGGGAGGCCGTAGTGAAGGGCTCCGGAAATTTCGACCACATGGAATTCATGAAAGTGCACTGACATCGCACGGAACACGGGCCTCTCGAATTTTGCCTCCATTGAAACTCGACCGCCGCGGCCGGGATCAAACCCACGTCTTCCGGATCAGCAACCGAGTGCCATAACCATCTAGCCACCGACGGGGCCCCAAAATGCTTGAATCATTGTTTGATCAAACGCGTCCACAATGAAGCTTAACCCACATACGTGACGACCACTCATTATTCATCCGCGACACTCTAATAGTCTTTACTAATTTTACCGTGTTAAATATTTAAAAACTAATTGCTTGATCTAATTATTAATTTAAACATTTCTGCTCCTTAAATTGTTTCAGTGGAACATTGAGATGTTGAAGAACTTCTTGCTGGGCGAGTTGGTGCATAGCTTTCTTGGGATGGCGTTGCGCACACGAACTAACATACACAGGAAAGAGCAGAAGACAGAAACAGCGCACTTTAGCGAACTTTCTGTCTTCTCCTCCTTCTTGTGTATGTTTGTTCGTGTGCGCAACGCCATCCCATTGAGATGTTGAGTTCGTTTAGCACTTTTCTTAATTAGCAGAGTTTACACAGTGCCGTTAAGGTCACGAGCTGTTCTTGACAGCCGCTCTTTAGTTAACTACTATAGCGGTACTCAGCTCTTCGCTTCTTATTACACTGGCTTCATGTCCTGGCACTTTAATTGAATTGTTTGCTGTAGGAAAACACTAATAGAATGCACGTGAGTTCCAAAAACAAAACACTCAGAAAATAACGCACACTACTAATCTTAGCATCATGCCACCCTTGCACCGCCAAGAATGAGCTTCAGAAATACGTGCTAACTCTAGGCCGTCCCTACAGCTCACTGAAAAAAAACATCCTTCTCAGACTTCAGAGAGAGGCTCTAAGAGTGTTCTTCGATTATAAAGCACTCTTCTTTTTTTCTTCCCTGCATTGTTTGTGGGCTTGTATATTTCGACCCTCAACACATGGCCCAGTATAGGTGTCGTCGCAGTGCAAAGGGGGCTTACGACTTCCAAGTGACTGCCTTACCCTTAAGTAAAAGCATATGTGATTTCGGAACACGTAGAAACACTCCCTATGCTGCATGAAGATACCTGAATCATTCCTCGGTAATGATGAATAATTTCTGTCAGTCCCATCCTACAGAATGCAAAAGTACGGCACTAATCCCTGATGTTGCTATCTTGGAACGTTAGATTTTATTTCCAGAAATTAATGTTCCGCATTTAGAGCATTGATGTGTTTTTAGTGAGACATTTATGATTTATTGTACATGACGCATTTGCAGTTTTAGTCATAAACTAACAATATATTCAACCAAATAATGTTTCCGACTTTTAATTGTCGTTTGTTGGGATTTTTTTTTTTTTGCGCTCTGTACCGCTTCACTTTTCTGCTCTTCCTCTCAAGCGTAACGAACAATAAAACATGCATAAAAAGCAGTCGCTCCATTGCTAAAGGTATTTTTTTCTGCACGATTCGTCAGGTTGCCTTTTTGGGAGAGCACAGAAAGTCCGGCCATGATGGTTACGTTGCCATTGACGACGTAACGTTCTCTGAAAGCTGCAAGACCTACGACAAAGGTGAGCGTCAGTCAAAAAAGAACGGCCCCCTATGAACGGTTTTATCCAACGCTGTAGGACATGCCTGAAAAGTGGTAAATAAGCTGACTACTTGTATTACAAAGATCTCCTGATGTACGTACTCTATATTTGCGGATTAGCCTAATAGTATACAAAGTGCCGACGTATTGACGCAGCACTAAACGTTAAATTACGAAAGTTATTTTCCTTGCTGACTTCTAGCACAGACCGTAATCTGCATTCTTAGTGATTTTCGCGCGACAGATACCATATTATTCCTTTCTATATAAGAGATGATTGCAAGGGGCAAGAAAATGTTAGGTAATCAGGAATGGTGACGCTGCAGTTTTTGTATTCTCTCTTCGTGTTCTGCTCTTCGCCTGTGTGTTAAATAACCTATCTCAGGTTTCCTTACGACCGAAAGGCTGCTCTACTAACAGAACGATATAGCGAGGCTGGGGATATCCTGCGAAAAATTCAGAGCCTGAAGGAATGCAGACAATTTCCAAGTGCCCAAAAAGAACGGATGAGCATAAAGTAGAAATAGCAGCCCACGAGCACTTCTATGCGGATGCACCTCATTTTCATTGCATATACTCAATTCTTGCCGAGTCAGTTTCCGAGCAATCAAACATTGTACGCCTCACCACTTCATTACTCGTGTACTTATTGGTCTACAACTTTCGCTGCTTTGTTCTAACAGCTAGAATATTAACAACTAAGAATAACTATAACTAACAAATACCTGGACAATTAACTTGAAGAGATTAGACAGATATTAACTAGAACAACTAACAACTAGAAGCTTAAGAGCTAGACGATTAAAATAAAACAGCTAGAAGGATAAAAAGCACGTGTCCGCTCACTGAATCTGAAAAATACAATGAAAATGCCTGCGTTGGCCAGCAAGGATTCTTAAATAATAAGCAAGGTCTCGTGACACGCTGGCGTTAAAAGAAATGACCATATTGTTAAAAGGCGGTGGCGGCAGTATGGCAGACTCGAAAGCATCGAAAAGGCTTCCTAAAAAAACTCTTCGCCTGTCTTGCGTCCACAAAAAGCTCAACAACTCGGTGGCGGTGATAGCAACAAGCGTACTCGGCTGTCGTCGAACAGAACCACCATCGCTATCGGACGCACTGATTTTAATGCTGACAAAGAAGTTTCGCGAGAAGACGCGGGAATGGCGTACGACAATCTCGAACAACGTACAATAAGTTCAGCGAGCTCAATCATTTCTGTGTTAAGGCGGAGGCTTGGGCAAGTTGGTACATTATATATAAGTAAAACAGCGCTGTTTTACTTAGATATGATTTACCAACTTGCCCAAGCCTCCGCCTTAACACAGTTAATTTCTAGTTATTTGGGCTCTATTCTTCATAGCGCTGTTTTACTTATATATCAATCATTCCACATGGATCTGCTAGCATCTGAAGACAGAAACATAGTGCTAAACACTCGTTCCAGCGAGTGGAGCATGAAGAAATAAACATTACAAAGCCTTGCGGGAAGTAGTGGTGGGAAGCATTCAGACTGATTCTTGTCCATGCATGCGTGGAAGATATTAAAGCTAATGCTATGGGGATTTGCTCACACCGCAGCCCGAAAGTAAAACTGTTGTTTGCCCACCTATCCGCTTCCTTTTTTCTTTTCCTTGTAACCGATTTAGAGTTGCCAGCAGCCAGCACGACAACACCAGCCACACCGGTTTGCGATGAGGGAGAATTCCAGTGCGCGCCTTCCACACAGTGTATTCCGCTCACTCAGGTGTGCGACTTCCAGAACGACTGCACAAATGAAGCGGATGAATCCATGTGTGGTGAGTAATAGTCAGCATTTGCTGGAATCTTGGTCTATTAGGTGTAGCGTTACGGTGTCTTGCTGGCAAATAACTACTTATTGAACAGTTTTATACAAAAATAAGGTGCCCAAGTACATGAAGCACTTCAGTCAGGGCATGTTTGTAACAAAATAATTCATTTTGAGCGTTCATGATCCCAATCAAGAATGAAGGCTGAATAGGCAAATATAAAGACGGAAAAACTAAAAACCATCAGGCTTCTAGCAATTTTAGCTCGTTGCGACTCTGATGTGTTAAGGAAGTAATCCCCCCTTTATCGCCAATTTACGCTGAATTAACTGTCGTGAATATTCCATCAACAAAACTTTAACCGTGTGCCTAACCGCAGATCGAAGCAAAATTTTGAGGCCAGAAGGGAGCTTTCATTGCCCATGTTACGGCATTGCCCTCTATTAGGCTGGGACATCAACTTCAACGCGAAAGATCGGCAGCGTTCGACGGAGATTACCCAGAATGGGAGGTAAAATACTTCTTGCTTAAAAAGTTCTGAAGCGAACCTATTTTCAACATTTTCTCATATTTTACGCAGGCTGCTCAGGAAGCCCAAAGAGGTAACAAAATATTAATTCGGAAAAGTGTTACTCAAACTTTATGGAAGAAAATAGGAAGTAAAAAAATGTTGCTGCGTGGAAAAATATATTGGTTGGTTTCTATTGATTATGATTCATCGGCTTCACTTTGCCATTAAATACATTGGCTGCATGGTAGAAATAGCAAACATTCAGCGGCAATAAATAAAACTCGAGCCAAATATGGGTGGCAAAAGAGGTTCATTTTCATGCAACGCTAGAAGGAAGGCAGGCTCTTCCGTTATCTAGGACAAAATAAAAAAAAACACAACATTTTTTTTGAACTATAAAAAGTCCTACCCGGGGAACGATTGCCGATTAGATTTGAAATCGGTATGGTAACAATGAGTATTCGAAAAGAGCAGTATTTCAAAGCTTTAAGACATGAAGTGACGACATGATTTAGCGGATTTTGTCTTCCCAAACATGTATTGAAACTGCATGCATTTTTAAGTGCGGTGCTCAGATCCAAAGTTAGGTTGAGCTGCAGTGATTCCAGCCTTTTTCTGTGAGCCAATGACACTCAAGTGTATGAAAGCCTACAGAAAGAGACGCTCTGCTGAATTTTATCGATCATACTTATTTTCGGAAAAAGAAAGCGCATTGCCCAGATATGTGTATACTCAGTTCGTAGACGGAGAAACGCTTCAGAGGAATTTACACGTGATTCATTGACATAAGAATATCATTTTCTGTTTGCTAGTCAGCGGCTTCGAAGTTGGACATTAGAGACGTCAGGAGGACTGCTCTCCGCGTAGGACTGCTCTCCACAATTGCGGGACATCATTTCACGTCCATGTTTGTACTTTTGAAGTAATAAGGAAAGTTCAAAAGATTACTGACATCGCTCATACATATCCGCGACCGTATTTTAGCGCTACCGCCCCTGCCCAAATGAGTGTCACTGTCATTGTAGTGGCAGCATGGTTACTGAAAACGCATTTTAAATATGCAAAAGTCGAGTTGAAAAAAAGTGTTTTTTGAGCGAAGGAAATGGCGCTGGAGCTGTATCCCTTCCCTGCGGACACCTCAACCACGCCGTGATGGAATGGAGGAAGGTGGCAGTGAAGGAAAAAAGCGAGAAATTGGTGTCACAGTGAGGGCCCCGGAATAATTTCCACCACCTGGAGATTTTTAACGTGCACACATATCGCCCAGCACACGGGCGCCTTTTGCGTTTCGCCTCCATATAAACGCGGACGCTACGGTCGGGTTCGAGCCAAGGTATTCAGGATCAGCAGCCGAGCGCTGTAACCACTCAGTCCCCGCAACGGGTCCCGGTGTAACCGGAGAAGAAATGGTGCCTACTTAGAAGAAAATCAAAGCTAAGGCATCTAAAGTTTATTGCAAAAAAATTAACGCTGTTGATGCTCTCAGTCTTATTCGTTAATACAGTATACCCCCGCCATTTGACGTAGACGGGCTACAAGTAGAGGCAGAGAGTTTGCTCACATCATGGCGGCACCATAGGCTGTAGCCATGACTCTAGGTTGATTCCAAATGTAAAGTTGGGCAAAACTGTTAGTATTTCCCTCCTTCTAACAGCACATGAGAACATCTGCCAGAATATTCTAATATAGTTTACGCGAATTTGACCCTAAATGGTTGTTTTAAAAAATAATTTCAGGGTAATTTGAGGGAATCTAAACTAGGAGGGCATAGTAGGAGGCCAGTTCGTGGGGCGTTATGCAGAACTAAAGTCGAAACATGACACGGGTCAGACAACAGAGGGTGCTACTAACAGCGGAACACTTATTGATATGTTTAGCTTCGCCTGCCTCTGCCCAGCGTCTTTTTGAGCTTTTTGTTTTCATAGTGTCTATGTAGAATTTTCAGTGAAATGTTTGTCATATATGCACTGGACTGAAATTTTAGATCTAGGTTCTAGTGAAAAACTACGCTACCCTATCGTGGACGTCTTTAACGTGACGGTTAGACTCGAAAAATATGCACCTTGAATAACTATACTACCAATCTCGAAAAATGCACAGGAGATGAAATATTGGAAAAGTTATTTCCTTTGCTACTGGTCTAGCATGTCTCCTGACACCTCAGCATTTTCGCCTCTTTTCTTCGCATGTTCGCATTTTGGCATGTTCTTCATTCTAGGGGCCTGCGACTTCTCTAATGGCATGTGTGGCCTGGAAAACGAATTCCCGCATTCACGCCTCGGATGGAAGTGGACGACCGCGCAGGAAGGAGGCCGCAAAGAAAACTTCCCTAAAGTGGACAGCACGCTCAGGGATGACGGCGCCTATGCTGCGTTCTCGGTGCTCAACCCAAGTGAGAAATAATTATTTCCTGCAGTGATGTCGGATGCGGTTCAATGAGGCTCAAAGAGCAAAAAAGACGTTGGTTACGAAAAGACAAACTTAGAAACCAAAAACTGCAACCCCACAAGCAGTACGCTTACAATTCTATTTATAGAAACACAAAGATTTGCTGCTATTTATTGATGGATAAAATGAAAGTAGGATCATTTGATACGACTTTCGTAAAGCTTTTCATTTTGTTTCACCTCACAACTTCATGTGTGAAGAGGTGATTATTGTGTGGAATTTTCTCTCTGAGATTACAGGTGACTCTTTGTTGCCATCTTTCTTGCGATTACTTGCTTTGTAATTTTATTACAATTGAAGTATCTATTGCACGTCTATTCATTACCAAGATTAAACAGTACAGCCAGGGAGGCAGATTATATTGGCTGCCCTAAGTTTTCAAAAGTGGGTAATTATGATCGTGAACAAAGTCACAAAACCTACTTTAGGTGTATTGGGCTAAATATCCCAAAGCGACTGAGGCAATGAGGGACGCTGTGCTGCAAGGCTATGGATAGTTTCGACCATCTGGGGTTCTTCTACGGTTTCTGACAACGCACAGTACACGGCCCTCTGCATCACGCCTCCATCAAAATGCGGCCACCGCGGCCGGGATCGAACCCGCGTCTTGCAGGCCAGCAGCTGAGCAGCATAACCACTAACCACTGAGGCACCTCGGTGGCTTCAAAATACCCGCATGTGTGTGCGTGTGTGTGTGTGTGCGCGCGTGTGTGCGTGTGTGCGTGCACAGAAAGAGACCTGCCGTTTGTGCAAGTATTATGTGAATTTTCTCACATATGTTAACATCAAAGTTAGAAAGACTGGTCTTCCTTATAACTATAAGCCAGCGGCGTTTGGTAAATATTTATGCGAGGCAGAACATTCATCGGCATGACACAGTGCATCACTTTGAATCTCGACGCAAATAAATTGTCCAAACATATGAAGATCAAAAGAGTGGCCAAGATCTAAAAAAGTGTTTTTCATTGTTTTCAACAAGGTTCTTAATTATTTCACAAAGAATAACAATATGCTTCCGTGAAAAATGGACGAGTTGACTATTTTTGTTTCAAACCATGCTAACGCTGACTGATACTGTTCTCATCACAGCTCTCATCACGAAAATTCAGTTGAATTGCGGGAAGCCGTCTTCCCGGCAGAGACTTGCAGATAGTCTTTTTTACTCAAGCTGTTTCCACATGAGATATTTTTGTGTGTCGCGTGGGGCATTTCGTTCCAGCAAGGATTGAACTGATTCTGACCAAAATAAATGTACTGTTCTCCAGAATCCTTGAGCTACTTGTTAACTTCCTAAAGCTGACTCAGAAAAAAATGTTATGTTCTGTGTTTCATGACAAAAACTGCGCACATCACGATCGAAGAAAATTTTTTAGCGCATCCAGAGCCAAAATTACATGTGTCGGAGAAGTTACTGTAGACTTGCGAAGAGATGCCATCAAACGCATTACTATGCTGGTGTTCATTCCTTTATCATTGGAGTTCTAAGAGGAAGTTTAAAATGCGGCTTGAAAAGAGCGATGATAAATCTTATCATGTGGTTTCAGCTTCGAAATACTGGTAGCTATGGACCACCGAATGTTCTTCATGGCCCTATTAGACTCGCTGTTCTGTCTTTGGTAAACTGTACGCAACCCTTTTCTGTGAATTTTTCGTGTCGCAACAAAAATTATTGATATATACAGTGATTTTCCTCTTTCCGTGTACTGCTAGGCTGAACAAAAACTACGGACGAGGAGCTGAAGCCAAACTCAGGAAGCCACGCCGCCCGCCGCATTGTTAGTTTGCTAGAAACTACGAGGTTCCGATGTGACGTGCACCGATTCAAGCATAATAGTTTGGCTTGATCATATATTCTTAGTGTTTAATATACTAATGATATATTTTGCGACTTCTTGAAAGAGTTGCCTGTTGGCTCTACAGCTGCGGTGTAATGCTTTCGAAAATGCAGGAGTGGCGTTCGGGGTTCAAAGGTCGATGATTACGCCAAGACTTGGTGAAATAGCTCACTCCTGTGTCGTCAGTTTCTCCTACTACCTGCCGGATACGAGTAAGTGAATTTCTTTTCATGGCATTCCAAATCTTCTACTGAACACAGTACGCACCGTGTGATGAAAAAGTAGGCATAGTAGGAAGAACGAGTTAACATCCTTTCTCAGTGTTTGCAGCGGATCGAGAACCAAAATTCATTGCAAGGGAGTTTTGTTTTAGTCATTACACGTTGTTACTTGCAAGACATTAGTATTTTTTGTTCACAGAAATGAGTTATTGTTCCGATCGCGGCATCGAGATCATATCAGCGTGCATGCTTTAAGGCAGAATATACAAACTTACCTAGCAGCTAACACGGATAAGAAATAGCGCCTTGTGTTCAGTCTCCCAAAAAGTGTGTACACCGAGATGCCATCGTGCGCACGGCATGCCAGCGCGGGTACAAAGGGTTTTTTTATTCATTGAAAGCTCTCATGACCGTGTCAAAGTTTACGAGCTACTTTTAGCTGCACCCGTGGGCTTGTGAGGAGTCTGCAACAGCAGAGGGGGGATTGAGCAGGTTGCGCTTTACGGGGCTTTTACAGTGCAACTCATTTCATTGTTATTCAATGCAGTGCCGGTGGAAAATCCTGTGTCTTCTATACTGCGTTTGTGACAGGCTGAAACTATATTTATTGGAGCTCTTCTGTGTTATCATTCATATTCCATGTCAGCTGAATACCGCCAAGGTACACCAGCGCACGGAAATTAACATACAGATGAACAAACTTTTCTTTGCAGGACATTCACAACTTATTTTCGGAGTAATGCACAGCTCAGCCTCCGACACTTTGTCAGCCTCAGCCCACATACTGAGTACGTTGACAGCCTACAGTATCAAAGACAGATGGGCCAAGGAGTCTGTTAAAATTGGAAATTGGGATGCAGGAGCCAGGGTAAGATCTCTTACTGCTCACGTGGTTCGTCGAGTGCCTGGTGGTAGTGCGCTGTTTTTGTCTACTTGGGATTACCCTTGCAGTACTGCGCTGTTTTTGCCTAGTTGGGATTATCCTTGCAGTAGTCTGTCAGCTACAGCACCATTTCAGTCACTTACTTGAATGAACGTGCGTCTACCACTGTCCCATAAGGTCATTGACCCTGAAAACCTAAATGCTACTTATGTGTGACCTCTAAGAAACGCTACTACAGCTCTTCATAAAACGTCCACTATGTTATATAAAAGCATCTCACATTTTTGTATGCTTCACTGCAAGCCAGAGTAAGGCCTCTTGCTCACAGTCAGTTCGGAAGTCATTAACTTACGTGCACTTATTGCACTAATAAGCAAGGCTTTATCCAGGGGGGTTCGCGGTTCGTTTGTACTGTGCCATAAGGGGCAGAAAACAGAGCCAATCTCATCCTTGAAACGAGAGAATTTTTAACCTTTCCCCTCAATAAACTTAACGAAAACAGAGTTCGGGTTTCCCGGGCAGCTCTGAACTGCCCAACAAGGACCATCAACACATATAATTTAACTCTGCCATCACTGTTCAACGGAGCAAAAATTCAATGTGTGGATCAGCCAGTACATGAGCTGATAAGACTTCAAGGCGCCGTTTATACACTTGATGCTAGCTCACTCTGGGGAAGCACGACGCTAGCCTTCATTCAGGGCCCTTCAGTAAGTAAGGTCCGAGACTCACTTAATAGGGCCTCACCGCAATGCAGGCTTCGTTACTGTGGTAAAGGACTTTTCACAGTTGGGGCTTCAGTGATTCTCAGTTTTTCATGCTTCTTCGCGCACAAGTCATCATGTTCTACAGTTACCTTGGCTTAGTTTTAGTTGAAAATGTTGCGCCCTGTAGCACTTGCCTCTGCTCATAAATTCTATTAACCATGTCGCACAACGAACATGAATATATATTTCTAATTGCACATACATTTCGAAAACAAGAACCATAGGTCTCCTTTTCCACACACTGTCTTGACGGAGAAGTTAACCATGCTTTGTGCTCTCGGTTTGCTCGTATGCAGTGGATGGAAGAGATGGAATGAAAGTATGGCCAGTGTGACGTAATTCTATCAATGCGATAGCATTGAAGGTCCCGCTGACTAGAAAATCCGGTATCTGTCCATACGTGTCACGAATCAGCATGCGGTCCACATACCATGGTGTGCAATAAAGCTATTTCAAGTAAATTCAATCTAGTTGGCACCTGCTCAAAGTGGCGCTGGGCATGAGCTCACTTCACCGAAGCATAATCTGTGCGAAATAAGCAATGCTAGAGCTCGGAAAAAACAACACCTGCGTCTCACCAGCCACATCGGTGGCTGTTTCACATAGCTACCTGCCTGCGCAGTGGCGCATCACTTAACAGCTAGCTGCACGACTTCTTCAGTAGGGGTATGCGGACTCCCAGGGATCTATCAGTCTATGGAAGAGAATGATAATGTCCGTGGGAGGGATATCTAATACCATCGCATTGTACTCTTAAGGGTAGGTTAAGCGTCATCCAAGGGCCCGAAAGCAGGCGGGCCATCTGTATTTTTGTGAAAAAGAAGCACGTATACCGGCTTTTCTCGTGAACGGGACATCTAATGCAACCGCATTAATTAGTGAAATTCGAATGAAATCATTACCTCACCTTGACCCCCTCTTCTGCGTCCGCCACACCTCTCCGGCGATAACGAATGACCATACCTTCATACAGGCATGCCGTAATAAGAACCGCAATCGATAGACGCTCGACGAAAAGCAGTTCGTGCTTTAAATGGGTTCATTATGCATGTGCACGCAGTGACGCTCAATAATTTGCATAGGCACTTGATGTTTTGGCGAAACAATCAATTTACAAAAATAGGTTGGGCGCTTGAAGAGAACTCCGTTTTCGTTGTCCTGCAAATGTTCCACCACGGCGTGGAACCCTCCCGTTCTCATGGCCTCTTCTCAATACTGGCTCCGACAAACTAACAAAGTGGGCTTAGCAGTTCACTTCACTTCACTTCACTTTAATGCCTTAAAGACCCTCGTTAGAGGGTAGTACATAAGGGGTGGGGCACACAGAAATGAAAAACAGAATGACTAACAGGGTTCGGATCCCACCGGCGGCATGTGGTTGTTTTTTCTTCTGCTTTTCTAATCAATTAGCTTTAAGCGATAACATATTCAGTAATATTCTAAATTGATCAACACCACAGAATAAATACATTAATTTAAAAAAAAATCCCCTCTGCCCCTTGGTTTCTGTGGCTGTTGGCTTCTTTCAGATAAGTTGAAAGTTATACAAATATAAGATTATCACTGAGCAAGTACACGCGTGATTTCTTCGATGAACAATGATTGGCATGTGATAGCAGCAAGTTCTCGGGGAAGGCCGTTCCAGTCGTTCGCGGTCCGGGGGAAGAATGATGAAGAAAATGTAGTGGTGCGGGCGCGAGGTCGTGACACTTGCTGCTGATGGCCGGTGCGGAGGGAGATGCGTGGTGGTGGTGCGCAGATGTAGGGTTCCTGTCGTAGCTCAGAGTAAAAAAACTTGTGAAACAAACATACACTAGCAATGCAGCGGCGATGAGCAAGGGTAGGTAGGCTGGACTGTGATTTGAGGGATGATATGCTGATATCAAAAGAATACGATGAATGAATGTAGCTGCTCGGTTTTGACCTGCTTCAATTGAATTACAGAGATATGCTTGCTTTGGAGACCAGATGAGAGATGCGTATTCTAATTTTGATCTGACTAATGATTTTTATGCGAGTAGCTTGACATGCTGAGGTGCAGAGCGTAGGTGACGCTTTAAGAATCCTAGTGTTCTGTTGGCGGATGATATGATGTTTGAAATATGCGTATTCCATGTAAGATCATGACAAATATGGACACCAAGGTATTTGTATGATTGGACAAGATCGAGAGGAACGCTAGATATGCTGTATTGGAACAGAAGAGGGTAACGGCGACGATGGAACGACATATATTTGCATTTACTTGTGTTAAGTTGTCATATGACATATTTTTATATCAAAGCTCTAAGAACAGTGCCTCAATATGCCAACGAACCACTCAGGCGTAGAAGCTAATGGCGGTGTTCCGCGCGCGGAACCTTGAGGGAGTAGTTCGCAGCTCAGCCGCAGCATGGCGCAGACTTCTTAAGAATGGCTAGTATGACACAGGATGTTTTGAAGAAACGCCTGCAAATTTATCACAATAAATAATGTCTTGCTTAGGTGCTTATGAAAAAAAATGTGCCTTCATACTAACTTAAACGCATAACTCTGCAGGTGGTCATTGATTTTTTTTTAAGCATGAAATGCTTTTAGCTCCCGTTGTCGGCAGTGTGGTGACGTCACGCCGAGACCGACAGCCATCATCCGGGCACTGAAATCCACTCATCCGGGCACTGAATTCCACTCATCCGGGCTCTAAAACTGGAACATCCGGGCACTGCACGAGACTTAACGAGATTAAACGAGACTCTCTAAGCCCTCCTACGGGACCGGCATACAAGCGCCGGTTCCTCTCCAAATGAGTCACAAAAAATAACTGCTGCCAGTGTCTTCTCAATGTTTATCAAGATATGAGTCGAGCTGTGCATTTGATAACGCACGGAATTATACTTTCCGATTTCTAATAACGCGTGCAAAAAGCACATACATGCCGCAGTACACTTCGTTGTCATACGCGATCTGTTAAGGGCTTTGAGAGAAAGCCGCTTAGAGAAAGAGGGGAGCTCCAGGGCGAGAAGCGCTTTCGGCTGAAAAACTGCTTTCGCGCGCTCCCCAAGGATGGCGCTGCGGTCCTACACTCACGCATGTAAAAGACCGGCCGCAGGGCCTTCATGCCCTTTCCCCCTCTGGCAGGCAGATGTATACACGCTCGCGGAGTATTCGAACGCGCTGCATATACATTCTTGTCAGGCCTGCGTCTCGTCGCGTCCGCGTACTCTTCTGCGTCGTCCTGGATTTCAATGCCGCCACCGTCACAGCTGCTTAAGCCGAGCAATGGAGCCTGTGTTAGGCCCGTAAACATTTCACGCTTACTCTACTCTCGGTTACGGGAGAGGCGCAGTTTTTTCACTTCCTTTTCTTCCTTCGCTTCTTCCTGTCGGAAAGGCTTTCTTTCTTGTTTTTTCTCTTCTGTTTGTTTTTTCCCTCTTAACAGTTGTTTTACAAGGCACCCGAACCAGGTGTGAGCATTGACAACATCGTCTACAGCAACTGTCATCCGGATACCCAAAGCGAAGGATGTAAGTACACACGAAACGAGAGCAATAGGCTATCGCCACCGTCGTCGCCTTCTACTCATAGTTCCATGGAACTAATATCGACATTCTCGCGTGCTGTGCACTGCTGACCGTAGCCTTCATCAGCCAGTACTGTTATCGAACTAATATAGTCGTCGGTCGTGTCGACGACCTTGCAAAGCAAGAGAGTGAGCTTACAGAGCCTGAGACACGTACAAAATTGCGCTCAAACTTTTTATTACGGAGTATCGTAATCGCCCTTAAAATTTTTTTATTCGCTTAGGTTCAATTTCTTTATTTATTAGTAAACTAGCCGAAAGTAACAGGGGCTCGTTCTAACCACGTGTGAAATGTCAAATTAATTTGATTGCAGTAACTTGGTGACAAATTGTAGCGAGGTTCTAGAAGTGCTAAGGAAATACACCCACTTAGGGCAGGTAGTGGCTGCTGATTCGGACCATAAGAGTGAAATAACTGGAAGAATAAGAATCGGGTGGAGCGCATATGGCAGGCTATCTCAGATCATGAATGGCAGTTGACCATTATCTCTCAAGAGATAAATATATAACAGCTGTATCTTACCGGTACTCGCCTACGGGGCAGCAACGTGAAGGCTAACGAAAAGGGTTCAGCTTATGTTAAGGACAATGCAGCCAGATATAAAAAAAAATTGACAGGTGTAACGTTCAGAGACCGCAAGTGGGCAGAGGGGGGGGGGGGGGGGGAGGGAACAAACGCGGGTAAATGACATCCTAGTCGAAATCAAGAGGAAGAAATGGGCTTGGGTAGGGTTTCTAATGCGAAGACAAGATAACCGCTGGTCGTACGGAGTGGATTCCAAGAAAAGGCAAGAGCAGCAGGGGGCGCCAGAAAGTTAGGTGGGCGGATGAGATTAAGACGTTTGCGTGGATACGGTGGCTGCAGCTCGCAAAGGAGAGGGTTGATTGGAGACACAGGGGGGAGGCCTTTGCCCTGCAATGGGCGTAGTCAGGCTGATGATGATGATGATCTTGCTGATGGAGTAGTACGTTGAGCCTTACCAGCCCCTACTATGGCCCCATTCGCATCTCTCGCACAACAGAAATCTTGAAAGCTGGATAACTCTTAACAGGGAAGCTTAATGTCCCGTTGTTTGCAGACATCGTACGACGTGCAACCATGGGGTGCAGGCGTCGCGTAGCACATGAGGCCACCAGAAAGAGATAACGAGAGGACGCTTGCTCCTATATTTCGTCTTTCCAGCTTTTACACCCTGAATATGTGATATTTAATCTGTTTCGGGCACTTTCTAACCGCGTGAAACACACGTAAAATAATTAATACAGCCTGAGCAACGTCATACAATCTACACAAAATCATTTAAAATATTTGTCAAAGGTGGAGCAGATTTGTAATAAGGGAGTAATTACTCTTTGACATCCAACCAAGCGCAGCCATACGGCTACAAAAGAAAGCTCTAAAGCATTCTCAGAGACTTTGTAATTAAATAAAAATTCTAAAAATTCAAAAATTCATTCAAAACATGTGCTCACATTTCAGGGGAGGCAACACGGCACGTAAGCTGCAATTTCTCCCAGCCCCACGACTGCGGCTGGTTCCCTGAGCGCTCAGAAGGATACTCCCAGTGGGTGCACCACTCTGGGACCGAGCGGTTCAAACTGCCATGGCTGCCCTCGGATGACGCAATGCGAAGTGGTACGCATACCGAGCTCCGTTTTGGGCTGGTTCAAAAGTTAAGGAATCGGCGAAATTGAGCCAAAAAAAAGTTTATCCTCTAATTGACGAGCTTCTTCTGGCCAGAATCGGCTAGAGCCAGTTGTGAGATATCCGTGATCCCCAGGTGCGAACGCGTTCTTTATTTTTAAACAGTTTATGTCCCTGGCTCCACGAATCGCTATTGTGCTCCCCCTATCGTGGTGCTTGTTACCACCCGCTTGTGAAGTACCGCACACAGTGTGTCTGATTATTATACACACTTTTCTACGTCCTGCCTCTGGGTCAAGACGTGTGACGGCGTCTTGATAGATGCACAATTAAAAATTTCTGTTTATCGGTTTCTTCGAGCGCAACATACTCGACAGAACTGGATTGTTTTCTTGATCAAAATGTTACCATAGAAAGCCAGTGATTATTCTCAAATTCTAATTGCTGTAGAGTCGTAAAAGCTGAAAGTTCCTAAATTACCACGGAGTTGCCCTTCATGAGCTACCCATCCTGCTAACTAGGAGGCTGATTAAATAATATGGAACTGTGTAATTTAAACTTTTCTGTCTGGTTTCTATTTTGCCTGATCACTTTTCAGGATTCCAAAAACCCGATTACCCTCGCCGGCGTCGCTCAACAAATCTGCGCCATTTCTCGCGCTTTTCGAAAATGGCGGCGCGCCTAAGAATAGCGAACTACGACATCTGTCATACGCGTCCCTCCGTGGCGCCCGTGCCATGTGATAATCTTTTCCCCGCCTATCACGTCGAGCTGAGCGGCAGAGCGAGCTCGTACACTCTTCGCGAGTTTGGATGGCCCTTGTACTAACATGAGCGCCGCGCGATGCAGTTATCGGGGCACTCGTTGCCGTCTCTGCAAGCCTCTGTGAGCTCCATTGGTCCCGAAGACTTAAGAAAAGCTAAATGCGAGCATCTAGCTATGTGTCCGATCCTGTTGCATCGTATTTGCCTGTAGCTGCGGAGCTGCACAGCGCACGCGCGTTCACGTGGGTGGAAAGATCAGTTACAAGTTTGTAAGTGTAAGATGTATACAAAACCGATTGTAGTCGCATAATTGAAAACATGGGATATGACAAATGCGTGTACGCATGCAGATGCCTACATGTACGCCGCCTATGTGCGCTTGGCTCATATTGTCTCGGTGCGGATGGGCCCTACTCCTGACCACGGACGATGCTTTACATTTTGGTAAGGTTGTTTTTTTCTTCTCGCCTCTTCCAATAACTGTTGCAAAAATTTAATACATCCCCGATAAAGATGTTATAAAGACATGGTTCGCATGAAAGGAGAAGAATTTCAGGCTGACTACGGCGTACGCAAGGAAGCACTCATCGTATATTAATAGTTACTTCAATCACGCAATATGTGGTTAAATTAGAGTTAAATGTAAATCGCACGTTGCCTGCCAACAATTGTGATGTTCAATGATTGAAACACACAATCAATAGGGCTGCGAGGGAAACATGATTTATGGTCGTGCTTCAGTGCAGACATGCACGGCGGGAACAATATGCTTAAGAGTTCAGTTGGCATGCTTTGTTTGACACCAAATTTTTGTTGAAATTAACGGTGCGGAGCTATGTTCACAAGTGTGAAACGTGCGCGGTGATTGTTCCAGGTACAACATGTGGCACCCGAGAAGCGGTCAGCTTAACCTGCTTCAGCGCGTGGCGAATGCGTCCACAACGCTGCTGTGGACACGTGAAGGACCGCAAGGGAAAACTTGGCAGCAGGGTCAAGTTACAGTGCAGTGCGACGAACCGCATCAGGTGGGCCGAGGCTCGTCTTTAGTTACTGATAGCACCGAATAACACACACTTCTACAGTCTAGCCTTACTCTGCAAAAATGAAAGCAGGCATATATATGCTGCGAACTTCTGCTAGAAGGAGCAGCAGGGCAAGGTAGTTCGTCCCACAATTGTTTATTCCAAATATGCCATATTATGGCACACATAAAAGAATGTTCAGGAATATCATGAATTGTGATCGGAACACAGACGAGGCTATAAAACGCTTTTATTTAATAAAGCGCTGTAATTATAATTCCTGGCGTGTGTTCTGATGTGTGCCGATAGTTCTCAAAACGCAGCATGCCCGAATAATCAAATCAAATATTTTACGCTTGCTATCATAGGAGGGTGGGAAATGACATGTTTATATAGTTCTACTAGTTTTGAGGATAATCCAGGGCTATATATTTTTCCATAGCGCTAGTGGATACATAGAGGTTTTATTTAACTGCAGGAATGAAACAAAATTTATCAGCAGGTAGAGCTTAAATCCTAGGGGTTAACCCTAGATTCTCATAAAAATATAAATAACTTGCATTTCTATGTATCTTACATTTATTGAAATAAAATTATCATATTTTTCAGCTCATATAATGACACTTTGTTAAGAAAGCACGGAAACAAGCTAGGGGATTGTGTTACTAAAAAAAAAAGATTTTTGTTTCGCTTTCGGCTGCGTACATCATTTTAAACACACCACGTAAATAGTTGAAAATAGCTTTCTGAGCAAAAGCTTGGTGATTTTTGGTGTAAATTTGCCTGATAACAGCAGAATCCTTCCCCACTGACTTCACAAACACTTTCTCAGGGACAACGGTATCTAAATTGCCCACATAAATTAAAAACAAAACTAGCTCTAGCACAAAACATTGCAGAACTCCTAAACTTCAATGGTGTGCCCTCAAAGAGGCTTTATTCATTTTTTTCCTATTCTTGTCTCTCTATATACAGTAGGCTTGAATCCACCAAATATTATTAAAAGGGCACCGATACATCACAAATGGTGCGCAAACGTCTGCCTTGCAGCACCCTATCAAAGCCTTTCTCAAGTAAAACCCAAATATATTTGTTTGTCCGGACATATCCAGAACATGAGCAGGTTCAGGAATAAACCACACTCTGAGTAGCTGTAGACAATGTTCGTCTGAACAGATTTTGTTTCGATACAAAGCTTGTGTTCCAACAGGAAACCACGTAAATATGTGATAACAATATACTTGCAAGAGAGAGAGAGAGAGAGAGAGAGAGAGAGAGGGGGGGAAAGGCAGGGATGTTAACCAGAAAGGATTCCGGTTGGCTACCCTGCACAGGGGAAGGGAATCAGGGGAATTAAAGAGGAAAGAGAGAAGTAACGGGAAATAATCACAGTCTGTCAATTAAAGCAGTCGCTCTCAAAAAGCGAAAGAGTGCCTTGTAAGCCTTGATGGCAGTTGACTGTTGTGGCCACGGACCGAGGATCTTGGCCTCTGTGAAAGGGCGAGGGTCCAGGCGGTCCAAAGCACATCGCAGCTTATGTCTTTCGGCTACAAAGGCAGGGCACTCACACAAGATATGGGTGATTGTCTCATCACAGGCGCAGTTCACACAAGAAGGGCTGTTTACCAAGAACTGCGTGTAAATGAAATCGGTAAATGTGAACAGGCAATTGATCTCCTTTTCTGTGCACAGAAACCACACATGCTCTGTTTCTAATGTAAATATAGTGGTCCAGTAGGTAATGGGAGCCTGAAATATGTAAAATTGCTGTTAATTCTATTGTGCATCGCCTTGAGAATGCATTCTGCAGACCGGCTGGATCTGTAGAGTTTTAATGTCATGCTATATCAACATAGACAGGAGATCTGGCCTGAATATTTTATGTATTTAAATGAGCGCTTTTATTTCTTTTTCGTGTTACCTTCTCAGCTATTCCTCAGCTATTTCAGCCCCAATCCTAAAAGTTTTTTCGCCAACTTTTTTATTGATTTCTTTCTCACATTAAGTCATCTTACGCCAAAAATTAAAGGAGTCAGACTTTACAAATTCTCATAAACTAGGCCAAAAAAATCACTTGACGCAGTCTCCACGTTTCCTCAAAGCTCAGTTATAATCTCGTTAAAAATGCCCTGTAACACGTTTTGAGCATCACGCATAAGCTCTCTCAATCGCATTTTTATGTTTTGTGGAACGTCTGAGTCAAATGATACACTTCTGCACGCAGCAGAGGATCCACAGCCGCGCTCGAAAGTTGCTCGCCCTTTCTGGCGACTTTTCCAACCTCGCGCCCCTTCCACTTGTCACGCCCCTGCGTGTGGCGATTAAGCGACGCCCATTGGTTAGATTCTTTCAGCGGTCATGCAGCAACCGTGGACGTGGCCACTCCGCCGCGTCGGCAACCCCCTAGTGGGGCCGAGTGATTAATGTCGGCAGAGGGACACCGACCTTTGAGCGTGCAAAAACTGACGAGAGGAAGGAGAAAGGCGCGGAGGCGCTGAAATTAAGACTTTTGAACCGAAAAGCTTCACTAGGCTAGTCAACACCGAGGCTAGCGTGGGCCCCGTCATCCGAAAAAGCCGCAGGTGCGCATGCGCGAACTGCGTGACGTCACAGGAGAGGCGCAGGTGGTCGGAGCCGCCGCTGCTGCGACTCTGCAAAAACCGCGTGACGTCACAGGAGAGGCGCATGCCGCCGCGGCTCTGCCGTTTGTCGCGGCGGAGAGGTGGGCGTTTCTGCCGTTTGGGTGAGCGTTACCGGCGGTGCCAGGCGTTTGAAGCGGTTTATGGGTGACAGCTGCAATCGCTTGCCTTTCTGCTCGAGTCTTGGGCTCGAATTCGTGTTCTGGTACGGTGCGTCCCTCCACCTGGAACTCCATGGGGAGGCCGGGCTCGCCGGCTTGGCGCGTTGGGGAGGTTGCCGTCAGGCTTATCGAGGTGGCGTTCCGCAGCTGCACAGAACCGGGCCAGAATGCAGGAAAGGATGAGTTCAGGTTCACACACCTGGACTTTCGTAGGTCCTTGGAGATGTTTGGCGCTTGCTTGAACAGTTGGTTGGCCGCTGTGACGAAAATTTCCGGGGAAACACACATTTAGCCGGAGCCCATGTGCAGAGCGTTCGACCCGCGTTGCCCCCTGGCGGCGAATCCGCGCCACCGCAGCTTTTCGCTTCGAGATATCCAGGCTTAACCTTAGCTAAGACCCAGCCAATTTTTTTACTGCACATAACTCGGGTTCTGCAAAACGCATTCAAGCAATCCTTGGTCGAGGATATTTGTGAATCACATTCCCTTCACATCTCAGTCGTACTACCACTTTAATGAAGAGTGTTGTAGGGCCGTTTTATTGCCAGTGGTGATGTTCCATGCCTCTTGCAAAAACTTATGAATCCATGCTGTTTTTCAATATGTCTGTGTGTTTGCTTCTTTCCTTATATGAGAAACTCTATTCTGCACGTAAGTGCAATTCTAATGCGCGCTCAACATGGAGGAATAGCTCAGTGCTGAAAGCAGGTGAGGGGCCTGCTAACAACTGTGAGTGCAAGCAGCTCCTATGCTTTTAATGTTACCACATTAAGTTTTAGAAGAGTATGCCTCGGAAACCAAAGTTACTTTTGAGAAGCGAATGCATAAAATAGTTACAACAGGTCCTCACAATTTTAAAGCTTTGAGTGGTTTGCATCCTGGCTGAAATTGGCGGAAACTTTTCGTGTCAAAGGGAATGAGACCTCTTCAAAGTGGAACGGACAATGCCAGATTGATGCCGGGGGCGGCTGCACCCCTCCCACAACCCTTCCCAGCCGTGACCGGTAGATTTGCGGTACGAAACCGGGAAACCTTCCTTATTTCGACAAAGAAAGTCCGGGAAATACGCTCGGCAAGTAGGACCGCCTGTCCCACGAGAAAGTCATAAATCCGTCTAGGGACATGCATATCCAAGATGTCTGGGTTGTGGACCTAGCTAAGATTTGTAACAGAGCGGCAAATGATTAGGACGGAGAGTAATTTCTATATTGTCACTGAATTATTTTTATAGCTTAAAATTTCTGTATCAGTTAAGCGAGTTTTGTCACCGCTCCGCTCTTTCAAATCACTGCTTTATTTTGTATCTGCGTACTTTTTCAGTTTGTTTTCGAGGCCAAAATCAGAAAATACTCTCCTGGAGTTATTGCAATTGACCACCTCGAGCTTACAGACGGCCAATGTGACACTGGAAAATGTACGTATTTTTCACTCGTGCAGCTCTAACGCAATTTTGAAAACCGTTATTCAAAGTGTTGAAGAATATCACGCCACTTGCAAAATACAGAACGTCAGGCTCGAAAAAAATGATGGGCTTTGGAAGTAGATAGGCATAACGCATAAATGTACATACTGTATGCAGGAGCTCACTTATTTTCAAACTTCTGGTGAAGTAGGGGTCGTTATTTAAAAACATGCAGTTTCTTAGGAGCAGTTCAGTAGCATCACACTGAGATCTATAATCGGCGCTGTTATCTCAGGGAATGTTGAAATGTTGCCGTGAGAATTAAAAAATGGTCTGCAGCGTGCTTCTTCGGGCCCATTTGGCAACACGGACGCATCCGCCACTGAGGCGCGTTCGTTCGGTGTTAGCTAAAGTGAAGGGAAGCAGTACTTAGCGGGAGGGATCTCTAATGCTGTGACACTGCTCTCTTAGAGGAGATCAAGCATCGCCCATGTTTATAACTTTTTGCCTGTGCCTTACTCTCCTTTTTTTCTGTTCTACTCGTGGCAGTGTGTACGTTTGACTCCGGCACTTGCGGCTGGCAGCTCCACAACTGGGAAGTGACACAGGGCAACAACTTGATGCTGCCGGCTACTGATCACGGTAGCGGAGGACCTTCTGGTGAGATACAATGCTAACGTAAAGGAATACGTTCTCTTTTTCTTACTTAACGCCATCGAACGCATGAGGTCTGAGCCCATTTTTGGGAGCACCGTTAAACACTGGTGTTGCCTGTATACATCCAGAGCAAAACTAAACTAAGTACCACTTACTAGCCTGATGTTTTGACCCATATACAGGAATCATCATCGCCGCTTTGGCTGGCAGTCTACTCTTAGCTGCAGGAATTTTTGAGGACACATTTTGTCCATACAGTCAAATATTTTTGTGGCAATTAGGAGTCAGCGAACAATTTTGTCCAGGCAGCTTTTGAGGCGATGCCTGGCAGATGCATGCGACAGGGCTAGCGAAGTAAGAAAACGGATAATTTGTGACAATACTCGGCCTTTATGCTGGAGAAAAATGGTCAACGCGTGCTGCACGAAACTGGCTTCAGCTTATTGTCGTCGTGTTTTCCCGGGTCCAGAGAACAAACCGAAATAGTGCAGTAGAGAATCAGGTGCGGATTATTACTTCTAACGCGTTCGAAGGATGTTGTTCATTTTTATGTCGCACATTTTTATGGCCTCTATGCAGTAACGATACAACGGCGATAGGAATGGTGTTTTGCAAGCTTGGAAATACCGTTTCAGTTTCTTTTTACCTGCCCACACTACTTTCTACGTAGCAGACAAGGGAACGGAAAGAGCTGCTCTTTATGACGTAAATAACCGACGCCAACAGTCACTGAAACCAAATAACTTAGGGATGCCTTTTTTTATTATAAATTTTCTAGTTCTTATCAACGGCAGATTAATAAAAGGCAGAAGAAAAAACAAGCACATGCTGGCGGCGGAATCCAATTGGACGACCTCCGAATTTCGCGTCCGGTGCTCTACCAACTGTGCTACGGCGGCGGCTGTCCAACCTCCTGCTTTCGGAGATATATATATGTAGCGTAAGGGAACCTTGAGAGTGTTCACCAGCGCCACCCTCGCCCACAGTGGCGGACGTAGTACGCCATGTACTACCGCCTCCGTCCAGTTCGACCTTATCCTGGACACACCTCATTATGCGAACCCGCCACATGAGTCCATGGGATGGAGGGTCCTGCAAAAATTGTGCAACCCCTCCTCAGTTCACCTCCGTAGTCATGGACCGCAGATTGTATACTAATAAGATCGCAGTAGGCATGGCTTCAGTCTCAGTTCTAAATAAAACCAAACGTTGGTGGCTGAGGCTGCATTCTATATATTAAGTACTTGATGCAAGGTTTGTTGGCTCATGCTACAAACTTTTTAACGGCGCAAAAAGGCACACACACAGGAAAAGATATAAAGAAACGGACAGTAAGAGCGCCATATATTTGCTAATATAATTCTATATTTTAAGACTTCCTCTGAGCACATTATCCCCATACTAACTCTAGTGAAACAAGCTGGAGCCACCACCAGCGTGCTACTGCCTTTTTTACTGGCCGTCATTAGAGCGGAGGCAGGCTGTTTATCTCCTTCTGTACGATGCCAAGATTCAAAAAACAACAGTAGCTATTTTTCTTTAGCCTTGAGTCGAATTATTATGCGAAGCATATTACAATAGGTAACCCAAGCCCTTCGTGACGGTTACACGCCGTGCACACCACGTGACACAATGACGTCACGACAGATGAGAGACGGGGCTACAACTCGTGCCGTCGCTGCGGTTGCACGCCGTGCAGACCACGTGGTATGGTGACGTCACACCACGTGACACAATGACTTCACGACAGATGAGAGACGGGGCTCCAACTTGTGCCGTCGCTGCGGTTGCACGTCGTGTGAATCACGTGGTATGGTGACGTCACACTCCCGCGCATTTCGAACGCGCGTTCACACTCGGTGTAGGTGAAACGCTCGCTCCACCGGGCAGGCGGACGCGGCTTCCGTGGCAATCCAGGCGCTCACCCAACGCGCGTCTCGGGGTTAGTCCGCGTTCCGCTGTAGCCATGCCGTTGTCTTCCCCCACGACGAAGGCTTCTAGTGGTTGTATTAAAATGACCAAGTATTCAACCAAGGAAAGCCATGTATTACCAAGCCTAGCCATCAATATGCTTCGCATCTGACTAGGCTTAACCTTAGCTAAGCCTCAGCCATTTTTTTGTTCTGGAAGGAAAACTTTCAAGTTTCCATTTTGCAGGAAGCTTTGCTTTGGCGAAGTCTCCCAGTGGCCGCATGGTGAGCCCTCAAGGATGGCACGGCACATCTCAGCCCAAGTGCCTCCGATTCTGGTTCTTCGTCGCTGGTGGCACAACCGAAACGCTGAATGTCACTCGGGTGCTGAATGAGGGCCAGGAGGAGTCTCTATGGTTCGCAACAGCAGCTGAAGCGAGCACGCAGCGCTGGTACTCGGCTGCTGTCGACTTGGCTTCCTACCAAGGGGATGTCACAGTGAGTCTTTCATACCGCCTATATTAAATGCTATCCACATAACCTAGAAAACGCAGGCTTCACTATGTTTCCTGGCTGAAACAGGTAGAGAACAGGCATCGCACTGGCCACTGTCCTAGACAAGCCTTTGTATAAGAGAGCAGATCTTCAGTGACGAATCCATGAATCATTACGCAACTTTTTTTTTCTGGTTGTTCCCCCTCCCCATCGTATGCTACGGTGGTTATATATTCATTGTTAGCGGTTATTGATTGACCCAAACTTACAGCGACGTTCCTCTCTAATATTTATTTCAAGAAATGCTTCAGCGCGGCAGACAAGGACAAAACGTAGAAAAAACACCACAGAGCGCCAACTAACAACTGATTTTATTGAAACCCGCGTCAACGAATATATGCTTAGCCCTCATCAACGACAAAAAAGAAAAAAGATAACATGCAGTGCAGAGAGCATTAGGCACAAAATGATTAGCACCCATGGCACGTGTGACACAAGCGAAAATCGTCATGCCCCAAATCTAATCATTCTGATAGGAATTCTAATTCTCTCTTGAGAAGCGTCACAGATGGATTGCTCACGCATGTGTTTGTCCCCGAACGAAGGATGACTGCTCCTTCAAAAATTTCTCTTTGAAGCTTGCCTTTTCTGCGGTCTAAAATAACTGTACCACTGAAGAGCGGGAAACAGCCGCATTCTTTGCAGTGTATGGCCAATTATATGTATATGCACATGTATGACTATATGTATGACCACTATATGACCACTATATGTAACTATATTTATGACCAACTGGCCTACAAAACAACCCTTCTACTCTAATATTTATCTCACGCTGATTCCCAGTGTTCCCGTCATACTCATTCATTCTTGGAGTTTTGCGAACCCCAAGCGACGGTAGGGACCCTTTAACGCCATCGCGTCTCACTCTTAAGGTGAACTTAACTGTCCTTCATGTTTTCGTGCCGATGGAATACAACTCAGTGCCGGCGGGACGAGAAAAAATAGTAAACACACCTAAACTGCAATTTGCTTTGCATGCTCCATCTAGCGCCGATTCCTACACAAGATGCTGAGCGCTATTGACTGAGCGAGCAGTGTCGAATAATTCATGATGCGAATGCTGATCGTGAAGCGCTGCGGCAGAGAAGGAACTGCAGCTCGCCGCTAACAAGTAACGGCGTGAATTAGGCGCGAGAACTTCTGATAGAGCGCTGATAGAGAGTCACCAGACCTGTGCCGGTGATCCATCACCAGCTTGCGAAATTTAATCACTAGAACTGAAAGAAGCAGCTCTGAATTGCGCCTTTTCTAGTCTTCAGATCTTTCGCCTTAGGAGCGCACAGTGTCTTGAAGAGTAACGAAGAGTGGAGGAAGGGGGTTCTTATCACACCAATGTCGGACATCCGAAGTAGCATTTTAATTCACTTAATGTCAACACTTCTGCTTTTGCTTGATAGCAGTGACACGATGGCTCATACTTTAGGAAGGTATCGAATTGAGCACACGTAAATCGCCTTTTACTATCACATTGCTACGATCACGAGCAGGCAGAAATGCGAAAATTTAATTGAAATAACCAATAGTATTTCGCAGTCTTCACCTCTAAGCAAGAATACAAAACAATCTGGGGTCAAAAATTATTACACTGGAAGCCGCCATCAAGAGGAACAAACGCAGCAGTCTGCAATCTGTTCAGCCACTAAGAGGACTTTTTGGTGTATCCTCTGATTTCGCTGCTGGCTTAAGTTGGGGAATGTTATTGAATATATTATGTGCGGATATGGGCTACGTTATGTAGTTACGCGATGCTGTGCAAACAAAAAAAACAAAATTTTATTCCATTTAGGAGTTCGATGGGCTCTGTTTAAACTCAAAGAAGCCGCATACACATACAAGTGGCCTCATCACAAGCACCACGCTATAGCGGAAAAGCTGCGCTAAGGTTTCATTCTGTTTCTCCTGCTACACACCAGTCCAGCACTGTGGAGAAGGCTGCCCATTAATGGACGCAACAATCTATTCGGCAACAATCGCAACCAAGTCATCATTGTGAATTGCTTGGTCTTCGTGCTCTATTTTATTTGAAAATGAAAAAATAGGAGGCGAACTAAGATGTTAAATCATGTTAGACAATCAACTTATGTTAAAATTTGGCAGTTAATATTTACGGCAATATAGGTCGGTCGCCCACAGAAGTATTAGGCGCTTCGCGAACGCAGGCATCCCTCCTTCGAATGACTATTTAAGATGTTTCAGTACGAGCGCGATATTACAGGGATGACACCGCATAAAATTAATCCTATATATCAGTATGAACCCGCGTATCCTTTATTAGTTTTATCAGTTTACGCCTAAGAATCTTGGTAATTATGAACGCTGGCGTTCAAAAATTACCGAAGGCACTTTGGAAATTCTAAAGTGCACTTGCAGAAAGCCTTGTGGTCAACCCACTGCCGCTTCCCCGAGCCGCTTGGCGCGGAATCACTGGGCCGCTTGGGAGCCATGCGTCTCACTCAATCGACTGCAACAATACGTCCGGCGAAGGAGCGGCGGTGCAGCTGCCACCACCGACGCGCGCGCGCTCGTTCTACAGCTACTGTGTGACGTCACGGTTGCTATGCACAGATGCACCCCCCACCGGCGCGTCGGTTGCTAACGTGGGGAGGAGGTTGCACCGCTGCGCGGAGGAGAGGCCACAGTTGGCACGATTCCAGCGCACAGACGGACACTGCGACCACGGACGGACACCGCGAGCATGAACCATTAAAGGCTTTCGCCTTAAAATGTGGAATCTCAGCTCGTTAATTTTTTGCTATCGACAAAAATGCAATTCGATTCCCTTTTTTTTCGTCTGCACAGACGGTGTTCGAGGGAATAACGTCCGGTGAGCCAGGCACTGCAGTCGCCGTTGACGATATCGCCCTAGGCGACGCAGCTTGCCCTCCATCTGGGAGCTGCTCCTTCGAAGAGGATATGTGCAACTGGTACAACGACAAGGAACTCACCTACGCGCAGTGGTACCGCAGCCAAGGACCAACCGTCTCGCAGTCAACGGGTCTCGACAAAGACCATACTTTGGGCACAGCTGAAGGTGAGACACGGCTAGTTTCGTGATCCGGAGTAAAGGTCTGTTTGTCGGGAGTTCAGCTCCGTGCGCACACAATGCCTTAGCTGTCAAACATTTAGCTAAACAGTACGGTGAAATAAATGCCTCTAAACTGAGTCTAAAGTTTATATTCGCCGTGCGGGCGTAGTGGTTGTTGTGTTCGGACTTTCAGCCCACTGTCGTGAGATCAATTCCTTGCCGTGGCGGGTGCATTTTGATGGAGACGAAACGGAAAGTAGCTTTACACCGCCCGTTGTCCTGCATGTTCAAGTACACAAGGTGGCTGAAATTAGTGTGGAGTCTTCCACTACTGCGTTCCTTAAAACACATGTAAAGTTTCGGGGCGTTGAACCCGCAAACCACTGCCAATATTATGTACAAAAGAATTTTCTCAGTTTTAGCCCCGTTCATTTCCCCGAATATTCTATTAAATAGGCCAGTTTTGCAGCCAGCATATACACAAAGGCGGATTATAGCGAAGGCGAGAAATGGTTTACCTTACAAAGTTCTGCCGTCTGCACAACCCAGAGCACCCGTGCCTGCATCAAAGACCACCAGCTTTGTTGAAAGTAGTGCTTCTGCTCTTCTGGTCACTATCGTGATGATGCGCTGGAAGCAACTTAAAATTATGCGCCAGCTTGCCCAACACCATATTATAAGTTTGAGAAGAAATTATAAAAAGATTTTTTTTGTGGCGCTCAATAATTTTTTCTATTCATTGGCATATGCTCTGCCTATCATAAGGTTCTTGGCCTCCAAAGCGCACTGATTGATTTGACTGCTTTCCTCTGTTTTGCATTTATATGAATCATCTTGCTGTTTCAATGTCTTCTATTGTACGCTGTGGTCCTTTTTCACGCATGAAATAGGTAAAAAAGCGTGCTACACTCTGAAATCGGTAGCGTGATGATCTCTCAACTTAGATCCGTGTAAACTCCTTGCCAAAATCATTGGCAGATTGTTTTCTTTCGACTTTAATTAGATTCCTGGGGCGGATTCGTAAGATTTTGGAAGTGCTTCATTGTGAAGCCGTAACGTGCTTGGCTTTGGAATGCAGGGCTAGAAAGTGTAGGGCTAGAAAGTGCGGCAAACCAATGCGCATGTCGCGAGAATGTGCCAAAATCATAACTGCACCTTGTTTAATCTGGCATATGCTTAAAAGTTTCGATAGTCATCGTCACCATTATAAGCCGATTGACTACAACTTTCTCAGAAGGTTAATAAATAAATCAACGCAAAATTGATATAAAGATTCAAAAAGACGGGAAAATACGATGGTGACCTAAGTTGCCCTGCTCGCTGCCCCATGGGAAGAGACGCTTATGCAGTGCACAAAGGCAGACATATAATGCATATGAAAAGTACAGCTTGAGACAAAAAGAAACATTCAATCCCCGCCAAAACTTTTAAATTACGAGTTAGGCTTGGGTTACTTAGTTTTCTGATTACCATTTATTTATATATGGGATGCAATTTTCAGCGATACATTTTCGCTTTTGCATGAAATGAGACTGAGATACTGCTAACCTTGGAATACCAAGAAGTTGGCCTGATGCTAAGCATCTGGACCAGATGGGCAGAAGCTGCCGAACGGGGAACACCGCTTCAGGCTTGCATACGAAGAAGGCCAGCTTCAGCTTGGACAAGAAGATCTCGAAGCACAGGGTGGAAAATGGTATAGTTGGTTGTACATACAAAAGGATTTAATATGCTACCACCAGGAAACCAGAAATAAATCAAAAACAAAACTACAAGACCAACGAACCGGCCTATTGGGTTTTGTTTTTGTGCTGTGTGTATTTTCTTAGTGCTAGCGCATTAAATCCTCCAGAAATGGAACAACCTTTAGAGGTAGATTGTGCAGTGGTGGGTTACTTGTTTGGATCACCCCAGGATTTGTTTGCGCCACATGGAATAAGGGATGGTAGAGAGAGGGTGCGGTAGATGGTCCTTGGCGATCACAAAATGAACAAGGGAGGGGAAAACCTCAGTTTGCTAGAGCCAACGTTTCGACAAGGGGACTTGTCTTCGTCTGGGCAAAGCGTTCATCATCGGCAGGGATTATATAGGGCCTTCGCTCCGAGGAGGAAGGCCCCGGGGGGTGGGGAAGGAAAGTGGTGTGGGAGGGGATGCGTGTCAGGAAGGGGAGGGAGGTGAATCATCATTCGCTAGGCTGCAATAGTGCAACAACCTATATCCGGGGGGTATGCAATGAACAAAAGGCTTTGAAGGGGCTGCGACGGGGGGGGGGAGGCGCTGGGTGAACCTGCAAAACTCAGATAAAAGGATTAGTCAGCGTGGTACAGGGAAATGATAACAAGGGGAAAAAAAAAGGGGGGGGGGGGCTGGCACTGGAAGGAGAAAGGAAGGGGGGCATTTCCAAGGAAGGACTAGGCAGGGGGGGGGGGGGGGGAATGGCTTGTGTTCAGAGAAAGCCAAAAAGTGGGGGCAGAGGGGGTAACAGGAGTGTCATGGTTTCCGAGAACTGGTAGCAGGGGATTAGAAGAAAAAGAAAAAAAAAAGGAAAAAAAAGTGAACAAAGGAAGAGGGTGACAAGGCCGGAAATGGGGTGGAAGATATGACTTGGGAAGGGTGCAAGGAGCGACAATATACTTATGTGAGGTTCTAGGAAATAGTCTGACCACGTGCAAGACATTTGTTAATTTAAAATTATGCTGACCCTGGAATGTACCTGAGAGATTCCAGGTTTCCTCTGGACATGTTGATCCCTGTTGGTTGCAGTGTTTTAAATTTGTGGATTAGGAATGCTTCTCTGTATTTTCTGTCCCTAGTCGATTTGAAGCCTGACTGAAGAATGAACAATTTGAGTTCGTCGAATTTGTGATGGCGTTGATTAAAATGGGTCGACACTGCCTTCTGTTCATTCCGTGTTGTGTCAGCCCGGTGCCCGTTTAATCTGGCACTCATTGTTTGTCCGGTTTCTCCGATATATTGTTTCTGGCAGTAGGAGCACTGGAGCATGTAGATAATATTGGACGATGTGCAGTCAAAACTGGTCTTTATATCGAAACTGAAATCGCTTGCCGTACTTTTAACCGTAGTGTCCCTTTGTAAATGTTTGCATGTCTTGCATCTGGGTCGAGAGCATGAAGTTACTGTCGGTGGTGGTTTCTTACCGAGCCTAGCATGCACCAGGATGTCCCTCAGGTTTGTGTTGCGTCTGTATGTTACCCTTGGTGCGTCGGGAAATATTTTCTTGAGACGGTCGTTACCCGTTAAAATGGGGTGGTATTTCCGCAGGATATTGTTTTGTTTGGAAGCGCGTTTGAGTATTTCGTTATAAGTGCAGGAGGTCGTTGACTGTTAGCTTTTGTTCGTTTTTTAAGAACTACATCTCGTTTCAAAGTGGTTGCTCGTTGGAACGCATTATTAAGGGTTGTCTGTGGATGGTTTCTGGTGATTAGTGTGTTTTTTAGCGAGTGGAGGTGTTTCAGGTAGTCATCGTCGTCATTGGCACATGTAGCGTTGATAGGTGATAGTCAATACAAGCACATCCACAATCACTTTCCTCCCGGAGAACATGCAACATACATTAGGTTTCAGAGCGGCGCCAAAACCAATGACATAAGGAAACTGATAGCCGCTGCACCACAGAACATCACGCACTTCGTCATTCACTGCGGGACTAATGACCTGAAACACAGCAGTGCGGAACAGACCATTGAGGCCATGAATACACTGGTACACGAGGTCCATGCCAACAGACCAAACACGAAACTGCACTTGACAACCGTGCTTCCTAGGGTAGTCAACTTGCACCACAGACACATGCCACAATTCCGCCAACTCGCAGCTCACGCAGAGGACTCGTTTAAGCTCAACAATTTTTTGCTGGACATGGAACATTACCAAAAAGACGTTGAAATCATCCACCACGCTCAGATCCATCATGACCCCGAGGCACTCCTGGCCAGAGATGGACTTCACCCTAATTTTTTTGGCGTCCAAGTAATGGCAGACAACATAAAGTACCGGCTGAGAAACACATTTAGGCGGACGCTACAGCCCACTCATGCTCCCTCTCCCACTCTGGCCAACACTCAACAACAGACCACCCACAAAAGAGACAACACCCCTGAACGAACACAGCCTGCCCCCGCTAGGACCCAGGACACCTCCACACAGTTCACTCCAGAGACTCACGACGCTGGCACACAGACGGTAACCGTGGATCCCACACCAGCGGAACAGCACGTAGGAATCACACCGAAAGTAGCCACTAAACAACAAAGCGACCACTTCACACAGACACCTAAGCGATTAGTGACGCACACTAGCACCCAGATTGTCACCGACGCGGACCTCGACACCGATACGACCCCCAAACAGAAGTCCCCTAAACACACAACACCCGTCAAGAGGTCCACTCGGCACAAGCGCAGATGACTCACATCTGGCAGCACCAATCGCCCCGAACCCAAAAGACGAAATTTCCTGGTCGCCAGAAAAATAGCCACTAAACAAACTAACTACCGATTCCACCTACACACTTACAAATCCTACTCGCAGCGCAGGACAATACCCAAAGGACTTCGAGTTAATGTTAGGTGCTCCCTCGGTGCGCTCAGGCCTGAACTCCTCGCTCGATGGGAAAAGGTTTCAAATGACGCATCCCTTTCATTCATAGCTATTTTAAAAGAACATTGTCAAGAGCAGTTAAATTCCCTCGATGATCAACTTAGTAAGATAGAACTAAATTCGGGCGAAAGCCAGGCACTAGCAGATTTTGTAGCCAGAAAGGAACGCAAGCTGCACGATAAACAGCAGCATAAACAAATTAGAGATAAATTTCCGCTAGATACGAATACATCTGGACAGTTTAACAACCGCCCTCCAATTTCGATACAGACAAAAGATGCGTATTTTCCGCCGCAGGACACTGACAGCAACATTGTCGATATTTCCAAATCCCTAAGTGATAGCGACAAACGGATTCTGAAGCATGGCCTTACATTTTGTCCAACTAACAATAATTTTAACGAGTATGAACTTCACAGAGACCTCACAGAATTTGCGCGAAGATTGCGAATTAAGGAATTCTTTGCCGAAAAAGCAAACACCCCAATTACTAACCTAGCTCTTTCCTGTAACACGTGGTCAACACGTCCTCACCCTACTGCAGTAACCAGCCTTAATCCCATCCCTCTCAAAGCCGAAAGCACGTGGACGCCGGAAGCGCAGCAGAGTCCCGAATTAGACTTGTACATTAAATCTGTCTCGAAAGAAATTATAGACCAAACAAAGCAAGCTCGAAAACGCAGAAACGTTACCCCAACGGAACAGGCTACTCTGAACCACTTAGCTTCTAGAACCGATATAGTCATTAAACCTGCAGACAAAGGAGGTAGCATAGTTATCCTGCCAGCCGAAAAATACAAGAAAGAAGCTTTTAGGCAACTTAACAACCCTTGTCATTATAGGAAATTAGTTTCAGATCCCACTTCAGAGTTCTGCAAATTGATTCTGAACAAACTGGCAAACTTACTATCAAGAGAACTAATCACGCAGTCCGATTACCACTTCTTAAATCCGCTAAACAAACAGGCAGGACGCTTTTACCTACTTCCCAAAATCCATAAGGTTTCCGCAGAAGACTTGTTTACCGCAGATATCCCCGGCAGACCTATCGTTTCAAACAATAACACGCCCACAGAGAACTTATCAATTTTCCTGAACAACTATCTTGCAGATATTCCCACCCACCTCCCTTCCTTTGTCGAGGATACACCGCACTTTCTCCGCATAATAGAGTCTCTGAATGACGCTTCCATTATCCCAGCAGATAGCATACTTGTCACACTTGACGTCGCCGCTTTGTACACAAATATTCCCATTAATGAAGGTATCGACGCACTCTTAAAAATTCTAACTCAAAGTCCTCACCCGCACGAAACTGAAGTGTACCTCACGCTACTTGAATTGGTACTAACACTCAACTACTTTGAATTCAATTCTTCTTACTACCTTCAAGTATTTGGAACAAGCATGGGCACTCCCTTCGCACCCACCTACGCGAACATTTTTATGGGGCTACTAGAATCTAAACTTCTAAATTCATTTCTAAAAAAACCACTCATATACCTGCGGTACATAGACGATATTTTCATGATATGGGAGCATGGGGCTGAGACCCTGAAGGCATTCGTCACACATTTCAATTCATTCCACCCCAGCATTAAATTCACCTTCAACTCCTCGAAAACGCAAGTCAATTTCCTTGACACCACTGTCCATTTAGAAAATAGCAAGCTCAAAACCACACTTTACAGGAAGCCTACTGACCGACAACAATACTTAGATTTCACTAGCCATCATCCAAGACACTGCAAACAAGGTATATTCGTAGGACAGGCAACGAGACTAAGAAGAATATGTAGCGACGACGATGACTACCTGAAACACCTCCACTCGCTAAAAAACACACTAATCACCAGAAACCATCCACAGACAACCCTTAATAATGCGTTCCAACGAGCAACCACTTTGAAACGAGATGTAGTTCTTAAAAAACGAACAAAAGCTAACAGTCAACGACCTCCTGCACTTATAACGAAATACTCAAACGCGCTTCCAAACATAAACAATATCCTGCGGAAATACCACCCCATTTTAACGGGTAACGACCGTCTCAAGAAAATATTTCCCGACGCACCAAGGGTAACATACAGACGCAACACAAACCTGAGGGACATCCTGGTGCATGCTAGGCTCGGTAAGAAACCACCACCGACAGTAACTTCATGCTCTCGACCCAGATGCAAGACATGCAAACATTTACAAAGGGACACTACTGTTAAAAGTACGGCAAGCGATTTCAGTTTCGATATAAAGACCAGTTTTGACTGCACATCGTCCAATATTATCTACATGCTCCAGTGCTCCTACTGCCAGAAACAATATATCGGAGAAACCGGACAAACAATGAGTGCCAGATTAAACGGGCACCGGGCTGACACAACACGGAATGAACAGAAGGCAGTGTCGACCCATTTTAATCAACGCCATCACAAATTCGACGAACTCAAATTGTTCATTCTTCAGTCAGGCTTCAAATCGACTAGGGACAGAAAATACAGAGAAGCATTCCTAATCCACAAATTTAAAACACTGCAACCAACAGGGATCAACATGTCCAGAGGAAACCTGGAATCTCTCTGGTACATTCCAGGGTCAGCATAATTTTATATTAACAAATGTCTTGCACGTGGTCAGACTATTTCCTAGAACCTCACATAAGTATATTGTCGCTCCTTGCACCCTTCCCAAGTCATATCTTCCACCCCATTTCCGGCCTTGTCACCCTCTTCCTTTGTTCACTTTTTTTTCCTTTTTTTTCTTTTTCTTCTAATCCCCTGCTACCAGTTCTCGGAAACCATGACACTCCTGTTACCCCCCTCTGCCCCCACTTTTTGGCTTTCTCTGAACACAAGCCATTCCCCCCCCCCCCCTGCCTAGTCCTTCCTTGGAAATGCCCCCCTTCCTTTCTCCTTCCAGTGCCAGCCCCCCCCCCCTTTTTTTTCCCCTTGTTATCATTTCCCTGTACCACGCTGACTAATCCTTTTATCTGAGTTTTGCAGGTTCACCCAGCGCCTCCCCCCCCCCCCCCCCCGTCGCAGCCCCTTCAAAGCCTTTTGTTCATTGCATACCCCCCGGATATAGGTTGTTGCACTATTGCAGCCTAGCGAATGATGATTCACCTCCCTCCCCTTCCTGACACGCATCCCCTCCCACACCACTTTCCTTCCCCACCCCCGGGGCCTTCCTCCTCGGAGCGAAGGCCCTATATAATCCCTGCCGATGATGAACGCTTTGCCCAGACGAAGACAAGTCCCCTTGTCGAAACGTTGGCTCTAGCAAACTGAGGTTTTCCCCTCCCTTGTTCATTTTGTGATGGAATAAGGGAGTAATTACTTATTACCGTCTACCGAAGCGCAGCCAAATAATTACAAAGGAATGATACAGAGCTTTCACGGAAGCCTCACAGTTCCTGAAATCTTTGTCCTGGTACAGGGCTCAAATCTGGAACACATTTCAGTTGCAATACCGTTATACATTTCGCTTAATCGGAGGCCAGATACCCCAAATGGTTTTTGCGACTTGCAGTAAGCATGAGCACACCGCAGTATAACTCTTTTCATAGTTGCGCAATAAATATGATATAGCGGCATGTTATTCCTGTGTCAAACTGAGATTTCTTTATCTTTTATTTTCTAGGATACTACCTGCTTTTGGATGCCGAAGACCTCGCTGACAACCGCCTTGCAAGCCTTAAAAGCCAGACCCTCACTTATGGTCCCTCGGCCTGCTTTAGGCTCTATTATCATATGAAAAAAGGATGTAAGTTATGAGTTCCTCTAAGAGTTGCAACAAATAGCAGCACATAAAAACAAAAAAGAGTGGTATGATGATGTTCATAAGTACATGTTCGCCAGTAAATATTGTTTTCTTCTCTAGCTTGATGTGAAAGATGTTCGGCACACATGATCACGTCAGCAAGATATCATTGCCAGAGCATCTTACAGGTGACAAGCTTTAGCTTCTTGGAAATGACAAGATTAAGGAGGGGCTGGAGGAAGACAAGCTTCAGTATACTTGCCAAAATTTTGCATTTCGATCAAGACCAAAAATGTTTTTTTTTGTATTTCATACATTGACAAATTAGCATTCAGACGCCAGGGCTTTCTCGAAACAACCAACATCTATCGAGCAGGAACAGATCCGGAAATGTGGTGCTTATTCGTGCGAAAGTTATCGAGTGGGAAGCTTTAAAAATATGTGTTTCCAAGTATTCCGCCCCAAAACACTGAGGGCATCCTCTCAGGAATTGACTGAGGCCTAGAGTGAACTGGTCTTTATGAGAATCATATTACAGTTGTCATGCTTGGCTTGGCTCATCGTTTATCGATTGGCGATCACAACTGCAATGGATGCATTTCAAACCCCTGCCGCCTTATCGATATCTCCTCGTCAGCAGGATACATTAGGCTTCGGAATGTTTAGATTCCGTGTTTTGCACGCAATAACTGGGCACTGACACCCAATAAAGCTTCACATAATTTAGCGTAATAGTGTTCAAGTATTCTCTTAGGGGCTGCTTGGTCGATAAGTGTAATGTATACAGTGATATCTTAGACGTCTATTCTGCCGTAAAGAGCAATGTAACACTAAACTCTGGGCCCGGAATTGTTGTAGCAGATTAAAATTGAAACATGCATGCTGCACGCATTGTGAGATGAATAATCATTACGTGACACGAACAAAAGCAGCTTTAAAGAGATCTTACTTGATGCAGGCGATTACAACGACTGCGCGAGAAACTTTCAAAAACAAACTGACAGTACAGGCAATGACCAGAATACAGGGCAAATTGAAACCTATGTTCGGCGGGCTAATCTAATATTTAAATATATATGTGGAATATAACGAATAGATGAAGGAAAAAGGGCCGCTAATGCTTGCCCAAGGGAACCATACGGGCCACAGTATAGTCAGTGCAGTGCGTAAGCCGCATTTCGCTATTGCATGTTTCTTCTTCAAGCGGCTGTAAAACTACGTTTCGATATGACTAAAATTCTCTAAAATGCAAAACGCTGCGGTTATTTATCACGCTCTGGAAGATAAATGCCTGTCGTTAGCATTGGGAGGATGCCGATGCTCCCTTTTATTTAATCAGCGCTTCATGCCGTAATAGACTGCACTCTGGCCTTGATTGCATCGATGCCGAAAGATAGCTGATCAATTTTTATTTCACTTTCTCTACCTTGAGCACGTTCAGAGGTAATTTTTCAGCGCAGTTCACGCAGCAAACTAGCCAACGGCAGGAGACATGGTCATGTTCCTGTTTTAAGGATAGGTAACCAGTCACAGAGAACGTAGAAGCGGGAACTTTATTTGACCAGAACTTATTTAACTTTTCCAGATGGAGCCGCTGTTCATATTTTACTTCCTCTTCAGTAAAAAAAAATCAATAAAACTATATATTCAAAAGGTATCCTATAATAAACTTTTTTTTATCCCTGAAGGAGAAACCAGTGATTGCATTCTTGTACTATGGATTGGTCAGCGATGCGTTATGAATGGTTTTGTTAATATTCGTCGTACCAATGTTTTTCTTAGAAGCCTACAAGGGCGTAATATAGTGTTATTGCGTTTCTGTTCCTCAGCAAGCGCATCACTGGGTGTCACATTTGTGGACGCTACCGGAGCTCCAGCCGGCAATTCCACGACAGTGTCGGCTACCAGTCCCACGGGTTGGACGTTGCTTGCTGTTGAACACAATGACCTTCCTTCACGATTCGCCGTGAGTAACTGCGTCCACGTTGAATAAAAAGTTATGTAGATATATTATAAGTTCATAGTCTAAAATCGAACCAATCCCTTATTATAGTATTAGGACGCTTCACATTGTGAATGAGAAACGTATGGCTCATAGAAACAATTTATTTCCAGATTAAAACGTCTGTTAATTGTGTGCTGAAACAGGGCTTATGTACACCAGGCTTCGATGATGGTCATTTTGTGCTCCTCCCACCGCCAGGAAAACAAAAAGTCATTATATCGCAAAACCATATTTCATTCCTGTAATAATTGTTTGACCTGTGTCTTTAATCGTTCAGCATTAAAGGCCTATATTCATTCTGAACAGAGCGGATGGCGAAATACATGTTTCTTTAACATCTACGCGCAGTTTTATTTTTTATGCTCAGCGGTGCTCACAAAATCTATGACTTCCCTCTCTAACGACAGTGTTTTTTATCTGTAGTGTATTTTACAAGGAATATGCCGAAAGCTATGCTTCCAAGTCATGGTGCGCAAACATGCCCACAAAAAATTGCAACCGACTGACCTCTGAGAAAATTTAAAAGAAAGCATGTTTGGTAGCACCTACTCTTATCCTGCATTCACTGTACAATATTCATTATCTGATATAATCTCAACTATAACCAATTTTTAACTTTTCTGCGAAATCTTTCACCAATGTCATATTATTCAGATTATAATCACGGGCAAGACAGGCGAGATCGGCAAGGTTCCAACTGATGTGGCCATTGATGATATCGACGTACGCCCTGGGAGATGCAATAGTGCCCCACCTGTGACAACCTCACCACCGCCAGGTATGCACGCGTGACGCGTTTAGATAAAGTTGACGTTCTTAGTCTAGCAGAATAAAAAAAAATTATTTTTTCTTTCGAAATTCAATATTTTGCGCATGGTTCACTGTTTAAAACAGGAGGAAAGCCCTCATTGTGCAAGAACTTCGGTCACTAGATGCTATACTTAACCGCTTGAAGTTCCAGGTCATTTGCTGTTCGCTGCTTATAAACATGAGCCCGGCGGTGTCGGTCCGTTAAACAAGCAGAACCTCAAAAGCCAGCGTTAAGGACGTTTGCATATACTATTTCCTGGCGTTTCGTGATATATACAATCCCCAGCATTCAATCTAGGTAACAGAGCATGGCACCGTTGGCAGCGATTGGTGTTTGAATTTCAGATTTTAGGAAAACCGCCAATCCATCTCGGAAAACCTGCATGAACCCCATCGAGGGAGTGGCTTTGAGTTTATGAATAGCGTGTGGCTGGTTAACTAAGCACTATAGTCCCATCCTACGGTTTCTGAAGTTGGCCCCTTTTAGCGCTGTTATATGTAGCTGAAAGGATGTAACCTTTAAAGCTTTACTCGGTCCGCTTTTGGCAGGTTCTATAAACGCCACAAATTCCATGCCACGGCGGTGTTTCATGGCGCCGATACGCGCTCAAGTGCATTCTACAGTCTGATAGATTTATTGGGCAATAGTCGCACGGAGCAAGAGAAGAATACATGTATGTATCTAGATGATAGATTATGGAGAAACCTGCACTACCCTTTACCCAAAAGACCCGCAAGTAGGGGCTGTTTATAAATTATTTAGTGACAACTTAGTGTAGCCACAAAGTTCGCTCAACATTAGGTCGGTAGGTTATGAGAAAAAGTGCAATACAGTTTGCCGAAAGAGATGCGCACGTAAAAAGCGAGTAAAAACTATTCAGTTCCCACATAGCATACTCAGACACACAGCTCTGCTTGTGCTTCTGCGGAAAGTTGTTGGTTAGAAAGCCACCGGTGTACACCCACCGGAAAAAAAATTGGCAGTGGTTTAGCTCTGGTTAAACCTCGAGGATTGCGAAAGCAACGAGCAGCGAGAGAGAGGCAATGGAGAGCACGCGGCAGCGGCGGCGGCCCCGGCACGCTAGCTATGCGCCACTACTGCGCATGCGCACCTGGCGACCGTGGCGGCGGCACCTCTGAGTCTCCCGCGTAGCGGTGGCGGCGGCGCGCCGTATGACGTCACTGCTCCTCGCGCATGCGCAGTATGGCATTTCGTCAGCTCCGCGAAATGGCTCGGCGACTCGCGTAGTGTTGCTTTCGCAACAAAGGATGTACCGGCACCCGGCTTCCTCACTGCAGTACACTGAGAAGAGTCTCCGTAAACCCTGCGGCACCCTTTCGAGGGCAAAACCACTTTCGAAAAGCTCAGCCTGCAGGAGTGGTTCGTCGTTCGCTTGAAGAGTCCCGCCAAGTTTCGAAAGTTCAGCAGACGCTAGTATCAATTGTCAAGGCAAGCAAGTTTCGAAATTTCATCATTGTGCCAAAAAGAAGAAAGGGTGTTAAAGAGTCTGGGCCATCCCTTTGAAGAATTTCCCTTACTTGTTGTTTGTGAAGACTGTTGATGGGTTTGGGTCAGGTCGTGCATTAAGTTGCTGGATGGGGATTTTGGATTCATCGATTTGCATTTCCGGCTTAAGGCCGTCGGTCCTGTTTCACTGCTTACCCCGCCGAGCCCTTGGCCGCCAGTCTCATGTAGGGTGGCAGTTTAGAACCATCTGGTTAACTTCAACCCGGTAGCAGTCCGTTCGTCCATACTGGCCGTCCTTTGCTGTGTCCGCAAGGATCACTCCCTCAGGAAGTTACTACTCCGCGCGGAAAGGCTGCATAAGTACGATGCCCACCAACTATACTGACGTAAAACCGTGCTCGAGCGAGCGAAATCAGCCTTCCGTGCTAATGCCTATTTTCGCTCCATTTCTTTTACACGCCATTGGGTCAAAGACCCATTTCCCAAACATTTCCTGCCACTTAAGTCGTGCATAAGGTCAAGGGACTTACTGTATTCATTAAGAACCGGCGGGTAGCAGCGGTTATGGGGATCCGACGCCGCAACCCACTCCGGCCGGCTTATCTAGGGTATCATATGCCCGTGGAAGTCTGTGGTCACGCCGAAAATCGGCACCGCATTCCACTAAAAAGGATTTGAAATTGACATCTTGCCGTTTCCTTTGGAGCGAAGTAAGCGTGATAGCAACATCTGACGAAAGCACCAAGCGGCCAAGCAGAGAAATGACAAGGAAGCAGGCCTTCAGGCTGACGACAGCCTTCTCCTTTCGTCGCACGCACCCATAAACCAATGGCTGCCTTACGAATCCAATGGCGAGGTATAGCCACCCATCAGGTAATGGCCCGGTCTCTGCTCTCAGCCGCTTGAAAGTCCCGGCTAGGCCACCGAACAACAGTGACCAATGCCATAGGTCCAATTGATACGAAGTGGAAAATGATTAATGGATCCTATAGAATACGGCCGCAGGTGTCCCACGTCTAAGCTTTCGGTGAAGCACTGTAGTCGGGAGGAACTTCTCAGTCGCCCGCGAGTGCTTATAGAGCAACCAATGGCGGACAGCCAGTAAACGGGCACATAGAGCATCTATCAAGCTCTCCGCGCAGCTGTGACGGCTGAATAATCTTGCGCGTGTTCTACACTTCATTAATGCTTAATCCAACTTTTTGCAGCAATTACCACTCCAACACCTTCGTCATCATCTCTCCCGGCAGAGCACACAACTAAGGGGACTACGGCAACACCAAGCAGAGGTATCTTATTCCGCACGCATACCTTCTGAGGGACTCTCCCTCTTCGGAGTTTTTCGTTTGCGATGGTACTGCCTGGCGAGTAGAAGCAAACACAACACCGCTTATTATTGAAAAACAAAACGAAATGCACAAGAAAATAAAGGAATCCTCAGGTGGTTCCAGCAAGCTAAAGCGCTCACAATAACACAACATCCCAATAACGTCCAGTCTCCTCATATCTACAACGAATGGACAGTTACGGTGATTCCAGTGACGCTATGTACACTCCGCTAAATGCGGTTCTAAAGACACTGCTGACGCCGCACCTCTATCCACACACGCGCGCTGCAACGAATGCGCAAATGTGTTCAACATAGCCCTAAATGAAGTATTATTAACTAGACTCTAAACATGAATACGCCAGTATGGAAGTAAAAAGGAAGCAATCTGTCCTCTGCAACACTCGCATTTTGTAAAAAGCTTACTCCTTAAAAGCTTAATGTTGACTCGCTTTTGAATTCTTTCTCTTTAGAGTGCACATTTGACATTCTTTATATCTCAGCTTGTATACAGTGAGACTGCGGTGATCTCGAGCACTTTCGAGATTTCACAAGCGGTAGTCTTGAATCAGGAGCTTCTTTCATGAGCAGAAAAAAGCAAACTGAAAATCAAGGCTATAACTGAAGTAGAAGCAATCACCTACCATAGCAAGGATGATGAAACTTTGTCGCTTTTTATTTTCTTCCCGAGGGCGATGACCCACTCGTCAAGGAGTCAAGACGAATCGCCGCCATTTCTTTTTGTAGATTGCAGGCACAGCCTGTGGAGGCAAGCGAGCTAAGATTAAACAAATTTACATTGCTATGGGTTTAATGTGTTCGATATATTGATCAACTTGCAATTTTTGCCGATATCTCAAGTTCGCTTATTTCCAAACTGCTTCTCGTCTTTCTGCACAATGAATGGAGTAAATGAGGTGAATTCTCGCATTATTACGACTCTGTGACTGTCTCCAATGTCCGTACTGCTTTCAATTGTCCACTGGAAGCAAATTTATGCCAGTGCGGTTAATATAGCTGCGAAAGAAAAACACGCTCTACGATTATGTAATTTCCTGGGCAGAAAACTAACATCTTTATTTCCCTTTGCTAGATAACCCCAGCTTTCTGCACAGCATTTAAATGTGCCATCAGTGATTGAGCCGATATTGTACTGACGCAGGTAGATCAATTATTGCAATGTATTACGGGTTAAATTCATTATAAATCAAAGTAAAACATGTTAACTCTGTGTTTAGCTCTTGTTTTTGCTTACATAGGTGCCTGCAGTCATATCAATGTGGTGTTTACGAAGATTCTATTCTCCGTGCAGTAGAGACCACCTCGGTTGCCACGACGACCGAGTCACCTGCTCCTCCCAGGCCTAATCCACCCCTAGAATGCCCTAAGGATCATTTCAACTGCCGTGATGGCATTAACTGCATTCCTACCGGGCTTCTGTGCGACGGAGTTCGTGACTGCCCCAATGGCCTTGACGAGCAGTGTGGTATGTAGCATTGTTAAAGTACTATATTCATATGTACTGACCGACGATAATCGGCAGCATGTAACGTAAGATCCCACTGTCTTAGCGAACTATCACATTCAGAAATTGTTGACAGGATATCAAGGATCAACAGGAAGGGAAACAGTGAGTTAAGGTAGACGGGTAGATTAACGCATTCATTTACGCAAAGATTGAGCAGTAATTCATTGCTACTTTAGCTATATAATGGCCGCGTTGAAATATTGTATCACCTGCTGCTCTCACCTGCCGCTGCTGGTTGTGATCACCAGTTCACTTATGTTTCAAATACATACGGTAGAGTGGGCACAAAAGCGTTCTTTTTATTATCCAAAGGTACGAGCAAACAAATATATCATACTCGCAAATACACCCCACATAGTCGACAAGAAACGCCCAACTGACACTGAACAGTTTATGTTTGTAAGAACTTCGAAATATATTTTGCTCGATCTTCCGCGGCAAAAACTGAAAATGTCTCGGGCAAAATGATCCGTCTTTTCATAATCAATACCCTATGCAGTGTTTCAGTGAGCGTATACAAAGCTAGCTCCAAGACACTGAGAGAAGCTTTTTGAGCTTGTCGGCATAAAAAACTGAATCCACTTAGAACCCGACATCTCCTTCTTCTGTGACGCGCTTCTGGGTGACAACAACTGGGACAGTGAAACTCAGAAGCTATATTTACATACTAGCAACATAAAGCAACACGAAAGTAGACTCCATAGGCTAGGGTACGGCGGGTTTGGGACGAGCCCGCTGGAGGCAGCTGGTGTTCCTGCTGCAGTATTTCCGCTGACTACAGGCTTCAGGTGCAGAGGCTTGACCAGAAGTCGAGTGGAGAACTGCCTGAGGCATTTTTCATAAAACTACCCTCACACCACACTTTACCCAGCACGTACAACTTCAACTACAGTCATTTGTTCACCGAAAATAATTTTAAGCCTGAGTGACACAAAGAAAGACCACACCGTATTCAGTTTTCTTACAAGTTTGGAGGAAGCTAGTCGTTGTTTTTTTTTTATTTGTGTCGTTGCACGTGCGTGAATGCCGTTCTCATTCTTGCCCTAGGGAAGACAGTCTCCTGCCCAGCAGAGGAGTTCTTCTGTGTAAGCCGCACACCTAGAACATGTATTCCGCGTTCCATGATCTGTGACGGCAAAGAAGACTGCGTCGGGGGTTCGGACGAGTCCTTGTGCAAAGGTGTGTAAACAAGACACATGCGCCTTTGTTTGCTCTGATGGAAGAGCATGAAAAAGGATATTTTACTCTAACCACGATCAGTATCATGAAACGTTTCTTTGGAGATCTGTGACCAATTGTACAGCACACATGTATTTGAGCTTTAACCATGTTGCCTTTTTGTGGCACGTCTCCACACCATTTTAACGCTTCCCTCGTTAACGTTGCCCTGATCGACGAAGAGTCATGCGTTTGGCCGTCATTATAAGGTGTGCCAAAACCCAATGTGAAAACTTTCCTTTCAGAGGACAGCCGTCCACACATTTCTCTAGTCGGTTCTCCATTTTTCCTGATCGCCACTACCTAGCGCGCCCGATGCAGCTTTAAAATACACAGAAGTTAAATAGTTTCAAGGGAGTGTGCATGCAAGTTAAGGTAAGGCTTTGAGCCTTAGGACACTCCTCTAGATAGGTCGGCGGATATGACTGTACATTAAACCCTAATTTTCCTGGGATTTGGTGCAAGCTGCCCCCTGAAGTTCCTTCTCAGTTGCTACATACCAGATAATTCCATCGCATTGAGAACAGAGCGAAGACAAATCCATAAATTGGCACAGAACTCGATACGTGCTTTGCAGTATGCCAGGGTCCATGTCCGTGGGCCCCTACGTTTGATATAGTTAATTTCCTAACACTTGATGAATGCTTTGGCTTCTTTTCACTAATCCCGCCTTTCATCAGCTGAGCTGAGTTCAATTTTAAATCACAAGCTCTCTCTCGATGACTAGAAATGCAAAGAAACGTTGGGCTTGTTGCGCGCATGGTGGAAAAGCAGTCATTGAGCGTCGACGCTTCCGCCTGCTGCTAGAAGCATCTCGGGCTGCAGAACGCAGCAAAACCAGCATCAAGCGGTTTGTGCGATATAAAACAAGAGGTAAAGACAATCGCACATAAAAACAAGCTTAACGGAACCGAGAAGTCATCTTTGACATTCAGGAGAGTCTCTGAGCACACTTTAAGAGGTTTCTAAGCATGTCCGGACTGGCTTTGTTTAAATGTAGAGTTCGCCTTAGCGAAGGATTTCAATGCAGCAAAGTTTTCCTTAAAGAAAGAAAATCCGGCATTACTAAGCATTAGAGCAGTGTGTGCATTAAAAAAACGTATGTTCATAAAAAAAAGAAAAGTTGAACTGGACATGATGTCAGTAAAAGCACAAGCGTACTTATGAGCAGGAGTGTCTCTCCTTGAGCTCCATTAATTATGACTAGTATTGTTCCTTTCATTTGTAAGCTTCCATTCATCCAGTTCTCCTGGTAATATTAATACTTCGGTATTTAAAGCATATACAACCTTGTTACCTAGACGCTCAGCACAAAGTACTTTTAGCAATGTGATGGAGACCTACAAGGAATAGAGCTGGAAAAAAACGGCTGTCTTTACGCAGATTATAAAGATGCCTAAGCAGCGGCCATCCATTTCCGGCTTGTGCTCTTTCCCCTTTCCGAAAGAATGCATAATTATTGTGACTTGGCTCTTTTCTTGTACCGAGGTGGAGGAGGCAGGAAGCTGCGTTAGAGGTCGACGGGTTTATGTGGAGCTTTAATCAGCGGAGAGCAGTTTGTTCATTGACGAAGCAAATTGTTTCCTCATGGACGGCAACCATGTAAACTCCATTGGGTCTCAAGCACAGACACCCTACACGCATCTCCTGCATTTGTCCGCCTATGGAGGGCGAGAGTGAGAGCGCTTTTTTGTTCCTCTTCTTCGTGAAAGGGAATAAAATGGCTGAGGCTTAACTTGGTTAAGCCTGGAGAATGCGAAGCATCATCGTGTCGCGTAATTTGGAGGCGCACAACCACAGCGACGGCGCGAGGTGGGCCCCCGTTTCTCCACTGTCGGGACGTCATCGTGTCACGTGGTGTGACGTCATGTATCACTGATTTGGAGGCGCACAACCACAGCGACGGCGCTAGGTGGGCCCCCGTTTCTCCACTGTCGTGACGTCATCGTGTCACGTGGTGTGACGTCATGTATCACGTGATTTGGAGGCGCATAACCACGGTGAAGGGCTGAAGTGGTAGCTAAAGTAGTATGCTTCGCATAAAAGCCAATTTCAAGCAAGCACCATCGCTTTCTAGAAACCTTGGGTTTATTCTAAAGCACCACCACTATTGGTCAAATGTTTAGGGGAAACCCCAAAATTGGAGTAGATTTGTAATAAGGGAGTAATTACTCATTGACGTCCACCCAAGCGCAGCCATACGGCTACAAAGGAAAACTCTACAGCTTTCTCAGAAACTTCGCAGTTAAAGAAAAATTCGTCATGGTCCGGGGTTCGAACACGGGACCATTGCTTCACCGGAGCAGTCGCTCTACCAATTGAGCTAACCGGGAAATGCTTAGGGGAACATTTTCCTAAACATTTGACAAACACTGTTCCCACTTCGAGTTATCAATTCGCTCTCGCCTTACCGTAAGCTTACCGTCCCGCTTAGCTTAGTTGGTAGAGCGACTGCTCCGGTGAAGCTGTGGTCCTGGGTTCGAACCCCGGACCAGGACGAATTTTTTTTTAACTGCGAAGTTTCTGAGAAAGCTATATAGCTTTCCTTTGTAGCCCTATGGCAGCGCTTGGGTGGACGTCAATGAGTAATTGCTCCATTATTACCACCACTATTGTTCTCCTCAACTTCTGTTCAGTAGCAGGTCCCATAGCCTGAGCTGAAGATGTCCACAGTATCGAGTGAACTCTAGGATATATCTTTATTAAAATCAAGTTTGCTTTTACTTAAAAGTCCTTCTGTAACATGCATAATTTCCATTTCACTAGCATGCCCGCCCAACTTTTGCCTCAATGACGGAGTCTGCCAGTGGACGGTAAAGGAACCGTACCCTATTTGTAAATGCACTGCTGGCCACGGAGGTCACAGATGTCAGGCTTTGGAGACGGCAGAGCCTCACAGTGACGAACAAAAAGCCAAAGGTAAGAGCTAACTTCATCTGCAGCGTAGATACGATTCCTCAGAGTCCTGCATCCTGCATGTTTCTTTGATGCTAATGCACTAAAATACACTATTGCTTTTCAGTACTAACTTAGCAGTATTCCTCAAGAAAATTATGTGATGGTCTTATATGCCAAATATGGCTACTCTACAGAAATCTGGAAGCTAACAGAGAGGCTTCATTTAAACTGCGACCAATGCGGCAAGCTGTTCAAAGTAAAATGACAAAGAGAAAGGTAAAAAAAGTAAGATAGCAAAATAAAATGTGAGTTAATGACATACCAGTTGAGATAATGATGAGGAAATGCGAACAACGACAGCAATAGGTTTCTTATTGTAAGCGGGAGGATTCGACCTGAACAGAATCATAGTAATGCGTTCAGAGAGTCAGGTGGCCACGCGGAACAATTATGTTTTGAGGGACAGCGTGTGCATAACTCAGCAAAACAAAGGTAATTACTGCTCAGCAGGAGAGGTGTTTGTCCCACAATCGATGAAGCTTCCTAGTTAAAAGAAAACGGGATTTTCAGTTAACCTCAAGTTGCAAAAGAAGTGCTTGGAAAAGTCCTAATGCCTTTACCTTTGGCAGCTCCTCAAACAAAGCGAATTTATTAAACCTGAGCATAAACTTTCGTCGGTTGTTGATGTCAAGGTCTAGAATATTTTGAATTTTAGATAGGTGTACATGCGTCCAAAGCAAGAATTTAAAATACAGTATGTAGTTCCCATAATTACAATGAGGACAACTATACAGACTGATTCTGTTGCTTAAAGGCGACGTTCTCCAAACTCAGGTACTGCAAACTAACGATATGAAAGTAGGTCTTTGATTCGCACGCTTCATTTCTCCAAGCGAACTCACCAATGCGTGAGCGGCCATACGTGACAGCATTATGATGCTCGGCTTGAGGTGAAGAATATAAATCGAATGAACAGATGAGGCCCCGATATCCGGGGCAAGGCACGGAATATTTGACAGAGGTAGCTCCAGCGGTAGGTGAGATTTTTCCGATACGTTGCTAAACCTAAATCCCCGAGATTGCGTACGTAGGGCGTGGAGGCGAGCGCATTTTGAAAGAAACAACGTGAAAGTGGTGTCCATCGAAGTCCACTTTAAAGGACCTGAGATGGTCAAAAGTAGCTCGGAGACTTCCAATACCTTTCTCCGTTACAAATCATGGGCAGCTTTTGGTAGGTTACACTCTTCATAACATTTTATAGCATAACTTTGCTGAATTCAAAGGTCTCCCATCCGTAGACTGTTCGGAATTCATTCCAATGGCATAAACATCATTTTTCCGGTTATAAACCACCCACAAAAATCAGCAAGGCTCAATGAAAAATAGGCCATGTAACCTCACTTTAGAATGTATGAAAGCCTTTCTTTAGGTTTTCCAGCTCTTGTGGCACGGCGCATGGCTCCATTTTGCCACTGAGCCCCACGTCGATCCAATCTGATAGCCACAGTGGTACTACTCTTGATATAAAATTTATATAGGAAAAATACAGGCGATGCCACTTCCGACAAACAAGTTCGAATGGTTCCACATCTTGTAACTATGCTTCTGGCATGGCTCAAAGCTTATGGTTAGGGAACCGAGTGAAATACGCCGACGTAAGGAGAGAACAGTGAACGTGTGCCGACTCGGAACTTATTTATTCGCAAGAAACAAGACCAATATATTAGAAGGCCAAACAAACAAGCAAACAAGAAAAATCAAACCGACGTGCTGTTACGTCAAATATATATGCAGAAAACTTCATTATCACGAAGCAAGAAAAAAGTCTTAGTGATGCACAATCTAGTTTTCTTTTTCATGTGGCACGGCTCAAAAAGCTCTCGTGAGCCGGCCCGTGTTCTTTAAAAGCTGCTGTATGCTTGGTATTCCGGGTAGCAACATGTGGGCTTTTGGTTTTTGTTTGTCTGCTTGTTCATGCTTGCAATATACGGTGCATGTTTTCAGTGTATAAAATTCAGTTGTGAGTTAGCACTCCTCCTCTATCGTCTCCCACCCATGCACGTCTTTCGCTCGCTCTGTTTCCTTGTAATGTATCACTACCTGAGTTTCTAGCTAGATTATTCAGCGAAGTCAATTTACCGACGGCGTATCTGGCACGAGGTTACCTATAACGAACCAAGGAATCGGCAGTGGTATGTCAATCTCGGCGGCATTCACACCCACGACAATTCAAACCTTCCTATGCTATGAAACCTTGCAAGGCATTGCACGAGATTACCAGTGACGAGCCAGACAAGTAATCATGGTCATGCGATCTTCATGAAAACGATCATAGTCATGCTACCTCGGCAAATTCTTTCATAACTCCTCCCGATTACAGGGTTTTTGTCTCTCGCTTTAGGTGTAGCTGCTAGCGTTTAACCCAGAATGCGTACTTCACCTCATCATTCTCAGTAGTACCGGTGTGTTATGCAGGTGTCTTCGTACTGAAGAAAAAGCACTGTTAATTATAATAGCATAGCCTTTGTACACCGCCTCTAGGACTGCGCAGGACAAATTCCTGATGAATTATCCAAAGGGATGCTTTCATCTCTTTTGAGGAAAACAAACTTCTAACAATAAAAGAGCAAACTTCAGCATTAAGCACGACGCCTTTTTCTAAACGATTAACAACAACAGTGGCAAGCTTTTGATGTTTGTCAACAAGTTTCGATAAGATACGCTGCTAGAAATTTGTGGCAGCGAGCATCTCTGCGACAACCGGCCTAGTTGCAGGAAATATCACGGTAAGATGGCGGTAAGCCTTCCGGTTGCGAGATTAAAGCCTGCACAGCGTTTCGTGTGTGAGGGCGTCAAAAGGCACGACAAAACAAAAAGGGAGCGGAATAAAGGATTTAGGTGTGGGAGCCACGTGTTTAGACTTATGTGTCATGTCAGTGCCGCATCGTTACAGCGTTTAGCGGGCAGCACCACATCGCTGCTGTTTTTAAAATAACACCGCCCTTGGGACCAAGGAGGCAAAGAAAATGGAAGCGATTTGGAGTAATTTCTTGATGAGAATTTCGATCTGAATTTCTACAGTGATATTTTTTCCTCAGTGCTGGCTAAAGTAAATAAAAGCTCAATCCTCTGCTAGCTTTAGCACCTGGTTCCTTAGACCTCCGAAATAACACAGCCCCCTTTTTGCCTTTTAAATTTTAGATATTCACGTTGTCTTAAATTTTGCGAAACTTTTCAGCAATTTTTAATCTGTAGTCTTCAGAAGAATTCCTTCATATCTCTAAGAACAAAGACAGCCCGTGAACGGCGTGTTTGTTTTGTTCCGTTCAATAAACAGCGCGAATGTTTTCATTCCAGATGTGGGTTCTGCGGGACCGCTTACAGTTGGACTTCTCGTCGTCACGGCTGTTATAGTAATTGCAGCCGTGGTTGCATTTGTCATCATCAGAAGGCGACGTGCAGCTAAGTAAGTTCCGTTGCAATTTATTTACGGCCCGGAATTTTACTTTAGTCTGCTGGCGAGTGACGTTTTCTTGTTTTTGCTTCGCGTTCATCAAGTCGTAACAATGATTGCCTAGTGAAGAATGACAAGCGTAATGCGATAATATTTCTGGGAAATGCCGGGTGCGCTAAACCTATCACTCCTAAAATATTCTAATATTTTCCAGAGATTATTCCGGGGTATTAAGTATATGGAAGCTGCTATATTTCACTGCACGGGTAACAGGCGTATGAATGATATTCAACACTTCAAATTTTAGGCATGTTTTTGCAGTGATATAGTTTGTTTTTCAATGTCAGAGTAGTAACGGCACGAAACGTAAACAGACTACGAAAGATAGTTGAAAGTGATGCTGAATGCTGTCCTAACGTTGCTACAAGAAAATAGCATGCACCAAAAATTTAGTCAGTCATCCTGGTCATTACTGGGGATACGGGACTGTCCCCAGGCACTGCCGGTAATCTTAGCAGCTTGCACTGCAAGGATTACGTCACGGATGAAGTGCGCTGCTTCTTATAGTGGTCATTCCCCGCATTTATCCGTTGCGTGTTTGTCTGCTTGTCTGAAGCCAGTTTTGAGGCAGGCAGCTCACCAGCCTACAGGGTAGTGGGAAACCTGCCGAGGTGTGTGCGTGCGTGTGTGTACAGACACACACGCACACGCACACACTTTGACACCTGCCCACCGTGTCAGCCGGCAGCTCATTTAGATGTGAGAGGTTGCTCGAGAAGAGCAACCTCAACCCAAGTCCCACCGATGGCTGCACCTCCCACAGAATGGCAGTGGCGCATGGCTTGACCGCTGCATCACTACGCCCGAATTTATAGGAAGACTTCCAAGGCTATATTAATAGAGCGAATGACCAATCCTGCATATATGGGCATCAACCCGTTATCACTATCCAAACAAGTGCCATCCGTGAACACTGGATTTGAACATTGGAATCGAGGGGAAAACCGAACTGCTAGCAAGCCTAATTCGCATTTGGCAGAACTACGCAAGTCGACCATAATTTTTTTAATGATTAAAGCCTTTGGTGACGTGGTGACTGGCATGGGAACTAGAACCGCTTCTCCCGAGTTTCTGACAATGATCCATCGATAGAGCAAACCAGTAGCGGCATGTAACGGTTCTATAACTGAAGTTTTCAGTCAGTTTTCATCTTTTATTGCGTTATAGCATCCCAAAGCGGCCCAGGCTCTATAGGTACGCCTCAGTGGAGGGATCCAGAAATTTCGACCGCTTGGTGTGCTTTAACGGACACTGACATTGCACAGTACACGGGCTTCTAGAGTTTCGGTTCCATCAAAATAGGACCGCCGCGGCCGGGATCAAACACGCGTTTTTCGGGTCAGCATCCGAGTGCCATAACCACCAAGCCACTGCGGCGGGTTGAATCCGCTTCCATGATCGATGATGGATTCCGCTTCCATCATCGATTAAATTTTTAGTTCTGTCAGTATTACTAACGGTTTTGCATGTGGATGATAAATACAAAGGGTGCAGACCTTATAAGGAAAAATCCATTCTTTGAACTGAAATGTAGCAGCCATGGGCACTGTGATCTCAGGAGAATGATGGAACAAGTAGGCCATATTGTATAGAGAGCGCATGTGGCATTGGTCACCGCGGATTATAATGCACGACGGCCTGTGGTGCATTTTTACATTGCGCAGAATATGATGTGGTTCTCAGAGAGTCCGAAAGGAAGCTCGCGCAGGAACGTAGCAAAGCGAACAGATGGGTTGACTTTTCTTGCAGGAAGAACTAATAGTTCGGAAGAAAGCTCCAGAAATACTTCAATTCCCGAGACAAAAAGATTCATGAGCATACTGATACCCAAGACTTGTATGGGAGACGCAAACAAAATACTATGCCTATACGCTGCACTAAGAACAATGAAAGAGACCCCCAGCTCCGCCTATGAGCCAATTTATGAAGTGCTCCAAATTGGGTCATTCCCTCAATCTTCATGCGAACAGTTGGAAACCTCAGAATTTACAAAGCACTTTTTTATGCATTTTACGGATAATTTATACTTTCACTTTAACGTATTAAGCGACAATTCGGCACGCTGGAAATATTCAAGCATGCGCTCTACAAGATCCTTGCTCAATCAAAAGAGCACTTTGCGAACTAACGTCTATTCTGCCTTGAAAAGGCTCTAAATACCATTTCTCTCTTTTTTTTTTTTTTCTTTTTCTCCTAATCCCCTGCTGCCAGTTCTCGGAAACCCAGACACTCCTGTTACCCCCTCTGCCCCCACTTTTTGGCTTTCTCTGAACACGAGCCATTCCCCCGCCCCCCTGCCTAGTCCTTCCTGGGAAATGCCCCCCTTCCTTTCTCCTTCCAGTGCCAGCCCCCCCCCCCCCCCTTTTTTTTTTTTTTTTTCCCCTTCTTATCATGTCCCTGTACCACACTGACTAATCCTTTTATCTGAGTTTTGCAGGTTCACCCAGCGCTTCCCCCCCCCCTCCCGTCGCAGCCCCTTCAAAGCCTTTTGTTCATTGCATACCACCCGGATATAGGTTGTTGCACTATTGTAGCCTAGCGAATGATGATTCACCTCCCTCCCCTTCCTGACACGCATCCCCTCCCACACCACTTTCCTTCCCCACCCCCGGGGCCTTCCTCCTCGGAATGAAGGCCCTATATAATCCCTGCCGATGATGAACGCTTTGCCCAGACGAAGACAAGTCCCCTTGTCGAAACGTTGGCTCTAGCAAACTGAGGTTTTCCCCTCCCTTGTTCATTTTGTGATCGCCAAGGACCATCTACCGCACCCTCTCTCTACCATGGATTTCATTGAACAGATAGGTTATAGAAAAGTACAAATAATACAAACACCTGTAATATGTCACTAATCGCTATCTAACTCGCATGCTTCGATTTTTTCAAGACAGGATTGTTGCGCAATCTAGATAAAAATCTCCTTTTAACACTTTTTGTTCATGGTTGGTGGCTAATGGCTTTCATATCTCGGAGCCATACTAAAATATGCATTCTATTGCAGACAAAACATCTCAACCAAAACAGCCTAGAGATCCTTAGAAACCCAATCAACCTTTGTATGCTAATAATAAGGAGGAGCTTATACCTACAATTCAACGGCATATTTTTAGTCCTTTCAGAGAGTCCAGTTATTACACTTTTAGTAAGAAATGAATTGAATATCCGTATTTCCTTCAGCGAAAGAAAAAAACAAGGATCTAATTTTCGCAGAAAGCAGCACGAAAAATTTTCTTACAAGTGAACTGCCCGCCCAGCGTCAGTGTTTTACCGGCGTTAAGTTGTTTAAATTGTTAGGACAATTTCAATGACCTCATTTGAGCAAAAATGTAAATATTCAGTGCTTACATGACAGTGTGATTTTACCGGGGATGTAATGTTCCAGTTAAAACTAAAAATGTATTTGCCAAGGCACCAATTAGTCTTAAGCCATTTAATTGGGGTAGTTCGTAACTGAATTACGACGCCTTAACTTGCGGAAAATACGAGGACAAGAGCAGAAGAAGAGGTTAAAAGCTATTATGTATCCTCTTTTTACTGCTTTCTTGTCCTGTCACTGTTTTTTCGACCTAATAAAAAGGTAGTAGTTTCCAACATAAACGGTAGTTCCGAGTTGTTTTTCAACATATCTTCATTATTATTTGATTGCTTTTGCATGTTTCTTGCTTGATATGCTTAGAACCACAACGAATAGAAAAAATTTGTAACGAACAGCTGCCAACGGTAAAGCTTATTTAACGTAGTAAGGCTAATGGAACCCGAGAAAAAGGCGCCCGTATGCTGTGCGATGTCAGCACACGTCAAAGAACCACATGCTGTGTAAACTATTCCTGAGGTCTCCACTGCGGCACCCCGCTAAGTAAAAGTATTGTTTCGGTATGTTAAACCTTGCAGTGAAAAAAAAATGTATGAGTTTTTGATAATAGTTGCCCTTTTTTTACCGCTAGGGACCCGCCTCTCTTTCTGAACAACCCAACATATGACGCATCGGAAGAAAGAGTAGGTAAGTAGCTGCTTTAATGTCTTGCGTTTTGCTTTCAGTTGTGAAACAGCAAAAAAAAAATCGGAGCTAGAGAATGAGTGTAAGAATGCAAAGCTGGGTTCATTCATGCGTGCACAGTTAGACACACGCTTTCTGTGTGTAACCTGAATATTCTAGCTTTCACATCACAAATTCGCCGAAGCGCTATTTCTTTCAGGCCAAGATGACTGGGTTGACGACTACGTAGTTTATTCATTTATTCGTGTATCCTTTACTCAATGGCGAATGCTTAGTCTCATGCAACCAAGTTCAATTTTTCGCGTGCTGAGCTGTTTGTGTATAAATGACATGGTCAGACAATAACGCCTGCTGTTTTCAATGCATAGCTTAAGGGTTGTGTTCTGTTGGGTTTGATGGCACATAGGCAACTAAGGTCATCTTGCTCTAAACCCGAGACTCCGCTGTAAGAACGCCCTTCTTTAAGGGGCAAGTGTGAGTTTTATAGGTGCGTTTCTACTATAGGTTCATACGAAGGTGTATGCAATTGCATTGTTTCTATGCGTGCAATTAAGAATGGTTCCTCTCATTTCAGAAATTTCCTGATAAAATGCCTGCTCTACGGACGGACTCAAGATGGAACTGAAATATCGTCTTGATTACGCAGTTTGTTACAACTTGAAAAATGACTCGCTATTTATTTTCACAACGCTTCCGCAATCATTGTAAGAAAAGAAAATAAAGAACAAAATAGAATGGGTGTGAATGACGCCTTTTGTCTTGCTTCGTGTTTGGTTAGCACTTTTCGAAGGATTCCTGCGATTTGACTCCTGCTTGGTCACTCTCTTCTGTATGATCAGTTCAATAACCTTCGGCGCTCACTCCCGACAACTGCAAAGTAGGGTGCCGCTCGCTAGCAACGAAGGTCAGTGTAGCTAGACTACTCCATAATGTCAGAAAATTCGCATGAAAGGCTGAATGTGATGAAATTAGACTAGGATAGGCTGCACAGCGTTCAGTATTAATTAGAGCAATATGAAAAGGCTGATTATAATACCGCGGAGTATGGGGACTGGTCAATGTAGGCCGCCTTCCTATAACGTACAGTGCAGAATTCAACACATCAGTTACCATGATGTGGTGGCCTCTTCACAGGCAGGACAGAAGTATATATATAAAAGCTGAAATGAATTTTAGGTTGGTGATGTAGTCCTGAAAATTTTTCATGCATATATGACATCCGTGCTGAGATAAAATTAGCACAGAGATAAATAGAAACCCATTTATTGACGGTATGTGGATGCTACCATTGCTCTAGCAAGTTACCAAACAACCCAACAGCTTCCAGGGCACACCAAAACTTAAAAAAGAAAAGCAACCTTTAATTAAAAGTAAAGAGAGGGAGGCCAACACAAAAGGCAAAACGTTACCTCCCTAAAATTTTCAAACAGAAGATTAAGGTTAGATCGGTTGCTCTTATGTCTGCTGTCATTATCTGCTGCATCCACATGCTCATTGAGGGTGTAGCGCATAACAATGGTGGTACGCACGGAAACGCAAAACCGACCTCGCTTTATGATGGCCAGGTAACAAAATAGTGAGCAAGCGTGTTACATTCTCAAATGTATTGCTAGTTTCACGATGAAGCATTATAAAAAAACGCTCTTCCTTCGATGCCGCTGACGTTAACACTGACTCTTGAATCAACTGTTCGACCGAATAGTAACTGATTACGGTTTCATCTTAGTCAGGTGTGATCACGGCCAGATTCTGGCCCTCGAAAATTTTCTCAACGGTCACGGTGTAATTCACGCTTCATCGCCGGGTCCACAACAGGTCTATCCAGATGCTGCTGGACGCGGGCTTCACGAATTCCAAACTATATTCATGCGAAGTGCTGGGAAACACACGAACAGAAGCAATGATTATGCCTCTTCAGAGTGTCTGCGTTGTCTTGGAGCCTTTCATTGAGGATAGTGTCCGTTGAACCGGTGCGGAAGAAGACACCTAGCAGCTGCACTGTAAATGGCGACAGCCAAGATGCAACAGACGGAGCGCTTGCTCCCGATGAGGAAGCTGTGCCCGATGGTTTCGACTGCATCGGCCTGGTCTACTGACGTCTCCAAAAGGCACATCACATATGTTTTCATATGATTTAATTGTCGATGAGGCTATTCTAAACAGGTATTGAGAACAAAGTGAAGTTGGCCGTTATTGACACGCTACGTAGTCTACAAACCGATCACTTCAACCGAAAACGGAGTTTTTATAAGATAAAAAAAGCGATAAACAAAATAAAGGTCTTGAAATCACAGGCTCATTTAGGAAGTAAACTGTGTGCACTGACAGAGAATTTTCGTTGCGGATCCCAGACGTTATACTACACTACCATTTACTTCAAAACATCGGATGGTGGAGCAATGGCCGGCAGAAACCGCAAAGCTAAGCACACTTGTAGCTTAGAGCATTTCAACACAACTCAACTTAAAACATCAGCAACCACTACTGATCGGTGCAGACGTGATGAGCTTAATATTCTCAGCCATAAATGCGTCTTTTTCTACCGGACAAACTTTAACGCAGCGAGAAAAAACCACATGATCAATTTTTACTCAGAATGATAATTGAATGAGGGTGTCTTCTGGGACCTTTTAATTTTCCAATGAGGGGCTTACAATGACATGATACCGATAGTATGAAGAGCTTCACGCAGAACGTAAATTCATTTTCTTTTTTCCGGTCTGGGCGAGCTAAAGGTGGGGAACAAAAGTGTTGGGCGTTCGTTCAAGACGATATGGACCGCAGAAATAAAAACAGCGCCACACGCGGGGGCTTTCTGCTAACTGGCGACTCTGGAAAACATTGCGTGTTTATCATTAGCAACACTGCACAGCGTAAATAAAGATGGCAGTCTCATCCGGGTCCTCGGAGACACTTTCGCTTGGAGCTGTCCTTCGGTTTCTAGGTTGTGGTGTGTGATCACGTTAGTTTATAGGCGAGTGGGATGTCGCAGCCAAGCCCTACTGCCTAATCGGACGGCAGAGCTACACAAATGACAAAGCCAAAATCATTACAATGTGCAGCTTAGACCGCAGAGTTGTTTGGATCACAATGATAGTCGCACCAGGTCTCTTTGAAGATAAAATGCCTCTGCAGAGATCCGTACGTGTTGGGAGGCTACTGAAGCTGCACTACCAGTTTTTCTTAAAGGTGCACATTCCTGTGTGCGGCACATATTCACTCCTAGATAGGCAAGTCCCTTCGCACTTTTCACCAAATCGTGTACATTGTTACAGATTACGGCGTAGGTGTGAGCCGTCCATGAGAGCGTTACACCCGAAGACAAAGCGCGGAAAGAGCGCGCGGGGCGAGCGCGAGAGAGATATACCCTATTACTACTTCTTTTTACCCTCTAAACACCCCTGTTTCTTGGCCGCTCCAAAGCTCCAAAGTGGGTATGTGCCATCCGTATTTAAGGCCAACGAACCAACCAACGAAAGATATCTAAGAGAATCGCTGCCGCAGGTCGGCTTTTTGTCGTAGCACTTGCATCCCTGACTCATTTCGGCAGGACGGGCCCGTGAGCCGGTAATATTTTAGTGGAGGCGGTGGAATAGCGTTCACCCGCGCCCAGAAGCAAGCGGCGGCTGCCTTGGCCAAATAGGGCAGCTCACCACAGGGTGGTGCGGCTAACGGCGCGACGGACGGCGCCGATGATCTCGGGCATTCCCATGGCCTGTGCCTTTCTCCGGCGCTAGAGGCTGTCCTCCAGCGCTTCTCCCGGCGACTGGACCTGATAGAGGCTTGGCCTCCTGCGCTTTAGCGCAGGGTACGACATTCAATGCCGGCCGACTCGAACCGCGACAGTCCGGAGACCGCAATCAACCCCGTGGACTCCATACCCAGGACCATCGGACAGGTCTCGCAGTCCGACCATGTGGTGCATTGCGTGGGTGCGTCTCAATCAACTTTTGAAGGCACTGCCTTTTGGGAGTCCTACTATCTCCATCTGGGCACCATCGCCGCGGAGAATGGTTGGAGCGAGAGCGCGAAGGCCGTCATGCTCGTCGCCAAGCTGTGGGGCCGAGTGACGGAGCTGCTCCCAAACGTGCTCGCGCGGATCGTGGCCGGTATGACGCCATAGCGGGTCGCCTCACCGACCATTACGGGTCGGGGCAAGCCCGACTTTAATACCAGCGCCTGCGTGCTCACCGGCAGGAGCCCGGGGAAAGCTGCGAGGACCTCGCCACAGCTGTCCAGCGGTTCGCGTCGCAGTTGTTGCCGAGTGCGCTGCAGAACCTCGTGGCCCTGGTCGGCACTCCAGCCTTTGTGGACGCCAGTCGACATCCCGAGGTCCAGTGCCAGGTTCTACTCTGGCGTCCTGAATCCATCCGAGCCACTGTGAGCCTCGCCGTCGAAGCGGACATGACACTGCGGGCCACACCAGGGTCCCCATCGTCTGCAAAGTGCGCCAGTGCGCTGCAGATCACTCGGACTCCTCTTACGGCACTGCGTAGTTTCACGCGTCGACAACATGGAAGTGGAGGAGATTAGAAGTCATCCAGCCCCGGCAGCGTGTTTCCAGGCGCCCCGCTTTTTCATGCGGACAACACGGCCACCACTTTCGAGACTGCCCTGGCAGCTCTGCCTCCGCACCAAGCACTGGTACCCAAGGCGTAACAGCGCCAGTTCCTGCGCTCGTTCTCTCTTCACGTCGGCCAATCTCGTCGCTTTCGCTTTCCCGTGCTGCCCCTTACGTATTTGTAGATCTTTCTCTACTCGGCCAGCACGTGAATTGCCTAGTTCACACGCGGGCTTCTGTCAATGTCTTAGACAAGTCGCCTCCAATTTTCCAGCTCTCTGGAGCTAAGCTGGGATCAAATTCTCGAGACAAGTTCATCGCGGTAGCCTTCACAGTTGAAGAGAGCGCATAAACAGCTTATGAAAGTTTCAGACTTGACCGCATAAAGGAAATAAACACCTGGTCACTTGGAATGATAATCGATGAAGTAATTGTGATGTTCGGATTGGCATGGTGCAAGTTTACAGGCGGACAATGTCAACAGGCCGTTCTTGCTATGGAGTCACCGAGAACGCAACAGGCTGCAGGCTTGCACCAGCCTGCTTTGCCGTCTTGACAGGTGCTTGAAAAAGTGGCAACTTCTCATCACTTCTTCTAGCTCTCTGCCGACTGGTGGCCACAAATATTTTTCTCGAATAATTTGATTCGTTCTTCAGATGCCTCGGTGCGTGTCATGTCCGAACAACACATAGTCGGATGTCAACGTTGGGGGCACGACAGTCCTGTCCTCTCTACAGACAATGATGTCTATCATTCACCATTTCTCTTTCACCTCATTGTAGCACATCAGCTCTGGAGCCAAGAGACTTTTGCATGCCTCTGAGACGCCGCTTATTTAACCACATCCTACAATTTCCCTTTCCTTATACAAGACAGTACCACTGAAGCGATATCTTCAGCCAACACCGAGTCAGCCGCCGATGTGACTTTTATCCTAGACAAGACGTGAAGGCTCCTTTCATCATCACCACCCCCAGCCTGACTACGCCCACTGCTGGACAAGTGTCTCTCTGCGATTAGCCCTGTCGCGCTCCAGCTGCGGCTAACCTGTCCCCGCTAACTTTATCTGATCACCTTACCTAACCTTCTGTCGCCTTCTGTAACGCTTTCGTTCTCCTGCAATTCATTCCCTTACCCTTAACGACCATCGGCTATTTGCTTTCGCATGACATGCCCCGCCCTAGTCTTATTCTTGCTTTCATTTCAATAAGGATGTAAGCAACCAGCGTTGGCGCCCTGACCCACTATGCCCTCTTTCTGTTTCTAAATGTTACACCAATCATTTTTCTTTCCGTAGCTTGCTGCGTTTTCCTACATTGTTACTGTCTTTTTCATACAGGATATCGAAACTTCAATAAAACACCCTGCAACCCGTAGCAGCCTTCTACCGACACCTGCCGGCAGTGCAGGGGCATATGGAGTGCTATGATTTGAAACGCGGGCACCACAGAGCAAACCTAAAGGAAAATAAATGGTTACCGAAACTCTTTACCTATTTCTACAGACAGAGCGTTGACATTGGCAGCAAATGAGTGGAAAACTGTCCAGTAAGCATGCAGGATAAAGGAGCAGAGAGAATAGACCTTTAAGTGCCTGGTCAGACAGGCAAGATGGTCAAATCTGGATTTATTCAATGAAAAAAAAATCAACCTGGAATTTTGCAGCCAGCTGCAGCAAATGAAAGACGCGAGTCGGGAAGGCATTGTTCTAGACGCGCTACATATCAATTGTGAAAGCGAAGCTACAAAAAATCTTTAACCAATATAATGGCACTGTGTGGTTTGTGGTACATCTGCAGAAACAATTGAGCATATTCTGCAGAATATGGCAGAATACATCGATATGTCGACTTGGGCAGTCACAACCTCTCGAGTAATAGAAAAGTGTAAGGTTAATGGCTTGAAAACATGGCTGTGACGTATACATACAAGTTTAGAATTCAAATAAGTGCAGCGTAGAGGACAACAAGATTGGTAATAAAATTTTTAATATTTTAGTTTGAGAGGCCGGTAAGAGAAATATAAAAGAAATGCGAAGCATGGCAGCCCCGGCCACCACCCCCGTTTCAAAAGGAATGCTACTAACATCCCTAATCATCATCATTATCATCATCAGCCTGACTACACAAACTGAAGGGCAAAGGCCTCGGCCATGTCTTTCCAATTAACCCTGTCCTTCACCAATTGCGGCCACCGTATCCCCGCAAACTTCTTAATCTCATCTGCACACTTAACTTTCTGGCGCCCCCTGCTACGCTTGCCTTTTCTTGGAATGACTCCGTTACCCTTAAGGAACACCGGTTATCTTTCCTTCGCATTACATGCCCTTCCTAAGTCCACTTCTTTTTTTTTTGATTTCGACTAGGATGTCATTAACCCGCGTTTGTTCCCCCACCCACTCCGTCCGCTTCCGATCCGCTGCACCTATCATTTTGCTTTCCATAGCTCACTCCGTTCTCCTTAACTTACACTGAACCCATTTCGTTAGCCTCCACGCTTCCGCCCCATAGGTGACTACCGGTAAGATACAGTTGCTGTATACTTTACTCTTGAGCGATATTGGTAAACTGCCATTCATGGTCTGAGTGAACCTGCCCTATACGCTCCACCCCATTTTTATTCTTCTAGTTATTTCCCTCTCATGATCCGGATCTGCTGTCACTACCTGCCCTAAATAGACATATTCTCTTACTACTTCCATCACCTCGCCAACAATTCCAAACGTGTTCTCTTGTTAGGCAATTTTCAATATTACTTTGGTTTTGTGCATGTTAATTTTAAGCCCCATGCATTGGTTCAGGCAATCTTTACAAAACAAATTGTCAGCGTAAATTGGAGTGGAAACTGAGTTTTTGCAAATATTTGCGTATTTAGTTGATTTGTCCAATAAGTTTGGAATACTTTTGAACATATTTCTATTCAAAATATATACCAGTACGCGGTAAAAGAGCACTACCCCCGTCGTCATATCAACATCACTAATCCAGTATGCGGAATGCTTTGTTACACCGAATTAGTGAGCGGTGCGCAAACTATAGTCGCTCGTTTTCCGCTAACATCACTCGAAGCTGGCGCAAGATGCCCCGTCGACGTTGTCCGCCGCTCCGTTAGACTTCAAATTAGGGCCGCCATTGAAAGTGTCGGCTCTTGAGTGCTTGTCCTATTACTCAAGTTAGCACCCTAAGGAGGATACTTGAGGTAATAATACATAAAGATACCACTGCGAAAATTCGAAAATTGTCATTTCTATTGAGCAGCCGCCTGAAGAAAAGGTTAGTAACGCATATATTTTAAGAGAGCTCCGCACGGAGCTACATTTCTTGGGCCTGAGAGGTTTGTTAGGTATATCATTTTGCAATGCGCGACGTCCCGTGCAAAAAACCATCCGTCATTTCTGAGTGAATAGACGGAGACGTCTGAAGAGGCGGCTTTCGCTCGATCGCAGCTGCCATAGAACCCCGCCAACTTCTATAGGCTGCAGAATGCCGCAGCAGTAATATCGAGATGGTGCGATGTGCGGTAATTCTAGTCGTCATGATAATTTTCTGCTGGCAGCGAGTGAGTCCCTCTCAGTCGAATTTTTTGTTCTTCACCACGCCATATCCCATGCCACTCTGGAAAGATTCCGCATTTATAAACAAGAATACCGCAGAGGGCCGTCCGCAGCTAACAACACTTTGCTTCTTTACGCCAATTTATTCTTCTTTGTGCATGCGGAAACTGAGCCTAGGAGTGCGTTGAAATAACTTTTATACTGTAGGGCCCATGCGGAGACGGGGTGGAAGTAAGGTTCTCATATGACCGCGAAAACTTTTCTGCTAGTAATACAAACTCTAACCTCAGCCGAAAGTTGTGAATGAAATTTTGAGGTATTCGCTCAATGAACCTTGTACTACTTCCATGAATATTCGTAAAATCCTCAAATTATGAAAAAGCGATTCGGCATAACCTATAAAGCGCACTCCTATTCCCCGTCTCTCTGCGTACAACTTTATCAAATTGAGGGCTGACCTTGCTCTATAGGTGCGGAAGCGCCACCACATGTGTGCTGACTGTTAAAATTGTATAGTGGAATTTAGTATTATGTTACAATTTTGTTGTAATATCTCGCTCTGAAAGTTTTTCTTTTCTCTCAAATGTCTTTTTCATCTCGAACTAATGAACACTTGTACTAAATTCAATCATTTTCTGTTGTGTATGAATTCTACGCGTAAATGTTCTTCCCAGGTTATATAACCTCCCCCACCCCTATGTAATGCTGCATAATGTAAAATCGAAGTAATTACCTGTTCAAGCGACCACGACATGTACTAGTCTTGGCATGTTTATACGTTTATTGAAATAAATCACAGGGTCACAATGACGCATCCCTCTGATGTTGAGGATTTCAGCGTTTGTTCTGGAGGAAACTCACTCGTTACTCTTTTTCTGCTCTCTGATTATCAGCAGACGTAATTGGTTCCTCGATGTCCGGACGCTTCTGTTTACATCAATACCTCGGTTTTCGTGATATCTAAAATCATTTCATGCGGCAGAAAAAAACAAACATTCTTATAAATAGAAAACACTGTCGAGAGTGACTAGAGCCGTTCTTCGCGGGGCTTTAGAATACTGTCTGTTTTGTTTTGTTCTTTGAGGAAACATTTCTTTGACTTTTGTCAACTGTGTTACTTTTTCCTTGCATCGCTTCTTCTTTCCCTCCTCCAGCTTCCCGACAGTGGGAAAGACAATTATGTCAATGTGACCCGCCGGCATAAGATGTAATCGATCGACCTTCTTTCTGAGCGAAGGGTTGGCAGCGCGCTTGATTGCGGGTCTTGATAGAAGCATAAAAAACGAAGTGTTCACCTGAAGTGGTGCACGAAATTTAACGCTCTGTGAACGTGCATAACACATGCACTGACCGCGTGTTCAATAAGCTTTTTCCCACCTCCGCAAACTGTTACAAGACACCCTAATTATATAGCGAGAACACCTGTAGCGTTGACGTATGGTGAAGGCACCCTTATTAGTGTCATTCTACGTCATTTGTTTTGTGGCTGCAATGCTACCAAGCTTTCTACCGAACACGTACTGCTTTCGGCATAAGCAAATTCTTGTGAACATAGTACCAAAATTGAATAAATTATAAGTTACAATGCTGCACATATTGACCAATTGCAATATTGACCACTGTTGACCAGGGAAATTATCGAGGCGTACAACATGGCAAAGAAAGCAAGATTGTGTGTAAGCAAACCATCCCTGCTCCTGCGTGACTGTGAGGCTGCATATCTGGACATCACATAGTAGCAAGTGCATTCTGATTTCTTTTTTTGTTTTCTGTTTCCTTTTATAAGCGCGTTTCCTGTGATTAAACTTCAGTTGAGAGTCAGCGCTTGGTCCTGTATATTCTTCCTTTCGTCCCCGTCTGTTCGCGCTGTTTTTTTTTTGCATAATGCACATATTAACTGCCATGAATAATTTACAGGGTTCATCAGACGGCATCAATTCCAAAGGTAAGCTCACAACGACAGCGCATGTTCACGTACTGTTTGGAGACTTTAGCCTAATAACACAAGCAAAGTAGCATGTGTTGAATCTACTGGTGTGAGGTGCGAATAATTATGTGAGAGCGTCTCAGAAGTCTTAAATAAATAAACGTATCTCTTGTGCAATAAAATTTAACGCCGTTTATCACGTTGCATTTTCATTAACACCATCGCCACTGCTCAATAGGGCAACTAGTTGAATGAACCACTCATAAACTTTTCTGCGAATTAATTTATCTCTTAACTGATAGTTATGAAATATTCGTACGTCAATAAAACAACTCAAAGCGTCCCCTCCGTTGGCGCATCGATTTAAGCGTTTCTTTTTTATCTCCGCAAGGGCTAAGCATATGCTTCCTATGTTATTTAAACATCAATCAGTTCCTGAACTTGTGAAATACTCAAAACTTAGTAATTATCTGAAAATTGTGGGTTTGATCAACGCCACTACAACTACTGCTTTTGGCCTCTGGTTGCACGCTCCCGACAAACATCCACACTTTATCGAGCAGTTAACTAAGAAGTACAGAAAGGTGGGCAAGTTGGTTATTACTATTCATGGTAAAACAGCGCGGAAAAATCACGAGAATGGAACAAACACGACAACACGAGCGCTGACTTTCAACTGACGATTTATTACGCACATGTGTACATGTATAGCATTCCCGCCAAACACTAAACAGGAAGGAGTGCAAGGCCAAATTTTCAGGCTTAAGCACGCTGGTTTTCCTGAGGCAACTATTGGAAGGTTATGCGAAAGGTTGGTGGCCAAAATCAAATCGGACCATAGCGTGTTCCTCAGGCGAATGAAGTCTCAAAGCGCCGGAAGATAGCTGTCATCCCATACGTCCACGCATTTTCACACCGTTTGAAGAAAGTGGGGCGAAAATTTCAAATTGATGTGGTATTTTCGTCTCGCAGAAAATTAAGCAAGATTTGCCGAGCTGTGCAGCGGAAGCGAGAGGCCCTACTAGGAAGGAGGATCGGTGGTGGTTGTACCACAGCACACGTAGAGAGGAGGGTTGAGTGCATCGAGGGTGTTGTGTATAAGATTCCCCTTTCTTGCGGTGGGTGGTATGTTGGCCAGACTGGGAGATGTCTAAACGAACGCCTGAGGGAGCATCATAATTCTTTGGACAAGGTAGCCGCTTCGAATTTGGCGCTTCACTGCAGGCAACCTGAGCACACGTGCGCCCCATTGCTTCATCAGACATCCGTCATCTTCAAACATAAGGATCAGATAGTAAGGGAAATAGTAGAGGCATATCACATTGACAAAGGGGGTACAGCATGCATTAGTAAGCCCTCATTATCACTGGCTAACCGCGAAATCACCTTTTTGGAGCATGCATTTGTAGATATGTAGATTTAATATTTTCAGTGATGATGCAGTGTTTTTTTTGTTCTGTTTAGTGTTTGGCGGGAATGCTATGTATGTACACATGTGCGTAATAAATCGTCAGTTGAAAGTCAGCGCTCGTGTTGTCGTGTTTGTTCCGTCCTCGTGTTTTTTCCGCGCTGTTTTACCATGAATAGTTAACTAAGATTCGTACCGCGAGTGACGTCAGCCCAGCACGAACATTCATCATCTGCATATACTGATATTTTCCTAGAACCTGCTGCTTGGCGAAACCAGCCTTCTGGCTGCAGCTTAACATGAGACATTGATTACAATCACGCGGGTTAACTTACAACCAGTCGCGTTGCATGTTGCATGTTGCATGCAGTCATCTTGACACCGCGCGCATAGAGCGAAGAAATGAAGAGGAAAGTTAGTCGAAAAGCCAGCCTGTGGGGAAACTAAAACGAGCGCTCTGGTACTATACAGATATGAAGTCCTTCGCCGTTCGATGACGTTCCACGTCACACCAGCGGTAACTCAGGACGTACTACGTCCGCCGCTTACAAACGTGGGTGGCGCGTAAGCAGAAGATCTGGCAACCGTCGCCTTAGCTCAGTAGGTTGAGCACCGGACGCGCAATTCGGAGGTCGTGGGCTCGGTTCTCACCGGCGCCATGTGGTTGTTTTTCTTCAGCTTTTCTAATCAATTATCTTTAACGTTAGCACATTGATTAATATTCTTCATTGATCAACACCACAAATAAATAAATATATTAAAAAATCATCCGCGTTCCTTGGCTTCTGTCGCTGTTGGCTTCTCTTATGTATATATATTACGATATGCGATCGCATAGCTCGGATTCACAAAATATTTCAGCTGTTGAGTCCGTGCGCCGGGCGGATTTTACGATGTTGTTCGAGGACTTTCTCGAGAGCGGTCACAGATTCTAGCTCCAAGTAGGCGCTTTGACAAGCGCATGAATGCATGTGGTAAACGTGTTTAGCGCGTTCTTCGTTGTTTTCTGCCCAGTGGGAAAGCGGACGCGCTTAGAAAAATGGTTTTGCATCAGTGCGGGCACAGGGGGCCCCACAGTTGTCAAGGTGGCCGAGGCAGGTGTTGATTCGGCCGTCGCCCACTGCCGTAAAGCTTGGTGCTGGGGCCTTCTGCCATAAATTCTTGAAATATTTTAGAAGTACCGCATGCATACATCACCACGCATTTGGTTCATTCAAGTGAAAATTTTCCAAACGCATGCACGCGCAGTAGGGAGCCAGCACGCAAGGCCGGATTGTAACGCCTTTCACTCGAGTGCTTGCTCTCTGCTGTAAAGCCATAGCATACAGATGCGATATACAGCTAAATGTGTACAGAACACGCGTTTCCTTGAGGCAAACGTTCAACAATATGATATGCGCGTCTGTCGAGATTATGTGTACATCCATGCCGGGAGCAATATTAATTGACGGCGGGCGACAGCCTATACAGTTGAACCAAACGTATCCTGATTACTTCAAGCTTACAGCCCACAGGATTCTTTTGAAGAGCGTAGAACTTGCAGGGACCACAGCAGAGTCAGCCACCTCTGCTTAGTTAACAAACGCGTGACAATCTATTAGTACGGCGCGTCGTTCGCTGAGGAACGCAAGCGCAATTTTTGCCTCCGATGATTAGACTGCGACTGCTCGTCACATGCTTTTGAGGATTCCCGGAGACTTCTGTGTACACTTCACCACAGCTCACAACGTAGGCGCCGAGTTTTCAATCTGCCGAGGAGTGGGGGAGGAGTGGAGTTAGCACCTCTCTTTGTTGTTATTCGACACCCCACCCTTCCTGCGGGCATGCTGTTTGGCAATAGATATTTATTTATTTATTTTGCTGTCAGAATACAGAGTACATTACAGAGGGGAATGCCAATTCACAGTTACGTAGAAGATAAAAAAGGTTAAGGGAGCCAAGTACTGATCCTTCATGAACCCCAGAACCAAGTGGTACAGTAGAGAAATCAGCGTCATTAATGCTGACAAATTCAACACGAGAAGAAGGAAATCCACGGATCCTTAAGAACGACACGGTAAGTGTTCAGCACACTTACTTTATGTAATAGTGCAGCAAGTTATTAACTTTATCGAATGCTTAAAAAATATGCAGACGAAAAAAAAGCGGAGTCCCAATAAAAGTGCAAAGTCTTAAGTGAAAGAAAGTAAATAAATATGACAAGAAAAAAAAAACTTCGGATGCCATGCTCGGTTAGATACCATAAATTGTTATCCTCCAGAAAATTAACAAGATGTGTAAATATATGTACTATAATTTTGTATGCTATTTATGCCAAAGATATGGGTCAGTTGTAAGATGGATTTTGTGCATATCCGGCTTTATGTACTGGTAGTACCAGAGCAGTTTTCCACTCTTCAGTAGCACACCATGAGGATACGACTGTGAGAATATGAATTTCATGATGATAGAACCATACTCTATAATTTTGCCATGTATATAATCAGTTCCCCTTGAAGATGTTAGTTTCAAATCGATAATCGGTATGATGCCTTGCAAGTCGAATTTGATGGGATCCATTGCAAAATGATAGTACAGTTTGAAATCGGGACGTTGGATAACAATGGATGAAGAAGGAAACGACTTAACGAAAGTATCATTTAGTACAGCAGCAGAGACGTGGTCGAGAGCAGGTTCGCTGTGGGGTGCAAAAACAACATTTCATTGGTGGGGTGCCCCCGCCCTCCCCCCCCCCCCCCCTCCCCCTGCAGTCGGCGCACACAACGTACCGAAGCCCACTCACTCGCGTCGTCGACGCTGATGTATACGTGTGCAGGAGAACGCAATCAGCTGTTTGCTCTGCATTCTGCGGCCGCCCTCAATGACCGTACAGTTTCTTTCGCTCCGAATTAACCTATTCTACCGTACGGGCGCGTAGCAATGAGACGAATCGAAGGGCAAGGTTCATTATCTGCTAAGCGAAAAAGTGTTTTATGTCCTGAAAACGCTGTCGGGTCTTGCAGTTTGCAACGCAAGCTACACCAGCGTCTTTGTCGAGGGATAAGGGGAGACGCTGACTGGAGAGCTTGTAATACACAGTAAACAAGAGAATTCCAATGAATTTCTTCACAGCCTCTGTGCCCTTGACACAAGCGGGCTGAATGTTGTGCATCGCATGCGTTCGGTTTATATAACAATGTTAGTCATACTCTCATCACCAAGAAGTTTGGTGGACGCTTTATTCCGTGGCTTTCCAAAAAACTCATACTTTAGCTTAAAGGGAGACTGAAGCACTTTTTTTTGAAAATCAGGCTGGCAGCGGCGTCCTAAAGTGTTGAATGCTTAATACTGGAATATCGCATCCATATAAGGTTGGTTGGTAAACATTTATTAAAACAGTCAAGGGGCCGAAGGCCCAGATCTAGGGGTCGGCCAAGACTCCTTGGAATCTGGCAGCCTCTAGAGCGAGACCGATGAGCGTTCGTTGGTCGTCTAGGGTAGAGCTGCGTAGACGAGCCTCCCAGGTATCTTGTGTGGGTGCTGGCATGTGTTGTCGTGGACAAGTGCAGACCATATGAAGGGGGTCTGCTGGGATATTGCAGTGTTTACACATTGGCATATATCGTTCAGGAAATATATTATGGAATCTTTTGGGATTGGGGAAAGTGTCCGTCTGGAGTTGGCGCCATGTGACCGCCTCTGTCTTTGTAAGTTCTTGGTGCGGACCTGGATAGAGTTGGTGAGAAAGACGATAGTGCTGGAGCAGATCGCGTGAAGTGATTATGGTGTCCTTCCTGACCAAGGCGGGCATGTTGGGGGCGGGGTGATAAGCTGCTCGGAAAGTGAGCCCTCGAGCTAGCTCATGTGCTCCCTCATTACCCTTCAGACCCATGTGGGCTGGAGCCCATATCAGTAGGGTCAGGTGTTTAGGAGGATTTGATACGAGTACGCGAAATGCTTCGACTGAAATAGGGCCATGAGTAAAATTAAGAATGGCGCGCTGTGAGTCACTTATGACTACTCTAGCTTTAGAAGTGGAGAGCGCGAGAGCAATAGCTACTTCCTCCGCTGTAGTGATAAATGAAGTGCGTACGGAGCAGGAGGCATGAAGAGTCATGTTCTCATCTGTGGCAACCGCTGTTGCAGCAGTCCGAGTAGGATGGTCTGCCGCGTCTGTGTAAAGCACGTCAAGTAGGCCAGCATATCGCTGCTGGAGTGACGCGGCCCGAGCTTCTCTGCGATCTTGATGATGAGTTGGATGCATGTTGCGGGGGAGAGGGAGAGTCTTGATGTTGGCCCTGATGGCAGGTGGGAGATTGACCACCGAGGATGGTGGACGGAAGGGAGCGATGCGAAGTCGTTCGAGGATAGAGCGGCCTGCGGAAGTTAGGGAGAGGCGTTGGCGCTGGGCCAGGAGGGCCGCCTCAATGAGCTCGTCAACCGTGTTGGAGACACCAAGGGCGATGAGCTTGTCGTTGGGAGTAGAGAGAGGAAGACCAAGGGCTGTTTTGACGCCGCTGCGGATAAGGCAATCCAGGCGGTGCTTCTCCGTGAGCGTGAGACGTAAATATGGAGCAGTGTAAGCAATACGACTTACTACAAATGCTTGAAAGAGACGAAGGAGATTCGCCTCCTTCATGCCTGCCCGCTTGTTGGAAACGCGCCGTATGAGACGGGCTGTCTGCTGTGTGTATCGATGCAAGCGTTGTATTGTGTTGGTGTTGGCTCCGTTGGCTTGGAGGTGGAGGCCAAGAATTCGGATGGTGTCGACCGTAGGCACGGGAAGGTTGTTAACAGTGAGGCGGATATTTGGAGATGTGGGGGGTTTCCGGGTGCCGGGATAACGCACAAAGAAGAGCTCAGATTTTGCTTCTGAGCACTTAAGTCCTTTGTCCGATAAGGCAAAAACAAGCGCAAATTGCCTTTTTTTAGCAGAAATATGCGGCCTGTGCCGCGGGGGACACCGTGCGGCGCGCCGCCGCCCGTGATTGGTCAAGAGAGGTCGTAACGACACTTTGAGGACTGGAGAAGCTGCCGATGCGGATCCGGCGCTGCGTTGAGTGCAGATCGAAGCTTTCCGTGGTGTTGTAAAAGCAAATATGGCGACTAATTTTTTACTGACCTCTAAAGAAAAGTATACTACAGTTTGTTTATTCCAAGTATCACCTGAAACCAAAAAAGACCCAAGCAAAACATTCCGCGCCTAGTACAAGCATACGCCAGCGTGAAAGACCCGTATGCAGACCATGCGTAAAAGGTGCCAGTACAAGCTCGGCTCGTATTCTCGGAAAGGAAGGGGTGCGAACAATACTCAATCCGATAACCACCACCGAACGCCTCCTGACTCGCCGGAAAGAGCGTCATCCGAAAGAAAAGGCCCAAAGCGCTGTGTACCAAAAAATCCTGTTCTCTGTACCCGGCGTTGTAGGTTGGGGCAAGAAGGTATTTCAAGGAAAGGATGAAGCAGCACAAAATTGATGTCAAAATGAGCAAAGCGTAGTGGCCAAGCACTGCGAGGCATGTGACCACAGGATAGTGACGCAATCATTGTGCGCTGGAAACCAAGCCAAATACGCGAACCGCCCAAGGCTGCCGCTTCACTCGTGGCGCGTTCAACAGATGCCAGAAAATATTAATCGCTCCCTCGGAAACGTTCACCCTTTCTCGATTTGCAGTTTTGGGTTCAGGGAAGTGGTGGCCAACTATATGTGTGTTTAAAAGCCAAGCTAGCTGCAACTCGCCCGCTGCCACAACTTGATGAAGATACCGAATAATAGGTTGTGAAACATATTGTTTTTTTGCAAAAAGTTGGTCGGCATTCATTTCTCTCTTAAATTTTCATCCGAAATCAGAACTTCGAACGCTGCCGAACGCTTAATCACTTAGCTACTATTAAACGAGATGCCGCATATGGAGAGCTTCGATGCTTGCTTTGCTTTATTGTACTTTGCTTTGCTTTGCTTTGCTTTGCTTGCATTGCTTGCTTGCTTGCTTTGCTTGCTTGCTTTGCTTGCTTGCTTTGCTTGCTTGCTTTGCTTCCTTTCCTTGCTTTGCTTGCTGCTTTGCTTGCTGCTTTGCTTGCTTGCTTGCTTGCTTGCTTGCTTGCTTTGCTTCCTTGCTTTGCTTCCTTTGCTTGCTTTGCTTCCTTTGCTTGCTGCTTTGCTTGCTTGCTTGCTTGCTTGCTTTGCTTGCTTTGCTTGCTTTGCTTGCTTTGCTTGCTTTGCTTGCTTTGCTTGCTTTGCTTGCTGCTTTGCTTGCTGCTTTGCTTGCTTGCTTGCTTGCTTTGCTTGCTTTGCTTGCTTTGCTTGCTTTGCTTGCTTTTCTTGCTTTGCTTGCTTTGCTTGCTTCCTTTGCTTGCTTTGCTTGCTTTGCTTGCTTTGCTTGCTTTGCTTGCTTTGCTTGCTTTGCGTGCTGCTTGCTTGCTTGCTTGCTTGCTTTGCTTGCTTGCTTTGCTTGCTTTGCTTGCTTTGCTTGCTTTGCTTGCTTTGCTTGCTTTGCTTGCTGCTTTGCTTGCTTGCTTGCTTGCTTGCTTGCTTGCTTGCTTGCTTTGCTTGCTTTGCTTGCTTGCTTTGCTTGCTTTGCTTGCTTTGCTTGCTTTGCTTCATTTGCTTGCTTTGCTTCCTTTGCTTGCTGCTTTGCTTGCTTGCTTGCTTGCTTGCTTGCTTTGCTTCCTTTGCTTGCTTTGCTTCCTTTGCTTGCTTTGCTTCCTTTGCTTGCTGCTTTGCTTGCTTGCTGGCTTGCTTGCTTGCTTGCTTGCTTTGCTTGCTTGCTTTGCTTCCTTTGCTTGCTTTGCTTCCTTTGCTTGCTGCTTTGCTTGCTTGCTTGCTTGCTTGCTTGCTTGCTTGCTTTGCTTGCTTTGCTTTGCTTTGCTTTGCTTTGCTTTGCTTTGCTTTGCTTTGATTTGCTTGCTTGCTTGCTTGCTTGCTTGCTTGCTTGCTTGCTTGCTTGCTTGCTTCCTGAACACGTCGAACCGAGTTTAAAATCCCTAACCGAGCCTTGCTGAGCACGCCTCAGGTGGTCTGGCCGCACCTAAGCTGAGGAGAGCGACACGTGCTTGAGCCTCTATAATAAGGTTTCTGCAGGCGCTAAGTGAGCATGTTTCTACTTTCAGCCTTGCCTTTTCGACAGAAATCTCCAGAGATCACATTAGGGACAAACTCTGCATGTAGCCGCTCTTACGAAAGCGCTTCGAGCAGAGTACGTTTGCTTTTGTCGGCTTGAATTCTTCATCACAGCAGCGAGCGCTTGCGCTGCGAGCTTATGATCTTGCGGAAAACAGTGCAAGACATATTCGCGGCCGTAGTTGTTCGTGCACACGGATGCAGAGCAATACCTCGCGTTGAACCTGATTCTCAAGGTTGGCTGACAGGCTTTGTACGTCACAACGCACACAGTACGAGGAACAACGCTTGCAGCACGAGAAAAAACGCGCTCTGAAAGCTTGCTCGGGTGCGCCGAAGTATGCCCGGCTCCTCAACTTGACGTCACGTTGGCCGTCATGGACGAGGTTTTCCTCTCCGCTGTTCTCCTCTCCTGCACTCCCGCGGTGCGCGGGAGATATAAACATCGCGCTTTCAATTTGTGATTGCGCCACTGTTTTAGCCAAAAATCGAAAAAATAATTTCACAGACGTGATCAGCAATGACGCTACTTCAAAACCGCAAAAGATTTGCTGATTCGAAAACCGCCTCAGTATTCCTTTAAAGTGCTTCTCCTCAGCGCCATTAGTTGAGGTAGTCCAGCTGTACTTTCTCTGGCTGTTCTGCCAAGGTCTGCGCTGGACCTTTCCTTATTGGTGCGTGGCCTTGCATCGTCGTTAGACTGCTCGCATTCAACACAGTGCATATCCAAAGTGCCTAAAAATATACAGAGGTTATTGCGTCTAGAATATAACCAAAGAACGTACAATTTCAGAAGCTGTCCATATACACAACCGAGACGTCATTTAAGACCTTACTCATATCAGTCGTATCGTTGCCGTCTCCCCTCTCCTCATCAGTGTCCACCTTAGGGTCACGAGGAGCAGTAGCAACATCAAGAGCCTATTGCACATCCACGGCGTCATCTGTAGTAGCCTCGAGAACCCCAGACATTCATGCAATCAGTGTTTTTCAAAGAAAATATTCTATTCCACCTCTTAAGCAACCTGCAACGCGAAGCTCCTTTAAGACCCCGCGAAGGCCCATAGTACTACGCAAAGTACAGCAACATTTTCCTTCTCGTCAGAGCGAAACAAATCATTCTCGCACCTTCCCGCGCTTGGCAGCAAAACATTCGTTTGTGACAAAGCTGAATCCTTTCTATTTTCACAGTATATAGCATGAAACCGCTGGTGAAAACGAAAGAAGAGGTACTCATCGCGTGCTCCGGATCACCACAAGTTTTTCCTGATTTTCACGACTCATAGAACGGAAGAAAGGGTTCGGAGCCAAAATCTAAGATCAGGGCGTCTTTCTGCAACAGATGGTGTCACAAATAAGAACTTCAAACATAAGAATATTATCTTTGGATTACTTGTAGCCAAACAGTGCAGTGTACTATGTACTACGCTAGGCGCTATGACTTAATACGACAGCGTCGGACGGCCATGAAAGCGATAAAAGTTTATTTTTGGCGTCGGCGCCAGCGTCAGCGCCTGAGCGAAGTTTCCACTTGCCAGGTCATGTGACTTGGCAAGGGATTCGTTTAAGGGGATTCGCCTCCCTCCGCCTGGCACCTGTCAACCGCCCCCTCTCCCTCTCCACATGTGGAAGAGTGGTGATGACGCCGGAAAGAAGAAGGACTCAGCAAAGATGAAAATGACTAACCGGAAAATAGTTCGGACAACAGCAGGCCTACGTGCAGATGATACCGCCTCTCGAAGAACTCGCTGTTGAAAACCGACACTTGCAGGAACTATTCCTTCGCATGTTGCTAGATAAGAGCAACCTGGGTCTCAGAATCCCCACCGGTGGCTGTGTTTCAAATGGCATCGCTTAATTTCGAGCATTGGTATAGGATTCGCTAGGATTTAATAATGTGACCCATGTTTTCGGTGTTTCGTAATCTGAATTGCAATATAATCTGAATTGTAATCGATAAAGAAGTGAAACACACAATCATTAGAATAGAAGTGTAAATGCCGTAGATTAGCGATGAAAGCCGAATTTTATCGCATTTTTTCCGCATAAATCCAATTGTTGACCTTGAATTTTTTTCCGAAATTGCGGGATTCAACCGCGCAACATATTGCTGAGAGCAGCTCAGAAATTGAGGGGTGACCAAGAAAACAGCTCAGTAGAAAAGAAATCCTCGATCAATAGAGAGCGTATATCATCATTATCACCATCATAATTAGCCCGACTACGCCCACTGCAAGGCGAAGGCCTTTCACATGTCTCTTAAATTTACCCTGTTTTAGCTAGCTGCGGCCACCATCTCCCCGCAAACTTCGTAATCTCATCCACCCACCTAATTTTCCGCCGACCCCAGCCACGCTTGCCTTCTCTTGAAATCCACTCTGTTACCCTTTAAGACCACCGATTATCTGGCCTTCGCATTACATATGTCCTGCCCAAGCCCATTTCTTCCTTCCGATTTCGACTAGGATGTCATTAACTCGCGTTTTTTCCCTCACCCTCTCTGCCTGCTTCCGGTCTTTTAACATTACAGCTATCATTTTCTTTTCCATAGCTGGCTGTGCTGTCCGTAACTTAGGCTTAACCTTTATCGTTGGCCTCCATATTTCTGACCCACAGGTGAGTACCGCAAAGATACAGCTGTTGTGTAGTTTTTTCTTAAGGGATATGGGCAAATTACCATTCATGATCTGAGAGAACATGCCATATGCGCTCCACCCCATTCATATTTTTCTTAATGGCTTTTATACGTCGGGGTTGAGTTAAGAAGTTCAGTTGAAAACCGGCTGCTGGGCTCATGTAAACACCCCAGAGTCAACTCCGGAAGTCGAGGGTGCCAGTACACTTTACTCTGCTGCACAAGGTGAGTTCACTCACTCGACCTCACCGGCAGATAGCATGTTACCGGATCCAGTCGCAGAGGTGGGTTAGTGGCAGCGAAGATGATGAATGAGAACCTGTTTTTCGCTTACGCCGCGGCTCCTCCGAAACAGCGGTCGTGCCACAATCTTGGAGGCAGCCACTGCTCTCTCTTGCTGCGCTGGTCGACGCTTGGTGTCGCTGCAGTTAAACTGGTCTCGATTCGCTAAAATCGAGTTCGCGTAAACACTCAGTGGCTGACCTTGCTCAACTCCATCCCCTTACCTGGCCCGTCGCTGTCGGGCTGATGTAAACGAGGGTCTTATTTTTCTCTCATTATCCCGATCAGCGGTTAGTACCTGCCCTAAGTAGACGGACTCCCTTACCACTTCCAGCACCTTGATACCAATTGTGAACTGCTGTTCTCTGGCGAGACTACTGTACATTACTTTGGTTTTCTGCATGGTAATTTTTATACCCACCTTTCTGATGCTCTTGTCTAACTCATTGATCATGCTTTGCAGTTCATCTCGTCAGTGACATAGCATGGTAATGTCATCTGTGAATCGCAAATTACTAAGGTATTCTCTATTAACGCTTATCTCCAACTGTTCCCAATCCAAGCCTCGGAACACCTCCTGCAAGTCACTTATAATATCATATGGAAGGGTGGAATTTACTGAATGTGCCCTTCGTAAAGTGAAAACGGTGGCTTCCAGTACAAAAATTTGTGCCATAAAAAATTTCGTGCACCTTCAGTGACATTCGCGTCGCGCATCACACCACAATTTCACTGCAAAGTGGAACACCTTTAGGGAGGTTTCGCGGTGATTCATGAATATATGTGAGCATGTGAGAAAAATGCGTCGCCTTAGCTGAAGAATAGGTCGTATGCGAATTGATTTTTTGTGTTACTTACGTAATATCGCTGTTACGAAGCAGATGCGCGAAAATCTTATTATCTCCAAGATAATAAGAGATAAGATAATAATAAGGCCCAGACCGAAGCCGAACCTAGAAAGGCCCTATCACATATCTTAATCGAGGTTATAGGCAGTTCTACAGCCGGCCTCTATGTGTACCCTGGTTGCGATAGATATTGGAATTTATTACTTTTGTCCATGTTTTGCGTTTTCTTTTGCCAACTTCTTTTTTTCAGTCACCTCTCTTCACTGAACACCGAGTTTGGTTCTATTTGTACCCCGTGAGCAACAGGTTTTGAATGCGATTGCCGCCCAGGACGCACAGAGCTTGCCCCGATGTTAGAATATGTGGCACAGGTGCCGTCAGAAGAAACTAGAAGGCAATATTAACTAAAAAATTATTCATTGCCCCTCTAACTCACGCAGCCTTGAATACATATGTGCAGCCTGATATTGATTGGGCGAATTGCACTGTTCACCAACAAATATGGATCATTATGCTGTAGATTTAAACAAATTATTTTTTTTACAAGTTCTTCTTCCATTTACTTTTGGCGGCGAGTGTACATGTAGCTCTCCTTGCGCGCTGGACAGAGTCAGACAGTAAAGTTCGTCAGATATTTTTTATAGGTACTTGCTTTCATATTCTCCCGATTTGTTTACTGTTTCATGGTGGACGTCATTGGGAACACCAAAATGTCTGATGGCGCCCGCACCGCTTTCGTCTCTCCGGAGATTTTGTTAATGCCTTCTGTGCGTTACGCGGCATTCAGAATTTTCCTTTCGTACAATCAAACCATCCTAGAGAGCGCGAAACCAAGAGAGAGATTAAGAACAAGCAATAAAACAATTTGCTTTAGTCCCTCCACAACACCAGTGTCGCGTTTCCCGCTACGTCTAGCATGCTGCTCAAATAATTCCCTCTTAAGAACGTGTCCTCCAAAAATATTTAAAATTTGCACACAATAAGACGAAAATCCAATTGTAATAACAAAACTTGTTTTTTTTTTTAATATACAACTGGAGGTAAATTGAACTCCACAGTTCTGAAAGTTTGACGATGAATTTATCGCCTCTTGGACCACTTGCTGGTTCCCCAAGGTTCATTCGCCATTTTTTGTTGTTGTTTTGAAGAGGCCAATCTGATCAATGTTAAGGTCAGTTGTAGAGGACATATGATGGGTTAGATACGCTAAATATCAAGCTATTATTAAAGCATATTAAAAAGTTATCTCGCGCTAACTAAAAATAGGTGGCGTTTTGCCCCACTCTCCCCTAACCGGAGTGATCTATGAGGATAAATCAGGAGAGCCTCTATTTCATCAATTCAGCCTTATACGTTTCATGGAATTTTTCATCACAGGTTGTGGCCGGGCTGAGCCAATTGCGAGACTTATTCGAGGAAGGAGAATAAAACGAACTCAGGTTCCGTGGATTGTAAGTATCCGGAACACTTTAATTAGCATGGTGTTTCGTCACTGCGTTCAGACAAGATGCTGCTACTACATAATGTTAAAAAAGTGGGACAGAAATAATTTTAAGTAAGCTAAAAACGTATTTCTGAGTAACATGGGTTGCATTGGTTTTTAGAAGCTGAATGAATTCTCAGTATTAAGAGCGGGGTGATTTTAGAAAGTACGATGCCATACTACGACGCCGTGGATTTTTCTGGGAAAAAGCAGCAAGCAAAAGTAGTTTTGTTAATTGCCACGCCTACTTGAAAGAAACGAAAAATAGAAAGCAGAAAAGCAAAGAGAAGGAAGTAAAATATAAAAAGTCGAGGACAAAGCAACAGAAGAATAAAGAATCAAGAACTGAAGAATAAGAAGAAAGCATGTGCAAATGTGGCAATCTGATCATTAGGCGCAGCCTTCGACGAAGGAAGCAAAGTATAATAGGTGTTCTGGACAGATGACTGCAAAAGCTTCTGCACAATAACCCTGTTTTAAGGTGAAAGCCTTTAATGCCTCATGCTGTCGTTAGCAATCCGTGTTGGCAGCCGTGTCTGCGTCCGTGTCGGCAGCCATGTCGAAAGATGTGTCCGCGTTTTGACGGGTGTCCACCGAGATGTGTGAGACAGTTACTGCGTAATTTCCTTTCCTCAAATACAGTTCTCAGTTTCTTCATTACGGCCCCTCTTTCTTCATTCACTGCCGCTTCCTCCCTTCCTCTACGGTGCGGTTAAGGTGTTCACCGAGATGACTGATGATTACAGCGCCATTTCCTTTCCTCAAAAAGCATTGCGTTCAAAGTGCAAGGTATCGCGCCGAAAGGAGGGAGGCGTTCCGTGGACTCCCTGGCCGCGCTATAACACGCTGTCGCATTCCCCTCCTCAAGCGCCATTAATTAGCAGTCAATTAGTCATGAGTGATTAATCAGTAATTAATCATTAATTAGTAAATTGTCCTTACTTCATCATGAATCATGTTTGACGTCATCCAGTGGTGACGTCACTAGTGTCACTATGCAAAGTGCTGCGAAAAGCGATTTCACCTCTACGCACTTCAGACAGTCAAAGTGCCCCCTGAATTTTTTGTTTCGGTAGTGGGAAGGTATCATTGTGGTCAAGTGGCTGTTATTCCTCTTATTTTACCTCACCGAATGCAGGGCACAAGTTACATGCTACATCCTCTTCAGCTTCCGCTGGCAGCGCCATCGTTCATCCCGTGGGGATGAATATTGACCTCTAAACACCACACCGAGCCACAGCTGTCTGAAATGGATTTGTGGTGCTCCAGTGTTCGCTCATAGTGGCCAGAGACGTTGAGCCTTAGAAATAATTTGCAACTTACTATATATGCTGTCTTAACTTGCTATTAAAATGTTTATAAGATTAATACGTCTTCGTTGAATGTTGGGTCAAGATTTGCTAACTCAGGAATAATAGTAGGGCATCATGAAAGGAAACATAAGGTAGATTTTTTAACTTAGGTCTACTCAAATCCTGCGCCTTGATTAAAGGGATAAAAAATATGAAAGAAGGAACATCTAGCTTACCTACCTGTACATGCAACTTGCGCTACAGTCTCTCATATTTTCTCGGAATAATTAATTTCTCACAATAGCATACTTGCAGGCGCTCAAGTGTCCTTAGAGAGTTTAGTCTTTTTTTTGTCAAGTTACTTATCCAATGCAGACTCAACATATATAATACTAGAGAAATATTCAGTTATGCGTTTTTTTTATTAAATTTGTTGCTTTACCATGAACCTGTCTGTTGTTATTTTTTGATTTCACGTCAAAGAGCCAGGTCAAGAAATTCCAGCATCACGCTCACCGAAAGAGTGGCTCATAGCCTCGATCTTTTCGGATAGCGCGCAGTTACTTTTTATTCACAGCGGGGAGCAATGCACAAAATTAAACCGTTTTCCTCCAGCTGTCCAATTGCTAGCTTTGGTCTTTGCCGTCTGCACTAAGCGACTGTATGCTTCCGGAAAGCGAGTGTTTAGTTCCTACCCGTAATATAATGACAGTCCGGTAATCATCCTTACAAGTTTCGGATTTTTAACTGCGCGCGAGACAAATAAGTTTCGAACTGCAGAGAATTCATTCCGTACATAATAAACTAGCAAGATGTGCATGGTTTCCTTGTGGAACCTCTCAATAAAGCAGCGACCGAGGCACTCGCCACACAGCACTTCGAGTATATAAACTTATCGGCAAGTTAACACGTGCATTTATGCGCGCTAAAATCAGCTGGTGATGCTTGTGTCATTGCTTCATCAGTGACTTTCTGTGATTCTCCCTGCAGGTGCGCCTAATTAGCTCTCCACGGAACCGCCCCTACCAGCTGCTATGCGGAGGGAGCATCATAACCCGACGGATCATCCTCACCGCAGCACACTGCGTTGAGAAGCCGTAAGACGATCCCTTTGAGCAAAACCAGTCACACAAAGACGACTGAATAGGTCGTTGTAGTTCTCATTACGCTTGAGATTGGATCACTGGTAGAAGGCACTAAAGTATAGCGCTTGTGTAACGTGCCGTCCATAGCCTCAGTGCTTTCTAGCGCTCACATTCAACAAAACAGAGTGCAAAGTTCTTATTATGGAACTGTCAGTTCACTCGTGAGCCCCTTCATAGTCAATACTGTGCAAACTATTTATTGGCATTAAGTTACAAAGAGCGTGCAGAGGTATTATTTAATTAGTCTCAACTATAACGCTAAGCAGCAAGCCGCCCGTATGAAGTCCATTCCTATATGAACTGGTACCGTATGGTACCATTCGTGAAAAGCACGTGAAAATCCATGCGAACAATTCGCGTTTGGAGGTAATCCTTTCAGCTTCGTTTTAATGCTAAGATGTAAAGGCGCTGTGGGAAAAAAAAACACGCCTGGTGGGATCCTCAATGACTCCACCTCGGAGTCAGTGCCCATCCTGCCTTATCAGTTCTAGATTACTCTTTCTTAGCGATCATAGGGACATCAGAGGCTCTCTTTATATCCTTTACATCAATGACTGAGCACGAAACGTGTGATGGTGCCGTAGAAGGAAGCGTAGTGACTCCGAGAGAAGAAATATTGCCGTAATGTGCTGACGTAAGTGAACCGCAGACCGAACAAAAAACACTGGTATCTGTTTTCCTTCAAGTTAGTTCAAAGCACAGAAGCACAGTATATGACTTTTACTGAGTCTCACTATTTCTATATTATTCACATAATGCGGGTTGGTTTTACTTAATTTGGGAAAAATGCAAGCTCAAAGGCCACACGCATTCTGCAGTCAGACAATAAGAAAACTTCTTGTATCATAAATATGCGCTGTAGGCTGTTGTTTCCCGAGTAATCAATTTAGAGCATCAAGGGCCGTATTTTGTAAGCTGTCCATTTTCCGTTGTCCATTTCGCGTCCGTTCGATACTCTGTCAGTGATCACTCAGATAGACCCACGATTTTCAAGCCTATACTGGAGAGCGGCCCGGCCAGTGGATGGTTCGCGACCGGACCTCACCATTGGCAGAAGTTGGATGCAATACGCAGCCAATGGTGAGGTGCATGTCAGTGCTCTGTCAACAGCAGGTGACCTGACCTGACCTGACCACTGCCTCCAATTGCGTGCGTTAAGCAATCAATGGTGAGGTCTGGTCACCAGCCACCGAATGGTTAGGTCGCTTGCCGCGGAAGCTCGAACTTCGAAAGCGGTGGGTATATCTTTGTGACCACTGACAGAGGACCGAAGGGACGCTAAATAGACAACATAAAATCGACAGCTTATAGAATACGACCCCAACTCTTATTAGCTCGCTCCTCAGTTTCGGGCCGTCGTCGTTGGCGACCGCAGTGCCACCCGCCTCGCTTGGGAGGTAGCTGAGAGGAGAGAGGAAAAATTCTTCCCTCCACTTTCAGGGGAGAGAGAGGTCAAGTAGGTAGCAAAGTGAAGGGAGAGGAAAAAGAGAAAAAGGGAGAGGAAGAAAGGGTAGGACGCTGCGCGTGGCCTAGTTAGTGGCTTGGGTATGCGCCTCGGCTGCGAGATGCACTTGGCTCACAACCCACCACAACTCTCCACCGAAACCTATGGCAGAGTACCACTGCCGTCCCTGTAGAGGCCAGATTAACCTCCGGCTGTCTGACTTTGGGTATAGTGGTGGTGGCGAAACTTTATTTCCAGCGGATACAGAGGAGCGACCCAAAGTCGCCCCCCGCTTAAACGGCGGCCACTATCCCTTGGCAGTGGCTGCGTCTTCACCCAGCTGGAGGAGCTTGATTTGTGTCCTCTGGTCGAGGCTGAGCATTGCAGCCTCTCAATGATCACAGTCGACAATGAAGTGACTCGCGAGTAGAGACTGCGGGCAGTTCCAGATCATATGATTTAGATCGGCTTTGCTATCACAATATTTGCATTTGTTTAAGTAGACTCGTTCCAAACATAAGCTACACAACTGGGGATTTGTACATGCGTTAGTTTGAAGTTTACGCCAGGCTTTGGCCTGTTGTTTGGAGACCGTTTTATCTGCGGGGAGAGTGATTCTTGTAAGCCTTTAGTGATGCAGGATTTCTCTTTAAAGGTGCCCTGCGACGTAGATGAAGCATGAGGGCTTTATTCTTTGAATGCAGAGTAAGGGACATTGTGAGTCCTGAACGCGCAATGAAATCGCTGAAGTCATAATATTAGCTATTTTAATCTTCGCCAGAAATGCTTGTTTCGAGCCGATAGTGTCGCAACGCGGCGGCCATTTGCGGCAGCGGAAATGAGGTGGCATCCGGACTGGGCGCTGCCTTTCTGATTGGTTGGGCGTCCAGTTTGCATATTGTTCCTTTATACTCGCGAAATGGATCCAAAATATTAAGTCTCTGAGTACTAAAAGCTTTTCGCATGCCACAAAAACTGGAAAGAAGCAGAGAAAGCGAAGGAAAACTAACAAGAATAAAGCTAGGGGCGACACTTTCCATTCTGCTTCAGGCCTTCGGGGGGGCCAGCGCTGTTCAAGGAACGTTGAGTCAAACCACACCAAGAGGGCAGCGAAAAAAAAGCCAGTAGACACACCTTGCCCAAAATTGTGAAGAGGAAGGCCGGGCAGGAGACGGGAGGCGAGTTAGGGGGGAAGGGGTGTTCTGCCGACAGCCTTCCAGTCCGACTGAAAAAGAAACATCGGCGAGCTTGCTTTGTAGTCACAGCTGCCCTGACTACGGCGATGCGTACAGGGGGGGATGACGCCATCAAAATGCGCGGCTGTCTATTGCCCCGACAAAGCAACAATTGCATGCACGCTTCCGCGGCGTGTGCACTAGGCGCAGTTCTGATTGGTAGCGCCCAATTTAGGCACTGGGTGAGTGAAATGGGCGAGTGAAATGCGTTTTCGTCTGAGTTTTTCATTTTGAATTTTCAAAGTGGAATAACTTTCGTTTGCATGCTCCGATTTCAATAATTCTTTTTGCCCTGGTCTCTGGAACGCATGATGAATGTATTTAATGATATTAACCGGTACTGAGAAAATCATCGCTGTGCTTCTTTAAGAAAACAACCTGTCCTTGCCTGAGTATAGGGCAGGCGGGCTGCACTAAAGGCCCTTCATATTATCAAGGGGCTTTAGGCTGCACGACCCAGCACGGCGGGAGAATTTCGAGCTAGGTCATCAGCCGCCTCATTACCGGCAAGGGAGGCATGAGCAGGCGTCCAGATTGGGCGAATGCGTCGTGGTGGCTGAGAGTTATGCAGAATCCGTGCTTCTTGTGGGGAGATTCATCCCAACGTATCCTCAATTTTGAATCGCGGACAATGGTTTCTGCCGAAGATCCCGCAATGGCTAGAGCAATGGCTATTTCTACTCCAACAGGTGTGTGCTGAGTGCGTAGAGTTCCCCCAGTTATGAGTGTACCTTGTCCTGTGGTGGCCACAGCTACCATTTTGTCAGCCGAGGAATCTTCTGCACCACTGAAGTATCATTAAGTAAATGTTTTCCCAACGATTTGGCTCTCTCTGCCCGACGTTCAGCGTGGAAATCTGGATGCATGTTGCGAGGCATTGGTGGAATGACCAGAAGCTGGCGTATATGTTTGGGAAGGTCAATTGTTGGTCCACCTTGTCGTTCGTAAGACAGACACCTTCTGTCTGAATTTGGAGTTGAAAATCCTGAATGCAATAACTTTCGTTCAGCAAGTTTTGAAGCGCAGCTCTTTGGCGCCCGTTCCTGTGTTTCGCGGCGCCGCCGCTGTCCCTCGTAATCAGCTCCGCAGCTGTGGCAGCGCGCTGCTCTAGCTGCGCTGCTCTAGCTGCGCGCTCTTCTGGCGCCATCTCCCGCACGTCCAAGCCGAAACGCACAGCCGCCGCCGTTCGCTACTGCGTGTGCCCCCTTGCTCTCTTCCTCCGTGGCTGCGACAGCGCGATAGCGCGCGGTGTTCTTCGGTTGCCGAAGCGCCGGCTCGGCATCGGCGGATCACGGTGCGCACATCCCAAGCCGAAACGCAGAGCTATGTTCACTTGACTCGCTAGCAGCCTCAGCGGCATCAGTCAGTCGCTGCTATTTCTTCGCCGCACAGTGTTCCTATGTGCCCACCCGCTGCCTTCCGTGACCTCCCGATAACTTAATTGCTCTCTTCGCTCTTCCTCTAATGCCACCTCTGTGCGGCGGTAACCAGAGCGCCGGATCGGCGACGGCGGATCTTGATATCGGCGGACCGCCCGAGCCGAAACGCATAGCCGCCGCCGTTCGCCACTGCGAACCGCCTGCCTATATAAATAGTTTACTCTCGGCAAGTTCTTCCTGAGCCATGAGCGAGGCAATCGGTGGAAGCCCTTCGTGAAAACCTCGCGAAATACTTGCACAGATCTCGTCTTTGAGAAGCAGGCATTGGTACAGCAAGTCGAGCATATGTCCATCTATTTCTCCGTCCGCGCAGCTTCCTTCATGACAATCATGAACTGTTAGTTAGTTGAGTGTTTCGTGAAGAAGGAATATGTGCGGAAAATAAGTTGTCTTTAAATGTACATACATGTCTTGATGGAATTCTTTGCCTCAATCTATCGAAAAGCTGAGACAGCTGATGACCTGCGCTGAAAGTTCGCATTAGGAAGTAACGTAATCATCTGGAATTTTTTTAATCATGTTGGCAGATCGACTAGCCATGGAACGCCACTCACACCTTTTCCCGCATCTTGACCAGGGGGCTCAAGTTTTTCTAGAAAGAGCTAAATTTTATGAAAAATGAAATTTAGATGTGATTCTATTCTCCGGGTACTAATGCTCGTTCGCACTTAAGTTATTTAACGCACTAAAGCCACACATCGGTTACGAACATGAGGTGTGCCGTAGTAGAGGGCTCCAGATTACTTTCGGCCAGCTAGCGTTCTTTACCGTGGAGTGACGTCGCAAAGTATACGGCCGTCTTCCATTGCGCCTCCCTCGAAATGCGGCCGTTGTGGCCAGGGTTGAACGCGCATCCTCCAGCTCAGCTGCCGCGCGCCATAACCACGGAGCCAGCGCGTTGGGTCTTTAAACAAAATGACGCGAAGGAAAGCGAGCAAAACGCAGGCCTAGGCAGGAAAAATTAAATTCGAACTTTTTATCGGGAGGATATAATGTACAGCTTGGAAAATAATTAAATTCAACAATTTGAATTTTAAAACAGAAACGTGCCGTTTTTATAATTTTTAAGCAAGTGTCGAGCTAGGCTATATTGTTTTATTGTATTCTCTTTTCCATGGCTGAAGAATTCAGTCGGTGGAGGTGTTCTACAACACCTCAAAACTGACTGAAGGGCCAGCAATCCAGGCCAAGGCGGTCGTTGTTCACCCGGGCTATCGGGAAAACATGGTCAGCAGTGACATTGCACTTCTGGAGGTAAGAGGAAATCGGACATTGTGCTGTATTTAAGTGAAAATACAATTTTTTTTTAGTATGATGTAACCTAATTTTCTTTTTGAAAAGAAACTACGCTCACATCGCCTAATACATCTGAACCACGCTGCATATTAACACTACTGCGATATTTTCCTTGCCTTTATGCACGCCCTTTCAAATGATCACCCAAATAATGAACGGCACACTACATTCACTTCAATTGACTGCCGAAAAAGCAAAGAATTGTGGATATGGTTTCTCGTCATTTTCTGCCCACCAGAGTGCCTAAGAGACATGTTTCGAGCGAATACTTTGTGCTTGAGCGCTTTCAGGGTCGAGGTAAGAGGTGACTCTATCGCAAAATCACGGACGAAAAATTCACGGCACAGGAGCGAGAAGTTGTCCCATGGACGTCTTCTTGGACATTTGACATTTGGAGGCGCTGGAGTGGCACTGGTTTCAGAGGAATGGATGTCATCTCTATCTTCTGCCGGATATACATATGAAGGAAGCCAAGAGTCACGGAAGCCAGGCAGCATAGTTGAGGTTTTTATCATTTGTTTGCAATTTGTTCTTTTTAATCAATGACAAACTAGTTGTATAACTATTTTATCGCTCAAAGATAATTGATTAAAAAGCAGAAGAAAACAAGCACATGCTGCCGGTTGAATTCAGATCCATGCCTTCCGAATTTCGCCTCTGGTGCTCTACCGTTTTAGCTTCGGCGGTGGCTGTCTAATCTTCTGCTTTCGGGGGTATTCATGTTGCGTGTGACCTAAGCTTGAGAATGTTTACTAGCTTCACCCTCGTCAGTAGGAGCGCACCTAGTACGTCATGCATTACCGCGTGCGTCACAACGGATAAACCACATATACGATACATCACTCTTCGCCATGGGAAGCATGTTGAAAGGGACGCGGCCAAATAAAGCTTTCTGTTATGTTGGTTAGCTCATTGCATCCACGCCGCCATATTAACGAAACTCTATCAACTCTTCCTCCATACTCGACTACTTCACAAATACACACTAACGGTGTCTCCGGCGGGGAGCAAGAACTCTACGCTTGCAGCAGCAAATTGCTGCGCGTGCGCGTGCAATTGCAGGCTATGGTGCAGCAGGCTTAAAATTAAATTTTAATCCGCCCATTTTCATGTTTTTCGTTGCCTCTGTCTTCGCTTTGCTCCTCGGTATCATTATGCAATCCACTGCGCGTCACCTATGCTCAACTAGACTACTATGCTAAGGTACTTACGCGGACTTTTACTCGTCTCACAATCGTACCAGCTCCTAACGGATACATTGCAAATATACAGCCGACGCATACTCTAAAGAATGATTCTAGTGTCTCTTGATTAGGGCTACTTATTCTTAGCCTCATGGCAAAAGGAGAACAGGAACGAAACGAACTTTCAGGCTACTTAGGAAGGCTAATCGGTTTCTGCTTCACAATTCGAAATGTGCACTTCAATTTTTCGCCCAAAACAATCAATGGTCGCCCTCTAAGCTCAGCTTGTATGTAGAAGACGTGTTACTCAACTCCATATGTTTGTATGGTACGATCAAATGTTAAAAACAATGGGCCGCAAAGAGCAAAAACATTGTCTCATCGGTGAATGCGTGCGAGGCATCAGTTTCTTGTATCCTCAAGCTTCTTTTCCCTTTTCCTGTTATAGAGTTTCTTAAAACAGGTACATTTAACTTATGTCCAGTGCTTGAGCGTTTCCTTCAGTTCAACGGTAGCCCCGCGCAAACGTTAGATCATTCTAAAAATTGCGTACAGGGCACCGGAACCGGACGTCGACGTTGTTGCCATCTTAGCTTTGGGGTATGTCGATAAGTGGTTGTCTTTAGAAGAAGGTACAATCTAAAGCGTCTCAAACACAAGAGGAGAAGTTTCGCCGTTCAACTGCCAAAGGCCCGTCAGATTCCTTTCCTAGAGCTCGATCTGTCCTTGTAGCAACATCTGCGTCCATTGAAGGCTTATCAAGGACAGTATACGGGTTTAGGTTTCTCATCATGCCTCCACAAGTCATTATCACAAGAGGTTGGAGACTTTAGCGCTTCGACAGTCAAGATGTCTTGAAGAGTATCTAGCTCACTTCCGAGAGGGATTACAAGTTAAACAAAAAAAAACGAAGATAGCCGGATACCTTACAAGGGCTCCGGCGGAGCATAAACGAAGTAGCAGCCATACCAGGCTGGCCTAGACAGACTTTGCCACTGGCTGAAGAAAGCTCAGGCCAGGTTTGATGTACAGACTAACCAGAGCGTGGCAGCCCTTCTGCCGCGTTAAAAAGAGCTTGAAAAGAAAAAGGCACAATGGACCTCAGTGCAAAGGTCGCAGTACTCTAGTCTATACGTGCCCTATAGAGCAGCAGTTTTCTTCCAGATGCTGCTGTCGGGCGATAAAGAGTATTTTTGGTAGCCGGCCAGAAGTTTCATGTTGGTGCTTCCGGGCTGTCAAAATTCTGTTAAAGGCATAGGTCTCCTACAATATTTTTGCACTGCCAAGTGTCTAGCTGTTGTTTACGTCTTGGACGCCTCGATTTTTGGTTGAAGCAGTAGACTATTTACATTTGAAGAAATCCTAAGCCTCATATTAGAATATTTTATCTACGCATAACGCACCAGACACTTTTGCCGAATTATGTCTGGCGTGTAGTGGTCATAGCTGTTTAAAATAATTGCATCTTGTGGACGGGATGCTTGTCATTGATACATAGCCGTGATAAATAATTATGTATACTACGCCCTCATTTTTTCTTCTGAAATGTGTTGAACGCATTCGAATTCTGTGTGTATACACGCATCCTCTGATGGTCCCTCTTGTGAAAAATGGTCCCTCTGGTGAAATCCCTCACTGCAACCCATTCGCAGTCTAACCAGCAGCGGTACCAATTTTATATGAATAGAAAGCTTTCTGAACACTTGTTATTTTCCTGCAGCTCTCGCGTTTAACCCTGATAAGGTATCTTCCCTAGTCCTTGCACACTTTTTGCAAGCGGCAATAAATTCAGAACGCCTAGCTGAAAAAATAATATACAGGAAAGGCATATCTTAACAACCAAATCAAGCTGAAAAAAGGTAATACATTGGAATAACAGCATGAACATATTTGTTATGAGCAGATCTAGCTATTTTCTTATACAATATCTCTATATCAGACACCCAATACCCCACACACCAAATTGTATGCGAAAACGTGTTCGATTTTCGATCATTCCTTTTACTCACAAAAAGGAGAGAGTGTGATTTCTACAAAGGCAGCTGATAAAGTGCTCAGTATACTCTGTCCACATGACCACAGAAAGAGGAAACAAGTTAGGGCACTAAGTCATTCCTTTACCTTCTAGTTGGAAACGCCCCTGAAATTTGACAAGTTTGTAAGACCTGTGTGCCTACCTACAAGGTGGACAAGAGTGAAGCAGCGCCATCTGATTACCGCCGGTTGGGGTACTACAAGGGAAGGCAAGTGGTTTTCTAGCAGTAGCAGTGGTTTTCTAGTCGCCGCCGTGACTGGCATAAAACTGAAAAGAAACGAACCACACATGGTTCAAACAACTGTACCGCAGTAATCAATAAATTGTAGTTTTACAATGTTCCAGGGTTTAACGAGTAGTCAAATATAAGCTACGGGAGAGCATTTTATTTTAAAAATGCTTTCACAATTTTATTTTGAAAACCCTGTATAGCAGGATGTTATGCATTTGGGAACGCTCTGCAGCCAAAATTTCTGCCGGCAGACTCCTGATATAATTGCTTTAAAACATAAAATTCAGTTAAATTCTATACGAAGCCGCATATCGCGTGTTGCGTAAATCAGAGAAAATCGAAAAAAAATTCTCTCGGCCTAACCGCACGTTTGCTCGGGCTCAAATTTCGCATAGAGGTTGCATTTGGCGGTCACTTTTGTTTTATACCACATTTAGTTGGGGTACTGGCCTGATTCGGTCAGAATTATTTGGAAATCCCCATCATCTGCGGCGACGGGGAACCAAAACCGAAAGGCTTAGCAGCAGTGGTACGCGTTGCGCCATCTCGTACCCACCGGAGAAACCCAGCTGTGCTAAATTGGTGAGCAAATCAGCTTTGCTTGGTGCTGTCTGCTGCGAAGCAGCGCAAGACGTCACCAAAAATACGGTCGTACAGCGATTGAGGGAAGGCCGTGGCCCTGACTTGGCTATGCGAGTCAGTCCTCCTACGCCGCCCTCCCCGGTAGAGGGCTCGTTTCTCCGATAGGTGCGAGATGGCGCCACGGGTACCAGTGGTGTGAAGCCTTTCGTTTTTGGTTTTCCGTCGCCGCAGACAATAGGGGATTTCCAAACTATTCTGACCGAATGAGGCAAGTGCCCCACCTAAATGCAGTATAAAACAAAACTGAACAACAAATGCAACCTCTGTGCGAAATTGGAACCCGAACAAACGCGCGGTTAGACCGAGATAATTTTTTTCGATTTTCTCTGATTTACGCAACAGTCGGTAGTCAAGGAAAGAAAGTGCAAAAGACAGTGCTTCGAATTCCTGTGTAAGAACCATGCAGTTGCAAAAATTTGTAGTGTATGTTATCGCCAAAAGTAGGCGTAAGGTCAAAATGCGTTGCTAGGATGGCCTAGGGCTGTTTAGGGCTGAATAGTGGACAACGAAAAGCGGATCCTCCTTCATGTTCTCGTGTTAATCTAAGCGTTCAGTGTACCCCGCTCTTTTCTCTGTTTAGCACGCCATAGCGCTATCCCGCTTTGGACAGACCTTATCAATGCGTTCGACCGCCCTATCCATTTCGCATGAATCTAGGTAAAGATGTCATTGACAATATAACCAGGCCTTTCTGTGACCTGGATCCGCCGGCTCTACTCCGTGGCCACGGCGGCAGCCAGGTGAAGAGAATTCGAAGACTCTATCTTCAAGTGCAGTCTTAACTTGTCCGGACTACACTGCAGTAAGCAGGTATAATTGTTACTATAACACCCAGTTAACGGCTGCCTCAATTAGGATTACATTGTTTTTCTCAGTTGACTGGAGTGCGATGTGGGGACAGATTGTAAAATTTCTGAAAACTGAGACTGTTTTTACAGTAACGCAGGTTGCCGGGCTAGTTGTTTTTGCCGTGTTTTTTTTTCAAAATTGCTTTTGCAGTCTTTAAATGCCACTGTACCATATTAACGCCTTATGGCGTGCTATCAAATAATTAGCGATATAAATGACGCCTTAGGAATTTATTGCAATTAACTGTGAATACGAGCGTAGAGGTCACTGTGCACGAATACGCGAGCCGGTCTCACCTTGGTCATGCCACGAAAGCACAACAAAAAGAATGCTTTTTTTTCAGTCCCAGTCAGTACAGGACCAAGGAGTGTTTTATTATTCCGTATTCTTGTTCATTTACAAGTAGCATTCCCATTCCACTGGTATAAAACTGTCAGTCGAACATAATGCCTTGTGCCAGAGCATAAAAATGGCTAGACCAGGATGCCAGTAGCATAATTAAATCATGTACTGATAGATACAAAGAAGTATTCTTGTGTACTTGCTTGCTTGAAAATTCGACTTTCCCTGTTTCCTTTGATTGCAGGTGGTGTGGCATCCGATGATCTTCTGTACGTACGGCTAAAGCGGCTGCCACCGCGGAAATGCAAAAAGCTAATCCCGCCGGCTACGGCAGCCAGAATCAACATCTCAACAATCATTTGCGCCTGGACGAAGAAGAGGGACATCTGTGATGTACGTTGCAAGTGCTAAAGGGGGGCATTTAGGGATGCATCTCAGGGCACATCTTGTATGGGACTTCATGATCGATGCTGGTGTTCCTGATTGTTGTAGCTCCGAATGAAGCAGCATCAGATAACAGCAGCGCTCTTGGATATTCAGTTGGTTCAGAACGAGAGCTTGAATGCAGCTCCAAAAGCTTGTAGACTAAGAGCAAATTCATTATTTGCAAAGAACACTAGGATCATGATATTACCGTCTATTCCGAAGGCTAAACACGGCTACAATAAAAAAAAAGAGCGCTCTTGTAAAAGGCCCGAGCAATATGGCTGGCGTGCAGGTAGTGATAGTCCACGTGAAGCAATCGGATTTAGAGGAGCTCTAGTTCATTAAGTATGATAATATTCAACTTTATGACTATCTTCGTACACTGCTCTCAACAGTGGTGATCTTATCAGTGGTCATATTAACGACTCATGAGCAGTGGCCATATTAACGACTCATGATCAGTGGCCATATTAACGAATCATGGTGAAGCACACATGCACCCCTCCACCAGTTGTCATATTGGAGCGCTGCCGACTGCGAAAGGATGCGATGACATCCACCATATCCCAGACTTTTGCACCTGCTCCTGTCATTCTCTAGCACATTGAGGGCCCAAAACCTCATATTATTCCACTGGCGACAATTCGGAAGAATGATTATGTAAAACTCACCATGTGGCTACTTTCAATAGCTGGGACGGCCAGATGAACCGCCGACACGACTCTTTTTTTTTTCTTTCGGTTGACATACTGGGGAGAACTTGATAGGAAAACTACGCAACTTCTTTTGCAACCTGGTGCGATTCAGGAATGAACTCTTGTAAATATTTAGGCAAAGATGCAGCCGAGCTGCTACTTGAGTCGCATAGTCTGCACCCAAATGAAGCTGTCGCCTTGCTGGTGATGGAAGCGAATTGCTTTATTCTAGTGTGCAGGAGAATCTCGCCGCCCTCGTAGGCTACCCACCAAAAACTTCTGAATTCACCAAGAAGCATCTAATATAGAGAATGCCGTACACTCCGCAGCTTGCCAGTACGACGGTCAACAACCTTTGTGGCCGGCACTCGCTTCAGCAAGCAACAGACATTTAGGGAAAGTTACAGGCTAGTTTTCTGGTAGAAGGTGTGCCGACTTCGACCATCTACACCTCACGCCTTCTCACTAAACAGCGTGCTTAGTTAAGAAATCGAAGAGGCTTGGGTGTCCCTCAATGAAGTCAAGAACCACGACTGTCGATTTCCAGACTGTCATTTATGCAACAACAGTGCAGAGCCAAAAACAACCGTTCAGCTCTTCTCGAGAGCTTTATGTACCACAACGACGGCAGCTACAACTATGTCTGTCCTATAACCCCCCTGAGCTGATGCAACAGAAGAAGCTCAAACCCCCGCGCCGTTTGATTTCTGTGCGATGAAGCTATAAATGTCCTTAAATATCGCTTGTACAATGGGATTCGCCTCCCTGTCTCCTCCATACCATGACCAAGCCGAGGCCAGCGACCCTGAGAGATACTTTCAGGTCACCGGGCCGCAGTGACGCGAAAGTTCGTCGTGGAAGTTTGCACAGCGCTGCAGGAGGAACCCTACAGGATGGTGAGCCACGTTAAGGATGGTGGATAAATGTTTTAGGGGACTTCTCCAAGGTGCAGTATATTTTATAATTAGGGAGTACTTACTCATTTCTTTGGTTTCTTTGTAGCCTTACTTTGTAGCCACATGACTGCGCTTGGGTGGACGCGAATGAGTGATTGCTCCTTTACTGACTGTGGATGGTGTTGCATAAAAGTGAAGCGACGCAGTTTCCCTGCGGTGTGTGAGGACCCAGAGCTCACGAAAGTGATAACGCGGCCGGACACGACGACGGTGCGATCGAATTCTGAATAACCGCCGCGACCCAGCAAGAGGACAGCGTAGACCAACCGCCATTCGAACACCCCGAAAATTCGCGACCCAGTCGCGTGACTCGCAAGGAATGCGAGGGAAAATCCAGGCGATGTGAAATGGCTTTATGCCCAGCATTGACTGCATTGGTTTTTGCATGCAACCAAGTAGAGACGACCGCAGCAACGCCCTTAGATTGGAAGCATTCTGTGGAAAGGCCAACGTAAACTGCCGGTGAATCAGTTTCTATCCTGCAAGCGCTGCGCACAATATCGCTCATTCCAACCATCTGAAAAATATTTACTATCCCAAATTGTATTCTGCCCGGCTTCGGATCCGAAGTGGGCTTTGGACGGTTTGCCGGCAACTTCATATGATGGTCGCCTCAAAGCAACGTGTTTTGTCGAGTTGTTGCGCAAGGTATTTCTAAGGCTTCTGAAAAACTTGGCCTTATGCTATTCTCGACACTATGACTTAAATGGCCATTCCCTTACAGCTTTTTCGGTCATCTCTTCATTCATCATTTGCTTTGAAAGGCCGTTCAACATCCACGTTAACGATCACGGCATGAGCTGCCTGGTCTCCATCTTTGGGGTTGACAAGGCTCAGTGTTTGCTCCCACTATATTTATTGTTGTGTTCGTGGCCCTTTCTCACAGCCTCTCCTCCGGCCTAACGTTCATGTCTTAAAGGACTATAGGCACCTAATTTTATTGCGCGTTTCCTTCTGTCAAACGATGCGTTAGACGTTAGAATGCGTGGATTACTGTCCCTTACAAAAATGCTTCTTGAGACAGTGTTGAAGTTCTCATGAGCAGACTCAACACGCCATGTTGAATTTTTGTTGTGACCAGGATTGGCTAGTGTTGGTGAATTGTTGAGGCAGAGTTGAAACTCATTGGAAAAGTGGCCACTGTGCTAGAGTTGAGCATTCTCAATGAAATTTCTGCTTTGCGTTCATGTTGAATTCATGTTGGAATTACGGGAGTGAATCAACACGCCATTCTGAATCTTGGCTGGGGTAAAACAGCAAAAAATCCTGGGAATGCATTCGTATTGCGCCAGGTGGACCGACTACCAATGCAATTTTCGGCGGTATATTCATATTGCTGCGATTTCTCGTTAACGTGAAGCCATCACCCCCTGTGACGTAGCGCTCCACACATACGCACAAACACTTATGTATATAAATATATATATACATACCACCGTGATACATACACATCCATACATATACATACACATCCATCAGATAAAGAGCATGAGACAGTACTGCACACGAGGCTATAGGAAGAACTGACAGCTGGAGTTCATCTTGATCTTTAGTGCAACCTCGGCTTCGCCCTTATATAGTCCTACTCAGGGGTGTCCGGACCTGCGCAGGTTATGGCCTGCCGATCAGCAAAGTTATGTCAGTTATTACTCTTAATATTTATTTATTTTATGTGTAGTAGAAGTAATGAAGTTCATATGCAACGGTCTATTATTTGACGACCTTGATTTATTCGTAAACAACTTAATTAAAGCATTAATTAAGCGCCCTTTTTATGAGAGCACATACGAATCCTCCAAAGTAGGTATGCCTGAATGAGCATAGTGCACTTTTTTCTATGCAAGAAAATGACTTTGAGCGGTTTATGAGAGTTTTAACGGGTGCTGCATGCGTTCTTAATGTGTGTAATGTGATCAGGTTCTGTTTACACGATGGATGTCGAAATGATTTCATTTAGTTAGGCTTAGAAACGGCTGCCTTGAGATGATTCAACTTAAATCCAACAGAAATTGCTCAACAGTAAATCTCTTGACTGCGCTCAACAAAAATTCCGTGTAGCAGGTGTTGAGTAGGCTCAACATACATTGAGTTCATGTTGGTTTCCAGTTGATTCAACAGGAGCTCAACAAGGCGTCAACTGAAGCTCAAAAGTCATTTTTGTAAGGGGTGTGTTATTTGCCGTGTGTTATTTGAATCACGTCCGAAAGTATATCATTCCTGAGTTCTTGGCCTTCACGTCCTCAGCTCCTCATCCGGCTCGGCTTAGATATAAGCGGTTCGTAAGAGTGTTGTGGCAAGCGTACAGCGTACATTTGGATACCGCCGGATGTCTCGATGGGACGGCCTTCGAACCTTGCCTTTTTATCAATCCTTATTCAGCGGCTGAGCCAACGGCAATTCGGTATAAATGAGGCACTTAATAGCGAGTCCTTGCGGGCCGTAGCAGACGTGCATAGGCGGTTCCTGTCCCTCTACGAATATGCTGAACTTAACACTTTGACAGAATTATTATAGAGCGCGAGACGAACTGAACACGTAAAAGCTTCCTCCACCCCTCCTCAAAACCAACACAAACTCGCCGGGAATTCTAGCAAATCACCAACAAGACTATTCTCCTCAAGGAGGCACCATCGTCTTCTCGAACGTTTCCAAAATACCCGTATTCCTTATAGGGCGGCTACATTCTCTACACAAATGCCAAGCTTTCACTTCAAGCGGCTTTGCACCTGTTGTCATCCCTATTTGCCCTGATTTAACTGCTTCAGAAATTACTGCGTCGGGATAACTGCATCCCTTGCCATAGAATTTCAAGTCATATAGACGCCGCCACATGTCTACTTGCAAAGCTTTCATATCACCGAGTTAGTATCTTCACAGGCTCCGAAGAGGCACTGAAGCGCTTTATAAAAAGTACGCGGTACCGTCCAGGTCGGCGGGTCCGTCCATGTTGCTTGTCGTTCGTAATAGGGGCCCATATGTATTACTGGCGCAAGCTGACTTCGAGTTGGTCATTCTTGAAACTAATGATTTTCACGTAAAAGTGAGATCACTGGCCCCTCTCTTTATCCCTCCCTGCAGATCAGTCCTTATCCATCTCAGTGCATCTGCCTCCCTCAGGCAGCGTACCGCACCTTCGTTTCTCCGTCTACACGTATCCCCTTTTAAAAACGGCGCACAGAAAAACACGCAAAACACAGGGAGAATGGACAGGGCGCTCTTGTCCTGTCCGTTCTCCCTGTGTTTTCCGTGTTCTTCTGAGCGCCGTTTTTTAATGGATCGATACCAACTAGCCCAACTTTCGACTTTACTGGACGTATCCCCTTCCCCGCAATCTTTCTCGGGTGGAAGAGGTTTCCATGAAGTGGTTAAGGATCGCAGTGACTCTTACCTCCCGTTTCGCCACCAGTAGTAAAGCCACATTATCTATGTACCTTATCTATCTTACACCGTCTCATGTTAATTATCCATTTAACGGTGGCGTCATTGTGCAGCATCTGGCTCTAAGATCGACGTGCACCCCTTCCTAAGAACATGCCCTGGGACTCAGCAGCGCGCACCTTGGTTTTTCATGAAGTGGACTGTGAGCGCAATATTATATTTTTTTTTCGCTTGGAAATACAGGAAAACGCCTACTCTCGCACTTTATCTGAATATTTTTGCCTAACTGGGCTGCATGTCTAGATTTACCTCGTCTTAGTGTCTTTTGCATCTTTATATACCATTCCACGTGCTATTCGAAAAAGAATGGCTATAGGTGGCCGACAGGCTACGACATTTCTAGACAGACATAGGCAGATTACATTCGAAGCATGGAAATTTAACTACCCGACTATAGTATGATACAAGTTAGAAAAGAAACAGCAGCTGCTAACACTAGGCCATGGACTGCGGCGTCCTGTTATACTGCGCTGGCCGATCGTAAAAGTAAACGAAGTCAGATTTTTAATGTTTCACTGTCTTAAACAAGCCAGGTATCAAAACTCTAGAGCTTATAATTTTTTCCTTGTCATAAGCTTGTTGTTTAGGCATACAAGAAAGGTTTCAACAACGGAGTATTTTTTTCGTCGGGAAGAAATTCTGCGCGGCAGTCCTGATTGTGGGCGCAGCTTCACTGCAGCCTTAAGTTGTATCTGACTATAGAGGAAAAAGTGAACACATGCGAATAGGCGCATATCTGTGAGGCTCTAAGCCAACCAGATAGATGGATCGAGATGATGCACCCAACCGATGATGTACCGTAACCCGATGGCTTACTTCGAGCCTCATACTCGCATAAGGTTGGGCCGGACAGCCTTGAGCGACTGTTTTCCTCCATCCTGGACGTGGCCGTAAGCGTAAACAGCGATTTTACCCGAATTCTGTATTATGTTTAGGTCAATAGAGGTATGAGAGGAAGATTCCTTTTAGTATTTGGCATGAAATTCAATTTTCGAATTATTGTCAACTTTTAGGCCGCACTTCAAGTCTCAAATTAAACACTCCTATAGCCCTACGCATCCAGAAAGATATATTTTTTGTCCCTCATTTCGCCTTGAGCACTAATTGATGAATAAGGTCATTTAATGCTTCACCTGGACGTATTTTCAGGGGAGAAAGAAGGAATCTGGTTCCCTGGCCGCGTTTCGCGGGCTCACTAAGAGGTGTTGCCCTTACCCTCTTCGTTATCTGCCTTCTGAATTGCCTTTAGCAACTTCCATGCAGTGCTAAACGATGCATAATGATGAAATCGCCTGTGGGGACTTCAAATAGATGCTGGAACAATTCAATTTATTAAGACGAAAGCCTTTAATGCTTCATCGTTGTCGACAGATGGTTGTCAGCAGAAGGTTGTCATTAGAGGTGTCACGCTTTTTCTAGTCAGACCAGGAGCAAAATCTTCGTGCACGATGGGATTTGAACCACCATCCTTCTGTTCTGCAGCCCAGTGTGCTACTGGCTACGCTATTTCCTGCCAACGCATATGTAGTTCTTGTCTAGGACGCTGCAGAGTGTTTGCAGAAAGGCATCGAATCAGACGGATGCCTCCCAAACGCCCTCCAGTGTCTCCAGCATTTAAGATTCACAAGCAATTGTGTACTCAATTAACATCTTAACCACACATCAGTGACACAAGCAGCAATACCGCGCTAAAGGCTTTCGCCTCACCGCACTTTAGGTCAACAAAGTTCCCCCCCCCCCCCCGAATTTTTTTTTTCTAAGTAAAGATTGCCTCCCTGGTTCTTTTTGTAAGATGAAGTTTATAATGACAGGTAAAAACACGTACATGCCTGAGAAAACTGAAGATTTTTAAGGCCATAGCTTTACTAGCCGCATTACGAGAAGAGCCGTCGAAGTCTGTATGTCTACGGAGAGGAGATAAAGAAGAGGATGTTGCCCATGCTAGGCGGTACGAGTGGATTGCATAGGATGAAGTTTGATTATAGTTGATTGAGGTGAATTAACAATTCATTACACTGAATTAAGTTGAAGTCCAGTGTACTAAGTTGGACTACGATAGATTAGGAGTGTATTACATTGGATTAGGTCGCAGTAGCGTAGATTACGTCGTATTGTGATAAATTTAGAGTGAATTACATTGGTTTAAGCTGCATTAGGGTGGATTTTGTTATGTTAGTGTGGATTGTGGTAGCTTACTGGGGTTCCAGTGGACTGCGGTGTGTTAACAGTGGTTTAAAAGGAATAATTTGGATTTACGGTGGATTCTGGTATATTGAGAATTTAATTCTAGTGGATTGCGTGGATTAAGAGTCGATTACGTGGAATAAGCTTGAATTAGGGGTATTAGTGTGCATTAAGATTGAATTATAGTCAATATGTGGAGTAAAATAAAATAAAAAAAGTTAATGCTTTTGCCTTCACAGCACCTAGGTAGTCTTAAGTGTCCTTCGGATTTTTTTTTCCGTCACTGAATTCAAGCAGGTTATTTTTACGTAATCACTGCCATCGATGTTTTGGTGTAAACGGTGTTGTAGTACTAGCGCAGCCTCTGAGATCCGCGCGGAAAAACCCATGTCGACGCACGCTGTTGACTTGTGAAATCTGCAGGGGGTGGCGGGGCCTGCATTTCGTTCTTTTAACGTTCTGGCTTATAATAACTCAGTTTCTCAGTTTCTCAATATCTCAGCCCGCAGTGTGTTTGTGGTAAAATGTGGTACCTTATCAATACAGACGAACCTCAATTGGTCCTGACCCTTACAAAAATGGATATCAACTTTCTTTAGAATTTGTATTAATATTCTATTGACTCTAGTAACCTTGTAGTAACTTTTACATTCTATCAACAATTGTTCATACAACGTTGATAGAAGTTACTTCTTTGTATGTACTCCTGTCAATAGAAAGTTACTAGAAAATAATTTTTACATTCTATGTACCTTTGTCAATACAATGTTGGTAGACTGTTACTTCTTTGTATTTACTCCTGTCAATAGAAAGTTACTAGAAAAGCTGGGTGCAGTTTGACACGTTGAGAGAAGTAAATGAACAAACTGCATGGTGTTCGAGGTGATTAACGCTATCTTGTTCGCATAATCGTGACGACATCTTACCTGATTGCATGGTGGAATCTGTTGCAGCTAGTCAACAATTTCACTATATCGAAAAGCGACCAACATTATTCGCAGCAAATGCGTTTGGAATGTAATCAGGATATGGGAAAACGTTTTAAAACAGAAGATATATTCCATTTTAATACTTTATGTTCTTTACGGACTGCTGTGAGCAGAAATACTCTAGAAAGTGACAAAACATTTTTGGTCATGCGAATAGATGCCTCAAATCATGTACTGTAGGCAAACACTTCAAAGCTATGAAAACAACCTTGAACACGAAACAAACATTGCACTCACATTCCCTTAGCCAAGCATATTCTATTAACATTCGTTGATAGGAAGTTCATACAATTTCCTTACTGCTTTCTATGTACTGCTGTCAGTAGAAACATACTATAGACACCGACAGAACGTTTTATAATGAGAATAAATGCCTAAATTAATTAAGTACTCTAGCCTAACATGTCAATGCAACTAAAGCAACCTTGAACACGAAACAAACATTTGCAGTCACATTTTCTTAGGGCATATTTTATCAACATTTGTTGATAGAAAGTTCATATAATTTTCTTACTGCTTATATTCTGCTGTCAATAGAAATATACTACGAACCGAGAAAGCATTTTGGTGATGCGAATAAACAAATAAAAGCCAAAAATAATCAAGTACTGTAGCCGACAACTTCAAACCGGCAACTTAACTAACCTTGAAGACGAAACAAAAATTTGCAATCACATTCCCATAGCCGAGCACGCTGTGGATTTTTAGAAATTTAAGTTCAATTTTCTCAATACTAGATTTACTGCTTTCGCATTTTCGAGTGCGGGGAAAAGGGCAAAGTTCATAACAGAACATTTATCCTGAAATTCAGAAACATGCCTTGAATTGAAGACATTTAGTGACAATTTTTGATTGTATAAAGTCTACGAAAAAAGTTACCAGCAAACGAAATAATTTTGGTACAAAGTGAATGAATTCATAGAATACTCAAGTATTATTGCCTTGCACTTCAAGGAAATTAAAAGAACTTTAAGAAAAAATAGGAGCTAGTGACATATTGTGTTACATAAGCGCAATGATGACTTCGTTACAGCGAATCAGTTTCGCTGATGGCTCATTCTACACGAAAACAATGCTTTCTGCTGCGTATTCGTCCTTAAATTCTGTACTCAGGCAGTCATTAAACAGATTTAATATTTCAGAACTAACAAAGAATTTCAGCAGAGCTGTACAACAACTCTGCCAATTCGAAACACGTTGGTGTTGATATTGTTGTAATTCTTGATAGGTCATATTTTAACGTGCAGTTGAACAGTGATGTACCGTACGACGGTTCTAAAACACACTAGCATTAAGAGCGTTTCGCTCTGAGGTTTCAGAGGGATTATTGTTGCGAGCTACAAAAAAATTCAAGTTTAGCATTGCACCGATGTGTTTCCACACTCATTGAATGACACGTTCTCGCTAGCCCAAATGGCGCCCAAATTATATCACCAGCTTCCTGAACCTGCACCGCAAGCACACTTTCCCTGCACACTGTCCGCCATGCAAAAGTGCCCGGTACACTATGCCACTCCACGTGGGAGCGCCCAATTTAAACCCTCGCACTACCCTCCTCCTCGAGCGACCAGCAATGGCTGATCGCACGGGACTGAAAAACCCCGCGCGAAAAGGGCCGCACCGCTTCGCGCTCTGAGTAAATTCTGTGTAACGTGTGCAGGCTTACAGCTTCGAGAACTCAAGTTGCTTCGTTCCTCAGCGACTGTACATGCGAAATTTCAGGCAAGGCAATATTAATTTTTATTCATGTTCGGCGGCCGATACTATAAAGAGAAGTATAGAGAAACAAAACAGGTAACAGCGGCCCGCTGTACTCAACTGCGGTAACAAGGGCTTTGCATGAGGAAGGTGCACGGCAATTGGAGCACTATAAGCGCTCATTCTTGACTTGTTACATATTTCGGTAGTACTGAGCCACAGAGGAGCTTCCAGTATGGAAAAAGCTAGGGTGAGAGCAGCCCCCACTTTGAGCACCGCTAAAACACAGGCGCAGTGCCTCTTCCGCATCTTCACTTGCATCTCCTTCAACGCAAACACGGTACGAAGCTGTGGCGAGGGAAAACGTGGTGAGAGCTGTATTTTCTATCTTCCCGTAATGCAATGACTAAGGAATCCTGGAATAAAGTGTTGGGTTTTAACGTAGTCATACGGAGTAGACGCGCGAAAGCATGTGTTCAGTCTTCGCCTTTTCTTACTGCCATCAGCGGACGTGAGGCCGAGCCGAGGACCGCATAAGGCAGAGGCAAAAAGCAATCAAGGAAGCACACAAAAAGACTACGGTAGCGCGACTGTCGGCGGGGCTCGCTCGAGCAAAGAGCGTGCAAGGTGTCCAATGACGTGATATAAACACACACAAAACAGAGGCGATGCTGCAGCGCAGCCTTGAAAGTTTCGCGCGTCACGCTAGAGCGGCGTGCGAACGCTCGTGTTCCCTAGGTACACACACGTACACTAAATCGCATGAGCCAAGCTGTGTAGAGTACGCTAAGCCACACAATATGCGAAAATAAAAACCGAAACCAGTAGCGTTTGGCAACATCATCATCATTCCTTATTCTGCGACGCAGTTACGGGGAGCTGAGTTATAGCCTTAGAACTAGGCAGACAGTGCAGCCGTGCAGCGGCTGCGGCTTTCCTGGCCCCAGATGCGTCGCCTGTAGCTGCCCGGCATGCTGCCCGGTTTTCCAAGCTTTCGTTCGCAGCGCCGCCAGAAACAGATGCTTGTGAGTAGTCGCATTTTTTCACCGCAATCATTCCAATTTGCTGACTTTGTAATTGAAACAAAATATTTTGTCGTTTAATGCAACAAGTTTGTGGCAAAAAGGGCTTTATCAATTCTTTTTTTAACGCGTGTAAAGTTAGGCGACATTAGCGCTACCTTTCCGTTCGCTGGCGGCGGATTGCGAGTCTCATGTTGGCCGCGCGCTACACTATCTTTTTTAGGACGCTGAAACGACTCTTCGTTGGCGGGGTGCGACGGTTGTGATGTGGGTGCGTTTCTTCAGTTTGTTTGTGTTAAATGTGCGGCCTCGTTAGTGTTGTGGTAGTGTGACTGAACTCGGAAGGTGACAGATGGCTCCAGTGCTGCGGAAGACGTTCTTACGCGCACGCAGTGCTCAAAAACTGCTCTGACGTACTGCACGCAACCACGCCGAGAGCGGCCGGCGCCCGATGCCCGATAGAAGAAACGGCTTGCCGTGAACGTTGACAAATGTAAGTACAGAACTGGAAAATGACTTCTGCGATGTGTCGGGGGTATGATTGAGGGCTGCGAATGCATTTGGGTTGGTCTTCACGTCTTGTTCGCAGTGAGGTGCAAAATGCGGGCACCACGCGATCGTTTGCAGAGAGAAGGTGTTCTGACACGCTCGCTTGCCAACTATGCAACTTTTAACCCGCCGCCTCACGCTGTTTGCGTCAGCTCCTCGGCGCAGGAGTTATGTGATAGAATTTGGTTGCACGCCGAGAACTATGGGGTGCTGCTTGATTCGTTATTCCGACTGAACAGGAGCAGCGCGTGAAATGGAGACCATAAGAACGAAAAGTGCTTGTAGCGGCGTGCGTCTTTTGATTCTGCTGCCTGAGTGTTTACTGGATAAGGAGCATTGCCCGTTCTACGTCGCAGTCACATCAAGTGCTGTGTTTCTTTATAGTTCTGGTCAACGAAACGACGATTAAAAATAGCAGAACCATTTCATTGCAGTGCAGCTGAGGTAATCGCACAATGGAAGGTTTGTTGTCATTTTATTTTTTTACGTTCACTACATTTATGTCATTCCCCCATTTTCAGTCTGAAGCGATAAAAGTATAACGTGATTCGCGAATAATAGCTTTAAGAAAAGTATGACAAGCTTTGTAAACCATTTTTTTGCTAACTATTGGAGGCATAGGTAATTAATAATTAGCCTCCACTCATGAACACATTGGACTGAACAGCTAGAGGTTTTAATGGGATGTGGCTTCTGTGATGTTTATGAAAGCATGGCTCTAATGCAGCCTTTCTTCAAATGCACCCGCAGTCAAGCCCTGTACAGCTGCTCCACCGGTATCATCACGCTACTTTTGCACCAGCTTTCATCTGTCATCGAGCCAATGCTACCTCAACCAGAGGCAAATGACATCAAGACCTGCTGGTTCAGCCTATCAGCCATTGACACTGGATATCAAGCATGTGCCACTTGTAAAAGGATAGGTAGACAAGTGGGTATATTTTCCTTGTCTTTTTTAGCCTTCCAAAAATCTTCTGGTCCAGGCTCCCTCTCTCTTTCGTTTTTTTTTTCTTTTAAAAGAGGACCAAGAGAAAGGGAAAAGATATTGCGGGCGTCATGAAAGCACTCCCCTAGTCAAGTGCATTGTGTTATAGTGTGAAATGCTTTCTATAGTTTTTTCCCTCATGCCTCTCGTGCTTGGAAATCTTGACCACTGTTTAGACCAAATTAAAACAATTATCTGCTTCATGACCTTTATACAGCAGTCTAAAAGCAGCAAATAAATTTTATAGGTTTACTTCAGCAGTACCTACCTCTTGCAAGGTACGGCATGTTTGAAGTGAACCAGTGATGTGATAGGCATGGCCTAACGGGCAATGCATAATTGAATATTGGCGTTCAAGTGGAGCACTCTGCTTTAGAAGCATATTTGTTGCTAGCATCAATAATTGATACCTTACCAGGTTATCCTTGCATTACATGAAACCCTGCAAAGCTTATATTTTAGCTGTACAGAAGAAAGGTGCTTATTCGATGTCATGAGCATTGCTGAGGTTTTCTTTCACACTCCCTTTGTCACAACTGACTGCACTGTACAGTTGAAATGCATTTGGAATTGAGTATTGGTGCATTGTTTTTTTTATTCATGCCGACGTTCAGTTACTGATTGCATTACACTAGCTGAGCCTAAGTCAACAAATATTGCTGTGACCTTAACAAGACCCCTGGCTTTACTTGAACCGATGCATTTGATGTTGCCTTTCTCCCGTGCCATCAAGGTTTGTAATAAGGTGTGTAAATAACTTATTTTCTTTCTCGAGGTATTTATTGCTGCTATTAGTGACAGGTAATTTCCTAAAGAACAACCTAAGTGCACATTTTTATCTTCTTTGGAACACTTGTTTGCTTGTTTCCCTTGTATTCTTAACTTAAACAGATATGAGCAGGCCTCAGCACTAGAGGGATGTGCTGCGGGACAAATAAAAAACTACCAGTCCAGCTGCTCCCTTAGGGGCACGTTTCTGAGGCTTTTATCGCTTGTAGTTCTATGCAGCTTTACTTACAAGTATTGTATCTGACGCAGTGTGTGCCTTAATATTTTGATTCATTTGCTTTAGAGTGTGCCACTCTTGCCCTGACGAACTTGCTCACCTTTGTACTCTTTGTTCATACATTTTCCCCTAACACCTGGTATAGCTTCAAATGATACATTATCTACAGCAACATGTGCATTATATTGCAGTGTCTTTGTGCCATCACTTTTGAAAACAAAAGCTGCCTGAATTTTTGTGCAGACAAATCAGAAACACAAAATAATTTTTATATTTTATGGCCTGCATGTTATCTTCATATGACTGGAATGGCTAAATATCTCTTCGTGGTAGCCTAATTTGGTCATCATCATCATCAGCCTGACTACACCCACTGCAGGGCAAAGGCCTCTCCCATGTCTCTCCAATTAACCCTGTCCTTTGTCACTTGCTGCCACTGTATCCCCGCAAACTTCTTAATCTCATCCGACCACCTAATTTTCTGCCGTCCCCTGCTGCGTTTGCTTTCTCTTGGAATCCACTCCGTTACCCTTAAGGACCAGCGGTTATCTTGCCTTCGCATTACATGCCCTGCCCAAGCCCATTTCTTCTTCTTGATTTCAACTAAGATGTCATTAACCCACGTTTGTTCCCTCACCCACTCCGCCCTCTTCCGATCTCTTAACTTTACACCTATCATTTTCCTTTCCATAGCTCGCTGCGTTGTTCTTAACTTAAGCTGAACCCTCTTTGTTAGCCTTCACGTTTCTGCCCCATAGGTGAGTACCGGTAGGATACAGCTGTTGTATACTTTTCTCTTCAGGGATATTGGTAAGCTACCAATCATGATCTGAGAGAATCTGCTATATGCGCTCCACCCCATTCTTATTCTTCTAGTTATTTCCCTCTCATGATCCGGATCTGCGGTCACTACCTGCCCTAAGTAGACATATTCTCTTACTACTTCCAGCACCTCGCTACCAATTGCGAACTGCTGTTCCCTTGCTAGGCTGTTGAACATTACTTTGGTTTTCTGCATGTTAATTCTTAGCCCCACCGTTCGGCTCTGCCTGTCTAACTGGTTGATCATGCTTTGCAGTTCTTGTCCTGAGTGGCTTAGCAAGGCAATGTCATCAGCGAATCGCAAATTACTCAGGTATTCTCCATTAACTCTTATCCCTAACTGTTCCCATTCCAGTCCCCGGAATACCTCCTGTAAGCAAGCATTGAAGAGCATTGGCGAGATCATGTCTCCCTGCCTGACACCTTTCCGTATTGGAATTTTATTGCTGACTTTATGGAGAACTATAATAGCTGTGCAATCGTTATAAATATCTTCCAATATTTTCACATAACACTCTTCCACACCCTGATTCCGCAATGCCTGCATGACAGCTGAGGTTTCCACTGAGTCAAATGCTTTCTCGTAATCAATGAAGGCTATATATAGGGGTTGGTTATATTCCGCGCATTTTTCTATCACCTGATTGGTAGTGTGAATGTGGTCTATTGTCGAGTATCCTTTACGAAAGCCTGCCTGATCATTTGGTTGACTAAAGTCCAAGGTTTTCCTGACTCTATTAGCGATTACCTTAGTAAATACCTTGTAGGCAACGGACAATAAGCTGATTGGTCTGTAATTCTTCAAGTCCTTGACGTCTCCTTTCTTATGAATTAAGATAATGTTAGCGTTCTTCCAAGCTTCTGGTACTCTCGAGGTCACAAGGCATTACGTATACAGGGTGGCTAGTTTTTGTAGCACAATCTCTCCTCCGTACTTCAACAAATCTGCTGTTACCTGATCCTCGCCAGCTGCTTTCCCTCTTTGCATTGCTCCTAAGGCTTTCTTTACTTCCTCCTTCGTTACTAGCAGGATGTCCCATTGCTGTGCTCGACTGCCTCCCTCAGTAACTTGATGATTACATTCGCTACTGTATAGATTTGTGTAGAATTCTTCGGCTAATTCAACTATCTTATCCATATTGCTGATGACATTGCCCTGTTTGTCTTTTAGCGCATACATCTGGTTTTTACCTTTGCCCAGTTTTCTCCTCACTGATTTTAGGCTACCTCCGTTCCTTAGAGCATGCTCGATTTTCTCCACGTTAAACTTTCTTATGTCGGCTACCTTGCGCTTATTTATTAACTTCGATAGATCTGCTAGTTCTATCCTGGCTGTGGAGTTAGAAGTCCTCATGCTTTGGCGTTTCTTAATCAGATCTTTAGTCTCCTGAGATAGCTTGCTGGTATCCTGTCGAACCATCCTACCCCCTACTTCTGCGGCGCACTCTGTAACGATAGCTGTAAGATTATCATTCATTGTTTCAACACTGCGGTCGTCTTCTTCAGTTAAAGCGGAAAATCTTTTTTGCAGCGACAGTCTGAATTCCTCTACCTTCCCTCTTAATGCTAACTCGTTAATAGCCTTTCGCTTCACCAGTTTCCTCCGTTCCCTCTTCAAATCTAAACTAACACGAGACCTTACCATTCTGTGGTCGCTACAACGGACCTTACCGAGGACCTCCACATCCTCTACGATGCCAGGGTGTGCACACAGTATGAAGTCTATTTCATGTTTAGTCTCACCATTGGGGCTCTTCCACGTCCACTTCCTGTTTGCTCGTTTGCGGAAGAAGGTATTCATAATCCGTAAACTATTTCTATCTGCGAACTCTACTAATAACTCTCCCCTACTGTTCCTAGAACCTATGCCATATATAGTCACCTAGCCTGCCTAATTAGGTGTAACACCTTAATGTCAGTTCCTGTGAATATCATTCAGTCTTCGAATGTGGGGGCAGAATTGAACACAACAGCATGTTATAGCTTTTTCTTGTTCAAGGACGCATTACATTTAGTTCTAGTCTTGTGACTGCTGCTTATGCTATTACTCAGCAGCCTTATCAAACTCACTCGGAGTGCTGCATTTTAGTGCACATTTAACTGATTGTTGCTGCTCCGTGTTTGATTCTATTAGAAGTTACTATAACTGTATACTTTGAATGTTTTCTTGTGCAGTTCTCTTGCTGCTGCATTCTGCCATGGAGAAGGCTACCTGTTCGTGCACACGTCTCATCACTAGGACGCTACCTCTTCCACTGGTGATGCAGACAAGTAACGACAGGGTTAATTGGAGAGGCATGGGAGAGGCCTTTGCCCTGCAGTGGGCATAGTCAGGCTGATGATGATGATGAACAACAAGCAGGCTGCCTGATATTGAGGACAAGTGTCAGGATAGTGCACCAACAAAGTCTCTTAAGCATTTCTGTGCTGATGCATTTTTATTAAAATCAGCTCATAGCTTAATATCTACATCCATGGGGACATTTAGCATATGTTTGGCATTTGTTTGACTTTTAATTCGCTAGTGTTTGCAGCCTTTAATGTTGGTCTTAAGACAGTGTAAGCATTGTTTCACTGTGTGGGATTTTTTAGCTGTTTTGGAGAGATGTGTGTGTATGCATGCAGTTTTTTTCCACGGGTTTGTTATGTGGCTCATGGAACTTTCATGTTACAGAAGAAATTATTTCGTTTCTGTGTTGTACAGGAAAGTGAGCAGTATTTATATGCACCAGGTGTTTCAGGGAAGAATAAGTAGTTTTCAAAAATATGGCTTTTGCTGCATAATATTACCAGTGTTAGCAGACACCAGAAAGCTGGTGAGGTGTATTTAGTAAGCTGGTTAACTAATTTCTGATAATTAACTTTTTAACTAACACAGGTTTGCAACTGGTTGCAGTTAGAGACTTTTAGCCAGTTGTTCGTAGTAGCCATATCAGTTTCTGGAATGTACAAAACATGATTACTTTCGCCGCTGTGGCTCGACAAAATTTGGCTGCATCGTGCGAAAATACATGCGCTTTTGAAAGCACACAGGGAAAGAAACCCCTCCAGTGCATGTAACTGCTACAAATCTCTAATGGCAACTAGACGCCTAACTCTGATAGTGAAGGAATCATATTCTTAGCAGTAAGAAACACACACAACACCAAGACACACACACACACAGGACACCCGCTAGACTTCAACTATCTTTACTGGACACTTGTACAACATAAATATGTATCACTGAGCACACGCAGGTGCCTCGTCATCCGCAACAGGTCTAACTACGCCCTGCCCTCTCCTGCAAGGCATACGGTTGCGCCGATAAACAATCTCTTTTTCTGCCAACACCAGGGAGGGAGTGCTTACACATGTCACCCGCCTCTTGAATACGAAAGACTTCGATAATTTTTCTTTCTTTTTTCTCGGCTCCCAGGCCTTTCGTATTCAAGAGGCGGGTGACATGTGTGTAAGCACTCCCTCCCTGGCATTGGCAGAAAAAGGGATTGTTTATCGGCGCAACCGTATGCCTTGGAGGAGAGGGGAGGGCGTAGTTAGACCTGATGCCGATGACGAGGCACCTGCGTGTGCTCAGTGATACATATTTATGTCGTACAAGTGTCCAGTAAAGATAGTTGAAGTCTAGCGGGTGTCCTGTGTGTGTGTGTCTTGGTGTTGTGTGTGTTCTTACCGCTAAGAGTATGATTCCTTCAAGCCGTTACCAACTAGCCCAACTTAATGTTTTAACAAAGTTTCTGATAGTGAAAAGGTTCATTAATAAAAATTAGCTAACCAGCTTATTACGTAAGACTCTTCACAAGTTTTCTGGTGCCTGCCAACACTGGTAATACTATGCTGAAAAAGCCATACATTCATCTCAAAATACCTGTTTTTTGAAAATTACTTAGTCTTCCCTGAAACACCTCGTATATATGTAAGAAAAACCTAACGGGATTTAATTGACGATGTTTTGGTTGGAGGGCCAGTCGTTTTCAAGTGTACTACAGCATTTGAAGCGCACAGCTTTTGTTTTGAATGCTATACTATACTCGAAAAAGGCTGGTCCTCCAGCCGAAACATCGTGAATTAAAACCTGTTATGTTTTTCAATTGCTGTGTGTCAGTCATTGTTACTCAGAGGGAACTGAGGGGAAGCGTGCCGAAGGCAATATTGTGTTCCTCTATTGTTCTCCATAAAATATTTTGATGCATCATGCATGTGTTGTAGCGCGTATGTACACTTGTGCACAATAAATGTAATAATTTGCATTTTGCTTCTATTATTCTTTAAGCACTCCAGGATAGTGTTCACAAAATGATTTTGAAGTGATAAAACTATGTTGGTAAAAGTGTTGTACTGTGTAGTTAACATACACTTTTCCAAAAGTTGATGTAGGAATTATACTTTCTTCGTACTTGAGTCTTTTGAATAACGGTGGCCAATTGTCGGAAGACCGTTGATAGGGCGTTGGTAGACATTGTCGGTATGTGGTTGATAAGAAGTGTAAAGACTTTCTATGTACTTGAGTCTTTTGGATAACGGTGGCCAATTGTCGGAAGACCGTCAGTAGGGTGTTGGTAGACATTGTCGGTAAGGGGTCAGTAGGAAGTGTATACAAACTCGATAAGGGGATGATAGGAAGTATAAAGACTTTCTATGTACTTGAGTCTTTTGGATAACGGTGGCCAATTGTCGGAGGACCGTTAATAGGGTGTTGGTAGACATTGTCGGTAAGGGGTCAGTAGGAAGTGTATACCAACTCGATAAGGGGATGATAGGAAGTATAAAGACTTTCTATGTACTTGAGTCTTTTGCATATCGGTGGCCAATTGTCGGAAGACGGTTGATAGGTTGTTACTACAATGTACAAAGGCGTTTAAAAGACTTTCTATTCAATGTTGATAGGTTCTATTAACAATTGTCGAAAGACTTTCTAAAGAATGTTACTAAAAATTTTTGTAAGGGGAGTATCCGTGCAGCTTAACTCGCTAGATTTTCGTCGGCACAAAGCTGTTCAGATTCCTTCGCGTTATCTGTGATGGAGAGCAGATGTGGGAGTCCACTCCCTCGAGAATCCAAACGCTACTGGCACAAGTGCCTCATGGAGTACTCGCCGACTTTCAATTGCGCCACCACCTCATCCGCTGTCGCTGATACTTACTTGACGGGGTCCCGTTGGCATCAGCCTCTTCTTAAACGAAGTTGCACCTAATTAATTTTTCGCGGCAACCCACGTTTAACTATAGCACTGCCAGTAGACATCGGCCTAACTACTCGGGAGTGTGAGGGCACTTATTCGGTATCATCTGACTGCATCCACTGCAATAAAAATGCCTCTGTTCTTTTCCTATGAAACCTATCCTGCGCCAGTGGACCAGCGTCCTAGCCCAGAGAATCTCCATGTTGCTATGAAGTCACACTCCTTTATTCAAACAGTATCAAGCGGTTCACGTGGACGTGTTGAAAACTGCATGCGCTTGCATGTCAAACAAAGATATTTTCGCACCGTTTTTCACACCGCCCATATCGTAGCAAGGAGCGAAAATATTATCGCGGGTACAAGTCTTTCCGCTTTTGCCACACTGGTTCTCTACATGGGCAAGAAATGATTCGAGTAACGCAATTAGCAGACTTTTTCGGCATTTTTGTTTTTTGTGACTTCAGTGCTTTTATTTTGTCACTTTTTCTAATTCCTTCTTTCCTCGTGCAGCCGCAGACTGGAACGGCGTTCCGAACAACGTTGCCATCATCACTTGCCCAAGTCTTTTCACTGATAACGTAGAAATTTTCCTGTCATTGTGAATTTGTGCTTTTACTCTTGCCACCCCTTATGTAACACCCCTTTTAAGGGGCCTTTAAGGTAATAAAATGAAATGAAATGAAATGAAAATGAAAGGCAATTGGACGCTGGTGCCCTGATTAAGGCGATTCTTGATATCACTTGCAGGGTGACTCTGGCGGACCCCTAACCGGACTGAACCGCAAGGGAAAGAGTGTGCAACTGGGCATCGCTGCCTTCAACTACGCATGCACGTCGCCACTAACACCGACAGCTTTTACGCGTGTCTCCTCGTTCATGCCTTGGATAAGGCGTACCATGCACTCCAAACTAGTCTGGACGCCGCTAGACACCACGCCAGAGCCGCCTACCTATTTTCCCTCCACCACTCCGCCAGTAACCTTCACGCATGTAATGCCGCTCTTCAACTCCACGTGTGCCAAATAAACGTCAAGCTTCAGCGACTCAAAACAAAGTGCGGAATCTCTATCACATAAGTCAGATTGGCTTCATTGAAGACACTACATGTGAATCCTTAATAAAACCGAATTCAAAAGGGACTACCGCACAGAAGGAAGGTTTATACACTGCTACCAGTGAAACTATAATTTATCCAACACACTCCAAACATCTCGAAATGGCCAAAAGCAGATAAACTTGGCCTTCGAGCAGGAGGGCCATGCAAGCTTTTTCTGTATTGGCGGCACAATAAAAAAGGGGGCAAACTTCAGCTGAGTTGGGTTAAAAGAAATAACCGAAGTGAAAAAGGCTTGCGTGCGAGAAGAATAGACCATATGCATTCTCTGCCGGTGATACTGCGAATATTTTACTTGAGGCACTGTAGAACAGATACCGAGTGATTTTTTTAACCCTTACAGGTTTGTACTTTAAAAAGGTAAGAGCGATACGTCTGTGCCGTCTGTCCACGTGGGTTGTACAGCAAGCCGGACACAATGTACGTGATAGAGGGTAATGATTAAACGACTAATTAACTGGATTTAACAACCCCTCAACATCCATGCAATACGACATGGCAGTAATCTCTAGTTTTTTGCCCCGGACTAGCATACACCCTGCCTACAAGCCTCTCGAATGGCTATTGATAACGGTATATTCTGGAAAAAATGGCTTGAGGCCAGCTTCCGTCTCGTCATCAGAGGACAGCTTGTCTGCGTGGATGGTTGCTGAACTCATGCTCCATTTCTATAAAAAAAATTCTTAACTGATGTTGCCTCCATCGATTGCGGAACCCCTTAAATTAGGGGAGACGCATAAATAAATGCTGCGACGATCAAAATTTTTATGCGTATTTTTTTTACGCCATCCTCTGGAAAGGGGCGGGCCGCTTGCAAGCCAGCGGTCTCAAGGGCAGACCACCTCTCTTTGTCAACTCACCCTTCCCATAGATCCCACACCGGATGTCTTCAGCTCATCACCGCCGACACACACCTCCTCATCAGTAGGAAGCTTCAAATTCGCTGTTGTCCATGTTCTTTTCCAACATGGCCGACGCTTCGTCCAATGAAGCCGAGTGGAGCACGGCGCTCGCAATCACGCTGATAACCGACAGTACACCAACGCCCTAGAAGCTGACACTCGACTCGGCACACTGCTGCCCACTAGTGATGATGAGGAGCATCAACGACGGAGCAAACTTGGCGCGCTTTTACTGGTTGCAGCTTATCCACTGACTCTACAGAAGAAGTGTCCAGCTGCCGAGATCCTTGGATGACAGATCGCTCTGAGCAACGCACTCAGCCGGACCACGGTCCGGTGTATTTGGCTCTGGAGACGCCGCTCGTAGATGATCATACTTGGCGCTTTTGCATGGTTGCTATTAGGCGCAGAAGACTTCGGGGTCGCTTCAGTCGATAGTTCGTGTAAGCTCACAGGTCACATCCACAACATCTCAAACATACAAGACGTGTTCTTACCCTACCTCATCTTCATCTGTCAGGTGGCCATGACATACCCTGTAAGCATAACCCTTTACACAATTTTCCACTCTATGGCGAAAGCGTCGTCAATGGGTGCACCGAGGTGTACGAACCGTACATGTCAAACTTTGTACAATTCCATTCATCAGAGTACCTCGGATAACGGCTGGCGCGTTGTTTCTAGTAGGGAAGCATTTTAGCACGCGGCCGTATAGAACGGTCTCTCAGGCCCACTCTAGAACTGATTCGACTTAACGAATATGGTGATTAAATTGGACGCATGGAAGAGCTAAGTGTAGCCCAGTCTCGGTGTAACGAAAGTAATACGATTATTCGTGCAATGTGCGGCTGTTTGACTGTGATGCGCTGCCGCGACAGGACTTAATGAGCATTAAAACGGAGGGACTTACAACGACGTTCTTCGCGCATTAAATTTAATCAAGAAGCCTGTGTTTCAGGCGCAGCGCTTCGCCGCCGGCTGTCATTATCCTGGCACCCTTTGGTACTCGATACCGTCCGGCGTCGTCTCGGCCCGGTCTTCTCTCCTCGCCCCCGCACGGATGTACCGTCTCCTCTGCTCGTCGAACACTGTAATGAAATCTACTCATTTATTGCTCCAGGTGCCGTGGAGTGCACGGCGCTGGGAAGACAACCGGTCCGTTTCTTACTTCAGAACGCCGCTTCGCTGCTAGGCATTATGAAACCATATACTTATAGCAACAAAATAGAATTGCGTACATCGTTTACATGGACCACGTCACATACCGCCGTGCAGGTCTTGAAAAGCGCCGTATATATGTCGCCTCATACTAAGCTGCTTAGCGCTCCGATGCCACTGAGGCTTTCTTGAAGCACAGTCTGTCTCTGCATAGATACCGACGTTGTTCCTTGTTATGAGTAAACTTAACTCATCATTATTTCTGTTTTTTGCGTGCAACACAGACTTATATTACAAAAGCATGTAGTTTTATAAGCGGAAAACACGCAACCAGTTGACTTGCATTGGAGCAGAGAAGGAGAGCGGGGGCTGAAAATGATGCCGTTCCTTCCTGTCTTTTTCTCTTAATTGGCGAAGGCTTTATACATTAGTACTTTAAATCTTCACAGGGCTGCCTCGTTCGGCAGTGAGTTTCAATACCAAAGTTAGGTATACCGAGAAGGATCTTGCCATGTTACTATGCGCAGTGCAGGTACTTTTATTTAAGTTCGTAAAAGAAACTTTGGGCTTCCAAAAATTATGTTCAAGTAACTATATAGGAAACAACTTGAATACAAAAAAAAGCCAGACAAAATGTACGGCGACGCAGTAGTTTCTTTCCTAACTACCATATTAAGCAAGTAGATATATCAATATTTTCACACCCAGAACATCTACAGGAGCACTGCCTTAACAACCATCACGGCTCAAGCCAGTTTCAGGGATAGCAGGAAGAGAAGTAGAAAATATTGATTACAACAAATCTTCGGTGACTAGAACGTTTATAATTTACTGAAACACAGCCAACAAATGGACTGCACGCAGAAAGGAACACACACACAGGGCTGATAATTTATAGGTTTATAATTTATTTACATAAACGTGTATATAAAAATTTTAGAAACAAGCGGTTAACTTTTTACAAATTATACATTGAGGGAAGTGTTCTGTCCACTGCATTTGGTTGATGCGCTCTTCTCGTCAGAGAAATTCTGCAATGAAATAGTAATGAACAGCACGTAAGAGCAGGGGTACAAATACCATTAAATGCCTCCGGACTGCTGCAGAAAAAGACGTATTCAGTCATTAATCTCCTTATGTTTCTATTTATTATTTTTAGTGGGAATGAGAATGTAGTTCTCACTTATGTAAACCAAAGCATGGCACTTGTTAAGTTACACAGGAAGAAAAACTTCAAGATTAGCATGCGCAGTGTGTCTTAGCTACTTTGAAATGGAAATATGTAGCAATAAATGCCACTAAAACTCAACTTTGTGGGCTACGTAGTTGTGAAATATATGTCGTGTATCTATACCATTATATGCTTTGCAGTCAAAAAGCTCGCATTACATGGACTAAGGTGCAATATAGGAATCAACTGTTCCGACATGCGATCCCAATCTCAGCGAAATAGGCTTCGGCCAACATATTTACGTAACTATGAATCCATATACCAAAATACATTTCACCGTGCAATGTACTTTTTACTTTTTGACATTAATTGTTCATCATGTGTGGCCTACCGAGCATTTTAAACGCGAAAAACATCTAGTGGTAGGCGATACAAAAATAAAAACAAGTAGAGATTCGAATGATCGCCTGACAGAAACAGAATGCAGCAAGAAGTTAATTCGCTACATTCCAAAACCATCGAAGAAAACTAACGGCAAAAATAAAAAAATGTTAACGCCATTGACGAATTTTTAAAAGGTTATAGAAAGAAAAATCTGTGACCGGTGCATTTCTGCATTCCATCGAACTTGATGCTGTTCAATAATTTAATAATGACTGCGACAAATCCCTCACGTGTTTCCTCCGTAGAAGGGTCATAGGTGGCTGTGTCCAGAAGCATTTCCGTTTTCCTGAAAAATAAAGATGAATGGTGTATAATAGAGGAGGTAAGTAAATTCGGCCTTACTTGTTCTATCTGGTGATCAACTCTAAAATACAACGACGCTTTGTTATCATTCAAAATACGAAATATTTTATATTCTCTGCCGCGTAGTCTCTAGTTTCACAATATTTATCCACTGTCAGAAGCTACAGGACGCATCAGCACTCACATAAACATTGGGATCAATGACTGAATGCAGAAAAGTTATAATCACATTAATGAAGCAAACAGTGGCTACATTATGAAACTTTAGCAGTAGAAATTATTCGCAACCTAAAGGAGCTCCACGACGAAAATTAAGGATTCTTTTATCAAGCATCTTTACGTTCACGCGTGCGTGCGTGCGTGCGTGTGTGTGTGTGCGTGCGTGCGTGCGTGCGTGCGTGTGTGTGTGTGTGTGTGTGTGTTGTGTGTTGTGTGTGTGTGTGTGTGTGTTTGTGTTTGTGTGCGCGTGCGTGTGTGTGTGCGTGTGTGCGCGTGTGTGTGTGTGTGTGTGTGTGTGTGTGTGTGTGTGTGTGTGTGTGTGTGTGAGAGAGAGAGAGAGAGACAGAGAGACTCAGTCCTGCCCCTAGCAGCAGCACTGCAGAACCAGCTCAAAAAACGGGCGTTGTAATCTGTTATGAAAAGACAGAATGTGAAGGCGATCATTGTAAGAGCGAAATATAACATCAGTACAGCTGCCGCACATTGATACATGGTTGCATACGATCGCCTGTGCATTTTTTTTTCACTTTATCTCGTAGCCATGCCGCAGCCGCCGCTCAGAACTAGAGCCCCGAGCTTACTCTGTGCACTACTGTGCCTCATTCGCTTAGACAGCACGGAGAAACCAAAATGATTTCTGCTGGCTACCTTCGCCACTTGCAAAACAACCTTCCGAATTTCATAACTGCTTCAACTATTTGCCGGCAGATGGCGTGGCGTAATGCACCGAGACTCAAAATGGCGCCGCTGCATCAGCTATTAGAATAATAGGGGGGTACTGCGTAATCTACACACATGCTAAGCGTTCCAGCAGACCTTAATAGGTAAGATGACCACTTGGGGCCATTTTGTGCTTTCCTGTAACCTAGACTGCGAAATTGAGCTGTTGCTTCTTATGGTTACATTGCAACATAACTGCAATGACGCTAGAAAAGTGTGAATTGGCAACCAAAGACTATTCCCTAATATATACATTGAGAATTCAAAAATTTATTGCCATATTCTTCTTTGCTTGGGAAGGAATAGTGCACGAAACAATGGAGGCTGCTTCACAGCATTTGTATGTTTGCTGCTAGCGTCGGCTCACAGGGTCATAATTCCATCAGTTTACGCCAAGAACAGTCGAGCTGGTTCATTTTTAAAATTATCCACTTGTACGAACAGAACGCAGAAAAACAAGAACACATACGACATGTATGTATCTTTGTCTCTGAAGTGCATACTCTTAAGGATAAAAACTTGTATTAAATGCCGTATCGTGTTCAAGCTCACTTTTTGCTGTGTTCCTGAAAAAGCAGTGAAATAAAGGCTTTTTAACTGTTGCTAATCCTAATGAAAACATAAACAAATTCATACACAAATTCTCTTGAAAACGTGCAGAAGTACTATAGAACTAGTAGTGAGCCTATAATATTCATCACCGGTCTCAGAAAAGCAGCTCGTATTTTTCTCGTCCGTTGTCCAGGCAACAAAATAAAGTGCCCAGAACAAAGCCTCTTTCATAAAGCTATTACTTTAAACAATGCTAAATAACAGGTGCCAGTCTAACAAAGAGTGCATATAAATTAGATTCAAAGTGTTTGAATAAAGACATTTGACTCATACATCCAATTGCAATACTGCAGCCGCCGAACAGTTATCATGGCAGGGCTGTGCGGAAATCAAATTTGCACGTTTTGAGTCCATGGTACAATTAACAATAAGTGTTCTATTTCAAGACGGCTGCATGATCTATGGCTCTACGCAAACGTTTGGCTGAAAGTCCAGTCTTGTGAGCTGATCTTTTTTTATATTTTTTCTTCTAATAAAATTGCTTGCAAAAAGTATACACAAACGAACTGCAAAAAATGCTTCACGTGTCCGCTCTGATGCTTGAAATCACATCGCTAAGCCGCCATGTTCAACAGAAGTCCTAGCAAGCTTATCATCAAACCTTTCGATGTACCTCTTTTGAAATCAACCCTTGAATAATCCTTCTCAAGAAAGGTATGTCTCCACTGGGCTGTGCCCGCGTCCTTACAATTAGCGGACTTGACGTAGGGGGCTTAATATGCGTGCCCGCACCTCAGTCAACAAAGCACATGCACTCAGACAACTTGTAAAGGGTTAAAAGACCCATGAAACGCAGCTGGCCATTACCTCGGTTTAGCAGACACAAAATGCTACGTTATTCAATTTTCATTCTTCGTAGAATTCGTGAATGACATTGTTGTCGATTTCGCTAATGTCTGAAGAAAGTAGAGTCCTCAAGTGGACTTCGAATTCTGTTTCCTGATGAGCACAGCAAGCGGCAGCGACGCGCCAGTTTAGTGGTTTCTGTTCTTTGGGTGTGCACACGTTGCACCGAGCCGTGCGTATAAGAAGAATGCACACCTCGAACACGCAGACGTCTTTCCCTTTCATGCATAATGATGCCCACTGGATGAAGCTAGTAAGAGGCTAGACATTCCATATGGCGCATTCTACGATGTGAACGAGTTGTTTATTAGCCCCTTGCACCTGCCAAACGTATCAATAAGAGTGCCATCGCCAAGGCTCACCGTTGATTAGCCCGCCGTCTTCTCAGGATGATGAAGGCAGCAAGAGCACCGATTATGATGACAGTTGACACCACCAGAATGCTTGTCACAACGGGAGTACTGTTACCAGCACCTAAATAAATCAACAAGAACATAAGAGTAAGTAGAAGAAACGTGTAAAGAAGTTAGAACACCGTAGCAATTCTGTGCTCTCATCATATAACGCTAGCCATGAGGCACTTTGAGGTCTCTGCTCAGAAGTTAGAATTAAGTGCAGACGATGTTTCCCTTGCAGTGCGAAACAAATTTTAGAAGATTTATGTGAGCGTTAAAGCAATGGACTTCAAGTAACACAGTAAGTTTCTGACCACCACGAAAAAGGTTCCATTCTGACGCCACCACTAGGAGTGAGCAGAATAAGAACACTACAGGGTTGATTCTCTCGCCTACGTTATGCACTGATAGGACAGGTACCTGTGCAAACGGTTGCTCATAGTTCACGGGATTTAACGTGCCAAAGCGACTCAGCCTATGAGGAACGCTGTAGTGGAGCCCTCCCGATAATGTCAACCATTTGGGATTATATAACGTGCAATGACATCTCGCAGAGAGAATTTCACTTCATCTACATTCAACCACCACGGCCGGGATCAAGTCCTCATCTTTCGGGTCAGCGTAATATCTTGTAAGAAAAAAACACCAACTCTGACCTATTTTCTCCGCACCCTAAGAGTGTATGTTTTAATGTGAGAGGGCGCGAGAGAAGGTTTAAAGCATATGGGGTGGTACAGCGCCGCCGAAAGAAAAGCAGACAGAAGGCAACAACACAATCGAAAGCTGCTTCCTTCTGTCTGTCTTTCTCCCGGCTGCGCTATTCTACTATGTGTCTAGACAGCCGCCGCTGTCGCTCAGTGATTATGGCGCTCGGCTTCTGACCCAATAGACGCAGGTTCAATCCCGGCCGCGGATACCGAATTTCAACTGAGGCGGAATTCAAGAGGCCCGTGTACTGTGCGCTGTCAGTGCACGTTAAGGAACCCCAGGTGGTCGAAATTTCCGGAGCCCTCAACTGCGGTGTCCCTCATAGACTGAGCCGCTTTTGGATGTTAAACCCAATAAACCATAAACTATGTATCTATACAAACATGCACAAGTTTCCATACTACTATAGAAACTTTAACCACAAGGTAGAAGCTATATCAGAGTACTGAACTGAAACCAAAATAGTATGGCAACCGTTTTTGAGAGGAGAGCAAAAAATATTGAATGAACGGTGCTTTTTTGCTTGCAGACATTTTGGTTGTCAGCACGGGCCTCTGGCACGGGCACTGGCCTTTATAGACAAGAAGAAGGCGAAGTGGATAACGCACTAAACGCGGTAAGAATATCCTTTCGCTGACTTCGGCATCTCATGTGATGAAAGGAGGAGCTCAGGAAGTTCGTAATAAGCGTCACTGCGGAATTTTTGTAGCGGCTGCAGACATGACTTTTTATAATAATTATAGCTCGTCCGCTTCTGGTAGTGGTTAGAGGTTCATTATCAGCCTACCATGGTTTTGGACAAGAAAATTGAAAACAAGTTGCTCATCTTCATAGTTTATTAACCATCAAAGGTCCCGTAGGGACATTAAAGAAAGGGAGGGGGGAAGGGCACGAGAATGACTGGCGGTCACCTATACTTATAAGTTGGCTCATTTTACAATAAAAACTGAAAGCTCTTTCGGTGATGAGACTTCTGTCGTTTTCTTTATGCATTTATAATTCCAGATGTCTTCAAGACATTCGTTCTTAGTGAAAAGTCAGAACAGTCTTACGTCATCAAAGTGATTTCATACCTTCGAAAATTCCTGTTTTTGCAGTTGAGCGGTTGGTGGATTCGGTAAAAGCTATTGTCACAGTAATCATTGCTACCATACAACAAAAGTGAGATGTTACAAGGGGGCGATGGTTTGCTGTAAAAGCTCTGCATTAATGGCCGTTTGTATAAGAAGAATTGTTAATGTGAAAGAAAACTGAAAGTTTCTCAAATGGCAGCATTCGATGCGGCCACCACAAATTATTTTCGGCCGACTTTAAGCCAACAGGCTATTCTTACATGCATGACCTGGAGCTCTGCATGCCTAAAAATATTTTTGTTTGTCAAAATTCGTTACTTTTCATTTCGGTGACAGGCATTCTACCATCGGCACCGCTTCAGCATAGCAATGAGGAGATAAAGGACAACCATTCAGTGACCACAGACTTGTTTCTTTAAAAAAATTACACGCTTTACGTAGTTCAATCCACGGGTTCATAACGCCAACAGGACATTTTCTCTCCCTGATGAGTAAAAAAGAATCTTTTCCTCCTAGCCTTCCTACTCGCAACCAGTCGCATAAAATTTTAATAAAAAGTTGCCAGACCTAGTTGAATGAATCGACATTAAACGCGCTTCAGTTTAGTTTGGTTTAATGGTTTATTGGAGTTTAACGTCCCAAAGCGACTGAGGCTATGAGAGATGCCGTAGTGAAGGGTTTGGAGTTTAACGTCCCAAAGCGACTGAGGCTATGAGAGATGCCGTAGTGAAGGGCTCCGGAAATTTCGACCACCTGGGGCTCTTTAACGTGCACTGACATCACACAGCACACGGGCCTCTACAATTTAGCCTTTATCGAAATTCAGCCGCCGCGGCAGGGATCGAACCCGCGTCTTTCGTGTCAGCAGCCGAGCGCCGTAACCACTGAGCCATCGCGGCGGCGCTTCAGATCAGTAAAAGTTTCTAGTAAGTATATTGATTCCACAAGGTGGCTAGCGCTTGGCCGTGAGAGGTGCCATTTATCAACAAATAAAAACTATTCTCTAGTTTTCCTGAAATATTAATGGGAACATCTCTCAGTGCAGTAAACGACAAATCACCTACATCTGGACTATTTCTCGAGAGAAAATTTCGCAGAATAAACATAAACAGCCAATTCCAAGAAATCTTTATGGAATCGCTTATTGCGAGATGACCTCAGAAGTAAACATTTCCTAGACGCTCATAGAGTTTCTTACTATTACCTAGAGGGAAAGCTGGCAGCCCGTCTATGAGAGTTTGCATGACGACCCCTCGAGACCACTTCAGCCATCATGGGCGCTCAAAGCATCATGGGGCGGTGAGCTACTTGTTGCGGAACTGAAACTTTTGGCTAAAAAATAATAAAAAAATAAGGCTGTTTGATAACTACAAACGTCCTAGCATTCAATATCTTGTCTAATGATTGCAATAAACGAGCAGAAAAGCATTTAAGTGCAAAGTTTGCCCAAAATAAGAGACGACTCGCTCTCCTATTGGCCGAATACTGAACACTATAAAAACTAATATTTCGTAATTAACAGGCGCGTTTTTAAAAGTAAATATGTTTTCAAAAAAGTTGTTGTTGCTTAAATACTATAAGAGGTTTTTAATGGCATTTCGGAAAAGTGAAACCTTTTATTGGCGTCGTGCGTCGTCGCGTTTTCACTACTATGGGTTTTGCCCACTGCGTTCGCGCGAAAGTCGTCTGCGCACACACGAACAGCGTTTTCGAAATGAAACGTCTTAGTAGTGCCGCTCCGGGTTCCCGAAAAATTACGACTGTTCCGCAACAAGTAGCTCACCGCCCCATGATGCTTTGGGCGTCCATGGTGGCTGAAGTGCAGCGCCGTCAGCTTTCCCTCTAGGTAATAGTAAGAAACTCTATGTAGACGCTATTCTTCCTTGTGTGGAAGTGCACAGACTCCTGCTGTTAATTCCAGTAAGCCATCTTACCCACGTAGCAGCAACTTTATGTAAACTTGCCCTTGATCGTACTGACTGCTTTCTTGGGTTGCTTCTTTGTGTTGCGCCAATATTCTATTGCATCGATTCAAAAAATTGAATTTATTTATAGGGGTCGTGTGGGTTTTTTCGAAGTCATGCCTATCCACCCCTGTGAAAAAGATATTTATCCCGCGAGACCTGACTGCGGCAAGTGAAGGGCACGCTGACCGTTTTTTGCCAGCCTCAGTATCAAACATTCTTTTTGCAGCTTCAGGTTCGTGAATGTTTACCGCTAATGATGGGAAATGCGCGCTAATGTAACAGATCATCTTTAGAGCCTTTGCGGTATTTAAACCATGCGTTTTGAAAATTTAGGAAAACAAGAGCGAAAACGAGATAGCAACGTGCAATGTCGTACCGTGAAAGATAGAGAACACTAGGTGGCTCTCACATCCCAATGTATGTTTCAGCCTCGAGTTATCAGAAGTTCTGATGGACTAGTTCTTTCCACGCTGTTATGAATAGTTCTAGTGTATTTCGCCCCTTTCTATTTTGACTACTTTTTCTTCAGTAGCTTGTCTCTCACAGACTGGCATGTTTTTTTTCTGCTTTAATACACATGCATTATATGGGCTAATGAAAAGAATTCTGATCATGTACAGTTCAAGCAGTGACACTTGTAGCACTGTTATACAGCTTGGCAGCAATGGCTACCAGATTTGCCTTTCGACAGATGGAAAGAGTAGGATTAAGAGTGCGCAGTTTTCTTTGCCGTTGACGGCGAAAACTCAGAGTGCGCACGAAAACCATTTGATACTAGTCCAGCTGTTAAGAGGCTGTTCTATTGTCATGCGTTCCTCTTCGCCGCCTGGTATTGTGGTATTACTGCTTGTCTACAATGACCGGAATGAGCTTTCGATAACTACTTCAGTTTTATCAACACCGAGATAGAAAGTAGGACATTACCTTTTAGGGCAACCTTGTTGCCCGCCGGCTCAGAAAGTAGCTGACAGCGGCTTCCTTTGTAGCCGTCAGAACAGTTGCAAACAGGGCTCCGTTCATACTCGGTCCACGTGCACAAGCCGCCATTGAGACACAAGAAATCCGGGCACACTGTTGGGCAAGCGAAAAAAACAAGATTCGTGTATCGTGGTGCCATCTGAAATCGCCAATACGCCGTCCTCCTTCACCATGTGCGCGCGTGATTTGCGAAAGCATTTTTCGCATATTTAACGTCTGCACGCAGACTAACCCAAGACACCCATCAACACGCTGCTCTATCAATGCTACCAGCAACATCTGAAAGGTTTCACATAGCAACATTGCATTCCGTGATATCAGTAGACCATTTGGGAACGCTGTCGTCGGAAAGCGCTGCTGGCTGCTATCTATATACACTCTTCGAGCTGCGTCCTGCCACATAGGTTAAATACCGAAATGGTACCGGTAATCCCTTTTATACACGCGTTGTGCTTTGTTTTAGTGCAGAAAAGTAACTAAGACGGCAGTGCCCCAAACGCTCCTCCGAAAAATGCTCTCGCAAAACGCGGAATAGCTTTCACTTAAAATTAGTTGCAAAACACAAGAAAGAGACAAACGTGGCAAACAAATATTTTGGCCATCAGTCTGGATAGTTTGTGGGTGTAAGGCTCTTGCGGCGTGACAGTGGTAATCGCATCAGCAGCTCTGTTTGCAGAAGTAACCGTTTCAGTCAAGGCATTTTCATTGAAGCAGAGATAAATTGCTCTCTCCTCTCTATCTCGTCACTATACTTACGGAGAAAACACCCGCTACCTCTGTCATGAGGTTACTAGAACAACCTCTGAATAGTCCTAAAGTGGCATAGTTGAGGAGTCTCTTAGTGTTAAGCCCGCATTTATAACTGAAGTTTTAAACATGTAAACTTTGCTCAAACAAAAATTTCTTGAAGATCCTCCAGCGCGCGAGTCTTCTATTCGACTGAATAACAAGAAGGAATCTAAACTGCTTTTACGCCAGTCTACCATGCTGTGAAATTATAATTTGCTGGTAATATGCCAAAGTAGACTAAGCTAGTGGAGAGAGTAGCGGCGCTACCTCGAACTGCTCGGGCTGCGTTAGAATTTGAAATTTCAAATTTAGATACAAATGCAATTACAGCTAAAAATAACGAAGTTAGAAGTTACTAGTTGTAATTTTTCTTCATTTTCGCTTGCATGCAGCCCCTCAACAAGTGTCCATGCTAAACCGGCATGACGGGGCGCAGTCAAACAGCCGACTACGTTAAAACGAAGAAAACAGAAGCTTAAAGACAGTGCTAAGACTTTCACACTTCATTTCGATCAAACGTTTTGTGTCCCAACAATGGCAATTGTTTGGTAGGTTGTGGACAGATTGTCGGGGCCTACGATAATATTGCCAAAGATGGTGTCTTCTCAAGTGAGAGCAATTTAATTCAACATGGTGACGGTCAGAATCACTCTGCGCGGTTGCGAGTGAAAAAGCTGAGGTTCGCTTTGATAAAAAGCGTAAACCGTGAAATCAGGCTATCTCATGAGTAAAGCATTAACAGGTTTTCGCATAAACCAAAACTGCGTGAAGCCAAACAAATACAGCAAAGGAAATTCTCTGCAAATGCCCACATTTGAACTGTACGTACTTGAATGTTCCGAATTTTTTTTTTTCAACACACGTTCTTTAAAGAAATTCAATGAAACGGTATAGTTTGCGCTTTTATTTGCAGCGATGAACCTATCCGCGATGAATTTGTCGCTAAAAAAAACATTCCAATTTATAAAATGGGCAAAGAAAAATGGAAACAAATAGTTCGAAAGGTTGAAGGAAGATACTTGTAGCTCTTAATCTAACAGTCTCCGTAAGAGTTTATACTTCGTGTACATACCACCGCACATGAACTCGTCTGCGCCACCGAAGCAGTCGTCGTGATCATCGCAGAGAAATGAACGTGGGACGCACACAAAAGGATCTTGGCTCGCGCAGTAGAACTCGTCTTCTGGGCATTGAGCTTCGGCTCCTGCAATGCAAGTATGAAAAGAGCTATTGTTAAAAATACACCTATCGCGTTGAGGTTAGCGTATACCCACAACACCGCATCTACGGTACAGAGACGGCTGGAAGATGGGGCTCTTGAGAACGCACAACAAATAAATCACGGCTCTCGACGGCAGCCTCAATCCGCTAGACTGCTGCAGTTGCTTGCCCGAATAGTTTTTGAGCTCACAACAGCGTATAGCGACAGATATCTATTGGGTAAAGTGGGCTCTTTAGACCTGCGCTGATGAATCACCGGCTTTGTCGTTCGGCCGTTCATGCCAAGGGTGCGGATTCGATCCCGGCAGCGGGAGTCGTATTCCGATGCAGGCGAAATAGAAAAAAAAAGCATCCGTGCGCTGTGCTATATGAGCACAGGTTAATGAACCCCAGGCGCTCTAAATTAATCTGCAGCCTTTCCCCACGACGTCCTTGAGATCCCATGGGTTACTTCGGCACGTTAAATAACAATACTTACAATTTTTAGTGGGATCATTAGGAAAGTTAATATTCTTAAAAAGCCTTAGCGACCATTTCCCTGTTACCGGAATGATTAATGAAAAGGTAGTACACAACAATATTCACAATTTTTAATTTCGATATTTAGGATTTAGGAAAACTAAGAATCTTAGTAAGATGTGTCGACCATTTCTCTATTACCGCAACGTTCAACAAAAAGTTCTTCGAACGATATAGTTGCCAACGTCTGCAGTTTCTTTTTTGCTGCCAATGTTAATTCCAGAACTGAAAAAAACAGCTAAGACAGTTTGTACTGACTGCATCTTTTCTGCCAACGTGACATCCATCGAGGAATCCAAGCGCCCGTTGCATAACTGCATTAATAACCTTCAAAAGTAGAGCAGTGATTTAATTCAGATAGTATTTCCACATATCAAGACAACACTTAATAGTACGCTCAATATAGGTAAAGTTTCCTATATTGGCAAAGTTTCCGCTCTGCTCCGATTCGTCAAAATGACAGGAGCAGCTCTGCTCACAATCTTTCCTTCGTAGACCTAACTGCACCGACTGCCTGGATTACGTGAACCAGATCAACATGGATAGGATATTTTCAGGAGATCCAAGTCTACTGCCGACCTGTTTCCGTAAACGTTAGGTCCACATAGGCTTTGCAGAGCATGTGAGGAGCGTTTCACTAAAACACACGGCGCCGACGAGTAGTCTGTGCAGAAAGTTAACGGGCGGTGAGTTTGTGGAAGAATGTGTTATTTCGGTGAAGTGATTCTGCGAATCAGCTAAAATGCCAGCATGCATTAGCGCACCCCCTTCATCCTCAATCCGCTCGCGTAAGATCATGCTACAGGATCGCGAGGAACCGCTGTCTGAGCACACCAATTCCTTTAAATCGCTATGGAAAGTACTACGGCAAGTATCTCTCAAGTAGGCGTACGTTTAATTATAATATTTTATGCTTTGGTAAACCGAATTTTCAACCCTGAAGTTCACGTCGGTGGCGGCGTTCAAAGCTAGAAGTCTCTACGATTGAATCAAAATCTTTGCATTTTTTTTAAATAAAAGTACCGTTTCCATCTTGGTGCTGTGCAGTTGAAACTTGCTCCAAGGCAAGTTTGTTTAGACTAGACTTAGAATACAAATTTAGAGAAATTTTAATTCCGTAGCAATGCACGCAAACAAGGCAGACAGTCACACATGACAACAAAACTGTCCCAACTACTTTTGTTTTTAGTCAAAATGCACAGCCACCTCTGGAAGTCAGGCGAGGCTCTTAGTGATGATGTGCTAAAATGTCGGCTTATTGCTGCTTTTCAAGAGAGGTGACAACTTCCAGGTATCCTTAGCTCTGAACCACGCATCTAAAGAGCGCAGGCAATCGCACGAAATGTTCTAAATCAGATCGCAGCATTCTGGATGGTTTCAGCAGAGCCAACTATACATTCTCGAAATGTTGCCATTTACAACTGCAAGAAAAAATTCACAGACATCAACCAAAACATGGTTTAGATACGTCCAGGTCCTTGCAGTATGAAAGAGAAGCAGTTTACACAAAAAGACAATTTTTTTTCATTCCTCTACTAAAGATCAAGTCACTTTTGCATATTAAAAGACAGGATGAAAGCTATCCAGAAAACAGAAAAGGCGTGCGTTTCATTCATAATTATGGAATAGCTTTTGTTCGAATGCTCCAAAATTTGTTCCTTTTCGATTAGGAGTAGCCTCTGCTGAAGGTCACAAACGCAGAATTTAAGTGGTTGTAAGTTTCACACCTGCTCGATGTCTCGCGATTCGATACTGAGGTTTTTCATGACCTTGTTATCGGATATAATTTCCTTAAATCCAATGCCAAAAGCAATGCCAGCGTTTTCTGGCCAGAGTCTACGCACCGCACTTTTCGTCGAGCCCGTTGGGGCAGTCGGGAACGCCGTCACACAGTAGTAGCGCCGGGATGCACGTGACACCGTCTTGGCAGTAAAATTGGCCATGTGAACACTTCCCTGCAGGCTTCGGCTTCGGTGGTGCCGCAGTAGGAGGCGCAGTCGTCGGCGTTAACGGCACGACATCTCTGGTTGGGAATGTCGGCCAGTCTGAAATCAGCGCGTGGAAAGCGCCAGAAATTATGGTATTGAAGCACCAGGTCTTGACAGTGCAGAAGTTATGAGCCGAATGAGCATAATTTTAACAGTACCCAAGAAGCCCCCGGTATTTTTTACGTACTCTCTTTCTTTACCTCCTTCAAACAAAAATGAATTCAGCGCTGTCTATGTACGCTTCCTTTCTGCACCAATTGAAAAGATTTTCAGCCCTTCTAATTCTTTCCCTAATCCTGCTTTATTTGCTCTCACTGACAAATGAAAAGCAGGCCTTTCAAAAACGAGTAGCGCAAGCTTGTTTATTTTAAATAGTGATGCGGTTATCGTAAATAACCTCAACCTGCATTTTTAAAACATTTTTCAGTAGGTATAAATGAATGTATCAATAAGGTCATCCGCACTTATCTCTAACTATTAAAGCACGATTCAGTAAATATCATAACAATCTAAAGTAATTCGCATGCAAGATCCACATAGTGGCATTCTGTAACCTTCATTGTTCCAATCGAAATTATAGAATTACCACTCTGTATACGTGGTATCAGTCTGTTTTATATGCAGGGCCCATAACATATACGCACTGCTCTTTTCTGATCATGTTTTAACTTCCCATATGAACCATCACCTCGGTCATTTATTCATGTCAGGGCAAAATAAATGACATGATTATAAAGCATAAACCGAAATCTGATGCTAAGTTAGTGCCGCGATCCTCAGATAGTATTGCCATAATTGTATTAGCGATGCGCTGACGTTCCCGTCAAACAGGCTTTCCTATGTAGACTTAGAACTTGAAGTTAGGATTTAATTTCATTTCCCCAGCAATCAGCTTCTAAAGAAGAAAGCTTGCGGCCTCAGTGCCTTTTGATGCCCCAAAAAATTTTCAAATTTCTACCCTACTCACACTGCACTAAAATTTTGTTCACACAACCTTTTTTTTGCGTATCGCTTCATCGATCCTTGCTTAACGTCCGCACAACGCGCAACTGGGGCATTAATGAAAACAAGCTCTATTTATTATTCGCGAAGGCTTTCCTGTGCTGTTTGCGCATTTTCCAGGAAATAGACATTCCTCAAAGTGTGATATATTCACTCAAACCAGTCATATCTTTCAATATTTCATTGCTTGTAGCAATATTGTACTTCTCATCTATTGTCGTCAAGGCATCAATAATCTTACGATCACTGCGAAAAAAAAACATCACGGTCTTAATTTTGCACACTCGTGGCACTATCCTTACTCGCATTATGAAAACATGGAAAAACAAAAAAATATACTTCCACCAATATTTTATCGCCGAAATAGCTGTATGGTCTGCGCTCTTAATCACGCGCGTGTGCTGTTTGAACGCGAACCCAAAGCACGTTATAGCGGTGGCGGCACGTAATGCTAAACGGAACTGAATTAGCAGTAATCTCTCGGGCAGTAATCATCTCGTAGTTAGATATCGTTATTGTAACAATGGACGCAACAGAACAAAAAGAAAAGGGGAGGCAACCAGAGGAAGCGGAAGGTCCAAAGTGCGCAGTAGTAGTATAAATTACAGCAGCTCCGAGAATATGCAGCGACCGGCCGCTCAAGAAGAGACAGGCCGTGGTCACAGCAACATGAAAGGAAACGATGAGCTTTCATCACCCAGGAAAATATATACTGGATTCCGAATGGGATTCGAATCCATGCCAGAAGAAGCCAGCCTTCAGTCCGCCTGGCGCCTCAGACCACTCGGTCACTGCCGCAAGGCTCGCATACGGTGCGCCTAACCGGTATTAGCACATCTGAACCACGTCCTTGTTCTCGTAGGCAGAAATTCTGCCAGCTGTTAGTAGCGTTGGATGGTCTGGTGGCCAGGAAGAGAGGTTAGAACCTAGACGGCGCTACGCGGTATCTGCCCGGGAATGGTAAAGCTTGACCTCGGCGGAACAGCAACATCCGTTAAAGAAGAGCCATTGGAAGGAACAGGGGGGGGGGGCAGAGAGTTTTCTATGTCGCCTAGTGGAATCATTTTATGGCTGCATACGCAACATATTTTCCTTGGCGGTAACCTTAGGATTCAGTTGATTGATACTTTTTGTCTTCTTCATATACTCTGCGTATTAGTAATTTCTTCGTTAATAGTCGTTTCTCGTCTTCTCCATTCATTTTTATCTGCTGTATTTATTTATATCTGTGTTTCCGTTTCTTTGCTCATTTTTTTTCTGTTTTATGTCGGCCATTTCAGGCGATTGTTGAATATTACTGGCTGTACCTTAGAACTCACTTATACTGCGTGCCATTTCGCGCAATTCTTATTTGATGGCTATTGCCATCTGGTTTCAGACTTTACAACCTCTAAAGACTCCAGTTCGTGTCTGTGAAGTATTTGCCTGGGTATTTATTGTCCATGTACAGATATCAGGTTCCGAACAAATTTAAACTTTGATGAAGGAAGTGTTTTAACGGCTAGTGAATGAAACGAAAGTAACCTTTGCAATATCAGTTACCTGTGTCAGATTCTGTGGTCCTTTCTCCTGTCGAAGGCACGACTGGAACCGGCGTTGTTGGTGGCATTCGTGACGACATTGCTGGAAAAGTGTGCTTTTTTTTCAATTTCAGTGACAATGGTTGGTAGAAAGCTCATGACACTCTTCATGACAGCATCCTTTGTGTACAGTCACAAATGTTCCGACTGCTGCCAAGGCTTGCTCTACAGTTGCAAATCTAAGGGAAGATTTTATATCTCAATGCAATAAATAAGAGCGCTGAGAAGCCTTTTCTAACTTCATGAAAGGGCTCGAAGTTTGAGTTCTTTTTAGGTACTTTCTATTGTTTTTTACACCCTAGCAGTTTCTATGAAGAGACGCAGACTCACTCGAATGCGGAACGGCTGTGGTGGCAGGCGTATCAGGTGTACACTTTGCTGGCCTCACGTCGATGTCGTCGATGGCAATGCTTCCTGTAAGCTTCGTGGCTGGAGCAGTGATCAGTATCTGCGCATTCCATATATATATCAGTCATCATTGCCAGTCTCATTAAATGATTACTGCCTCTCTATTAGTACATAAAATTAGCAAAAATCCTTTTCTCTTAAACTTTTCTCATTTTTCTTCGGCTTCTAATTGGCTATTTTCTTAGTTGGTTTTCTGAAGCAAATTCCATCTGTACGAGATGAAACGTACTGCCTCTTCGCAAGCATAAGCAAGATCGACACCTTATCTACCCGTCACACAGAACCTTTTTCTATGCAAAGAGAAAAAGCATATAGTGGAAACTTTTATACTACTACCAAAACAGGCGTGAAGACTACATTAATAAAACCAAAATACAGGAAATAAAGATATACAAACAATACTTGTAAGCATGAACGTGCAGAAGTCATTGTAAGCTGAGTCAAAGATAGCAGCGCAATTGTGCGCTCTTGTTTAGAACCCTGTTGCCCTGTTTAGAACACGAATTCAAATGTTAAACTCTAGGATATGGCCCCATGAGGCATTTTTTTATTGTTGTTTGGTGGTTCTACATGGCAGTACGCAATGAAGAAGTTGGTTTCCGCAAAAATGCTGTGATCATAGGAGCGCAGAATAATTGCAGCACTGGGCGCGGTTGTGACTGATAGACAAGCTTAAAATCGAAACATGTGGCCTTCAAGAATTCTCTTCTCGGAAAGACGTACAAGTTGCAAGCTGAAAAATAAATAGTGTGCTTTGAATGATAGCTAAAAAGAAGCTGCAGCCCACAGCTGTTTTAACGGCCAGTTTATGAGACCAAACCAACGGCACACGAACGTAGCAAAGATGTCTAGGGACATCAGCCCCCTCCACGCTGATCCCATTTCACAAATCGTTTCGCATTTTCAGCGTCCCGCCTTTATGTATTGCATAACGTTTAAAATTTTCCGCAGCACAAAATCAAAAGTCAAGGTACAAAGATGTTTATGCCTGTTTCTTGACAAAACCTCCCAACTCTATAGCAATTCTGGAAAAAGTACTGTTTGCATCTAAAAGGTGATTCATATCAGTTTAATATAGGCAGCGGCCCTGATTCAGTGATTCAGTGATAACATGATTCAGTGAATGCCAGCAGCATTACATTTATCCAATGCTTCCAGAGAAAAAGTTACGGCTTATTGAAGCAAATTAATCTCAATAAGAACAGAAAAACAATATAAACTTTAGTAAGCACTAACTGATGCACATAGAGCTTAACGTTAAAAGATGGTTGAACAACAAAGACCCATCCTGTCGGCAAAAAATCGCCATGATTGCTCAACATTTTTTCAGCGCAGGCAGGATGGTTTGCTTTGCGATCATGCGTAACTCAAATAAGAGACAGACAGTTTTTCCTCCAATTTAGGTGTGCATTTCGTAAATAAAGTTATTTGGCCTATACCACATGATGGTACAGGCCAACATAATCTATTTTTTGTAAAATATTTTAGTTGTTTAACTTTGAGCGTATCATATGCTAATTTTTAAATAAACTATGTCAAGTAATATATGGTCTAAACCTAGAAGCAGAACCCGGCTGTTCTGACAACACTGGAATTGTTTTTCTTCTCATTCAGAACCACACCAAATTGCCATCATTTTAGCGCCTTTCGGTTTTTCTGACAGAGGGTTTGGCACTGACCGAGAACACTGGAGGTAAATCGGTGCGTTCAAGCGAGAGCAGTGTCCAATCAGAGAACTCCGGGGCTCTTGCGATTGTGGTTTCTCCAGCAGGGAGGCCAGATGAATCTAGGAACGTGATGTTCAATGTGGCTGGCGCTGCCGAGGAAGAGAAGGAAAGAAAAACCAATTTAACGTCTAAAACGTCATTTTTATTCAGATCTCGTAAAAAAAATTGAATAATTCCCAACAAATGCTGTCTCATTCCTTCACTTTACAGTAATGCGAAGTACATGAATAGCTCATGTAGGTCACACAGGTGATTTCAAAATAATTCACACCAACTTCTTCAAAGCGACCATTGGCATATGCGCGAAGATCTTCTTTCTTGTGTAGTCCGTCAATATTTCCTGTGTCAAGCTGAATTTTTTACACGTCTTTCATTATTAAGAAATCTTTGTAGGAAAATAGCACTAGACTAGCAGCTTGCCTGGGCAACTTGATATACACCCTGTGGGGCCAATAAGTTGCAATGCTGTATTAAATATCAGCAAGGCGGAACCCAAATGAATGCGAATTGAGTTAATAACGGGAAAATGAGAAAAGAGCCTTTCCCGTTAAAATTAGGCGTGCTCTTAAAAATCAGTTATATACAAAACTCACATCCTTTCCTCATGTGATAGTACAGCTGGAAGCAGACAACAGGACCCAAGTTCAAAGTCTGACTCTGCAAGATGCCGGAGCCCATAGTGGATAGGTCTTCTGAGTCAAGGAGCAGGTAGTATCCTGGAATAATATGTGGACAGCAATTAAACAACTTCGCATGAAGAGAAGCTCGTGTGCGCCAATATAAAACATTTCTGCATATCTCGTTCAAAATAGAGTACGGACTACAGTCACCACTCTAGCCTTGCTTCAGATAGTTCAGCAGGTTCATTTTTTAAGAGTTCCACACGCCCAGCTTGTTCCATCTCGATCGCCAGTGACCGTTGTTCCAAACCTAAAAATATCAACTCTTAAATTTTGGGAACCGAAGGCTCGCTTCGACTTTTGCTTCGAACTTGAATTTCATTTTTGCGCAGTATTCGGTTCAAACCCATTGAAATTTAATTCATAACAGGAACGAGACAGAATAACTACAACAGTCATATCCGATACCGAGAGGCGTAGAGGTTGGTGTATACGCAAAACACAGACTCAACTCAGTCAATCCAACAAGTTAAGTGAAGCATGCATTCATTCTCCTTCTATGTCCAGCGTGGACACAAAATTTATCGGACAATCTGCTTCGGACAATCTTTTAGTAAAACCCTGTTCTTAATCAAATAATGCACCTCGTTGCTGCCGTAGAGCAAGAAATCATCATTGCCGACTGCATTTTAAAGAAACTAGGAGATTAGTACTGAGCATTGGCTACCAAAGAGCACCGCCTGTCTGGTTGGTATTGTTCAAGAGAGAAACGGCGGATACCCACAGCTGCGGGAGGCTTTCGTGAACACACAGGTGGTCACTTGGAGACTGTTAAAAACCTTTTCCACAAAGAGAGCTGCATTAAGGCTGGCTGATTAAAAATTTGTAACCAGTTTATTCTTGTTGAACAGAAGCATGGACATGAGAACAATCTTTATGTACACAAAGTAGTAAAACAATCACTGCCGCTGGACAGACACTGACAGTGTCGACGTTAACCTGTTGACCTATGCCATAGAAGAAGACGGGCAAACACGTAGCCGAGTTTGCCGAACGTTGAACCATTCCTTGGTGCTTAACGGCCTTTCCAATTATGGGGCATGACTTTTGATTCAACGTTTATGCTCGAACTGTACTCCAATGCGCCGCTGTCTTGGTGCATTGCCACTTTTTGAGTAGTTGATTTTACTCGGTAACCTGGACTAGAGCACTGCACGGGCCTCAATCTGAGGCCCGAGCCCGGCCCAGGCCCGCGACTTCAAGCCCGGGCCCGGCCCGGGCCCGCTAAATTATCGCTCTAGAGAGCCCGGCCCGGCCCGTGAATCCCGTAGTGAAGCCCAGCCCTGGCCCGGCCCGGCCCGTTTCAAAGTAACGCTTTAGGTATACTGCTCATTTTGAGCAAGTAGACTGCTACTACGCCAATAAGGAACTGGCCGACAAAGATTCTGAAACCGCAGTTTGACTTCCAGAAAGCTGGTTCGTTTTAACCCAGAAGGAAGTGATGAAGAGCAGCGCTCGCCAGGCCCGTCTTTTGGAGACCGATCTGGTGTAGGTTCGCAATGATAAACTCGGAAGGTCCGGGAGCTAAACAAAAAGGGCTGCATACACGCGTAGTAGTCTACTTTGCGTTCCCGGATTTTTTTTAATCAGTTATATTCTGCCGCCCGCGAAGTATATTAAAACTGCCTAGCAAGCAGTAGGATGACATTTTTTTAGTGAACGCGTTCTCACAGGTTGAGCTCATAGCCGAACTGGTCGCCTCTCTACAGAAACGAAAAGCTAAAAGGCTTGAGTATTTCACGGTATGTGCTTGAGGACTACAAGCGTCCTAAACTAGTATGTCCTTCCCGAATGCATTTTTAATAGTGTATATGTATGTTTTGGGATGACGAACGATCAATGGCCAATTAAGGCCGGTTGAATTTTACTGTTACTGCACCGCGGCGTGGAAATAAGGAAATGAATAAGTCAATGAATAAAGCTTAGTCTTTTTCTCAGCGCGTACTATAACTCATAGCTCATCCGTGTCGCTGCTTCAATGCCGCAATTGTATACTTCACTTTGCAATAGTGAATGAAAAGTCGGACACCAGCCGTTTCTGTACGGACCTAAGCCCGGCTCGGGACCGCAGCTTTAAGCCCGAGCCCGGCCCGGGCCCGCAAATACAGGCCCGGGCCCGGCCCAGGCCCAGCAAAATAAATCATGTCCCGGCCCGGCCCGGCCCGCGGGCCGGGCCGGGCCCGGGCTTTCGGGCTGGCCCGAGCCCGTGCAGCGCACTAACCTGGACTTCGCGGTTTCTACCGAAAGTACGTAATCCGCGAAAAAGCCACGGACAAACGAGAAACATATACAACATGTACAGCGCGCTAGCATTTTCTTTTCTTTTTTTGCTCAGTTTTCTTTCAGCTGTTTCATTTAAAGAAGTAGCGGCAACTCATTTAGAAACTGCACGCTTCATATAATTTCCAACCGATTTCATAAGGAGCCGTGTGCAGCCTGGCCACTGCAGACGAATTCCGATGGAGACAAAATGCAAAAATGCCCGCTTGATGAGCGATGTGAGCGCACATTAAGAGACCCCAGGTGGCCTATATTAACTCAGAGTCGCTCACTGCAGGGTCAGGGAGAGCGCTCGTTTCGCATAGGGATGTTTAACCGCAAATCACATACAAATGTGAGCAGTTAGAATAGCTTCTCTTTTCTCAGCTCATTTAATGCAGGGCACTCAAATGCTGCCTTTGGGGCAAATTCGAGTGTATAAGGTACTGAATGCTTCGCAATGCTATGACGCAGTTTTAACGTTTTTCATTGGTAAAGTCATGGTGTTTATTTAGTCCTTCATTGCATGCCAATGTGTATCCGATCTTAGAAGCTCACCTTGAACCGACCTTTTCTTCACCTCTGTTCCCCTCAGGTTCTATGAGATATATTGTCTCACATGCTTATTTCATGGTTATTACTGCTCAGCGCCCATACAAGACACCCTGCTATAAAACATAATAAAAATAAACATGCTTCTTGACTCGCACTTGCACAAATAACTGTCACTTTAAAGTGAAAACGTAAGAGCTAAAAGTGAAGCGATGCCTGCAAGTGGCATTTAATCAGCCACAAACGAAGTCTAAGACGCTTCTTTTGCAAAGATAGACTTTCCAATGACTTTCCAAGAAGCGTGCTAGTTCTGACGTTTTGAAACGCAGTGTTATGTCTGAAACTATTTTGTTACTGAGCATAACAGTTGCTAAAGGTGTAAAGCAGCTTCAACGTCACAGCCCAAGGAAACAGAAAGCCAAGAACAAGATGCAGGACACTTTTTTTTAATTAGCGCAATGCATGATTTATATCTGAACCATAGCGCAGCAAGAAAAAGGAACAGGAGAACGAGTAGACACACTCAACGCTACACGCCACAAAATATGGTCATCACGTGAATACCAAATTCTGAAAGACACAAATTTCATTTACGAAACTTACACCATGTCAGAGCTGTTTTTTTTAATGAACTAATGTTGAATTCGGTAGTACATAACGGTGGTAACGTTGTGCACTTGAATGCAATTCGGGCAATTCAGATGTCTGAAAAAAAAATGCATTCACATCCTCCTGAACACTAGCTCGTATGAAAGGCGCAGCACGTGCTCTCTACATTCCTAACACCTTGGCTAATGCATGAACTCTGTGCTTTGCAGCAAACAGCAGAGTAGTATATCTTCCAAACAGCCACTATGTGATGGTACTGACCTTCGGAGGTTCCGAGCGTGTGGTCTTTTTCTAGATGGCTGAACAAGGAAGCAGTACGTCCCTTTTGTCGGTACCACTGGGCGTAACTCGGTCCTCTATTGTACCAATTACACATGTCCTCTTCGAAGGAGCAGCTTCCTGGGGGAGGGCAGGCTGCGTCGCTAAGGGCGATGTCGTCAACAGCCACTGCAGTACCGGGCTGCCCCGAAGTCGATGCCTCGAACACCGTCTGCACATTGTAAGAATTAAAAATGGCAGACACTACGTATAGTCACAAAGGCTGGATAGAATAAACACTATATACATTAGAACAACATAAAAGAGTTTAGCGTTAGCGTGCCTCCAGATTTCAACTTACACTAATGCTATGAGGATTTTTGCACTGAAATGTTTCCCGTGACGCGTCCAGTACAAGAAGCAAGCGTTTGTGCGCATTTAATTGGTCTGCCTTGCCCTACGTTGCATTGCAAGCGTAGCCCTTCTGGACGTAAAATTACAGCCTGCAGCACCAACTGCGAATGCTTCCGGGCTGGCACGCCCGTAGCTGTAGCCCGTTTGTGCGAGTAAGTTGGTGAAATGGCTCCGTTATTAGAATGCGGGAGCTTGCGAATAATAAGGAAATTCTTTCTTTAGATTATATTAGCGAGCTTTATAACTGAAATCGATCACTACGTCGCTGTACGGTCACGCGCACAATAAACACACGGGTGATTAAAGGTAAGAACATTTCTGGCAGACGTTACACATTAAAGTACACTTCATTTTGAATCTTAAACAACGCCTTCTGAATATGCTTCAATGTATCAAGGTATCAACTTCAAGAAGGGTAGTGCCAAGTCGCAGCGACAGTAGCGAGGGGTGGTTGGATTGACTCACTAGGATCCAACCAGTAGACTACAATTAGAATGGTAGACTAATGCAATCGATTTATTGTAAGGGGAGAGGAGGAACGAAAACTTCATTTGTACAGTCGTCTACACACTTGTCTAGAACACTCATGCGGATTGTTATGTTCTGCATATATGAAGATAGCTGCTGACTAGCGCGCCCGATGCAGCTTTCAAAGACATGAGTAGTTGAAGACAATCCATGGGAATCTGCATGCCTAATAACGCCGGGCTTCTAATCCTCAGCCACTCGTAAATGATGCAAGTGTGCTCCCCGGTGAGCCGTTGGAGCGCTCTAGACAGATGTGTGGATGACTGTACTGGCGCTGCCTTGTTTCCGAGACAGCGGCTCGGGCCGCTACTATGGGCGCTTGTTGTTAGTCGATCGCACTACCCCGCTTGACGCTTTACATCGCTGCAGAAAGGCTGGTTTTTACTCGAAAAGGTAGTAAACAACACGAACGCGCAGTTACCGGAGCCTCGGCGACCTTGCTTAGCCTTCCTGACCTCCTTCTTTTTACATTCATGCATACAAGGCTTTAGAAACGGACAGATCGGATGTCAAGCGACTGATCTCGCTCAGCTTTTGTCGAATTACTTTTTTAAAAAGTGGGAAGCACTGCCTACAAAATACGAGTAACTTAGTTAAAAGCGCTGAATCCACTCACAAGAACGTTTCCTTGGTGCCCGATCAAGTTGACAGCTGCCGAGTACCAGTCATTCGATCGAAGGTTAGCTGCAGTTTCAAACCAAAGAGTCTCCTCCTCCAGGCTGTCGCCAAGCACCCGAGTGACGTTTAGTGTCTCGGCAGCCGTGCCAGCCATGTAGAACCAGAAACGAAGGCACTTGTTCTGCGATGAGTCATACCAGTCCTGAGGGCTGACCATGCGGCCACTAGGAGACTGGGCCAAGGCGAAGCTGCCTGCATGCGTAAGGAAATACAAGTAAGCCGACAAAAATCAAGGCCACGGATCTTTTTTTTTAAGGCGTTCAATACAAAATGACATCACCTGATGGGGCCCGAGTGGTACGGTCTCCTCGAGGTGAACTAACGCTGTTGCTTGTCGCCGAAACCCAGTTGTGGAGTTCCCACCCGCAAGTGTCTTTCTCGAAAGTACACCCTGTTGAAAACAGCCGCGAAACAGGCGATTGTTATTACAGCAAAACGAAAAAAATAGATGCGCATAAATGCGCCGAGCAATTATGATAGACAGCTGGGGTTTGGCAATGCAAGATAAAAAACTAATTTGGTTCCACTCGAAACTCAGATCTCGTTATAGCCAACGTAATGCTTATGTTTGCCATTCCCCAGGGCAGTACTTCCAGAATACGGAATTGGTTGGATATTTCTTACAAAGCGCTGCAAGCAATGGCTTGGCGGCAGTAGTGCTCGTAATTTATTGCACAATTTTCAACAAAAGCACGTGATAAAACCCTCAAGCGCCTCGGGAAGAAAATCGATACTATAATAGAACATGCCTCTGGAACTTTGCACCTATGTAAACAGCTTGCCCGTATTGCCAGTATACCGGGTGTCTCAGCTAAATGTAACCAAACTTTTAATAAAGGCGAAGTGTCCTAGCCCAGTGAAACCAACTCAGGGTTGTTCATAGTCCCGTGTCGTAGTCTTGAGTATTTTTTTCGCTCTTCAAAGTTAATTAATTAGGTAAGTTTAATTATCTAACTTTTTCATTATTAACTTCAGGAAGAAAGTGTCAATGCAAAAGTTTTAGATCACCTCGAAAAACCGCTCGTAGTGCTGTTTCCGTCAAGTTACGATTTACGTAGCTTTATTTATTGGCCTTAAAAGAAAGTTGTCGCGTGACCAGCTGCTCGCTCACTTCTCTGCCCTAATGTGCACCCATGGTCTCATCGAGGAGAGGACTTCAGAAAAAAATACATTTTATTCTTTAAGGCGCGTCTTGGGACATTGAAGTGGCATAGTTGTCATGTGGAAGGTTTTTCTTATTGTACGGGTTATGGTTAGAGGCCGGTAAAAAAACTACTTTACGTAAATATTACTACTTTACTACTACTTTACTACTACTACTACTTTACTATTACTACTTTACGTAAATGTCTCAGTAAGCTGTTTCTCAAAGCGATCTACAACTTTTCTATTCACACTTTGTTCCTCAAGTGAATAATTAAAAAGTTTGTTAATTAAGCTTAACTAATTAGTCAACCTTGAAGAACGAAAAATACTGCAGACTAGGTCACGCGACTCTAAACAACCCTCATTTGGATTCAGACGGCTAGGACACCGCGTGTTTTTTTTAAAGCTTGGTTACATTTAGCTGGGACACCTGGTATATTCAGGCTGAAAATCATTCCATGCGGTGGCTGTTGCACTGGAAAGTATAAGTGTAGCTGTTCGAACGGACAAGATGAGATTTCATTATTGTTGTTGTAACACGTTCCCTTTGTGTTAAGGGTTTTACCCGAATAAATCGCGGTTTAACTCCTACAAACAAAAATATGAGAGAAGTCTCATGCGTAGTATTATCCAGCGAATTCTACGCGTTTAAATCAATCAGGGTGGCATTATACGCCAACCATGACGTTACACTGGGGGACGCCGTTGAAGTTCTCCTTAGCTTTGAGCGTGCTTGGAATTAGAATAGACGAAGGAAGGATATGAAAAGGGCAAGCCGCAAATTTTGAATCCAGATAACTCCACTTTTGAAAAAACCATAGAACAAGTGAGACTGTTGAAGTTTTGTCGGAGCACTGCCCTTCAACTTTCAAAGCTCACCTTACCTTGTTTTTGAAGATTGCCTCAGTGCCACTTAGTGAGAGTACTGAAAAGCTAATTGTGAATTCTTAACAACACATCGTACTATGCTGATGTATGCTACGAAACTTTTTGAAAGTAAAATATTGTTTTAAGGCAGAAAATAAAGACCACCGTAAGAAAAGTGTTTAGGGTAAACTACTCAGGCATTGTTTATTTCAGAAGCTGGTGACAAGTGTGTAACCATGGCCTCAAATTAAATATCTCACAAAGAAGCCGCTCTTCAGATCGTTCTCCGACAGCAACTTCCCACATTTCGGTCGGTGTGCTTTCATTATTTTTACTGCCCCTCATGGCCCTGCTTATGGTAAATTTGGCGTATTAATGTTGTTCGGTTTATATTTCGTTGGTGTTCGTGGAGGTGATTACCCACCACACTACTTTTTCGAAGGCTGGATGAGTGATTTTTTTTTTGCGATCAACTATAGTTTTCAGCAAAGTTAGGATTCATAATGCGCTGCACTCTTTGGGCTCCATACTAGTCTGCCGCTATTAGCTTGTGTACGTGCTCTTCTCTTCTCCATTTATGCTGTATTGATTGTCTGTTCTTTTTATTTTGCTACGGGATGCTGTTCGGCCTTATGTAGATTTCAGGGTTCGGCTCATCAGGTATTGCTCTTGCTGCCCAAAAAAACTATGGCTTTCGTTGTAATACACAACCACTGGTACTTTGGCGCTAGTCTGCTAGTTTTTGCGCCTTTTAGTCCACAACTTAGATATTGGTGTATCTTCTCAGTGGCGATGGTAAAAGGACGTGCCCTAAGACGGTCATCAGTCTAGTGTCTTCTGTGAGGTGTCGCCCTGGCTATGGTCATCAGTTTTCCCTTGCGTTTTAACAGCGCTTTGTATCTTTCTTTCTTCATACACCTGTGCGAGTCTTCGGTAGCGCTGTGCGCTTCATTATGCTTCCGAACCGAATGACCCGCCAAAACGCCTCAATGTAATATGCCGTAAGCGTTATGCCTATCTTTCCATTTACAATGACGATGCGAAAAACAATGAAAATTTTCGCATTCATTTACAATGAAAATTTTCAAGACCCTTCATGAAGCCAACCGTGTTCGCGTAAGTTAGCACAGTACCAATGTTTAACACAGGAGTTCTTTTATCATTATCTTTGAGGAAATTAGCCTTCTGAGCAGGTAACCTTTCATCTGTGAAGTCTTAGATAGAGGGCTTTATATTTCTGAGGCAATATTTAAATTCAAACAATAATGCGCAAACCTTTTCCTGAGTCGCAGGGCCCATCAGTCAGCGCAAAATTGTCAATGGCTATTAAGCCAAGTGTGCGTGGATTCAGGACTGCCTCGAACACGAGCTGGAAATAGAGGAAAATAAATTTTAAAAAAACAGTATGCTGACAAGCAGGTCAGCAAATGTATTGCATAATCAACAGGAGCTGCTGCGTGAAAATAAAAACTTAAAAAAAGTTGTAATTTTTGCCGTTAAATCCTGCTTCCATAACCCCTACAGTTCGGAGAAACTTGAGGATGCCTCTGTGAGCTTGCTGGCATTATAGAGTTACAAGGGAAACAGCGCAAAGCTGCATTTAATCCATTTGCGCAACGCTGTTCCGATAATTATTCAAATCACTAAGTTTGACCATGTGATAGAAATCCCGGTACATGCATGCCTTATTGATTACCCGTCACCAATTGTCTGCCTACTTGTTTCTTTACGAGCATCTCATCTCGTGCATCTCTTTTACCGCTGCACCCTGGAGTCGTATTTTATAATTAGTAATGGTCTATAGTTGGGCTAGTTGATGAACAGAAAACATGGCAGCCTGTAGAGTCGAGAAAAGAGACGACACAGCGCTCTGTGTCGGACGTCTATTTCTTGTCCAGAGCAGTGTTTCCTCCGTGTTCTCTTCTTTAGCCTACGTTTAAGCATTTTAGTCACCAAGTGTGGTTTATAGGAAAAGCGAAAAACTCTTGGATAATTCTGCATTTCAGTTCCTAGGCACTAATCCGATAGGTACCAACCCCGAGCAAAATCGTCCGTTGTCTGTAGCGCTGTCTGTTCGCAGCTGATGTAACGCTCCATTCCGTGGCACCGCTCGCTCATCGTCGTCTTTTAAAGAGCATAAATCCGCACTTTCGCAATGATATGAATGTAGTAAACATTCTCAGTAGCGCCTTTTGTATGGGGGTGTAGTAAAGTGAATTTCATCCGGTGCGTTCAGTTGGACGAGTAGGCAATTTGTTTCGAAATTGAAGTCAGAACATTTTTGCAAGCTTGAAGGGGTCACTACTAGACAAATTATTCTTTTATTCTTTATAGCGCGACATTCACAGAAAAAAGTGACATTTTCTCAAGAGCAAATAGTACTTGCGGGAGGCTGTTAAGCTATTTTGTTACTCAAACACTGTGCAATTAGTGGCACGCCCACTCGTCATTAAAATTTATGGTTGCGGTTGCGAGGGAAAAACATTACTTGAACGCGGTTACTCAAGCCAGCGACCTGGAATAACGGCAAGTATAGCAGGTCGTGCATGCTCCATCTGCTAGTTCCAATACCAGGAGAATAAGTCGCATGGGAGTGCTACACTGAATTCATTTTTGAGCACACGCATCAAAGAAAATTCTTCTCGCCACTGAGTTCACGCATGGACAAGATATGCGCCCGACAACACAGTCCTGCCCAAGTACTGATTCCCTTCATTGTTGCAGGATGTTCGTCCTGACAGCGATACCCACAGTAGCGATTGCTCTCGCATACGGATTTTGCGTTCGCAGTCCGTTCTGTTCTCTTTCTGAGTAATGACAACGATGACAGCTAAAAAACTTAATTATGAAAAGATAATTACATTTCAGTTAGCCTAATGTAAGCTGGCACAAGGAAGCATAGGCGTGTTGTTAGTCCAAACCAAATATCATCGCATGCAAATGAGTGCCATAAAAACGTATTTATTTCTAGCTACAAAAGCTCCACAAGTTAGTTCAGCGGAGCCGTATCTGGCCCTTCTCTGGGTTAAGCGTCCTTGATGATGGCGATGGCGTAACCGTAAAACGGTGATGAGGAGGGGGACGGCGAGAACAGTGGGAGACGTGTGAATGCTCCAGCTAGTCATTTGGTACTGTCACGTGATATTAAAGCGAAATATGGGAATTTAAAGTGACAATAATTGTCCAGCAGAATTATACACCTGTGAAAGTAAAATAAAAATTGTTCTACCTTTAAAAACGAGAACTTTTATAAATACATGAACAAAAAGTGGTAGGGCATTAACGGAGTATACGAGCGAAAGGAGGTGTTCGCTCTTCAATTGAAGGGGGACTCAAGCTCCGTCTTAAGCGTATGACATAATAGCTTGAATGAGTTAATGCCAATTATATATGCAAAATTCGTCATTCGCTGCATGACATTCATAGAACGCAGGGAGTCCTACTATCCACTACCAGCGCAGTGGCGCAGCGGTTTAGCGACGCGCCAATGCACTGGCAGGTGGCTGTTTCTATTCCAGCCACCGGTAGGGACTGTGCGACCCATATTACTCCTCCTGAGCAACACCTTGTGACCAGTCACTTCCCTAACCAGTCCGAACTTATTCGAGCTTCCTCCCATCGGCTACAGCGTGCGCGACGCTCCTTCAAACCCATCCGAGCTTACCCGATTAACTCGGGTAAGCTCTGGCTATTTCGGAGCACAAGACATAAAAGATGATAAGATTCTGGCTCGAGGTTGGCACGTGAGGAGTAGTGATTTCGCATTATTATAAGAACCACGAATTCTGAAGCTATTCCCTCAGGCCGTTTAATCCGCAAGCATTTCAGTCTAAATTAGGTTAACATAGTTCACGTTCTCATTCTAATGGATAAATTTCTAAATTAGCACGAGTCCGCCTAATAAACGCGGTTTGTAATGCACATGAAATTCGTTTTAATATTCGGCCGGAAAAGACACACAAAGAGACACAAACGCTAGACGGCGCCTCAAGCCATGCTAATCATCTTTGTAGTATAATATTGATAACCTACCATTACCGGAACGCAAATTCGCGCAAATTGCTCATGAAAACTGGCAGCCAGGACACCTGGTTACATGAGTCACTAAAGTCACAGAGAATGACGCGATAGCTTGTATATAAGTGGGCACTTCATTCGAGCCGAACAATACACGTCAGGTTGTGCAGCATGCGGGATTGTATGCTTTCTTTCACGGAAGCTAACTAAGAGGGAAAGGCAGCTTCAAGGAGCCGCTCCTCGAGAGATTCCGCCCTAAAAGCTACGTAGCATCTAGAACCACCAAAATAAAAACCAACCCTTTACGGAAAGCACGGTCAGAATCTATTCACAACTGCCAGATGCCGAACAGTAAAGAACTGCACGAAAAGGAAATTCCAGCTGCCATGCAATGTTGAGCTACCGGCTCTTCTTGTAAATGTACGTCATGAAAAGATGAACAAGCTTCCCACCTGGTGTGGTTCATCGCACTGCAACTGCACTTGCCCCTGCTGCCACTCACTGCCCTGCGGTGAAGTACGGCTCCAGAGTAAAGTAGTCGAAGCGTTACCGGTGCGCTGAAGCAGGTTGAGGTCTCCGCCGTTTGGATGCCACATGTTGTACCTGCCGGAGAGAAGGGTCATTTTATATTGTAAAATGCACTGGGTGACAAGCTTACCTTCCCTTAAGTGTGAGTAGCCGAGCGGATTGCAATTGTTTAATGAAAGAACGTTCGATAAAGGAACCGTGAGCAAAACACAAACGCGAAAAAAAAAGCTACATATGAAATTTCCGCACGTTTAAATAACATTTCAGTCTCAACATGGATCGAATATATTAGCAAAAGAGCATAATATCTTTGCATAAAAATAAATCTGGAAGAATTGAATAGATAGTTTGGGAAAAATTCCCTTCCTACAGAGGAAGAGCTGCTGACAATGAAATTTATGTGAAGGAGGCATTTTTGTAGGTTTATGGGTTTATGGGGGTTTAACGTCCCAGAGCCACTCAGGCTATGAGGAACGAAGGCATTCCAATACAGCTGACAAACATGTCTGTAATGAATCAGCAACGAGCCTTGCAGAAAAGAAAATCTGCTTTGGAAACTTAGTAGGGCCAATCCAGGGGTCGTTTTATAAGCAGCCGAGCAAGGCTCATATTTTGAGGGCCCATAAAGAAGCAGCAACAATGTGGCAGCGCTTATTAACAGCACAGGCTGCAACTAGTGCGCTAACATTTTCCACTTAACCGCTTGCCGACAAATTAATGTAGTCAGTAAAACTGTCATGGAGTAAGAGTAAAAATGGAAACGTGTAAAAACACTTTGATGGTGTCGCGGTAGATTGCTATATCCAGACTGCGACTTTTGCGAAACTATAAACTATTCACCCTTTTAGTGCCGCTTCTGCTAGTTTGTAATGCTAGTGTGTACCTTAGAAGCGGTAAGACATCAATAAAATTTTATTTTATCATCTTACATCAAAATCTAGACTTTTATGTGCATGATAATATTTTAAAATGCACGGGGTGAATTGTTACCGGCAGCTGTTCTCGCACCCAAAAACCATCGACGCAAGAACTCTGTACTTGCCAGAAGGTGAAGCAGCGTCCATCATCCGGAGTGGCGCCCATCCGGACGGAGACAAGTTGGGCAGTCTTCCTTTTGAGCAGCATGTTTCGGGAGTACATGTAAGCTCCTGCATGAAAAAAATGATGAAATGACATTTCTGAAAAATTTACGAATGCTTCACGGCAGTTTTCATGACTTTCTGCCGGTCTTCTCTTCCAAAAATTTCTTTACACACACTATAGACTGTTCATGGGCACCTGTCTATAAAGTCAATTTATAGACTACCTATAGACCAATCTTACAGCATAGCCTATAGGCAAAACAAATCGTATAGACTCTACTGACAATCTATAGAATTATGGTAATGCACTTTCAGCGGTCTTTTGTCTATAGATTGTCGGTAGAATATGAATAGACAAAAATAAATAACTGTGTAAGTAGCCAGTCCTTACACAACACACGGTGTGTGCACAAAATACCTAATTTGTTGAATTTCTGCGAATAGTTCAGGAGAATTTGCTTTTAAAAGAGATGAAACAGAAAAGATTTGGAGTTGCCCTGACAACCTACCGTCCAAGGCAACATTACATATTCGGTGGCATGATGAAGCTTAAGGCTGTCCGGCGCACACTCCAAATTAAACAATTAATTTACCAACTTTGCACAAAATACCTTTGACCTGTGCGTGTACACTGGATTCGCCGCCATGTTCACGATGCGCATAATATTCATGTAGATACAATGACACCCCTTCACACATCAGACAACCCGCCACCTTCCCCTCTTCCCCCAGGTCCGTTCCTGTCCCATGTTTCCGAGAAACAGGCTTTGCGTCAGCGAACACGCGCTCTAATTCCTCGTATTCGTACCCTATATCCTTTATACCTAGCTATAAAAAAGCGAAATAGGGCGACATCCGTGAGGTGGTCAGATGTCGCTTGCCGAAGACGTTGCAAGGTCCTCTGTGTAACGTTCTGGGATAGCCCAGCTTCGCTCGAATCCATAGCAAAGCGCGCTATGCTTAGGCGAGTGGTGCGCTACTCTAAACCGCGGCCAAGAGCGCTTGCGTGGTGGCTCCAGCTTCGGCGGCGGAGACAGCGCGCGAGTGACGTGGCTAGTCACATGGTCGTGCCAGCGCAGCTCCGGGGCGGCTGAAGGTCACTGAATGTCGCTGAAGGTCACAGTGCCGGAGTCGGCGAAACTCTAAAAACATCTGTTTCGCTTTAGAAAATGAATAACGTATATCGGTCAAGAGGCACAGAACCAAAGCAGTCGCGCGGCTGTGGGCGGAGCGACGGTTACGGTTATTGGTCGGCGTGAACTGTGTTCGCGTTTGAAAGGCATTACAAAATCTTGAATGTCTCTGGGTCATTCCGTCGACTTCAATGTCATCTGAGCCAAATGGCGTCGAACAATTTCGTGTAGCCAAGTAAGTTGGACAGCCGAGTCGAGTGACATTCGGTTGGAAGGCATTCAAAACACCCTCGTAGAGGAGAGTATAATGCCAGATGTAATACGTTTAAAGCGTGAGATCTACAGAAGACCTAAACGAGGTGAAGAGGCTAGTAAAATTACTTTAGTACTTAGTAAGTGCGAGCTGTTGTCGCCCAGTAATAGTTCGAACTTCATGCTTGATCGAGATCTGTGAAAAACACGTGTTTTGCAGCGCGAGCAGGGCTTCCTTTAATTAGAACTGGAGAATCTATGCAATGGCTAATTTAAAGTGGTAGAGCAATCGACCTGCCCCGACCTGCAAAGCAGAGCAGGGAGTGCAGAAGCGCATATCTGTTGATTGCTTGCCTGCCTCGAGCGAAACGTTATCACGGAGGAAATGCTTTCGAGTGCATACGGAGCTTGCGGTTATCGCCAATGATTATGCGCCGACAGTTCACAGCGCTTATCAGGAGCGGTGTCTTCTCCACTCAACATGGACTGCGCTACGCACGTCAGCTAGTTGCCACTGTCAATGCGTTCAACACTCCGCTTCCTTTGTCCTACGCTTGTCGTTACTGGGAGCCCATTTAGTTTAGTGGTATCGAAAAAGCTGCAGTTTAAAGTACAGCTAGAAGCAATATAAGAGGGCACAGAGGAGCGCATGGCCTCCGCACTTCGAGGAACGCTGTCACCGAGAGATGGAGAGAAGTGGCGGCAAAGGTGCGTGCCCAGTAAGCACGGCCGGCTCCTCTTTCCGCGCCTGGCCGTCGTGCCGCCCTCTCTTGTCGCCTGTTGGCGGCAGCGCTTAGCGAAGCGCAGAGGCCTCACGCTCCCGTGTTCCCCCTCCTACTGCGTCTAGCTGTACCTTCACCCACGACTCAAAGTACATCATCGCTTTCATCCGATCGGTTTTCCTTTCTTTAAAAACAGTACTCTAACTGGCGATTCGAAGCATCTTCCTGAGCCAGCGAAGCAGCAAAAATCTGCCCCGGATTCACCACATCCAATTCGACGACTGAAACAAAAGACGCTCTCATGGTTGCACACGGGTCAAGGGGTTGAGGGGCACGGAGCACGGAAGGGGGGGGGGGGGGTATTCGCCACGTAGTGTGTTGCTCCTGACCGATGATGTACCCCCGGATCTGATTCCAATTCGCCCACTGAATCACTAGTTGGTTCGCTGCACAACAAAACGTGCTCAGGATAGCCTATCGCAATACTCCATAAGTGAACATCGCTGGAAGATATTTTTTGACATCATTGAATGTGCTATAAGGACACCCGATCCTTATACGATGAACTTTTGCTGTAACCGAATAATCTTCAATTATCGATTCACTGTTTATTTTTGCCCGTGCGATGCTTTGAATGTGAGGGCATTCTTTTGTTATATTTATTGCCTTTTTAACTCATTTTATTTTTATTTTCATTTTTTGGCCTTCATTCCTGATGACACACCGACTAGTTAGCATGCTGCAGTAAGGCAAAGCTTATATTAGATTCCCCTTCGCTCGCCAAAAAGGAACCCAGTTTTGTAGCCGACGAGTTGTGTGCTCGCACCGCACTTTCTAAATCCTGGGCTTAGTTACCCGTGCCTTCGGAATAAATCCCCTTTTTACTTTCTACCGCGGTGACATCAACTAGGATTTTCGGGGCCAATGCCGTGGCTAACGCCGACGCCGGTTTTCATTGCCGGTGAGTCATATAACGCTTTCGCTATTAAAATACTTGTATGAGGAGTGCGTACAAAGAATCGTCTAAAAAGTGAACGAAATGCGTAGACTGGTTGTCTCACCTAGAGAGACAGTTACCGTGCCCTTCATTTGTTCACCACTAATTTATTTAGAATTGTTTATTTACGAGCATGTTACAATGCCCTACCTGAGCGCTTTTCTGTGCATTGTCTACTTAAGCGCGCGAAGAAATAGTGTTCGCTGAGTCTCCACCTTCTCGTTTCAACGCTTGCTATGTTCCTTCGGCCTGTGAGCAGCACAAGCATTCTATGAATGTCCAACTACCTCCACAGCGCTTTTTAGACGGTATTGTTTCGCTCCAGTATGTACCATTGCCTGATGCGCTGTCTGGGGGCTGCCACCTGAATCTCGAATTTCCGCTGTCGTTGGTGCCGATGTGGAGAACCCAGTCGAGGTCGGCATCTCTGCGCTCTGGAAACCACCCGCAGTCCTTGGGGCTCGAAAAGTCGCAGCTGACTTGGCGGGTCGCTTCCCCTAAAAAAAAAAGGCAATATCTAGCTGCAGTCTTCAAGCCGTTCTCTTTTAGTGTTTAGCGCAATTTTTTTCCCGGCAGGCGCATCTTCAGTTCAAGAACTACTCCATTAAATGGTCCTGCGGTAGTACCAGCATCTTTTTCTCTAAGTTACACTACACAACACAGGCCTAACTGCGTGTCATTTTGCTGCCTGATGTAGAAACAACTGGCGGTATCACCAGTCCCTTACTGAAGGCTAAAGCTGATGATATTCTCTTTCTACAAAGCCGGATTTTTCTGCAGTACTTCCGAAATGACGCTGGTACTGGCAATCTATATCAAGATGACATTCAAGCATCCAGTTGTGCTATTCAGTGATGTTAAGTGATGTCAAATAATTTGTTTTGCGATACACAAATATTACGTGTTGAAGGTCAGCAAAAAGTGTGCACAGAAATGGCTTTGATGTGTATTTATACAGCCAACATTCAGGCGCAAGCTGTTTTAATCCCTGCAGCCTTGCAAGTATGTAGTGCTCCATATGAGTACATACCGAGGAATGATATCAAGGTAACATTTTAAAGCTAGTTGATGCTAGTACAGCAAAGCGCAACACAAAATAGTTCCTATAGAACTGCCCAGCGCAGGTTTCGGCCTTACTACTACGAAGTCACGAAGCAAGCACGTTATTTCCGCGTAGCTTGTTCACTTACATCCTTCGCTTTGGGCATCTGGATGGCAGTTTGAGTATGCAGGACGGTCTACACTAATGCCAGGCGTGTCGGCAAGGTAGACAAACTGCATGGAAATGAAAAGCAGAATAGAAACACTTTAAAGGTAAAAACCACGTTGAGAGAAGGTAACATTGCTTAGCAAAGTACTCAAAATAGGAAAATTCGAAAGCCATCAAGTTCGCCCTGCACCAAGCGGGTTGGTCAACTGCGCAATATCGTTTATAAAAATCGGATGCATAATGGTCACAAATGCCATGGTAAGAGCGACATTATTCTCTTCGCTTCCCCTAATGAGATTAGCGCGTATATAGGGTGTTTCACCTGAGACTTGACGCAGTTTTTAACAACAAGTTTTTCTCAGTTTTTCCGGCACAGCATTGTCAGCAGTGTAGTACATCAAAAACAATTAAGGCGTGCAAACTAACAGGCTGGTTAACTAATATAGAAAGGCGAGTAGCCCACCTTGAGTAATATCCGTATCAGTTCTTGGAGTTTCGAAAATGCCGCTACACTCGCCGTTGTTGCTCAATACATTTTGCCTATTTCGACGAGTTAGTCCACTGGAGAGGCCGCTTTCCCTGCAAGCTTATCGAAAGCGCATGTACTTTCGTGTAGCCATAGTTTGTTGTCCCACAGCGAAGAGGGTAACTGCGCTTTCAAAATTCTAAAAACTGATATGGACATGACTTACGATGGGCTACACGTCTCTCAGTAATTAAGGTCCCTAACGAAAATAGTTAAAAAGCAAATTATTCAACATTAGTTAATAAGCCTGCTAATCAGCACGTCTTAGCTATACTCTGAAGTACTACACCGCTGACAATGGCATGGAGAAAAAAGCGCTCTCCTAACTCAAAAAGCCAATTCTTAAAAACTGTGTAAAATCTGAAGTGAAACATGTTGTACGTGTCTGGCGGGTTTACCCAAAAGGCCATTTTTCACACTTTTTGTTTATTTCGAAATCATTAAGAGTACACGATATCCGTTCTTGCGCGCGGGTTCTGCAACTAGGCCGACAAAAAAGGAGATCATATTTGGTTCGTCAGCATTATGACTAAACCGATCTGTTTAGACATCTTATTCCCTGCTGATACTGTGAACGTTCGTTTTAGAAACTGAGAGGTGATTGCACTCCTAGACTTGTCCCTATGATAAAATTCTGCTAGCACGCCTGCATACTCATATAATCGATTGCAAATTTTAACTGAATCCACTAGAACATCGCACGCAAGCAAGAAACCAATCGCGCGAAACACATTTTAGTGTGACGTAGGTGTGACGCACGGCGGTTTCCGGATTTCACCAAGCAAAGGCGAAATGCGAAATGAGAACGGTTATGAGCTTTGTCTATTGATCCACACCATTTTCTAACGAGAGCCCGTACGGAAATGCTGTAAAACTGTGGGAAGTCCTTCGGCCCCATCGCATTCACTTTCCATGTCTACGTGCGTGGATTTAATTTAAAAGTTGCACGCAGATACCTTAGAGTACGGACATGCCACGAGAATTCCGGCAAACAGACCTTTTGGAATGCGACCACCTTTAAGTTTCGAATACAAATATGCCCGCCAACTTCGATTAATAAGAAGTTTTAACTGATTTTATTCAATGAACTCACTGACAACCACAATTATTCAATTGCTTTGTGCTCGAATAGTAGCAGAGCCTAAGCGAGAAAAAAATGTTTCCTCTATATCCGATCGTTTTCTTTCATTACTGAAAGCCTAATTTGAAACACGCCACAGGTGTTTCTATAAAACTTTCTTACTTGTATGCGTGACGGAAAAAAAATACGCAGCAGCTGCATTCGTGTACGGGAAAAATGGAAGTTAAGACCTCAAGTAGAAGAACTTGCATGCAGGCGAGTCTCTCCAGAGAACAGGATTTTCTAGACACCCCTATAGTCTTCGATGGAGGCGAAATTCTAGAGGCCCGTGTACTGTGAGATGTCAGTGCACGTTAAACAACCCCAGTTGGTCAAAATTCACGGAGCCCTTTACTACGACGTCCACCATAGCCTGGGTCGCTTTGGGACCAAACCTATAGCCTTGGCAGTGACTGTGAGAAAGACTCCAACCGCGAACAGCTCCATTGGCTTCCTTTGTTGTTCAGTGTCGTGTGGGTACATATATTAACTTCACGAAATCACTACTTACCCGAGCCCCCGCATCCCAGTTTCCGGTCTTCACGGTGACCGCAGCCCACCTGCCATTCAGGTTGCTTCCTCGCAGACCTGCCAGTAGTGCGACGCCGGTAGAGCCGGTGGCAGACACTGACGGAGGTAGCACTCCGAAAAAGAGTGCCGAAGAAGCTGCAGAACAAAGTAAAAAAGGAAAATAGCGACCCACTTCATTAATTACCCGTTTTTTCGGCAAGACCACATTCGTGGTTGTTCACTTTTGGTGTGACCTTAAATATGTCCCGCATAATTTTGACCCGGAAATTATGAGTGAGTGTAGAACGGCAGAACGCACAGCACGTGTCGGCCATTTTGAAAAAGAAGTCAGATGTGGTAGCCTTTGTGCAGGTCATTACATCACGTGAATAACTAAACATGCTCAAGTTCTGAATTGATTTACAAAGCTCTCGCTTCGGAAGACGTACACAGAGAAGCATGAAGCTGTATTGAGCAGATTTAACTTGCTTTCTGAGGCACATTTCTTTAGGAAGCGCATGAAACTCGGAAAAAAAAACGCGCGGACCACTCTCGCGCTGCCGAAGGAATATCGAAAACGTGCGGCTCATTATTGAATTACGCTGTAAGCCTAGTGTGGTCAACCTGAAAAGGCAATGGCACAGTGAAGCGGACTCTTGGAGGAAAGTTCGCGCCAGGAACTGCAAAGTTGCACATTTTTTCTCTTCTTTTTTATGTATTGGCTATTTCTTGTGAATTGAAGAATGGTCCCTTCTCCTTGCTGGGCGAAATAAAACCTCTCGATCTGTAAAGGCGGAAGGGCTAAACTGAGATTACTCGTTTAATTATCTTGACGTAAAATGGAACATTGCAGTTCAAAAACATTATGGCCCTAGTTGAGCCTTTACAGCCTGTAGTGTTATATAAATAAATAAAAAAATACTTGAGCGTGGCCGCCCGCTAGATCTATGAGACTCCGTCCCCCTAAGCGAGCGTGTGGAACGACGTCCGTGTCCTCCTGGACTGCAGTATGAATTCCCTCCTTTGTCGCGTATCGCAGTCGTCGCCTGCGCCATGTTCAAGCCCCAAATCATGGTATAACGCTCCCACACTCTGGAAGGGTACACTCGCACGAATTTAGTCAAACACCGCGGACATTGTAAGAAATCAGTCATTCGGAGGCAGCCGTACTATGGACAGTGTCTCCCAGGTCCGTTAAAGGGAACAAAAATATAACAAGGCATGCAGCAAACGCGCACTGACCCACGTAAGGCGGTTGCGTTCCGCGTAGAAGTGGTAAAGAAATGCTCACTGCGCCTGCGCACGGCTCTTAGGCGCCTCAGCCCCGAAGTCAAAGCAACAAAAGAGGAAAGCTAGTACCCTACACACGCATGCACACACGACGACCTTCGAAGTTGCTTAAGCAGGCGCTGCACAAAACAGGTGATACGTGCGAAACACAATGCAATTCTGTCAGCTGCAGACCGTAGAGTGAGTTGTGGAGTGCTTTCACTAGTTCGGTATAGCAGAACGAAGCCCCACTGCTACGAGTTTGCCACTGACGAACAGGCCTGATGTCAGCGGTCGCCACATCCTTCCGCGATGGCGCCGACAGATGGCACCATTGTCGTTAGCTCGCCCCTTGCTTAGGCACGATGCAAGGGCTCGAGCGCAATAGGCAAATATTGATCAGCACAGCTGGTTTTTTTCAAACTTCATCACCGTGAACTACGAATGACTATTATCGACATCCTTGGTCAGGCATTCTATGGTTGCATACAACAATCAGTGTTTATATTTGCAAGTGTGAATGCCGAAAAAATAAACATGCGAGTGAGAAACTTGACGTAATTTGGATTTGCGATATATACATATTCCTCTTCTTCCAAAACGGAAGTTTCCGTCGTTCCCATTATAGTCCCTAATACCATTTGTTAGGTCACTATATACTCATTTTCATTTCCTAGGTCCACATATACTCGTTTTCTTCGTATTGCTTCTCCACTTATATGCCACTAATATTTTTCAGTGTTATTTATTTGCTCGGTCAAAATACACAATTGTAAGTGCTAATCGACTTCTTCCTTCAGGCTATTTTTGAAGTATGTATAAGCAGATTGAAGTAATGACAAGAAATTCTTTCGGTTTCCCACATTCTTCGAGGCACTGTTACCGGATCGTCCATTAACATGCAGGCAAGAATCCAGCTGCTCATAAAATTAAGCAGATTTAGAGCATCAGACGCACAAAGCCACTCACGATTATCAGGAACGAAGGCGTAGAAAGTGACGACGCAGGAGTGTGCAATGGGTCCCAGCCGGGGAGTGAGCATTGCCTTGTCAATCCCTCCGTGTGGCACTTCTGCAGTTACATCGATATTGTGATGCATAAGGTATATGAGCATTCTATGCCATCTAGTTAGTGGTATCGCATTCCTATGGTTGTCTTGAGTGGACTAAGTCGGGTTAACTAACCGTAGCTCGTAAATTCCGGCCAACCGTGGATTCGAAAATACTAAACATTGGTGATGGTGAAAGCGCATGAATGGTAAGTCTAAGTAAGCTTAATAGCTCTCAATTCCACGCGTGTACCAGCTGTGGTGGCGCGGAAAAAAAAAAGCGGGCATTCAGCTATCGCGTACTGTCATCTTGAACAGGTTTGCATACCCACTGACAAGCAAACGATCTTATTCTAGATAAGAACATTGTAAGAAATTCTTGCCAAAGTGTCTGACCACTTTTATATCTCTACGATTGTCTGCCACGAAAAGTACTCAGCCCAAAAAACACAAGAAAATGTTCATTTTTCAGGAACTGTACGGCAATGTTCCTTCTCTAATTCAACGCAATTTCACGCTCTTCCTAGTCAGCACGTAAAAATGGTGAATGAAATTCACAAGAAACATCCATAGCTTTGAGGAGAAAATAGGTATTGGCCCTCCTTGCAGCATAAAAAGGCGACAGCCGTTGTATGCGGCAAGGTGTAAGGCTGGCAATAACAACAAGGCCACTCGCAGTACAAATGCGCAGGTTCCCGACACACTCTGTCTGTTGTACCTTAGCCAAGGCGCTTATGGCGGTGCGCCCCAATAATTACCGAGCATTAATTCAGGTTGTTGACCTCATAAGGACTAGCTGGCCTTACATTAGACATTAAGCCTTTGGCATCCCAGTTTCTGACCATTTCAAATTCACTAAATAAGCCGAAACTTGAAAACGAATAAACCATTGACACGCAGGTGGTTTGCGGGCTTTCTGCTCTCTTCTTCAACCATTTTTAAGATGCTTCTCGAACGAGAGAGTGCGATCCGCGAAGATGATGTGCTATTTTCCGAATAAAGAAATGTGCTTAGCTTCAGAATTCACTGAGCTCGCCCAATTTTTTTTTCCACCCGCTGACCTTTTTGTAATTGATACAATGGTCTCTTCTTAGCTAAAAAAAAAATAAGAGTCTTTCTGCAGTCTGTCTCAGGTTTCAGTTCCACGGTTCGCGTAAAAACAGGATGAATTTTGCTTGACACCCTATTTTGCATTACCATTTTACATGACACAGCGCGGCTTTCTATTTCAGCTACCACAAGTCGACTATCCAAAAGCATGGAAACATATCCCTTACCTGGATTCAGCAAATAATACACCGCGAATGCTCCATCCTCGCTCAGTCGGCTGTCGGTCTTCGGGAAGAACTTGTTGCGCTTCGCATCTTTGACCGTTGTCCAGTTCCATCCAAAACGTGCATGAGGGTACTCGTTCTCCAGACCACACAAATCAGTTGAAAAATCGCAGGCACCTAGAGTAAGGTATATGGGTTTATTTTAATGGTTGTTCAGTGTTCATCGAAGCAGTAACTTCATGAAATAAAACATACTCATACCTATTCAAGTTAAGACAAAGCATATTTGCTCTTCAGAAGCCTCGCACCCAACAAGATGTAATTACGAAAGCCACATTCGATTTCTATGCGCGATACACGTATCGTTTGCGACCACTGTGAAAAAATTCGGCCAATGTATTTAGGAAGAGCTCTTATAATATGACTCAAAATGGTTTCCGTATGACGTATGAGAGTTTTGCGCAGCACATGGTTCTTGGCATAATGCTGTGACGCACTCAGGCCGTACAGATGCTAGTATACTTATCGTGGCTAAAGTTCGCAGCTGTGCTTTTTAATAAGCAGCCCAGCTTCCAACTTCAAATTCTGTTTGAAACCATCGCATTAAAACAATCAGAGCTGTGAGTTTTGCTCAGTGAGACGTTCGTAAATTTATTTTATCTTTGTCAACAAAGTCGCTGAAAGAGACTTCCGGGAAAGCCGCCCTCAACAGTTGCAAAGGCACCGATATTAACATGGCGCATGAAACGTGAACGTGCTGCCGTAACATGTCCCGACATGAATGAGGAAAGCGAACTCTGGCCGCCAACTTTTGGTGCTCTCTGCCGGGAAAGAAAGGCTCCAGCATCGTTATTTGAGGTTGAACGATAACGTCTAAACATTTTAATTAAATGACGACGCACTGTAGGGCAGCTGTGCAGCTTGTGGCACCACGCGTTTTAGCGCAGCCTAAAGACGGAAGAAGTACCGAGTCCTCTATTACCGCATGCCCTAGGAAAAGTACTGAAAACATGAATGTTTGTTTAGGATTATAGCTTGTGGTGGCGGTATTATGCGAACCGTTAGACGAAAAAATCAAGTTTCAGAGATTATGGGCAAAACGTTAATTTAGGAATGCTCGACTTGCCCAAATGAATAAACGTACGTATATATAATCGTAGCTTTCCAGCGATGTTTATCTATCCCAGCAAAATAATGGTTCTCAAAAAGAATTTCCTAATGCGAAAACCCGTCATGCCGCTCGTCGAGATACAGGAAAAAGATATGGTGCGATTTCAAGAAAGATCAGTTTCAACCATTGCTCAGTCAGAATAATGCCTTGAGCGCGATAAGGTTATCAAACATATTAGATACATTCACTGCACAAAAAGAATAGAACTCAAATGTATAGTGACATACCGCCCTTCCTATGACATTCATAAGCCCAGTGAAAAAAAAAAATCTGGTGCCACATTGTATAAGCTCTCCATTTTCCACTGTCCCTTTCGCGTGCATTTCGTTTTCTGTGACTGGACACTCAGATATACCCTCGCCTTTCAACCATCCGTTTGAAGTGACACGGTGATTGGGTGGTTGGCGATTGCCCCTCACCTTTGGTTGCACAGCGCGCTATGGCAGCCATTGGTCAGCGTCGGTCGCCTGCTGTTCACAGAGCTGTGCGATGCACTTCATCGTTGGCTGCATACCGCAGCCAATAACAACAATTATGACGTCCGGTCGCTAACCACTCACTAGGCGTGTCGCTTCCCACAGACGCTTAAAAGTAGCGGGTATATCTGAATGATCAATCACAGAGGACAAAATGCACGCGAAATGGACGATGGAAAGTGGAAAGCTTATAGAATACGGCGCCTGGTATTTTTTTTTTGGAAGGAAGGGTCGTCTAAAATTATTCTGTGAGCATTTTTTGACTACCGTCTCGGTTATGCAGTTAATTTCAGCCTTCTAGCCTGATAAGTCGTGCAATCAAGCAATGATCGCTTAACATGCGCCGTCCATGACTCACCGCAACGGGCTTCGTCCGCCCCGTTGGAGCAGTCGCCTTTGAAGTCGCACACCTTCGTCAGTGGAATGCACTGCTTGCTCTCCGCGCACTGGAATTCCTCTTTGCTACATGAGAACGGGGCCGGGGTGACTGTTGGTGTCGGTGGTAGGGCTGTGGGAAAGTGATTTCATGTCGAGTAAAACACCATTAAAACTCTTGCCCTGGTGCACCTACCAATTCTTCAGGCGTACCTGAACGTCTGTAACAGTCAACGCCAATGTGTGTGTCTCTCGGTGAGCGTTATTACACATGCGTAAAAGTTTAAGCTTTGAAAGGTGTGAAATCACATTTATCTACGAAAGTGTTCAAGAGTAAGCTGACCGGGAGAGTACGCGCGAGTGAGCGGAAGTACTTCTGAATGCATGTCATTCATGACGACTGTGACGAACAAAGAAGAATGTCAGTGGGTAAAAGTGAGATTGGTCATGACTCCCCTAATTTTGTTTGAACACCCGAAAAGGATCAAGAATGCTGAATGTCATCTTTGCATTTATTACAGTCGCCAGGCTATACTAAAAAACTAAGTATTATTAAACACAAATCGCATGTTCGTAAGTAGTTCGATGCCACTACGCCCACCTAAAGTGCATTTCAGTTCTGTTGGCACTGTATTCTTCCACCTTTGCACTTACTAATGAACACAGAGACCAGGAACTAGAAAACTTGGGCAGCGCCTTTTTGATATACAATCTGAATTAGTGCCGTTCGATTGAAAAGAAACACTAAGCTGCCTGTGCCGCCTGCTTTGATTCCGTGGATACGTGCTTAAAGTGAGACTTCGGACTGAGTATATTTTGCATGTGCAAGAATACGCGTGACAGACACAAGATCTAGCGCGTGCCTTTATGACTGATCTCTTTTTCCGGGGTGGTAAAAAGCTACAAATTGAAAACCTCAGGCCCATATCACACGTCGTGCCTTGGCAAGCTTTACGAACGGGTTGTAACTTTGACTGCAAAATTACATGGAAGATAACGACTGTGTACCACATACCATGTTCGGCTTCAGAGTGAAGCTCTCGACGCTGGACGTTCTCCTCCAAATACAAGAAGATGTCATGCGAAACGTACCTCGGACGGGAGAAAATGTCATAATGGCCCTGGACATCAAGGGGGCATTCGATAACGTCAGCCACGAAGCGATCCTTACGGGCCTAGACAACCTGGATTGCGGACGCAGAATCCACGGCTTCGTCAAAGCCTTCCTGTCCAATAGAACTGGCACCATCGGCATAGGAGACCTTCGATCGGATAAAATTCGCACTCCAAACAAGGGAACACCCCGAGGGTCAGTTATCTCACCCCTACTCTTCAACATAGCTATGATAGGCCTAGCTCGAAAACTAGAGAACATCGAAGGCATCAGGCATGCATTGTATGCTGACGATATAACAGTCTGGACAAACACGGGCTGTCTCGGAGAGAAGGAAGAAAGGCTACAGCAAGCAGCCTCTTGTGTAGAGCAATACCTCAAAGAAAGAGGACTCGCATGCTCGACCAAGAAATCGGAACTGCTGAGAGTCTGGAGAGGCAAGCAAAACCGTACCGTCCCAACCAACGAGGACCTAAAACTCAACGTCTACCTAGAAGGGACGCCCATACCCGAAAAGACAACAATAAGAATTTTGGGCATGTGGGTTCAATCCAACCAGCGCAGTACTCACACTTTTACCCTACTGAAAGCAACAACGCTACAAGTCGCACGCATGATCACCCGCATCACCAACAGGCGACATGGCATGCGTTAAGAAGACACACTAAAACTAGTCAGAAGCCTAGTAGTTAGTCGAATCACGTACAGCCTACCCTACCAGTGCCTCAACAAAAATGAAATACAACAAGCGGATGCCCTGCTACGCAAAGCGTATAAGACAGCGCTCCGACTACCACGCAACACGTCTACAGAAAAACTCATGACCCTGGGATTACACAACACCTTTGAGGAGCTACGAGAGGCGCAGCTTGAGTCGCAAAAACTCAGGCTGTTGCAAACAACGACAGGAAGAGCGCTCCTGCAGAGGCTCGGATACCGCGAGCAGATGCGAGAAATGTCGAGGACGGCAACGATCCCCTACGACCTTCGCAAGACCCTCAAGGTAGCGCCAATACCAAAAAACATGGATCCCAACCTCCATCGAGGCAGAAGAGAAGCGAGGGCCGAATTCATCGAGAAAACATACGCTCCTCAAGCCACGACCGTGTATACAGACGCGTCTTGGAGAGGAGGAGATACCAAAATCGCTGTAGCGGCGGTGGTCGATTCGTCTTTACGCGAAATGACCAGCGCGTCTCTCCGAGGCTGCACAGCTGCAGAGTCTGAGGAAGTAGCCGTTGCTCTAGCGGTGGCGGAGGGCTATAGAACCGGGCGGTCGCTAACAATACTCACGGACTCTCAAACAGCCTGCTGAAATTACTTGAATGGCAGGATAGGTCGTCACGCGCTCCGTACACTCCTCGCAGCGAGCGACAGAATTAATAACCAGAAAGAAGAAAACGACAAGATCCCCCACAAAATTGTGTGGGTACCGGGGCACACGGGGGTGGCAGGGAACCAAGAGGCCGACAGGATAGCTCGAGGATACATTACTTTCCCAGGTTCCGACGAGACCGCGGAACTCGCACCAGCACCCAGGGAATACTCGGCCATACTACAAAACTATAGAGGCAGAAGAATGCGATATCCCCCACCGCACAAATCTTTCAGCAGAGAGGAAGCTGTCACTTGGAGACAATTACAAACAGGCTTTTTCCGAAACCTACATATACTAAACAAAATGCACCCTACGATATACACGGACAAATGTCCCTGGTGCGACGAAAAACCTACTCTATACCACATCACATGGGCCTGCCAAAACATACACGTGGTCTCCAAAATACAAAACCCGAGTGCGGAGCAGTGGGAGACTATGCTGTCCAGTGACCGCTTTGAAGACCAACAAGGTCTGGTACAGCGAGTTCAGCGGGCGGCAGTGGCCAGCGGAGCCCTGGACTGAGGGCAACCAACCACTGATTAGAGGCGGACGACTTCGACAGAGAAGGCTCCTAGGGGTTGAACCAAGACGTCTCTGAAGATGCCCCCAAACCGCAGGAAAAACGATTAGTGTAAATAAAGTTTTCCCTTCCTTCCTTCTGGGGCGGAGTATGTGATTGTATGCGGTACTGTGAGCATGTGTCCTACCGTGTCTATAGATACTGTTCCAAGAAAAAAATACGAAAAAAAAATCCAGGAATGATTGTTCACATCAAGAACTTGGTTTTAAAGAAAACTGCAAGTTTACGCCTTAATACTTAGACCCACCTGGCAAATATCTCCTCACACACGATGACCCAACGCAATGGATTTTTTGTCGTATGTCTTGAGTTAGAGGTTTTCTCGCCAAAAGGCACAGAAATGCGGGAATCGGGCCGAATACACTTTTAATCGCCATTATTTTGTCCACTGACGACACTATACCTCTAATTAATGAAAGAATAAAAATGTCGCTCAGAATTCAACAGTGCCTGGCCTTCGCCAGTCTTTGGGTGACTGAAAGGCAAAAAAACGTGTCCACCACCGCGCTACGCTGAAGGGCTCAAGCTGTGAGCAGTATTGCTTTCGCAATAAAAATTCAGGAGGCCACTTTGTTGGCCTAAAGTGCGGTGAGGCGGAAGCCTCAAGCGCGGTGTTGCTGCTTGTGTCACTGATGCGTTGTTAAGATGTTAGGCATCGCCTCTAGGAGTGAAACGCGGCAGCGTCTTGAAACGCTGCCAGGGGGTCCATAGAAGTATGATTCTTTAAAACAGCGCACAAGACAAAGACACAGATAGAAAAGACACACACAGCGCTGACTTACAACTAAATTTATTCATGAAATTTACGTGTATATATACATATGGCAAGATGCGCGCGAGGCGGCAAACTGGTAAAATGCGGAAAACTGGTAAAATGCGCAAAAAAAATTGAAAAAACCTAATCACGTGTCGCGCGCGTTGCCAAGTACGCCCGTTCTTTTTCAGATAGCGCAAGAGAAGGGGTGCTGACGCAAAGGTAACCCAGAGTTTATATCATTTGGGCCTCAATTATTTCCGTGCTCACGACGACGGCGATTTTGTGTCGATCCCCATTTCGAGATGAGACGCAGCGAGCAGGCTTCGCGCACTTGCGCGGGACATCACGCGTGCCGCGTGGAATTCCGGCCAATTTTGCAATTCCCGTTTACAATCCTTGGACCCAGATCTGAAGCTCCGGCTACCATCAGGCCTACCACGACGAGAAGAAACTTTGCTGTGTCGCCTCTGGCTTGGTGTAGCTTTCACCAACCACTACTCATTCTTAATCGGTATGGCTGATAGTCCTGCATGTTCCATCTGCGGGCATGACGAGACCATAACCCACATTCTTTGTGACTGCCCCGCCTACACCAGCGAAAGGCAGTCTCTCAGCCGTGCGCTGGAGCGCCTAGATCCACGCCCTTTCACGGAAATGAAGATTCTCGGCCACTGGCCGCGGCGGTCGTCGGCGCGGAAGGCCTGCAAGGCACTGTTCCGCTTCTTGAGAACTTCTGGCCTGCATGATAGGCTGTGACTTTAGCGAACAGTGACGGTTTAGAGGGACTTCAATTTTCTGTTACTCTCCTTTCTCTTTCTTTTTTATCCCCTCACTCCTTTCCCCCCCGTGTAGGGTAGCAAACCGATTACTCTTTCGGTTAACCTCCCTGCCATTCCTCTTCTACATCCTCCACCTCCTCGGCGCTTATGAAACATCGGTTTACACAATTCCTAATTTTCTTTTGTACATTCAGAGCAGTTAAGCGGCAGGTTGCGGTCTTTGGAGGTAGACAAACCATTTTTATGTTCCCTTAATCTGTCGTTGAGGCGACGCCCTGTTTGACCGACGTATATTTTTCCACGAGATAGTGGAAGTTCATAAACTATCCCTTCAGTGCAATCTACATACCTGTTTTGATGATTTTTCTTGCATGAAACGCTTGGCTTTGTCGCTGGACTACTCATGTGACTAAGGTTGGAAAGCTTACACGGGACGGAAAAGGTACGAGACCTGGGAGGACTGGGAGACCCTGCTGCGCTCGGAGGACCCGGCCGTGCAGACCATCGCCACCGGCCGTGCTCCCAGTGTTATGAACCTCAGGAACATAAACACTTGAGTGCAGTGGGGTCGTGCGGGGACCCTGGGGCGTGCCCCGAATTCCTGTTAAATTAAAGTTTTTCTCTCTCTCTACGCGAACGTCTGAACGCTGCGCTAGCTTCTTTAGGTTGTGCGAGAATGTATGCACATAGGGAATTACTGCCGTTTTTTTCTGTTTCCTTGATGACACTGTCTCGGGGCTATGTTCGCCTTTTTTTCGTGCTTGAGCAAGGCCTCTGCAACAGATATCTGTAACTGCATCGGGTAGCCTGCTGACGTTAGCCTGAACGACTGCCGAGGGAAACTGTAGTCTTCTAAGTGCTCACAAGATTTCTTCAGGGCGTTCTTGAACCATTCATAAACAATAGCTCTCTTAGCCAGTTTGGAATGCGCTGATTGAAATTGAAGTAGCTGCTTGTTGGATCGGGGTTCATATGCCCAACAAACGTGGTTGTCAGTAAATACAATCTTTAGATCTAAAAAGCGAATTGTTCCATCTTCCGGAAGTTCTTGTGTCAGAGTAAGTGGTTTAAGACCCTCATAAAAAATGGTGAGTGTATAAAAAACATCATGCTCGTAAAACCCAGAGCTGATGCTAAAAATCACTGAACAGTCATCTACAAATCTAAAAACTTTAGAAACATTTGTCCCTTCAAGACTTGGTTCCTTCAAAAGGCTGCAGAGGAAGCCGCCATTGCACTTGCTATCCCCCGCACGGAAGTCCGCTACATTTTAAGTGATTCTAAAACTGCGACTCTAAATTTTGCTCGAGGCCGAGTCCATGTCCCTGCTTTTGGCATACTGGACTCACCCGATGCACCCGCACCCCGCCAAGTGGAGCTGATATGGGTGCCTGCGCACTCCGGGAATCCCGGGAACGAGGCCGCCAACCTTTTAGCCCGAGGTTCTTTAAACCGGGCTCAGGTGGCCTCGGATCGGGGATTCGCGAAGGAGCGCATGCACTCCTTCAGCGAGCTGACGCACGCCTACAGAGCCTCACGCCAGCTATACCCCCCACCCCACTCCTCCCTAGATAACAACACTCTGGCGCAGACTACAGACACACTGTCTCCCCTCACCCCTTACCCTAGCCCACTATCATCCCTCCTTCCCCACTCCGGCATGCGCCCTATGCCCAGAACCCTTCGCCTCTTCCCTTCACATCCTTTCCCTCTGCCCGGCGGACCCTCCCCCGCGGGACCTAGAGAACCTCAAGATCTGGGAGGACTGGGAGACCCTGCAGCGATCGGAGGACCCGGCCGTGCAGACCATCGCCACTGGCCGGGCTGCCCGTGTTATGGACCTTAGGAACATAAACACTTGAGTGCAGTGGGGTCGTGCGGGGACCCGGGGGTGTGCCTCGCATTCCTCTTGAAATAAAGTTTTCTCTCTCTCTCTCTCTCTCTCTCAAGACTGTCGCGCAGTAGTCGGTCATATTTGGCTCAAAGTAAATCACACACAATAGGAGCAATGCAGGAACCAATGCAAATTCCTTCTTTTTGGAGATAAAAGCTGTTTTCCCACTTCGTGAAAGTGGAATATAGATTAAAAAAAAGTTAAAATCGCAGCAAAGGATGCTCCTGGAGAATTCAGGAAAGCCACCACTCCAATTTGATCAAGGCACTCCTCAATGAAAAGCGGGCGACACGTTATTAGGTTTGTCAACATTCTTTGCGCATTTTACCACTTTGCCGCCTCTCATGCATCTTGCCATCTCTATATATACATGTATTTTTCATTAATAAATTTAGTTGTAAGTCAGCGCTGTGTGTGCCTTTTCTATCTGTGTCCTTGTCTTTTGCGCTGTTTAAAGAATCATGGTTCACCAACTAGCCTGCACGTCTACCCTTGTAAGTCCATAGAACGCCATCGCCCGTTCGCCATCTGCGCCTTGCTCGTCGGTAAATTGGTTTTTGAGGAAAGGAGATGTATCTGTCTCGCATATCTCGGTGAACACCTAAACTTCGCCGTAACGGGAATGGAGGAAGATGGGAGTGAACGAAAAGACCGTATTGACTAGACGCGCCTTTGTTCATTTCAAACCATCCAGCTGGCATGGCGAAAAAAATTCAGGGGCACTTTGACTGCTGACTGTCTGAAGTGCGTAGAGGCGAAAGCGTTTTCCGCACCACTTTGCTTATGTGACACTGGTGACGTCACCACTGGATGACGTCACACATAATTGGTTGGTTTATTGGTTTATTGGGGTTTGACGTCACAAAGCAACTGGGGCTATGAGGGACGCTGTAGTGAAGGGCTCCGGAAATTTCGACCACCTGGGGTTCGTTAACGTGCACTAATGAGCGCCGCGGTGGCTCAGTGGTTATGGTGCTCGGCTGCTGACCCGAAAGACGCGGGTTCGATCCCGGCCGCGGCGGCTGAATTTCTTTGGAGGAGAAATTCTAGAGGCCCGTTTACTGTGCGATGTCAGTGCACGTTAAAGAACCCCAGGTGGTCGAAATTTACGGAGCCCTCCACTACGGCGTCTCTCATAGCCTTAGTCGCTTTGGGACGTTAAACCCCATAAACCAACCAACCTTAACGTGCACTAACATCGCACAGCACACGGGCTTCTAGAATTTCGCCTTCATCGAAATTCAGCCGCCGCGGCCGGGATCGACCCCGCGTCTTTCGGGTCAGCAGCTGAGCGCCGTAAAGACTGACCCACCGCGGCGGGGCTGATGACGAAGTAATGACAAATTACTAATTAGTGACTAATTACTAATTAATGACTAAATACTAATTAAGTGCTAATTAATGACGCTTAACCTTCGCCTTTAGGAGTGCAACGCGACAGCGTGTTGTAGCGCTGCCAGACAGTCCACGGAACGCCACCACCCGTTCGGCGTGATGCCTTGCCCTTTGAACGCGACGCTTTTTGAGGAAAGGAAATGGGGCAGTAATTCTCTGTCATCTCGGTGGACGCCCGAACCGCACCGTACAGGAAGGGAGGCACGCCACCACCCCTTCGGTGCGATGCCTTCCCCTTTGAACGCAAGCTTTTTGAGGAAAGGAAATGGCGCAGTAATTCTCTGTCATCTCGGTGGGCACCCGAACCGCACCATAAGGGAAGGGAGAAACGCCACCACCGATGCCTTATAGTTTGAACGCAACGCTTTTTGAGGAAAGGAAATGGGGCAGTAATTCTCTGTCATCTCGGTGGACACCCGAACCGCACCATAAGGGAAGGGAGAAACGCCACCACCCCTTCGGCGCGATGCCTTATAGATGCCTTATAGTTTGAACGCGACGCTTTTTGAGGAAAGGAAATGGGGCAGTAATTCTCTGTCATCTCGGTGGACACCCGAACCGTACCGTGTACAGGAAGGAAGGAACGCCACCACCCATTGGTGGGATGTCTTGCCCTTTGAACGCAACGCTTTTTGAGGACAGGAAATTCTCTGTCATCTCGGTGGACACCCGAACCGCACCGGACAGGAAAGGAGGAAGTGGGAGTGAGAGAAGAAAGAGGGCCCGTAATGCAGAAACTGAAAATTGTATTAGAGGAAAGGAAATTATGCAGTAACTGTCTCGCATATCTCGGTGGACACCCGTCTAAACGCGGACACATGTGCCGACCCGGACAGAGGCACGGCTGCCGACCCGGACGGAGACACGGCTGCCGACACGGACGGAGACACGGCTCCCGACACGGATTGCTAACGACAGCATGAGGTATTAAAGGCTTTCGCCTTAAAAAGGCGAAAGATTGGTGCGATAGAGGGGAAAGGCCCAATAAAGACAAAAAAAAGAGCTTGCATGGCGGAGTGGTTAGCATGCTCGTCTCGCACTCCGGAGACCGGGGTTCGATTCCAGAAGTCGACCAATTTCCTACTCGGTTTAATTTACTTATCTTGCATGATTAGAAGGGTTAATTAGGCTAATTGGGTAATTAAGCAATTAACTAAACTCAGTCCCACTTACTGCGAGTGTCACTATACGATCCCTTTAATTGGTTGCATGGTTAACAGCCAAACTACAATTGGCCCCATTTGAAATTCGCGCACCGTGACGTCACGACCATTTCGACCAATTGAAAAGCGTGGCATTTCTGTCGACAACTCCTGCTTACAACGATGAGGCATTAAAGGCTTCTGCCTTAAAAACTGTCACTACATATTCAACCTGTCCTGCTAAAGCTTAGGCCTTGAGCTCTTGCATGCCGAGATCTAAAACTTGGCGAACTACACTGATTTGTCGAGACCTTCTACTGTGTTCATGGCTGAAGGGAATCATCATCATCATCATTTTGACTGCGTCCACTGCAGGAAAAAAGAATTTCCCATACCTCTCCGTAAACCCTGTCATGTTCCAGCTTCGGCCAGATTGTCCCTGCAGAATTATTTATCTCATCGGCCCAACTAAATATCTGCCACCCGCTGCTACGCTCACCCTCTCTAGGTATCCAGTCCGTTACAATTGACGGCCATCGAATATCTTGCCCTCGCATTACATGCACTGCCAAAGCCCATTTTTAAGGCGAAAGCCTTTAATGCCTCATCGTTGTAAGCAGGAGCTGTCGACAGAAAATGTCACGCTTTCCAGTTGGTCGAAACAGTCGTCACGTCACAGTGCGCGAATTTCAAACGGGCCCAATTGTACTTTGGGTACTAACCATGCAACCAATTAAAGGGATCGTATAGTGATGCTCCAAGTAAGTTTGACTGAGTTTAGTTGATTGCTTACTTAACCAATTAGTCCAATTAACCTTTCTAGTCAGACCATATAAATAAATAAAACCGAGTAAGAAATTGGCCGAGCTTGGGAATCGAACCCCGGTCTCCGGAGTGCGAGTCGAGCACGCTACCACTCCGCCATGCCAGCTCGATGGCTTGGAATGAACAAAGGTGCCTCTAGTGAATACGGTGTCTTCGTTCACTCCCATCTTCCTCCCTTCCCGTTACGGCGAGGTTTAGGTGTCCACCGAGATATGAGAGAGACAGATATTTCCTTTCCTCAAAAACCAATTTACCGACGAGCAAGGCGTATTTGTCCACGTTCCAGATTGGTCCAAATTGTCGTGACGTCACCACGCGCGAATTTTGACGGGTGTCCACCGAAATATGTGAGACAGTTACTGCGCAACTTCCTTTCCTCAAATACAATTTTCGACTAGTGTCTACTGAGATATGTGAGACAGTTAATGCGTAATTTCCTTTCCTCAAATACAATTTTCCATTTCTTCACTACTGCCCCTCTTTCTTCTTTCACTCACACTTCCTCCCTTCCTGCACCATGCGGCTCAGGTGTCCACCGAGACGACAGAGAATTACAGCCCCATTTCCTTTCCTTAAAAAAGCGTTGCGTTCAAAGGGCAACGCATCGCGCCGAACGGGTGGTGGCAATCCGTGGACTCCGTGGCAGCGCTACAACACGCTGTTGCGTTCCACTCCTAAAGGCGAAGCTTAAGCGTCCTTAATTGGCAGTTATTTAATGCACCAACAAAATGTGAAGTGAAAAATCGCGTAGCAGAATGCAGCACTCAGGCTTTCGCCTTTCACCACTTTAGCCGCCAAAGTTCCTCGTACTTTTTCCCCTTCATTTCGACTAGGAATCATTAACCCGTCAGGAAAAAGACCGTGAGGAAGGAAACACGTGAGGAGCGAAACACTAATTACAGACATTGCTACTACAACGAAACCGTTGGCCATCTATGCTCAAAGCACCATTCGCCCCATTTATTAGCCAAATGATTATGAAATCACAGCTACAATAGCAACACCGCTTCCAATTCTCCTACCTCTAAACTTAACTCACAAATGCTTCAGGGGAATAGTATTTAGGCATTTGAAAATTTGGTCGTTGTTTTCCATCAGTAGCTCTTTTCCCGCTGCCTCCAAAACTCGGCAGAATGGATAAAATTGAAATTGCAATTCTTTCAGGTTGTCATTCAGAAACTACATGAAAACTCAGTTACGAAACAATTCGTGTTGCATCCTACGACCAGATTTCGATTTATTCCTTTCAGGATTGGAAGCTTATGTACGCGACTGTCCGCACACACACCATGCAATCACCAACATATAGGATGCTCACCTCCGTGGTGCAGTTCGCAGCTCTCCGAGAAAGTTACGTCGTCGATAGCAATGTAGCCTTGCTGCCTGGCTTTTCTGTACTCGGCAGTGAAGGCAATCTTGAGGAAGAAATAAGAAATAAAAATGTTCTTGACAAAATAGGTCCACCAGTATTCTTCGCTGTATATATGGACTCTCTGGGCGCTCATAGGAGGAAGAGAAAGAATGACAGATAGAGATGCGTATGTAGGTGTGTGGATCCATTTGGACCATTTGCGGCTTGGTAAGGTGCGTAGCTCGGGCGTGGCTTATCTTTAAATTGTCTTTATTATTCTTGATTTTTTTAAGCGCGCATTATTACATATTTTGGGGAGGTAATCGATATCATTAGCTGCTTGAGGACACAGTATACCAGAACATGCCTGTTATACTTAGAAGCAAGCTTGGTTTGGTTTGGTTTGGTTTGGTTTCTTGGGGTTTAACGTCCCAAAGCAACCCAGGCGATGAGGGACGCCGTAGTCAAGGGCTTCGGAAATTTCGACCACCTGGGGATCTTTAACGTGCACTGACATCGCACAATAGACGGGCCCCTAGAATTTGTTACTTGTTCAAGCACTTCAGTTTGCCTAAATGATCGTTTAGACATCCGTGCAACTTACTGATGAATGGTCATCGGCGCATGGACTTCTATGCGAACTAAGCTAGGAAAGCAATATTCCTTACCCTAATGCAAGTTGAATGTAACGCCCTTTGTACTTAAATTTTCTCTCAAGAGTCAGTTTACAGCCTCATCACCATGCGGCCTTCTTATGATTATCTATGCAAGTGTATGTGTATTAGTACTTTGACAGAGCCCGAACACCTTAAAGGGGCAATAAAAGGGGCTCCGAATAACGTTGCGGTATGCCTAGGATGTTAAAGGACGATGCTTCACAAATATCCTCCACCAAGAATTTTTTTAATGCGTTTCGTGGAAGCTAAGTTATCTGTAGTCGAAATTTTAATTGACGCGTCTTCGTGAGTTTGTCCTCTCGTCACTTTTTGCACGATGAAATGTCGACAACCCTCCGCCGGCTCCACCCCCTCTCCCCTCCGTCAGCAGGCGACGCGCGTGGGAGAAGCGGGAGGGGGGAGAGAGAGAGAGAGAGAAAATTTTTATTTCAATTGAGGAAGGTTGCTCGAGCAAATTGGGTGGCACGCCTAGTCCAAGGCGCCACTGGCTTTAGCTGACTGACGGACTTGCTGAACCAACTTAAGTTGATGATCCAGGGTCTCGCTGGTCAGGGCCACCTCCCACTGCTCATATGTCGGGTTGGATGCAGTTATGTGTTTTGGTTTCGTTGTGCATTCCCACGATATGTGGTAGAGCGTAGGGCAAGCTCCACACCCAGGGCATGTATTCTGATATTGAGTGGGGCTAATCTTGTGTAGGATGAACAAGTTAGGGAAAGTGTTGGTCTGAATTTTCCTCCAGTCTATGGCTGCGGAGGAGTCTAGTTTTATGTGAGGGGGTGGGTATTTTCTGCGCTCCAGCCGAATATGTTCTAGTCTGTCACCATAGGTGCTAGCGGGAGGGGACGTAGTTTGGTTTAGTTTATTGGGGTTTAACGTCTCAAAGCAACTAAGGCTATGTGGGGCGCCGTAGCGAAGAGCTCCGGAAATTTCGACCACCTGGGGTTCTTTAACGTGCACTGGCATCGCACAGTACACGGGCCTCTAGGACAGATTTCTGGCCGTGGCCATTAGAGCTGCATGACGTCGGAAAGAGACGTCACGGTGAACCGATGACAGCCCATCGCTGCTGACGTAACGAGCTGCGCATGACGCGTTGTGCACGGATTCGGCCGAAAGCTCGGCATCGCAGGTTGCCTGAAGATGTGAAAGCGCGAATTTTTAAGAATATATTATAAAGGATCGGTTCGCTTTTGAGGTCCTGTGCTCGGCATGAACGCTCGGTGATCTGTACTGTATAGATAATGCAAGCTTATCGTAGGCAACTTCAAATCTGTTCTCGCTTCGGCGAGCGCGGCTTCAGCCGCTTATCTGTTTTTCGAGCAGCGTCCGCTGCGGCGGACGCAGTTGTTGCGGCGACGCGCGTCTTTTCTTTCCTTTTTCTGTTCTCTGATCTTTTAACTCTCCTCTGTCTGCACGTGGCAGCGGTGGTGGTTCGGATCTAGCCAGTAGGCAGGCCCGTGCTATTTCCTTTTCATCCTTCTCTCAGTCACAACAACAACAACAACAGGCAACTTCAAACACCCTTTTCAGGGACCCTTTAATGAAAATTAAATATCCCCGCTTGTTTATTTCCGCAGATCTCATCAATACAGGTAGTTTGACGTCACTGCTCAGTGAAACGCTCGCCCGCGACAGACTCAAAATCGTTATGTTTCGATGGAGGCAAGAGGCGCCCGTGTGCTGTGCGATGTCAGCGCACGTTAAAGATCCCCAGGTGGTCGAAATTATTCCGGAGTGCTCCACTACGGCACCTCTTTCTCTCTTTCTTCTTTCACTCCTACCTCCCTCCCTTCCCTTACGGCGCGGTTCAGGTGTCCACCGCGATATGTGAGACAGATACTGCGCCATTTCCTTTCCTCAAAAACCAATTTACCAATTTTATGTGCGTAGAAATTATTTTTCGCTCGGGCGGATTAGCTCATTTGCTCTGAAAAGTAAAAGCCTAAGGTTTTTTTTACAAATTTGACAACTTCAATGCACCGCTCAAAAAAAAATTCGCCGATGCGAATAAACACCAAAGTGTGTTCTTCTTTTCCGAATTCAGGCGAATAGACAAATATGAAAAATTTTGGATAGGGACATAACGCAGAGGTGGCTGCTCTTAGGTGCTATGGCGTCTTCGTTCTTAAACCCTCGCCCTCTGCAAGCTCAGAAGGTCACAGGTGATGGCTTGTAGCTTCCAGTCTGCCTGATTACCGTGCATTGATTATCGCAGCTCGCGTTCACACGGGTCAAAATGACGGCTAACAGGAACTACTCTTCTAAGCACAGTGGGCAGAGTAACGCTGAAAAAGAAAAGGAACAGCGCAGATTGGGCTCCGCATTTTCGAGCTGAGCCGAGCTGTAGATGGAAACAGCAAACCGGACAAACAATGATCAAAAGCTTGTCCTTGTCCTTGTCCTACAGTATGTCACGTTTTAATCCTTGCTGACGGGACGTTTCAAGCGTCGTCGATTTCGACGCTGAATACTGCGCCAATTGCGTTGCAAGCATAGCGAAAGCATCCACGAGCGAAGCTGCGTTTCTTAGCCCCAGCCAGCTTTCGTTAAAAAATGCAGTTATCACATTTTCACTAGATAGGTTTTCCACTGTTTCCTTCGTATTTCTGCGCTGTAAACCTGGCGCGGGCCATCCAACGTAAACGAGATTCCAGGCCACTGGTTAAAGCTTTTCCGTCAGGTATAAAAAGAAAGGATAGCAACCATTCTACCAATTTTTCTTAATAATGAAGGAGTTTCCTTTATGCTTATATGATGACCGTGCATCAGCGAGCCAGCAATGTGGATAGAGACACTGGGTTGTTATCACAGCGAAACGGACGCCAAAAGAATTAGAAAGGAATGAAGCATCTAGCACCAGTGCTCCCACCTGATATGGTTCACTCTGTTTAAGTATAACGTTGGCAGCAGTGAAATGGAAGAATTGAGTCGTCCTCCGTTGCTCCCACACAGGCTTCCACTGTCCGTCTTTGGTTGTGCGCACATTCAATGATAGCAGTGGCTCACTTCTGCCTTGGACAGTGTAGAAGAACGTGATCTGCAAGATTTCATCAAAAACAAGCCCGTCATTCCAAAAATGCTCTATTTTGGAGACGTGTAAATGCGAAGTGCTTGTAATAGCTTAGCTTTTCTCTAGCGGCAACAGAAATAGGTACCGGTACACTACCTAAAACTTTAATCATAATGCTGCTTAATAATAATGCATTGGCACATTTAGAAGGAAATGCTTAATGTTATCAGACTAGACATGGAGAAAACTGGAAGGTTGCTGTACCACGCCTGAATTCTGGTATGAAGCGATTGTGTTATTCTCTGCCATCTCTGTTAAACTACTATCAGTCACTGAATTTTGATTTATTTAGTTGTTCCACTCTTAAACTTAGAGACATGGTTGCCGATTGACTAACCTGATTTCATCTATTCTGATGTTTGTTTTACCTAGCTCAGGACTTTTTTCCTTTGTTCTGCACTGATCAAGTGTCTTGATTTGTTTAATGTTCTTTCATTATCTGGTGCTTTCTACACGCTGCCTTATATATGGGGCTGCGGACTCGTCAAGTTGCCAAGTGGCAGCTTTTTTTCCGTAGCCCTCCATCTGTAGCACCGATGGAAATAAAGATTTGATTTGATAATTTGATTTGATTTATGTCTCCCGCAGTTTCATCTCTCCGTCACAAGGCTGTCTAGCGCAATACGTGTTTAGTTTCAAGACTTCTCACTTCGACGCTGCCATTGTAGAGTTTCTTCCACGCCCACTTAACAAATATGAGCTTAGATTTAGCGGAAGTCATCAAGAAAGCCCGATAATCTGGTCAGCTCCTTAACCACTGAACTCTTGAGAAGGGTCCAATATTTTAGCACCGAATCATCATTACGATCCTCGAGTTCATAACATAGTAGCACTTGTATAAAGAGGCCCACTTTTCCTGCCGACCATCTCCAGGGAGCGTTTACTCTGGCTGCAACGCCCAGTAATTTTTTCGTGGCTTCAACTGTGATCAACATTCATCTCCATTCAGTTAAATCGTTCATACATACCATTTAGGATTAGGACCTCCGTAAATGAACACTCTTAGGCACGCATGGATTGCAACATAGAGGGAAAATACCGTACATACATGCATATGCAGGATGAATTCACTCTTTAGAAACGTATCCCCAACATCAATTATAAAGTCTTCGGAAAGCTACAATGAGAGGAAGCGTAAATTTTGCGCCGTAAAACACATACCTTTCAAATCATCACCACTTGTTTTTATAGAAACTTCGTCTATTATGGCATTTTATATGACACAGTGTTGGTCGCTAGCTAAATCTCGTATCCTGCATTATATGTAACTCGAAGCGGTTGAATCAAGGGCAGGTAGCATGCCAGCTATATCCTTTAATTTTCGGTCTACAGCTGGTTGATGAAAATATAAAGAAACGTCTTTACTGACGTGATAATCTTAAACTAATGTGACATTAATGTAGCAGTCGGCTCCATATTGTTCAGGGTATGTTGCTGTGCAAGTTGGTTTGACATCCTGAATACGCAGCGCTGACAGACGAAAAGGCAGAAGGAGAGACGAGACACCCAGGGTGCTCTCTCCTTCGTCCTTCGTCTGTCAGCGCTGCATGTTCAGGATGTCTATATTGGTCTTGCCAGTCTGTGAGAAATAGCATTGGCACTGTTCCAGAAACTGCACCACCGCTGGACGTGCCCACGAAGAATAATTCAGAAATATACCCTCTCTCCATATGAGCACCTAATAAAACATGTTCTTTAGTTAAAAAATTACTCTTATATAAGTCGCTCTCCTTAGGGACGCCAGCTGCTCGCACTTATGCAGCACGTGTGGGTCAGCGCGTTCTCTTGGTGCTTGTCGATCACTGCCGAGCAATGAGGGCGACTGACATTTCTGTTGCCATACCTGCGGACATTACACATACCTCTTTATAAACCACGAGGGGAGAAAGATGGTTTTTCGAAAACACGAGGTGAACAAAGGAGGGAAGAGCCTCAGGTAGCTTAGCAAACGCTTTGCAAGAGGGCTCGTCTGTCTTCTTGTAACTTTAGCTAAGCAGCCTGAGGCTCTCCCTGCTTTGTCCACTTTGTGGTCTTCATAAAGCAGTCATCTTGGCGCGAAAATTCGTGGTCAGCTCGTTGAAAACCGAGACGTATGACACACAGTGTTTACGTGGTCTACGTGCATTACATTTCATTGCCTGTTAATCTGATACGACGGGCCGCGCCTTATGAGCGCACTACTTCTGCATACCTTATCGATATGCTTGACTCTAAATAGCACCCCTGCCTTCCGTTGCATCACTCATGCCTTCTTTAACTTTACACCTACCCTGTTGCGCAACTGTAGAATCCACACGCATGCCTAAGGCGCGAAAAGCTCGTGTATAGAGAATCTCGCGATTAAAATAGTCCGAAAGACAGAAATTTGTGTACTTACCATGCACATTTGTTTATTATCCAGGGTAGGGCCGACTATAGTGGCATTCCTCTTCGACATACTTGACTGGAAGATGAGGAATTTTCCTGGGAGGTAGCATGGACAGAAATATACAGTGAATTTAGGCCCCTGGGTATTGCTTCAAAAGTATAAAAAAAAAGACTTTAAAAACTGCAATCCACGGAACAAATGAATACCAAAGTCGCATAAAGATTCGCCTGTAAACGGTAGGGTCACACCAACTGCTAAAAGTTCCTGAAGTAGATTGCGGCTGTAATTTCCGAGTGAAACACAACTTGGTCTAGACAAACAGTGGAAGAGAGACAATGAATCCGAAAGAACTGCACTAATTTAAACTGACAACGTAAAGAAGCCGGAACCCATTGTACTCAACGCAGATAACGCTCTGTCTAATTAGGAGACTATTCAAGTGAGTTTGCCGTCACACATAATCCCAATTGAGTTGCGTGAAAGGAAAGTAAGAAAACAATGCATTTTTTACTGCAGCCGAAAAACATGGCTTCGGGACCGCAAGCTAATCGAAGTTGACTGATGTTCCAGTTGACTTCCGTAAGCAATGCATAAACGCAAAACACAGGTTTGCTTGGTGAGTGAACATCGTTCTACATTTACTCGAACCGAGCCTTTTCCAGACAAGTTCGCCACCAAAGCAATATTGCAGCGGCTTGCTTTCAGTGGCCTTTTTTGCATTATTTCACGAGGGTGCTTTTGCGGGCTTGAAAGTCAAACATTGCTTGAAAGAGGACAGCGCAAACACTTGACAGAGGAACGTATAACACAGCGCCTGTGTTGTATGTTTCTCTGTCCTGTGTTTGTACCGTTCCCTTTCTATTATTTGCATTTCGCGAAATTTGGGCCCTTAAAATTCACCGTTTACCTTAAATGCCTAAAGAGTGCCAAGCTGACCAGCACATTCCTGAGAAAGCCGGGCCTTATCATCTCTTTAACAGTGCAGCAAAGGCCGAGAAAGGAAAGAAAACAAAATTGAAAGAGAATCGTCATATCATCCACGCTGTGTGCACTACTAAATTATTCGAAGTGAGACTTTTTTTCCTAATGGGAAGTGAAGATGTTTTAACGCAAAGTAAGTGTACGTATAGAACCAAGTCTAACCAAGAGATTAATATCTTACAGAAGTCCTGTCACAGCTGACAGTGAAATATTTATTGATCCCAATCATGTAGGGCATATTTCCTGACACAAAGAGGCCGTTCGCAGCAGTTGTTTGCCTCTTTTGTCGATGCACGATTTCCATTGAAAGCAAGTATTTTTTTTTTACTGCATGCTGTGCAGTTGTGCTTCATCAATCTCCTAGAGAAGTATCCATACCTTCATGGGTGCCCGTTGTGTGATCCCGTGTTGGCCCCGATGAGAGCGACGACGAGGGACTGTTCAGGGACCACAAAGCCCAGTTTCCTTCAGACGGTGCCTCTGGTGTCCATTCACAGAAGGATGAGTCGAAGCTGCAGCCCAGTCGGTGGTCGCCTGAAATTGGCGAAGTTACAGTACCTTTTTCTACATATCCTGAGCATGTTGCATCTTTTCTTTTGCTGGATATTAACTCAGTGCATATATATTTAAATTTCAAGCACGTAATTTGCTGCGGCGGCAGCGGATTTTAACGTTGCATAGATACTTGTGATGCTAACGGATGCCCGCTATATGAAATTTAGTGTGCCTGTTCTCTTGTCTAGCCTATTCGGTTAGTCGGCATTCTTGAAGCCGGCGAAACGGTGACTACGCGAGAATGTAAGGGAAAAGCATTCCTCTCGCGGTACCAATAAATTGTCGCATCGTCAATATTTGATTATCCACGATGATAGAGAAATTCCTAGAAGCTTAACTCTGTGCCCAATATTATTTTGGCTCTATTGGAAAGCATTCCACACCAGATAAGTCAGATACAAAGTAATTTAATAGGTTTTTTACGGGTCACAAACATATTCTGCTACGTTCGTAGAGAAATCAAACCAACCAATATTATATACACTAGCTTAAATCAAATAGCACGAAACCTTCCTTCTTACTAGACCTAATGTAAGAAGCTATGAATATGGGTAGATTTTGCGGCACAAATAGCGGCATAAAGAAGTGTTTTATTGATTCTGAGCGCAGAGACAGTAGATTTAGTTCAGGCAGTATACAAAAAGATGCATACAAACAAGTTCGCCTTTTTAGCAGCGCGCTTTCGCCTGTTCTAGGAAGTTAAGAACAAAGTCTGTGGCCTCTCGGAATGGCCAATCCTATGCGTTGCTAAATAATTCTGATGTCTCATCGAAGAGAAGACCGTGTCTTTCGTTCATCACTGCCCTATGGAGCGATGCATGCAGTATGCAGAGTGAGCTCTTCTGTAGCGTTGCGAAGGAGCTTCAAGATTAAAAGCTACAAAAATACCCTGCCGATACTAAAAGGAGCTTATTCTATACAGCAGCTAAGTATATGATGGCTCAAACCTTCGAAGCAGTTGTTTGAAGCAGAGCTATGAAAATGAGCTTGCTTTTTTTGCAGTGATTAGTTTGAAATCTGTCAACAAAAATATCGAGCCTGCTGACGCGTCTGCAGCTATAAGTAGCATTGCGAAATGTGAAGGAACCACTGGCCAGTAGAGAATTCCGTGCTGATTTTCTTCTCTTTACGGCTCTATTTCAAGTGTCGTTAGATCGGACTCTAGGAACCACCTTACCGTCTCACCCTTTGGGTGCTTGTCTAAATACACAAGCCGAACTGTTTCACGTGTTGTATCTGTGTGGTTTCAGGGAATGTAGCAGGTCAGCCTATCGCTAACCTCTTTCACAAGAACGTTTTATCGGTAACAGACATTGACAAGCAAACATCAAGATGATGCCCTGGCATGTGTCTCCCACGTCATTTTAGGATGCTGGAAACTTGTTAACACACTACACGGGCTAAAATGCCTCACTTACCACAGTCGAGCTCGTCGCTGTTGTCACCGCAGTCGTCGACGTAGTTGCAGCGATCGTAGGAGTTTACGCAGGCGCCATTAGAGCAATGAAAGTTGCCCTGCGGGCATTCCTCCTGCTTAGCTGCAGCACAAAACAAACGAAAGCGTTAGTAAATGCGCTCACAAGGTACACTGTACTTTCTGTTATTTATTTTAAGCAAAAAATATATTTCTACCAGTTAAAGCAGTAGTATTTACTTTCATGTCGCAACAGCGATTATGCGTGCTGCTTTGCACCCAGTTTCTGTGCTGCACCGAATGACTGCTCAATAACAGGCATTCTGAAATCGTACGTCACGCGCCAGTATATTAGAAAAAAAAACTGAACTCATCGAATTGCTATTACTTGTGCAATCAATAACTGTACTTTAATTAGTCCCACTGCTTCTCGAAAATTCATTTCAGGGATGCGTCTAACCAGGCTGCATCAAAATTCGCTTATGAGGCCTTGAATGGAACGACAAGGCGCGGGTGCAGCAGAACGGCGAGAACACAAAGTAAAGTTGTCCATTTATACCTGAGAACCGGTACAGTGCGATTGATGGGACAACGAATCTGGTCGCATCGTGTTGCAGCAGTTGAACGGAGCTAACTTTATGAGATTGTTAACACATCGAAAAAGTAGTTAGCATACATGAGCTTGGGCAGCTTAGATGTTACACTTGCGGGCAGCTCAATTCAAGATCTTCACAATTCGGACAGGGCATTCTAATCTCCACAGGCCGTTTACATACAGCAGAGAGCAGGTGGTCTTACTGTAGCCCATAGTCACGCTGATGACATCGCCGAAAACGCATGCTCCATTGAACTACGTAACGCAACGTAATTCAAAGGGCGCTTCGTCTTTTGGCAGTCAGTCTGCTCTTAGCTGAATTCGCGAATATGAAGCTTCAGTTATTTGACAAACGTAATAGAATCTTTGCACCTCATGTCAAAAAGGCATCCTTGCTCTGCTGCTTGCTCACATGACATTCGCTTTTGGTTTCGGTTTCATGGAGTTAACGTCTCAAAGCTACTCAGGCTATGAGGGACGCCGTAGTGGAGGGCTCCGGAAATTCCGACCACCTGGGGTTCTTTAACGTGCACTGATATCGCACAGTACACGGACCTCTGGCGTTTCGCCTCAAACGAAATTCGACCGCGCGTGGCCGGGATCAAACCCGTGTTTTTCGGGTCAGCAGCCGAGCGCCATTACCACTGAGCCACCGCGCCGGCTTATGACATCCTTTCATTTCATTACGATTGTTTATCAGCTACTCCGAAATCGCCACGCCAACGGCCACATCACGGAATATGAATAAACAGGAGTTGCTGCTTTTGCTTGAGCCGATGTCGAGCAGCGTTTTAATCCGGAGCCCTCTTACGCTTTCAATACTTGTCCGGACAGGTGAAGACGTAATCAGACCTCATGCTATGAAAAAGTGCTCTAAGGCATAAGCAGCTTGGTAAGTGGCCTAGTCTGCGTCAGTCCTCCACCTCAGGGCGGTGGTGGCAGGAGCGCTTACGACTGCAGACAAAAATATAAATTTAATCTATAAGAGGCAAACCTAGCAGAAGTAACGGATATTGCCGTTTCCCGCACACTAGCGTTCTTCTTTGCTCTACGCGGGTACGCCTTTTTAAGTGTGTAATTTGGGCAAATAAACTGATGTGATCTGTGACGTGAAGTTTTGACATTTTTAGATTCGGAGGCCTTATCGTTGGCAGCCTGTCTGTGCAATTCTTTAAGTGAACATAAACATGCGTTTCACGAATATCTCGGCTCTGTAAACCATAAAACCCCTAAAGACAGATAGACTGCAGCTGACATACTTGAGCTTTCAGAACCTCATTCTCTGTTCTTCTACGCTGCTGAATGTGCAGAAGAATGCAGCCACCATACTTAAGCTTTTAGAATCTGACCTTTGCTATTCTATGTTGAATGTGTATAAAACTACAGCTACACGTTTTCGCAATCTCATTCAGTGTCATTAGACTGAATGTACAGAACACTGCAGCTGTCATGCTTAAGCGTTTGAATATTACAATGAGCTATTTTACGCTGAATGCGCCAATACAATGCTAAAGCATAGCTACATTGATAACCACTGTTATGAATACGAGGGAAGTGTTCAAATTTGCGGATACTCAAATGCTCCTATTACAAGCTGCACAGATCTTCTGCATTCACTAAGCGGTTGCTTATCTGAAAAGCTTGCTGCCAGCAAAGGCTGCCATACTTCAGATTGCTTCTGTTATCGAATCGAAGCATCACAGAAGTTCTACTTTACTTCTTTGCAACAACAGAATAGTTATCGATTTAAAGTAACGTCTGAAGGTCAGAAGGGCGCCACTGATTCGAAGACTGTTTTCATCGCAGCCCCACTCACCTGGCAGGGCACATCCGCTGTACAATATGGCATCCACCGCGAACATGGCTTTTCCTTGCGGATACTGGTTCGTTGTGAAGTAGAACTGCAAGGGGATAACATAGTTCTCGACTTATAACAATAATTGTGCAACAGAATCGCTCCAATATAACAGCCTCTACCTTAACATGTTTTGATTGCACATTGCAAATTTCAGGCGCTAAAGAGAGCTCTTGTCTCACACATAGCTGGCACTGAAAAAATAAAATGTAGTAGGCGGCAAGAAATCGAGCTTGGGATTATAAAAGAACTTCACACACGCGTGCTACAAGGTCCCTCTGTATTTAGAAGCCAGAAATACTTTCTTTCCATCGTTAATTCATGATCAAAGCTTCTTCCACATCATTGCTTCCAATCGCCCTCAAAACGGTAAAAACAGTTAACGGACGTGAAAAACAAGCGCTAAGGTTAGCCATGTTTTTTTTTTTTTTGCATCTCGAGTGTATATTGCGAACAATTTCTTGAGCAAAGTATCACGCTCTTTCAGTAATCATTCGTGCCATCTACCATTCAGTAAGCTATGGCGTGCCAATGTGTTGTGCTCATGCGCTATTTTTCACCTTCTCTCAATGCAATAACAACGACCGCTAGCACTGCAGTGCATCATACGATGTGAGCGTGCAATTAAAAGATGTGGAAGAGAAACGAACGATCTTAAAAGCGTTGAAGAGGGCGGCACCATAGAATATTGGCGCTACCCTCTCAGTATTGTGACACTTTAAGGCGAATATTGGCTGCCTATTGCCACTTCGAGAGCTCTGATAACCGTAGTTGTATAAGAGGCGGCAGTAAAGTATACGTCTATTACTTCTCCCTATCAAGGAAAGAGAAAGGTCTGATGAAAAGGCGCATCGCTGACGATGCCGCAGCTTCTCTGTGCATTTTGCAATGAACTTCAACCAGGATCAAGAAACAAACGTAATTATAAAGAAAAATGCTCACACAATTTCGAAAAAACAGACAACAGAGCGCAAAAGGTTCACAAAAAAATGGTTTTCGTTTGCGCTTCGAGAAAGAGGCTTAAAAGGTTTCCACACATTGAGGTAGTACGACGGGAGTGACAGAAGCACGGGCCGGAAGCGCCTAAATGCCATGGCGAGCAAGCATAATAATTTAAAATTACTATGCATCAGGTAGCATTTGATACATTCGTTACGATACTTCGGAAATTGATTATATTCAAGCTGAAGAGAAAAAAATTTGAAGGCGGTTAGGTCATTGATAGCTTATTTTTCTTGTTATCGGTGTTCAAAGGTGGTACGATAAGAAGGAATAGTACAGGACATTGCAGTTTGGTCGGTTTTTCTGGATACTCTGAAGTAAACGGTGAAAATAAAACTGGATTTGTTTAAGAAAACTATGTTGAAGAGAGGCCCTGAAGCCGAAAATTGTAGATGAGCGTAGTAACGTGCGATAGTGCATAGTGCTGTCTTTCGAATAGAAAAAATCACTAGTAAATGCTTTTAATCGCAATGCCCCGAACCTACTTTCAGAAAGTTTAGAATAGAGAAGTCCATAATATACATACATAATCTAAACCACCACATCATTTTGTTGGACTGAGCCAACCACCAGTCGTTCTAAAGCGCCAGGAACTTCGATAATTGCCTCTTGGTTTGCGGGTGCTTGCTGTGGAGTTTTTCTTCAGTGCCAGCAAACTAAGCAGCAAAAAGGGAAAATTATCACCCGGGAGAAAACATTGAAGCTCAGTCTATGTCCACCATATCATAGCATTGCTTAAGAGTGAACAAAAGAACATCCCTCAAAGTCAAATGAGTCTCACGTGAGGCTAGGTTCCTTATTCAGCTCTTTAGCAGCTCACTCCCGCTCCACCTTACACACCGCTGCTGGCTTTATTCACAGTGGCTATGGGTGTCTTGCGGACCACAGTGTAAACTGAATTAAGCGCTTCGGCGTGTGCATAGATATGTGGTTTAAAGATTGCGCATGTGCGTCCCCGCATGTGTTTGTTTGTTTTTAGTCATGCTTACCAACAACAATGTACTACCTGTTATATCTGGTTATAGAAGATAGTGCCGCTGGCACTCAAGAGCAATTTTTCTCATGCTTAGGCACAAAACCCACGGTACCGTGGTATCATTGTAATATCTTGTCACACTGGCAACCGCTATGAGCAGAGTCATACTAAGTTCCTTTTCGACGGTACATTCTGGCAAGAATACGTTAACTAGCCCGCTCTCTTTTTCAAAACATGTTGAAGTGCCAAGTCCATCACTTCTCTACTGAAGAGTCACCAGAATCCAAACAGCTTAGAAATTTTCAATTTATATCCCTTACGCTGACTTCTCTTGGGTAGCGTCCGATATCAACGGCAGCCCTCGTCCAGACGCCCTCTTTAGGCACTGTGCTCAACTGCCCGAGAGACCAGACGGTCATGGTAAACCCGCCCACGGTCATGTATAAATCCACGTCCAAGCTTGCCCCTGCGAAAAGGACAGGGGTGACAGGAAGACTCTGGTGAAAATCAAACCATCATTTACCGCGAAGTGCGGACAAAATTGCTAAAACACTAAACATAGTAACTGAGAAGCGACTTTCAGCAGGGATGCTAAGTTTAGCATTGGCCCTTGAACAAAGGCAATCGTTTGAGGGCTTTGTACTCACAAGGCTCATTATTAAAGCCAGAGTGGAATATACCTCAGGTCTACGCATACGGCCTATTCAAGGAAGTTTATTCTTTCCAATTAGTATCCGCCTCGGTCACCGTGACATGATGAGGTCACATGCCCGCACAGATGTTTCGCGCAATGTGCACGTGAGGTCTTTTAAGCGATAGCGTATAAAGCTGGCTCAGTCGAAAAGCTGTTGGCTAGTAGCAGTCGGCACCGTGTGTGGTAAATCAACGGGGGCTGCGTAAAAAATGGTATCACGGTAATTTGTGGTACTAGTAATATATTATTTATTGCCATGTGGTAGGCCATGACGAGGGAATCAAATCTTTGAAATTAATTGATTATTAAAGGAATAAAAAAGTTGTAAAAAGGGGGGTTCAAAGGTGTCAAAATGATAATGACAAGAGCCAAAGCTTAACGATGGTAATTAAGAAAATTTAGAGTGTGTAATAGATCAAGTAATTAGCTGAAACAATTGAAAAAATGAGAGTCGCCTCAGCATCAGATGACGCACCAAACGGCATACGCTATCGCGTCCACTGATAAGCGCAGCATAGGAGTCCTCATACGTTTTAATGAAGGGCGTGTTTGAACCAACACTACTCAAGGCAGCTGTTTGGGTGGTTTGGCTGCTCATGACGACAAATGCAGCGCTCGCGCCACAAGGACACAACGAAGAAGACACCGTATGCGATAACTTGCAATCGATCTGTATTCAATGCCCGCGCAGATTTTTTATACACGGCGAAGAACACGAGCATAACATCCCAGATTCCTATCACACAGCTAGTCACTTGGTTAGAAGAGGTGCAAAGTGACTTGCTAAAGGGCAGGATTGTAGGAAGTTAGGCTTATGCTCTTTGGAATGTATATGAGTCAGTCAGTCAGTCAGCCAGTCAGTACACCAATACATCAATCAGCTCGTGAAAATACATACACTTAGTCATTGACGCAGGTAAATATCTAGTTTATCCGCGCCGAGACCAGATTGATTCGAGCGCATGCGCATTGTGTCCACCTTACCGTTTTTCACGAAGTTGTACCAGAATTCCATTGTGCAGAGCTTGTTTGTGTTCCTGATCGTGGGAGAGGAGATGCTGGCGATGCCGTGCTGTGTGGACCTGGTTTTGTTGCCGTAGAGAAGTAAATACCGGCCTGAAACAAGAACGATGGCGGAAGTTCGAACGTGTGATTCTATACCATGTCGGAGGCCGTACCTGCAAGCATAGCGAAAAGGTAAGGAATGCAGGAGGTGGTCCAAGTGAGAGTTTTTGACTGTCAGTACTATCTGTCAAAGGCACTATCAACGCCACGGTTGATAAGAAAAATGAATGTGAAGCGTTTACTTGAGCAGTAACAGTGGCAGATAAGCGTAAAGAAGAAATTCACACCAGGCGATGGTTGCAGTACTGAGCAGGAGTACGTACTTTCATGGCCTGGCTGTATAGCTTTGTGTAAATGAAGCAAAGTGCCAGAACGAAAGAAATGAGGAAGACAGAAAACAAAGTGATCTTTCTATGTGTTTTGATGGTCCCGTTGATATGCCGTTTTCTATTTTCTGTGCGAGATAATGACAGATAATATTCTCTTAAGAGCAGATTTTTCTCTCCGATGGCCTCCCACTATAAACTAATTTGCTACTTATCGTACCTGAGCGAAAGATTATGTATTATAGGTTGCGTGTCAGTGTTTATTGATGACACAGGAAAGATCTGTTGCTTTGGATACCAATCTATCTCGTCCTCTATTCAAAGCGGAGGTGTCTGTCAGCAATGGCTGCCTTTCCTCACTTCTCAGAGAGTGCAAGAAAACTCTATTAATATTTAAAGCATTGCAAGTTTAGAAAGTTTATGTGCGGATTAGAAAAATGAAACGCAGCACTTAAAGGTTTCAAAGTGGCCAACTACAACTCAATAATAAAATTTTAGAGCCCGTGCTTTTGTTCACTCAGTTAATATGCGCGTTTATGCTGTAAGGAAAAACCCCTTTAGCAGTTCCGTCCTGGAGCTTCAGCTAGCTTACATCCTGCAATAAAACGCGCAATGAAGGCAATAAAAGGCACGCATTTCGCACTTTTTGTTCTGCGTTAAAAAGTTCCTGAACATACATTTACGAGACTCTAACCGGGACCTGAACACTGCGATGGGTAGAAATCACTCTACTTGCAGTTGGAATGTCTTGAACTGGGCATTCAGGAGCGTGCAATAGCATCCCTTCAAGGCTACTTCCAAAAATCGTATATGTCAGCCTTGATGTATAGTTCCTAACAGACATTCGGTTGCAATGACTTCTTTTCTACCAACTACCGGCCATGCAAATGGAGTTCCCTGCAAGCCACTCCACTCCATGGACCGCACCTCGCATGTTTCTTTGCTACCAGCGAGCTAGCACAGCTTTCGACGCCTTGAAAAACTTGTCATCCAATCAATCTCTCAGCGCATACCCCATTTCGTCGCCACTTTCTGAAAATCTCTAGCAACTCGGTGCAGAGAAATAAGTTTTAAGCAGAAAGAACACTCTCATTTTGCCGTTCCCTAGGATTTGTCGTTATCAGTCAGAACGATCAAGATTTACTCTTGCTGCCGCGTCGAGCGGGGCCATCCTATTGATATGGACTATTTCATTCCCTTACGATGTGTCCGATGCGCGGATTCGAGAGACTGTCTCAAGCCTAGGCTACAGCCTTTTTCTGAGCCCAGACATAATCAATCCAAGCACCTAGAAACGGCGGTCAGGTGGTTTCGCTGAGGCACTGTTTTAGTCGCTTGACTCGGCAGCAGTTTCAAAGATGTATATACTTGACATACGTATGACTGTGGGCATTCTGCGCGGCGCAGCTCATTATATTATGGGATTAGTGCCAACATTCTCCTCTATATCATTTTACTATTTCACAGTTCCCTTGTCCCAGACCATAGCTCCAAGATGGAGAAATATTTCTGCGTCCATATCTACACCATACTTTAAACTTATGCTTCCTCTTTCGCGTACGCTCTAACGCTGTAGTAAAGTTTTATCATCGGCCCTTCTAGTCTCCCGCAGTCAAAGCAAGTTCGCATCTTATAAAACAAATAGGATGCTTTCTTCGGGCAGAAATGCGCCATACCATGGTTTTGCGCATTCAGGCGCACATTTGCTCACACTGACCAGAGGGTCGGCCGTTGGCTTTAAATATCGGGGACTGCGGCACGACTCCCACTCCTTCCAGGCGCCACGCTGTGTTTCCTTGATTACGGGCGTCGTCGAGTTTCCACCCGCAGGCGTGCGCTCTGAAGTCGCATGCACCACAGTTGCGTTCGTCCGCGCTGTTGGCACAGTCCGGCACGAAGTCGCACACCTTCTCCGTTGGCACAGTCTCGTTGACCGAGCACTTGAACTCTTGCGCAGGGAGTTCTGCAAAAATTGAATACGAAGTGGGCTATGCGTACCGCCCCAGGTGCGCGTCCTCGTAAAATAATAATAATGATGAACAGACGTTAGAGTGTTATGGCTCCCAGAGGATCAACTCCCTTCACAGAACGCTACGACATCCCATCGTTTGCAGTCGAGGCCAGTCATGCTGTGCTCATACGATACGCTGTACAGAATTGATTCCCACTGCCATGCGAGCATAGCACCTTTAAGCTCGGAGTCTACTATTGTGCACTTGACCTCAAGCCTGTTAAATCCTCCTATATAAGGCAGAATGTCAACATTTATAAATGAAACTGAAACGTGTTGACATCAGAGAAATCTAGCTTAGAGCCATTAAAAGGCGGGAGTGTAGAATGCCTGCAACAAATTATTCTAAAGGTTATCTCCTTTGCGTTTGTCGGTAGCCATGGCGTTGTTCCGTTTAGTGCATGTTTTTCTTTTATTGTTTTGAAAGCATGATTCCTGTAAAAGGACTAAACTGTGCTGATATAACTACATAACTGCTTTCAATAAAAGAAACGGGACATAAAAAGGTCAACTGTGCCCGATATAAATGCTAAGTCCCGATGCTTACACTGAGGTTACGAGAGAAATCGCATAATGGCGTCTAGCCCCGGTAGAAAGTTTTTCTGCGGGGTCTTGGCATGATCTTCTCAACAAGTTAAATATATTAAACTTTTCTGTGAAACTGGTAGCGTTTAGCCTCTGAAGGGAGTCGTATACTTACCGAACACTGCTCAGCGACTTAGGGATACAGTGGTAAAAAAAAAACAGCCTATTCCTGACGGATCAAGCGCAGCTATGTCAAATACACAAAACTGGAAGCGCTTCCATTGAATTCAAAATTGCAAGTGCTATTGGATTTCTTTTTCCAACCTGAACATTCCCCTTGCTCGAGCACCTGGCTTCTTAGTAGTCTTCTGGGAACCGCATGAAATTCAAGGGCACTGAAGTTTTAGCGGAAAGTTTGCACATACCATTTTTGCACTCTTTCTCGTCAATGAGCACGTCGTCAATGGCGACAAAACCTTCACTGTTTCTTCCGGAGACGGCTTCTACTGGAATCACCTGGGAACAAATCATACAACACACTGAAAAGAGCTCCAATGTGTATAATTATGGAACTGCAAGAGACAGGTGCTGCTTGAAAAAAGAAAATTTAATGAAGCACCCGAAAGGACTAATCTTATCTTGCAATGTATACATCTCCACAGTTCGCTCTTTATAACGTCAGCTTTGCACAGCACGCGAAACTTTTTACATAGGTGGGAAGTGGGCCTTTTTGGTATCAGCTCGTATTTGAAAAAAAAAAATAACAAGAGGAGGCACAAAAAAAGAAAGCTGCAGGTCGGAGCGGAGTATTGTGTAGCCTGGACGGATCATTTTTTGGGAACCGAGAGAGGAATGATCGCTTTCGCATACGGGTCATGAGGAAGCATTAGAAATGGCTCTTCTTGTAAAGGCGATTTCATTCGTCTCAAAGCGGTGCTTATTCTGAACAAAGTCACTGAATTATTATTTGCTCCTAATGCTAAAGTTTCTAGATGATTCTAGCAAAAACAAAGAATCTTTCTAGCGGTTTTCTTTTTGAAGCAGCAGCGATGTCGGGAGCTAGGATAGGTGCAGCAAAAAAGTGTGGTCTTATAGCAATAATGTGCGCAGATCTTGCGCGATGTGCTGATAGCATAGTCTGCATATTATCAACTGGCGACAAATACAAAATAGGTTTAAGAAAAGTCGCCATTTTTTAAAGTTGCCATGCAAACTGTTTCGCAATTACCCCAAAGTACACAGTGCATTTTTTTTTCCGTATGTGTTCTGAAAACCTTTGCAAGCGTGTAGAGACCCTCAAGCTCCCATTCCCATCAGTCTGTGCAAAACAGCGTCTAGAATTCACGGCGAAGGTCATGCGAAAACTGCGCCTAATTTTTGTCTTAAGTGTAACAGCACAAAACAACACATGCTTTGAGCTGAATTGGAGCCGACCCTATTAAGTCGCAAACAATGCTACTGCTCCTGACGTAGTAAACCACTTGGCCACCGGTGCAATTTCTACCTTTCTTTCCGCATTGCCCTCGTAATCACCATCGACAAAAATCAACTAAAACAACAAGCATTCGGCTAAGAGAAAAAAGTATAGCAGCCAGCCACAGAGTTTTCGGCAGATTTAAAATGAATCTCACACCTCTTCCAATAGAATAAAGCACAGCACCATCAGAGCATTGCTCCTTGTGTTCAAAGATATTTTTGAAAACCACAGCTAATACACCTTGCATCAACATTCACAGGTTATGAGCAACATAGTCGCATAAGAATTGATTTCGTTGCATCAAGAAAAACCTCGTATTAAATTGTTTGGTTTGGTTTGGTTTGGTTTATGGGGTTTAACGTCCCAAAGCGACTAAGGCTATGAGAGACGCCGTAGTGGAGGGCTCCGGAAATTTCGACCACCTGGGGTTCTTTAACGTGCACTGACATCGCACAGTACACGGGCCTCTAGAATTTCTCCCCCAAAGAAATTCCAGCCGCCGCGGCCGGGATCGAACCCGCGTCTTTCGGGTCAGCAGCCGAGCACCATAACCGCTGAGCCACCGCGGCGGCCGTATTAAATTGTCTCAAACAGATGAGAGGCTTCTCAAACAGATGAGAGGCGAGGCAGGCACCTCTCTCTTACTTTTTTTAAACGGAGACTCGAGACGTTTAGCATGGTTTACTTCCCCCACTAACTCTTACCGCCACTCTAAGTGTGCATGCGCACGCTGCACTGGGTCGCCATATGGCGCAGGGTGAACGCCAGTTGTGGGCATAACTGCCGCGTCGGGAACATCTGCACATCTGCATATACGGCAAGCAAACGAGCTATGCTAAAAGACTCTGCTTTCGCTTCGAGTCCATTACTACCTTATTAACTGCCGTATAACTTAAAAAAAATGCTGTGACATTTTTGAGATTTGCAATTTCAGAAAGTTTCGAAGAAACTGCACTTGCATATATGCTACTAGAAGATATTTAGGAAGTTTCCCCATGCGAAAGGTCGGCAGAGTCTGAAAAGCACTTTTCTACTGGGAACAATTACTGGATAGATTTGCCACAGTCTCACTCCAAGGGAGAACGAAATCCGTCCCGCTTCGCGAGAACCGCGCTTTCAAAAGGCGTCTAGGCCGGATTCGAACCTGATTTTGCGATGTGTCACCTGTTTAGTCGCAAATTTTTAGGTGTTCTTTCAAAAACTGAACATTTTTGACTTTAACTGAAGATCAACGTTATCGACACTCTGCCGTTCTCATACATTTCATGTCGTCCAATGCTACATGGAGTATGTAGCATTCAAAGTACAAGACCAAGTCCGAAAGAAAACGTGAAATATTCCCGATGCTTTGTGAGCACACACAGATTAAAATTATCTTCCTCGCAGAGCATGCAAATAAACCAACAGGCTTACTCCACGTGTCTCTCGCAACTGTTTCTTTGACCCCTCTCACAGAATATGGCCTCACTTCAGCGACCGTGGAGTTGAGCGGCCGCTCAGTATCATGCTTTTTCTCTTCGACTGAATGCGTAGGCCTTTATCATGCATCAACTACCCTAGGTGATACTACATACGCCAGGACGAGAACTGGCCACAAATTTGATTTTGGTTCTGACTGGAACTTTTAAAAAAACCTTTGTTAAAATATGGCGCTAATCAGCCGGGTGAAGGGGGGGGGGGGGGGGGGGGGGCAGCCTCCACATCATTAAACCTGCTCGGATTTGAAGGCCGGAGCTGCGCCGCATTCGTCTCGGTTGTCTCCACAACTTTTGAGCGGTGGTAAGGTGGTTGAACACGTCCCTACGGGGGAAAAATATTCAAGCGAACAGCGTTCTAAACAGTAGAGACCGATTCACAGAATCCACCTTGCCTGTCTGGGGCCCGCGATAGGTTGCTCTCCTGCTGTTGGTGTTCAGAAAGATTGCATATTTTGCATTATCAAGTAAAACGGCGGGAAAAGTTAGCATTTGTTCACAAACCTAACTTTGAGTACGGGAGTAATAAACTGTGCTTTTTTTGTTTCCGTTCCACTTAAAGGCAAATAGCGCGTTTATAGCGGAATGAAAACTTATCCAGAGGTCACGAAATAGTACACAAGGTTGACTAGATTTCCATTAAAGCGAAAGCAGTCTAGACAGGCGATAATTTTTCTCTGGAAGCGGGCTTTAAAAAAAAGCGTCCTGTTTCTTAGAAGAAGTAATACAGAAAGCTCTATGGGAAACGAGCACATACTAATATTCCCACCTGGTGGCACAGGAGGCGACAAAATACACGGAGGTTGAGGTTTTTACGCGCTCCCTGGGAGCTAGAAGGCACCCTGGCCAATCCCCAACTTTGGGAATGTGCAATTCTACCAGAGGCCAACAACAAAGACGACGCTACTGGTGATCCGTGCTTCGGCCCTTTGTTTCTGCTTAATGCAAGGTGCCGCTATACACAGGAAGGAAGCCTTCCAACTTACTGTTCCACGGAATGATGGGCGAAACTGCTGTTTCTTCCAGACATTTTCTGGAGTGGCTATTTTTCCCTCCAGGTGCAACTGCACGCCGTCAGAGACCGTGGGAAGATAATACCACAGCGCCACACAGCGGTATAGAGTCGGCTCACGCAGCTGCAGGGACGTTCGGTTGCCCGGCAGTCCGGGACTTTTGTAGAGTAGGTAATAGCCTACCATGCAAAAAAATCAGAGTAGAAGAAAACTGTCTCGATTAAGCACACAAAATAATAATAACAGCAGCTGCGCCTTTTGCCCCTTTGCTTGAAATCTTAGCCCTGTTGACCTCACGGCAATGCATTCGAAATCTCAGTGTTCTTGAGCGATTTTAAACAAAACCTGCATAAAAGGTTGAGGCAAACAATTTCTCATTGGTAAATTATCATCGCTTTGAGCACTATGTTTTGAGGTTAGCAACGCTTTCACATTATAGTACTGAATAACGCCAAGGCCTCTCAAAAGCTGGCAAATGTAGGCCTGAACGCAATGGCGACAGACAACAATGATTTGCTGTGAACCTATTATCCTCGGAATGATCGCCCGAATGGCAGCAAAATTTTTCGTTTCTGACCCTGCATGAATTCAGTTTAAGGTCAAGTTTTAATTCCTCTTAATTTTTTGTACAATTTTGTACGTGTTGAGCAACGCTGGCGAGGAAAGGTCAAAGTAAACATATAACTTTGCTTTACTGTCGCACACAACTTCAGCACCACAGCCTCTCTCTGAATCGGCTGAAATACAAGGAATACTCAGAAATCGTTTCTAATGATAGACATTGGTATGTAAACAATGCTACTGGCGACAAATAGTCTCCGAAACACACACTATTATGCAGGATATTCTGGCTAGCAATGCGCTGTATAAAGCGGCACAAAAAAACTGTAATGATCTAGAGACATCCTCTGTTCCTTTCGAGCAAGCGTCTGCTGATCCGAAAGGAACACACGATCTTCCCTCTTTCTGTAAAACTGATGAAAGGCGGCAGGTTGCCACTAAATGCTACATCGACAAGAAGTTTTAACTTCATGTCTGTGGCTATTTCTGACTTTGCGTAATATGTAGGCTGATACCAACATTCTCCAGCTAAATACGTTGAAAATGATGTCAGTTAATGCAAAGCCACAACTTACCCAGCTGAATGCGAGAATATCAACGTAGAGCAGCGTTACAGGGCTAGCATTGGATCCGTTGTCCAATAGTTCTCCCTTACCGGAAAACCTTTTTGAGAGAACTGCACTGAATGACTAGGCAAGGCCGAAAACTGGCTGCGCTGGCTTATAAGACAACTGGAATGTCCAAGCTTTGGTGTTCAGGTATATAGAAGACCAATTAATTAACAAACAAAATTTATAACTTCCTCAAAGCCATAAAAACGATGCCCCAGGAAGAACTCTCGTGGAAAAAGGAAAACGAGAGGAAAGGGAATGCATTTTAAGCCCCTATCGCAAAGCTGACGGCTAGTGATCCTAAAAATGAGTAGGTCGATGTTGTTCCTTTGTATAAAGCGTATAAAGTATCGAGCCTTGAACAGCTATGGAAGAAATTATTTCATGCAGGTTTATTGGGCTGAAACTGCTGCGTCAGGGTTTGTTTGCTTGTCTACGCGCCGCCTCACCGTCTTCAGTCAATGTTGTATGGTCCTGGGGAAGCTTGATGAATGATCCGGAGCGCTCCACCTCGAACTTTGCCTCATTTTCTGCCAGCAAGAAAACAAGGAGGAGAATGATAAATGTTGCAATTAAACCCTGAGAACCCTCTTTACATGAAATGGTAAGGCTAAAAAGGCACTCTGTTTCAAGACGTACAGAGATACTAACGTGAGAAAAAACGATCTTGATCAAGCCATCAACATGGCTGGAATTCGTACATGAACAGCAACTACATTTTAAAGGCACTGCTATCATTCGTAGATTAAAAGTAGATAGTGTAAGGATACTTTTTCATGACTTCTGTCTCCAAGGTGCGGGGTGCTGTACCACACAAGCTCTCAAGTGTGCGCCAATGCAGACGCTGAGGCAAATTAAAGCCAAGGATTATTGAAGCATTGCAAGGATAGATGTACTATTAGGTGTCCGTCAGGGGTGACCAATAAATATTTAAAATGGGAATCAACCGAAAGCTTGCCTTCAGTTGGAACTCGCCACGGGAGGCAGTCGTCTTCGAATGTGCAGAAATCTGAAAAGAAGCGATAAATAGGGTGACGTCGTAGGCTGGCGCAAACAGCTGTCCAAACATTTTGTCCTCACATTCTTCTCTTCCCCTCCCTTTAGCCTCAGTTCCATTCGCTTTACTCTCATGCAGCCGTCGTCCGCTCCCAAGAATATAAAGTTGCGGCTGTTTCAAGCGGATAACAAATAAATAATTATAGCATTTATCTTATCTTCATTCAACAGCAGATTTTTCAAGTTAGATGTGCAGAGATCTAGGGCGCCCCTAGAAAATCGAGTGAGAAAATTAATTAGCATACATTGCTTCATTGTAGCCACTGCAACATTAGCAATTGTGGTCTACCAGGTAACAAAAATAAACAGTCCAAGATCAAGAACCAACACATTTTGCTAATAAACACCATAATTATACAAGTATTTCTTACTGTAAGGAGAACATTCGCCGTCGATGAACTCGACATCGTCAACCATGACTCCAGACCGGCGCTTGTTTCCAGCTGGGGCTATCACTTCGAACACAAGCTGCGCAGGGAAGAGTAGGTGTGAAACCAGTAATGCAGGCGATCCTGTAGTTAATAAACAAATATAGCTGAGAAACCAAAAACGCAGCATTAAGATTGCAACATAAGGGGCGCTTCATCCGTCTAACTGCTGAAGATAGTTTGAGAAAACACTTGAGAAAATAAGTAAATTTCGAACGATTTAGATGCAGAAACAAATGAAAAAACAATGCACAAATATGGCATACATGAATACTGAATTTGCGTGCCTCCAAGCCCCAAAGACGGGAGTTCAAGACCTGACATGCATTATATATTTCCCTTATTGCATCTTGCACTACTCTAATGGGATTAGGCCAGATGCAAAACACCCGTGGGATAACGTTTTAGGTTTCTTGACAAAAATTTCAGCAATATTACTGCAGTTCCTTAGCGTAAAATTCGCATATTCGCTTACTTTGTTGTTCATCTAACATCAGGCATTCTGAAGTCAAATGCAAAGAAAAAAGTCAATTGCAGAAATTTACTTTTTATCTCCTTCAGAAACCTGAAGAGAGCTAGTACAGCAAAGCAAAAGTTGAGTTTGATTGGATTAAACCTGAATTTAGTTATTCATTAATTCAATAAGTAATTAAAGTCTAACGGCTGACGCTACAGATTACAGGATAAAACGGGGCTACATGATAATACTGATAGTGTTTATTTTGCCGCTATGCAGCACAAGATGGCAGGGTGGCCATAGTAAAAGCTGCCTTCTGTTTTAACAAAACTTATGGCAGCTTTTCTTCTAAAAGCTTATCAGTGAGCCATGTCGCAATGAAAATACGTAGCCTATAGAATATTATGTAGTTTAAGAACTTGACATGAGGAGAGCAGAATTATTCCAATGCTTGCCATAAGGCGCCGTCAACTGCCCTCCCCCCCCCCCCCCCCCCCCCCCCCTTCCGGTACCCACCGAGTATATGTTGCGATTTAATGAAGCTTGGCCTACTAGTAGCGTCTGACAGGTTTGCAGCAATGCGTCTACTGCTGAAAGTTTAAAATTGAATTGTGAGGGGAAAAAATAGCACAGGAATTGTCTCTGCGAATCGCTTCCTAAGGGAAGAGAGGAAGGTGGGAGTGAAAGAAGAAAGTGAGAAAGAGGTGCCATAGCGGAGGGCTCCGGAATGTCAGTCTTCCTTTATACCTACCAGTGGTTAGGGCGGTCGCCTACTGAGCCGTAATATCCGGGTTCGAACCCGAACGCGGTAACAGCGTTTTGATGGAGGCGAGACGCAAAAGGCGCCCGTGCGCTGAGTGATGTCAGTGCAGGTTTAAGATCATCAGATGGTAGAAATAATTCATGGGCCCTCCACTACGGCACCTCTTTCTTCCTTCTTTCACTCCTTCCTTTATCCCTTTACCAATGGTGCGGTTCGAGCCTCCACCGAGATACGTGAGACAGTTACTCTCTCTTCCTCAAAAACCAAGCCTTTATACCAAGAACCGCCTTTGAATGAAATCGCCTTCCCACCTCCATGGTCTCTATTTGTGACACTACTAACTTAAAGTTTGCCGTTCAAAGTGCTTAATAGTTTCATATTTGTTTTGTTCTGTGCTGTAAATATTGTAATAACTTCACCACTCTTTCCTGTTGTGTCTACGGTTCTTGAAAGGTTGTAAAATGAATAAATTTCGACCACGTAGGGATCTTTAACGTGCACTGACATTGCACAGCATATGGGTACCTTTTGCGTTTCGCCGCCTTTGAAACGCGGCGGCCACGACGGGTTCGAGCCCAGTAAGTCTGGCTTAGTACCGAGCCACCGGGGCGGGTCGCTCTGACATTTCTGCGCATTCACCGCAGTTACGAACTGATACCTGCACCTTTCCTCTTCTCTTTTGGGGTCCCTTTTTCAATAAGCGCACAGCAAGGGCAGCTCGTATGCACGAGAACCAAGAGGGCATATTCTGAATAGCGCCCACAGCGCATTCCAAGAAGCCATTATAGTCAAGGTCCAGGAGGCTGTTGGCCAGGAGGCTGACAAGAAAGAAAGTTTCGACTTACTGCTGAGGGTGCGGTGCACCAGTTGGCACAGGTGCTCTAAGCGTAACCAATTAGCGCCCACATGTATCTATCATTGCAAAAAAATATTCTCACAGTACGGTTACTGCTGTGTAAGGCGAGATTCAGCGGCGGCTGTTTGCGATGGTCAGTGTATTATATTACTGATGTATTTCTGCTGCTCTTCTGCTTTTACAGAGAGCGCATGTCATCAGTATATTGTCACTCGTGACGTCATGTTATCTGGACCCCTCAGAGTAGCGTTTTTCATGCTGACCCATCCGTTTGGCGTTGTATTACGCCAGCGCCGTAGAACGAGGAAGCGTGCGTCTCACCGCTAAACAAGGGAATTTCACAGTAACACGATGACCATAATGGTCGGCGCCTTGCACGAGCGGAAGTGCTAGCCCGACATTATGGCAACAAAACAGGTGTATACTACGTGGACGCCTCCGGTCCTCACCACGGGGGATGGTACACGGTCGCGGTTGTTCCCAACAGCAACACAGTTAACGGCCTCGCCTTCAGAGCCAGCAGTGCAACACAAGCAGAAGAGGTCGCGATTGCTCTCGCGGCCTCACATTCCGATTCAAAATACATGATCACCGACTCGCGAGGGGCCTGTCGGAACGTCCAACAAGGCTGCACTCCCTTCCTAGCCTATCAAATCTACCAAAATTGCATACGGGACACGGACCCCGCACACCGTTACCTTATATGGGCCCCTGCTCATCAGGGGTTGGCAGGAAACGAGGCAGCAGACGCAGCCGCCCGCGCGCTCTCTCACCGGGCTGTTTTCTGCTCCCAACCCGATCAGGAACCCGATTTTAATCCGGCCTATACATTCAAAGATATTACAACCTATTATCAAAATTGTCATCGCCTTTACCCTAGCCCATGTAAAGGCCTGAAAAAGGCGGATGAGCGGCTCCTTCTCCGCCTCTTCACCAATACATTGCGGTGCCCGGCAGCGCTAAAACAATTTGACCCCTCCTTTAGCAGCAGCTGCCCACATTGTAGTGCAGTGTCTTCTGACACCTATCACATGGTGTGGGCCTGCCCCTCCAACCCCGCTATTCCCCCCATCGCCGACCCAACCCGGGAGGACTGGGAGGCGACCCTGCTCGGCTGCCACGACTTACAGGCCCAACAAGCCTTAGTCGGGCGCGCCCGGGTGGGTCCCGTACTAGGGACCTCCATCGGTCCCTTAAGGGCTGATCCAAACATACCTCCTGTCCATTCTTAATAAATGTTTTCACCACCACCACCACTACCACAGGCGAAAAAATGAGAACTGCCAGCTGTGAGGGCAGTTACTGCTCAGCTACAAGTTATTTGTGCAGAGCTACATCCATATTCCCTCCAGCATCAATCGTGTTAAATGGGACACCGGGTAAACTTCTGCATTCACAAACCTGAAGCTCCTCGTATTTCAAGTAGCTTAGCAACCTGCTGCACTTTCTTAGAGTGATAACAAACCCTGAACACATAATCTCACAACAGGAAAAAAAAAACCCAAAGAAGTGCCCACTCTCAAACTGTATTGACACATATGAGGAAGCATAAATGTTTCAGTTTTATTCCTTTTTATACCTATATTATTTTTCTTTTTTTACATTCCTGTTCTAGACATTATTAGTAATAATCCTCAGTAATAATATATCCATGAAGAAAACAGCGCCGCGACAGGGACAAGATAGAAGATGGGACAGGCGCTGTCCCGTCTTCTCCCTTGTCCCTGTTGCTGCTCTGTTTTCTTCAAGTATGTATCAGCTCGCTCAACTCGCCGTTTTCCTGAATAAAATATATCCGGCCAGCAGACTCCTGCCGATTTTCTTTGCCCTGACGGATATCATTACTGTATACCTTAGAGCAATTTGATCGGCTTTCTTTTTCTTTTTGCAGCTTTCATTTCAATACAGACGGCCAACTCACGTTCCATTTCTTCTTGGATGACACAGTGACGGAGCGAGCGTTCCACCAGTCACCTTGTTGTTCGGTGTGCAGTGTGATTAATGCGTCTCGCAACGCGGTCTCCTTGGTGAACCTGTGAGGCGAAGACGAGAACAGAACAGAAGGTGATGATGATTACGCACTTACTGAAAAGAAATCTGCGGTCTACCTTGTCGCTCTTAGAGTACCTCGCAGGATTAATTCAGGAAGGCTTATAACGGCTGTTTTCACCTGCCTTTCCAGCATATTTTCGTCCTTCCTTTCGTTCACACCCCGAAGAAAAAACGAAAAAAAGGCTGCCTCCAACTGGGCCTTATTCACAGCCGGGGCAGACACAAGGAACTTGAAAGGAAAACTGCAGAGGTCCTTTAAGACTGCTTACGTGCTGAAGGCGCAAGCATTAGTGTGTCATTTTGAGTGTTCGACCTCGACGCAGGTTCGGCACTCAGCAATGAAACGAAGACGCACCTCCGAACGCTGATTAGATGAACGCTAAACCCCAAAGGTTTGAGTGAAACGCCAGGACACTAGGTTCGAATGCCGGTCACGGGCTAGCCTCCAAACTGACTAAGCGGCGCATGTAAAATGCAACGAGAAATCGCATGACACTACCGGCAACGGAGTACGACGAACGGTTGCGTCACAATTTTGAAGCGAAGATTGGTTTTGCAGGAAAGGAAATGGCGTAGTAACTCTCTCACATCTGAATGGACACATGAACCACTCCTTAATGGAAGAGTTGTCTCGGAAGCCACAGAATTGAAGATGAATATGTCACCGGTTCGAATCCCTTTCACAAGCTCGCCTTCGACTTATTGACTAGAACATTAAGTTAAATGACACAAAAAATCGTATGACACCACCAGGAAAACTGTACGAAAAACAATTCCTCACAGTTTTGGTACAAATGCAGTCGGTAAAACTGGCTCCATGTTGGGGTCAGTCCGTGGAGGATATATATATATATCATTGAACATGATTATGATTATCTGATATGGTGGCGCTTGGCTTGCTGTATGAGTCCTAAGGCATATGATTTTGCGCATCCTGAGGCATAAACTTGCTATTCAAGTCAGAGTCTAACTTGCGGCAAGGATTCTAACCGGTGACCTATTTTAGGTTTATTAACACTCTATATTTGATGGCTGCCTCAGCGTCGGCTCATTTTTTTTTTTTTGCAAATACTATGAGATCAGTACACCTGCCAAGCACAAGTTACAACAGCATACACACCGCAACGCATTCATTAGGTGTCCCTCTAACACGCTTGAACAGCCGCCGCGGTGGCTCAGACGTTATGGCGCTTGGCTGCTGAACCGAGAGACGCGGGTTCGATCTCAGCCGCGGCGGTCCAATTTTGGTAGAGGCAAAATTCTACAGGCATGTGTACTGTGCGTTGTCAGAGCACGTTAAAGAACCCCAGATGGTCAAAATTTCTGGAACCCTGTACTACGGCGTCCCTCATAGCCTGAGTCGCTTTGGGGCGTTAAAACCCCGTAAAACCAAACCAAACCAAACTAAACCGCCATTAATAAGGAATACTGAGTTTAAAAAAAAGCTTCGTAGCCCATGCGTTGCGTGCCCGCAGAGGGCCTGGGTTCGAACCCCAATTCCGGCTATTTTCTTTTTCCATATTCTGATATCAGCAATTCAATGTTTTTTTCTAACTGACATCGGTTTTCAGCAGAACGAGCTCCTTAGGCTATTGCGCAAAAAAAATCTCCATGAACACATTTCTATTTTCGACGCTTTCAGAACGCACAAAGTGCCTGTTTTAGTTACGCATTCTCTGTTGCGTACGAGCCCATGCGCTTTCGAAACACACAGAAGCCGCGACACACGAGATCGGGTGGGAAGAAGCATCATTTATCGGAAAAGGAAAGTGTTGACCGTGAAGCCGATGTGTGGAGTTCCTGATAATCCAGGAAATAAAGAAAAAAAACTAAAATGGAAACGACGGTAGTCTTCCGCTTACGCATATGCAAGACGCTTGGGGCGATTACTGCGACGCAGTTATGATTCGTTGTTCAAGATTTTCGTTCAGTGAGCAAGGTTTCCGTGCGAAGGCGAAGCGTTTAACATTTCAAACCAAAACATTTGATCGGCGTTTCTATTCCTTTTGGCATGAATTTACTATTCCGGCATATGATAATCGTCAAACATATTTCATGAAAATGGTGCGTGATACGCAACCCCACATGGTCATTATTCGTAGTGTTTATCGCGGTCCTTGCCGCAAGGAAAAGCAGAAGCCGCATCAAATTTCACACGCCGGCACAAGGCATTCCGCTGGTTGGTCGCATAAAGATTTGCTGTCGACTTCCTCAGACACTTGGCTTAACTCAGTTAATGCCTTTTCCTGACGGCAAAAGATATCGATGTGACGGGCGGCAGTCTCTTAAGTAGTGCACGGGGGGGACGCTTTTCTTATGTGTGCAGATTTTCCTTTTTCCACCTGTCAGATTTCTGTTGTGGGTTTCCTGGATTCCCGCAGATTAAGACTGAACTTTCAATGTCTCGCGAATAGCATTTTATGTCTCTTGTTAAGGTAAAACATTTTCCCTTCCAAGCGCTGCCATGTGGCAGGTCACTTTTGATCAGGGAAGGGAAAGATTTGTTTTATGGTTTTATGGTGTTCAGCGTCCCAAAGTGACTCAGGCTATGAGGGACGCCCTAGTGAAAGGCTCCTGATAATTTAGACCACGCGGGGTTATTTAACCTGCCTGCTCTGACATCGCACAGCACGCGGGACTTTTGCGTTTCAGCATCCGAGCAACATAACCACTGAGCTACCACGGCGGCTCGGAAGGGGAAGAGTCGGAAACCTTCTCGATCATTTCCCTCCTGTGTATAGTTTGAACCGACTAATGTGCAATATTTCATTTGGTTAGAGCTTAGAAAGAAATGGTCAGTGATTAATGTTATCCCCAAGCGAATAACCTTCACATTTGTCACGCAAGATAATGGAAGTGAGGTGGTGGTGCTCACCTGTAAACGCTGAGCTGACTTGGGACACCTTGTGCCCTCCATCGGAAGGTGACGCAGGTGGCCTTCGTAGGTGGCCGCTGTCCCATGAATGCTCGGGAAACCGGGTGATGTGAATCCAGTGTCGTCGTGTTGAAATACAGGTAGTAACCTATTATGCCGATAAGTGCAATATGAAGCCACTCAGGGAGGCGGAACAAGCGCTATCGCGTGGAAGAGTAAAGAGGTACTCCGCAAGCTATCAGTACTATGCAGGATATTCTCACATTGGGTACGCAAAAACCTGACAAATGTGCTGGGAGCAGGCGGTGTTCGACGGAACCATAACACAAAATAGAAACTGCGCGGAATTTTTTTATACACATGGTGTACGGAGAAGCTGTCGCTACCATTCTGGCGTGTTTACCATCTTTCCAGTCTGTTGCACCTCCGCGGGTGCTGCAAATATCGCTTCAGTCAAAAATATTCATATATCAGCCTTTAAGTTTCTGATGATTTATGTAGCCGTTGGGTACCGAAAACGGGCTTCATGGTGAGATGCATAGTCTTTGGTAATCTTAAATATAGCCCGCGAGCACAGAACAATTTGCCGTATCGCATACTACTACAAATAAAAAAGCACATCTCAATTCATCGCCAGTGTGGTGTTTCGGTAACTTAAAAACATTGAATGCTGCTTACAGAGCGCCCAAGAAATCAGTGGCATGTAGACTAGCATAAGAGCGCACAGAGGCGGCCTCTTTATTGCTTAAAGGATCTATTCAGGTTTCCCACGACTCCTGTAATCAGTGTACACATTCAGTACTGCATCTGATTGCGTAACGTGCAAGAAAAAGAATACACTGGTTAAGCAACCTCTTTTGGCTGTAAGATGTGGTGGCCCAATCCCTCGTTTCCTAGAGGTAAAGTTTTCTTTTTCTTTGAAGTTCATTTAAAATTCATGACTGCTTTTCAGACATTCCATGGGTTTTGTTCATTTCATGATACCTTCGATATTGGAATCTCGCACGAGCAATGCAGCCTGCTGTAGTATTCACATTTTGCAAATACGTGGCGAGTAAGCGCACGTTATCCGCGCATCTGCAACGCAGACACACGCCACTAACCTTGAAGTGTTCCGGTCGTATGGTCCGGCACACCGACCTGATTGGCGCGTCGAATTCTCCACGGGAACACGCTGCCCTGGCCCTGGTATAACTTGCACAAGGTACCCTTCTCCCAGGAGCAGAAGTCTGAGCGCGCATTAAGGGAAAGAGTAAACGTTTCACCAAAACATCATGCTCATGCATTCAACACAGCTTACACTGAGGCCTAAAGGCACTGAGAGCTGAGCTTCCCATCTTTTTATTGCCGTTATGTAAATAGATATTATCAAAGGCAACTGATTACATGTGTGTGTGTGTGTGTGTGTGTGTGTGTGTGTGTGTGTGTGTGTGTGTGTGTGTGTGTGTGTGTGTGTGTGTGTGTGTGTGTGTGTGTGTGTGTGTGTGTGTGTGTGTGTGTGCGTGTGTGTGTGCGCGCGCGCGCGCGTGTGTGTGTGTGTGTGCGTGCGTGTGTGCGTGTGTACATGTGCGTGCGTGCCCGTGCGTGCGTGTGTGTGTGTGTGTGTGTGTGTGTGCGCGTGTGTGTGTGTCTTCTAAGCTCGTATGAACAGCAAGCAGCGAGAGGCCAGCTGAACAGCCCGAAAAGACATGGCTCTGCTCACTGATTCTGACCGGAGATTAGGTTTTGGAGAAGCGGTGCCAGCGGGGCGAGTTTGACAGCAAAAATTTGGGGTCTGCCGAAAACGGCCGGGGCCTGCTCTATTCCCTGAGGCCACGAGGCTCTGTGACCGCATGAAAGAAAAACGCTTGTGCTGTTCTCTCTCTGAGCTCTTTCTTCAAGTGTGCCTCGAAATTATAACGACGTTTTCTTTGTTTCTAAATCATCAACTCGTCTCCGTCATCACACTGCTTGGTCAAAAACATTGTAGCATGACTGCACAACAGGAGTCGATGTGGCCGCGCTGCTGCTTTGACGTTTGGCGTCTTGGGCTGGAACATACTGTTTTTTAGCACCACTTTGCATAGTAAGTGCCTGAATACGCCCGGAAGCCTGCATTTTTCCCGTCAATTTCACGTTTATTACCCTGCCATCTCTTCTCATAGCCCTTGCATTAGTGTTTGTTTTATTACAGCCACATCATAATAAACACTTTCCACGTCTCTTCACACGATTTCATATAAATGCACCGCGAATAGTTACAAGGTTTCCTTCAATAGTTATGTTAAACTGCATTACTGTGTCCAAGAACAAAGAAAGGCTAGATCACATAACGGGCATTCTGATGCAAATGGAACTTATTATGGTCTGCTAACGGTTTGATACTCCTGTCTTTTTTTTTGCTCTTTTGCCTAAGATGAGTCTTTTCTAACGAACCTCTCTCTGGGCATGTTCCGGCGGTGATTTGAAGGTCGTCCAAAGCAAGAAGGCCAGGTTGCACAGTCATTCGGATCTGCAGCTGCGATACATATGAACGAAATAGGTGAGACGTCAACATAATTAGAGCACGTAAAAAAAACTAAATGTTTTCGTAAGAACTCTCGGCGCTTGCCTTTTATTTAAAGCAATCATAACATACACGCGTTGACAACGCGTAGCTTTATTATCCTTGGACCATGGTTGCCAACCATCCAAGCGTTTTCAGGACCATCCCAATTTGACATAAACCACGCGTGTCCCGCTCTGCCAGTCTGGCGAGAGGCATTTATGCCTAATTTATCCTTCCCGAGTCTCATGAGCAAACACACGACAATGCGTGCCCGCAAAACAGGAACATCAAAGAGCAATGTCATCGTGCAAAAAGTGTTTTTTTCAAAATTAAAGCCTTATTCAGGGATGACAGATGTAAGGTTTAATTGGAACTTCAAAGAAGATAGCCGCCAGACAATGCAAAATTCAGCCTGAAATTACCGGATATACAGGAGAGCATCGTTAACGAAGGCAACGTTTTACAAGCATCCAGTCGCCGAACGAACTGCTAGTTTAAAAGGCAAAGATAATCAGGCAGGTAAGTCACAAAGGCAGTCACAAGGACAATAGCCTGAAAGCTGGGAGCACTGAGGGAGATGTGGCGTTGGAGGGCATTTCAAATTGCCTTCCTGTTTACTGTTTTTATTTCATTTTCGTGAACATCCAGTTTCATTCCTCCACTCACAACTAAGTTCCGTTTAAAGAGAAGATGGCAATCCTACCATCAACTGATCGCACATTTTGGCAAGCCTGCCGTAATCAAGGTAGTTAGCCAAAGTGCGCTCTTAACCAGTTAAGTATCTAGAAATGTAAGAATGCCTTTTCTTTAGCCGCTGTTCTCCCTATTGTCTTTTACTTAGCAAGCGAGGTTTCAGAAAAAAAAAGCTACTTTCTTCAAATATTTCGCCCCTATCATGGTCCACAGGCAGAGCTTGATGCGAAATTATCGGGTGAAAACAGCACCCTAAGTCTGGACCTAAAAAAAAAAATAAATCATTCATAATGTCCGCCAAGAACTGGGTAGAGTTAGGTGTCTTATGAAGCGTGCCTGATTAGTATGGTTTTGTATCAATAATATCTAAAAAAATGCCGCCATGTTAAGTATGATGTAAACCATCGATGAAAAAAGAGAAGTTGGAGTGATTCTTTCCGTTCCAACAAATCAAAACAGCAAGCTGGTTACGTCTCTTTCGTGAGCTTAGGTTTTATTAAGCATATTTAGATTGTTTAGTTTAGACTAAGCTCCGAGAAAACACACAATGGCTTTTTACATCCTGGCTCCTACATCCAGCTTACCCTTCCGCCTAAACAAGTTTAATGTCAAGACACTGTATTTTGTCCTCTAGAGGAAGCTGATCGGTCACAAGTTTAAGGCACTGCTCGAAGATGGAGAACAAGCTTCCCAGTTGCTCGCCAGTATTCAATGCAGTTACAAACACCGCAAAGTAGCCACACACACGCACACACACACACGAGTGTTTTCTCCCGTCATGGCTTCCAATAAAGAGGTGGCTGCGAAGAGGAGCAATACCGGAACCAATGCCACATCTTTTTTTTTGCTGACATACGTCGCCATTACACTTAATAGCGGTAGAGAAGACATACGAACGCACAGAATTTTAAAACCCCATCGAACAACAAATAAATGCTTAAATGAGCGCCTACGTGAGCATCACTAGGTTAGCAACGGAGCTCTCCATATTCACCCGGCAATTGTCGTCCCCACAATTGCGAAGATCGATTTGAAAACTACACTGTGAGAGAAACGAACGTAGAACAAACGCACAGAGCTAACAGAAGCAGCTGAAAGGAAGCGTTGCAACTGAGAACTGTGTCAGCGTTTCCTTTATATGAAGTAAAGAATTGACTTTTCTGGATATGGTGCGGAGTGCGAACATATGCAACATAATATTTCTAGAACCAAGCACTGTTAAGTGTATTCGTTCGCATGCCCCCTCCTCCCATCCTCACGCTTTCAAATATCAACTCTACACATTGAATGGGACAATAAACGCGGTGCACTTGTCTTGCTGAAGCAACAGAGTTACTTTTGAAAAGAAATCCATGGTCGACTTGGCAGCACACCACCCTCGTTCCTTTAATACGCAAAACCTCTCGGTAGTTTATCGACACAGCTGCCCTCTCAGGAAGCACCGCACTTATATGGTAACAAAAACCTCCCTTCACCCACCATTTCTATAGTATTCTTGCAAGTTCAGAGAAGCCGGCGATTTTGAAGAATGGATCCCAATTTATTGCGAACCTATCTGTAATGCGTAAAAATTTGAAGACATTCGTAATGCTCGAACACATCCACACGCGGTGTAAAGTTTGTACTTTTACCAACACACTTCAGATATAAATTCAGCGCTGCAGTGCCCCACTTCTTCTCTGCCTCATATTTTGAGTCCTGGTTTAAACTGCGGAAATTTGCAATTTCTTATCGTTCTTTCTACAACCAACCAACTGAATGAGTGCTGAAGAAACTGAAGGAACCCTTCGCCAACGTCTTCAACATGGTAGACTCGAAAACACTTTTTCCTCCAGTCCGTCTGCAAGTATGCTCCGTACCTTGATTTTGGGGGGCTTCTGCATTCTGATATGGCTGGCGTCCGGCCACCGTATCCTGCTCTGCGAGACATAACTTCAATGTTTGCTGTTCAGACACGTGCTCTAAATCATGTAGCCCCTTAAAGTAAAGATATCTTCTGTGTACGCATCGCCCAAGACATCGTAAAACCCATTATGGGTCCTGCGAGTTCCTGGTGCATTGTGCGGTCCTCTACCATCTCAGTGGTAGTGTCTGGCACATTATGTTCTATCGTAGGATGCCGGCTAAGCCGAAGTGTTAACCGGCTTTGCAGACGTGTTAAGGTTTTTTTTTTTTTTTTCTAAATGACATGTAGGGTTTACTGGAAGGGGAATTCTAGAGGCTTGCTTCCACAACGCCATTCGGAGCGCCCATCGCTCCCACTTCGTCAAGCATCATTTTTCACCTTGTTAAACAAATCACTATTGGCACAATGTTTTTAGTCAAGCTAGGCTCCATGAAAGCAACACTACATTACACGTGTTTTGTACATAGTTTATAGAGCCCTGTGCTTTTACTCTGAGATTTTTGTGGCAAAGAAAAAAAATGAATGACCTTATCCACACATTTGAAACTGCGTCATACAGGTAGCTATCAGCAGTTCATTTCGTTCTGCCTTGCGAATGCGAAAGCTATGGTAGAAAATTATATAAAACAGGAGACAAAACAGTACCACAGTCTCAAGGGAAACGGCTCCACCTGGAGTTTGATCGACCCAGTGCCGTGTCTGCAATTTTGTTATCTTTTGGCCCCGGTTTTCTATCGTGAAATTCAGTTCAGGCAGCAGAGGATCCACCCCCGCTTTCAGCACGAAAATCTTTCGGCCATTGCACTGAACATCTCGTCGACACTTCTTTCTTTAGACACGTTAGGAAACACCCAGTGAAAAAAAAAAACCATTAGCGACCATCACGTTTGCTAGCGCGAGCTCTTATTTCCTTCCTTCTGTTAAATACACATACCAAAGAGAAAAAAGAAAAACACATACATACAGGCACACAAGCATCTACGTTGACCTTTGATCATTGACGCTGGTGCAAAATTGGCGAGAAAATGCACTGAAAGCTTCTTCATTTCATCTTACCCATCCTTACCTCAAATGGTTCGGAAGATCCCTCGATGTCAAAGAGGGCATGATCCCATCGGTGCCTGGTTTGGATTTTCGTGACGACGGCGCCCTGCCCGGAGATGACAGATAGGCTGCGGGCGAGAATCATCGTTACCTTACAATTCAAATTCATAAAAAATGCCTGCGTTCTCAGCGTAATGGTCTCGTTCCAACTGTATATTTTGAGCAATTAACATCGAACAAGCAATCGAGAAAAGACACTGTCAGTAAAACATAGGAAAAGAATATCATTAATCAAAGGCAAGAGACAGGAAGAAGGCAGAGTGGGTGAGGGAACAAACGCGGGTGAATGACATCCTAGTTGAAATCAATAGGAAGAAATGGGCTTGAGCACGGCATCTAATGCGAAGCCAAGATAACAATTGGCCCTTAAGTGTAATGGAGTGCATAACAAGAGAAGCCATGCGGAGCAGGGTGCGCCGAAAGTTAGCTGGGCGGCTGAGATTAATAAGTTTGAGGGGATAAGGCGGCTGCAGCTGGCACAGGACAGGGTTAGTTGGAGATACGTGGGAAATGCCTTTGCCCTGCAGTAGACGTAGTCAGGCTGGTGATGATGATGATGATGAAGGCATAGCATTAAACAGAATGCTCTACAAAGACAAGGAAGTTTGATCTGTATAATATTTTAACTTATGCGCAGCTGTTTGTAATTCTTAAAACTTATTTGCTGCTTTCTCTCATGCGATACACTATAGCGAAGCTAGGAGATGTTACTTTCTATCTTTATCAGCCTTCATTCTGTCTGTTTTTTTTATTCAGTTACCCTAAAGGCCCGTGCGGGCATTACATAGGGGGGTACAATAACAGTTTAGAATACGGAGAAAATACACAAACAGGCGAGTCCACACAGCCAATTGTAAAGGAAATCAGAGAAAAGACGCAAAAATTAGATAAACAGGATTAGACATCCTTGATAACCGCAGCGCGCTGTTCTACTATGATCCGAAGGAATATTCTGAGGTCGAGGCGCTTTAGAAGTAAGTGAGCGCGGTGTCTTGCTACGGGGCTGCAATAATGACTTTGACCTGCTGCTTCTCGAATTAATTATGAGAAATAGCAATTGTCATAACGCTGTGGGCCTCCTGGGAAAGGAGGCTCGTAGTGATTAGACGCGTACGTTCCCCAGTTACATGATATGCTAAGACTATAAAAGTTATTAAACAAGGTCCTCTTGAAGAATGGGCAACACTAGCAGCCGCGGAAACAATTTTACCTCGAGAGCTTCCTAATCGACACTCCTGCCATTAATGCCTGCATCACCATCCTCCGTTTATTATCGGTGCCTTTTGTCTGCTGCACACCGATTCATATGCAGAAAACCAACCTATCAGTGGTGCTGCCTACTCCTGACTCCAGTTACAATGGGGTGCTTTGAAGAACAAGTCAGCATACTATAGAAATGGCACGTCATTCGTAGCACATATAGGCTTTTATAGCCTTATGCGTTCAACACTCAGTAACAATGAGAACACGTCGTTCAGCCAGCCTCCTCACTATGTCACATGCAATGTGTTAGAAAGAGAGGCGGAGATAAAATTGCAACAGGAATACTATTCGATGCGGGGCACCGAGCAATCTATTAGACAAATATAAACTGTAGGTGATACTTAAGCTCCGCCTTAAGGGTATGACGGGATAGCTTTAATTAGTTATTGTCCTCATTTGCGGAATTGCTCATTCTCAGCATGACATTCATATTGCCTGGAAATCCTCATACGATTCCATGTGTAATGGGGCAGCCGGTTAAGGGATGCGCCACTGCCCTGTGCTGCCATCGGTGCTGCCATCGGTGGGGATTGTGCGACCCAAGTTGCAGTTCCCGAGCGTCCTCAGTCTTTAACTTAACTGCCACCTGCCACGGTGGTCAGTTTTCTCACTATCGAGTGTGTAGGTTGTGATGACGCCGCAAGGTCACGTGACCTAGGTGGCCCATTTAGGTTGTTTCTCCGGGGCGTAGCCATCGGGGCCACCCAACGGCAGCGTATTTTTCGCTCACAACGCCGGGGACGGCACGGGCGATGCCGGATTTTCTGCATAACCGGAGCCTTAACGCTGCCGCGTTAAAAGAGAGAGCCGAAATGACGCTTCACAGCGTTCGTTCAGAATGAGCTATTGAATCTGTGGGCCGTACATTTCCTTAATCGACTGGGCCGTAATGAATATTTCCATGTTTTTGTAGTAATCGCCAGTTTCAGTTTTGAGATTGGCTCTCTCGTAGTTCTCATTTGCTACCGTATCTCTCCGCGATGAGATAAAACAGCAGATGGTACAAAGCCCTCAAGTTCACGTGGTAATGGCAAGGAGAACGCAGCACTCGTAATTACTAAGGGCGCATTTCTTGGCAGAAAAATCAGCTGTTTCTCCTAGTTTAGCTCCAATAGCTGAACGAATCTGCTCCAACCGTTGAATTCCAGCTAATCGCTGTTGCTGCTCTTAATCATGCATGAGAGAGGACACATTATATTCCGAAGAAGCTCATGAACTTCTCCAAAATTAGTGCTTTTTCCTTGCCAAAAAACCGCGCTCCTTTTTCAAATATTTTTCAAAGTAATCTTTACCTTTTTCTTCGGTGGGTATGTGCGAACTGACTGCCACAAATTTCAGGCTGATTAGATCAGCAGCAAACTGGAAGCACGAAGCATTGAGAATGGTGGTGAAGTCGTGGTTATGTTGCTTATCTTTCTCTAACTCTGCGCCCTTTGTGTTGCCATTGCCCTGAAGTTCATGTGACTGGCCTGGGACTTCGAAACATTCTGCATCCTGGGCACTCTTTAAATTTTGCATAAAATTTTCTCGTAAAGAAGAAAACGTACTCAGATACGGTAGATGGCAAATTTAATGTGGCAACAAAGGCTTTTTTCTAGAAATTGTTATGTTGGAGCCTTGAAAACATTCAGGAGAGTATTACATGCCCGGAAATTTTGAGGATCCCAGGTGAATGCATAGGTAGCGGCTGAACTTTGCTTTACAGCCGTCAATCACTCATGACGTGCACCTCAAATCCCTTCGATAGCGCCGTGACAACTTGGAGGCCTCTTAGCTTCACTAATATGAAAAAATTTCAACTCATGTAAATGCTACCAAATATTGCATTGCTTACAAAACGAGCATTCTCCACCACCTGAAGCAGAATCACGAAACCGATGCTGAAGATGCAGATTTTTAATTAATGGCATGGGGTACAGCTTGGGCCCAGGAACGTAACTACTAACGTCGTTTGGTTCACTTGAGTTAAATTCAAATACTCGATTTTTTGTAATATGACACCAGACAAATCAACTGCCAGACCCTATGCGAGTTGTGTACACTAAAAATCCTGTCACTATCTTGTGGCACTTCAACTCGACACCCCTTTCATCCTCATACGAAGCCGATGTTCAAACCAATCGGCCGCCGATTTAGTAAGTTTACCCAACACAGCGTGTGCAAATTTAATAAATTCCAGGAACACCAGCGCTCATGAGGATATAGTCGTTGTCATTTCTAAAATTAAAAAGAAATAAATGCTGCTTAAGTAGGTTTATCATTATACAGCTGTATTAAAAGTTGTTCTGAAATTAACTTCCTCAGGTACTAGTGATAGTGGCCGATTCACATTATTTTTTTTTCTAATTAGGGTGGTTCGAACTCCTGCACTTATGTATTCTGCAAAAAGCGTAGAATAATTTTTTTTCTAATTTGTAGGGTGAAGCACCGACCAGTGTAGAACTTTCAACTTAAAGACACTTTCACTATGCATCTGTGTGTCTCCAAGAGCTTACCTGACAGGTGCTTCGTTGGAGGTCAAGTGCCAGAAACTGAGGCAGAGACCGCTCGTTTCGTTCACATTCAACGGTGGGCTCTTGAGAATAACAGTCGCTGGCTTCGCACTCTTGTTCTCAGTGAAAATGAAACGACCTGACAGAGGGAGAAAAAAATTAAAATCTCTTTTTTTTTTTTCAGTTTACTTTGGACATCCGGAAAATTTTCGGGCCCTCTAAAAATTTATATCTTGCCCAACACATTATGCACGCTGTTTAGGAGGACGTCGTTTAAAGACGCGCATTTCGAATAAGCTTCTCCTGTCTTCTAGCATCCCATATAACGCGCTCTGTCGAAGACAATGAAGATAATAATCTTAGACCTGCAACGCAAAATTAAGTGATAAATGAAATTCAGGGGTAAAATAAAACCAATGTTTCTTATTGTTTACAAAAATGAATTATCTTACATTCAAACTAATACATGCGAGTATGTATAGTCCTTGAAAAAACTTCCTTACTGAAGATTTTGCACTGGTTTGTTGTTTACGAAGAAATGTCATCGTTCGTTAATGGTGATAAACGCGAGCTTTATACTACAATAAAACAACATTCTCATTCTGGATTCATCGCATTGATACTTGAGCTTGGGAATGAAGTTTTTATGAGAGTATATGAGATAGATGCTTTTTTTTTATTCTGAAAATACTCTGTAAACACCATGACAATTAAACAATAAAATGTCTGATATTAACTGCCTGTCTCTCACTTTCTTTTTCAGCTGTGAGCTGCCTACGCTTTTTGATGCATATTAGAGGCCCGTAAGTATAACCTTAAATTTAGAAGTAACTGCAGCGTCGGTGTTCATAACGTTCTTGTCCCAGTTTAAATGCTCATGCTTACATGGAATTGGATCGACGCTAAACTAATCATGGATCATAAGAGTTTTTGCTTCATATGCTCGACAGCGTCTACACAAACAAAAGCGGACAAAGCTGAGTGCCACGTTGAGCCATCAAAAACAGAGAAAGAGAACTAATATTATAGCTTAACTGCCTTCAGTACGGAGCGATGTCACATTAAAGTCTAAGTTGCAGCCTGCGGTTTAGCCGATTAAAGAGAAATAAAACAAACTTATTTGGAAAATAAGCTGACACGTAGCAGAGCATATTTTGTCCATACTTTATCTCGTCTTTACCTTTTGCAGAATACCTGTTATTTTCAAGTAAAAGAAAAAAACCATAGACATATCATATTCCCTTCGGAACAATTTGAACGTGTGCGGGATCCGCTGCAAGCAAAAAAAAGATTACTCTGTGGATCTCCATATGTTTATTTTATTTTCGTTGTTGTCTTGTATTCTGAAAGCAGAATGTGAGGTAGCGTCCAGGGTGAGTATTTACAATTTCTCGCTTTTTCCGTTGAGTTGTCGCTTGATTTACAAATTGATTGAACGGTGTTAGCTTAACACATCTCGCCTTTCACTAGTTTTCAGGGTGCTCAGTTCATTAGGGTTTAATGTCCCAAAGCGGCTCAGGTTATGAGGGACGCGAGGGTGCTCAGTGTAAATTTGAAATTTGAAATTTGTTGAAATTCAGACAAAATACAATTGTCTAGCTGAAGAGGGCTAAATGTGACACATGAGGTCACCTGACTAGGCCCGAAACAGCCTGCATTCATACAGCACGTGTGGACATGAAAAGAAATTCAGCGAAATTCTGCAAGAATATCGTAAGACAGCAAAAAGACACACACCTAAAAAAAGAAAAAAATCATTACAACAAAATTCTACAGGAATACTGTGCAATTTCACATACAACTAGATTTGAAAAGCACACCCTTGCTACAAGTCAAAGTAATTGATTAAAGAGAATAATCACACCAATGTGTTCCCTTGACAAAACAAACAAAGATAACCGGAATGAAGGGGATTGCCTGAAACATAACAGTAAATATACTGGCACCGCAGTTTCTACAAACATAGTCGGGTTTATCGGCAAGTCAAGATTGCCTGCTTTCGGAAAGCATGCAGAGAAGAACAGTTCTCCATGAGGCCCCACAAATCAGGATGGAGATTCAGAAGGTTCGGAATAAGCCAACTGGATAATTGCTTTCCATAATTAGTCCTACATTTAGGTTTTATAAAAGCAGTTTTCCTAAACTCGTAATGCGGCTCATGCTTCCTATGCTTCGATATGAATAGTTGTGGACCACTTTTAAAATCTAAAAAGGCAGTCTCTGACAAACGCAACTTACACAAGGATTCAATGTCCAAGATTCTATTTTGCATAAAATATAACGATGTTGAGTCACGTGCCAGTAAGTTTTCAATGAAGCGGACACCTTTCTTCTGTAATAAATATAGGCTTTCCATGTTTGACCTACCAGTAGTGTCCATACAAGCACACAGTAATGAAGCCGCGAGTGAACGGTATTGAAGTACACCTCACGTCGTAAATAACGAGGTAACAGTAGACGGAACCTGGTAAGCACACCAATGCATTGCGCAATATTGCGTTTAATAAATTGAACATGAGAGCTCCAGGGAAGGTTTTCGTGAAACCGGACGCCTAAAAATTTGATATCTGAAACTAGTTTTAGTGGTCGCGATTGAAATGTCTCTTCATTACTAATATAAACTGGTCTGTTAACAGAACTAAAAACAATGTACTTTGTTTTGCCAACACTTAACGCAAGTTCATTTGCAACAAGCCAGTCAGATAGATTTCTAAGCCATAAATTTACACGAGGAATTAAGGAACCTAAATTTTCTGCAGAAAAAAATACACTAGTATCGTCAGCATAAAGTATAACGGAAAGAGTTTGTGGGATGGATACAATGTCGTTAATATACAGGAGAAACAGGGTAGATCCAAGGGTTGAGCCCTGAGGGACACCGAATATGATAAACTCCGGATCGGACATGGCATTATTAACTGTAACATACTGAGAACGACCTGACAGGTAGTTAATAATAATCTCTATTCTCTACATACTCTACATTCCAGTGAGGCATCTATGACGTTCTTAGCTGTGCTGATGTCGGACGAGTTGTTAGAGACGGTATATGTCACAGCGATCATGGATACAATTTCCAAAACGGCCCTTAAGTACTAACTTATTGCAACGGAGAATCTATTTTGAGGTAAGGCTACATTGTTAAGTGTTTAAAGAAACATTAAATCTCTCCAACGTGAGTATTTATTGCCTGGTCAACGACGAAGAACACTTAAAACGGATGTTACTACGGTTTTGTTCTCGCTGTATTTCAGTCATCCTCTTATATGGCGCCTTTCACAATTAAAGAAACCATACACTCAGCCTGTTTAGTGCAGATATCTTGTCCCTGAGTGAACTGCGAACGCGGTGCCCTATTCTTACCGCTGCTTGCGCGTACTGCGCAAACAACGCAATTTCGTATTCTGCGATATGACTACATACCAGAGCCGCCTGAGAACGAGCGGAATGTGCTACCGGTGTGAAGTACGATGGTGATGCAAGCATTTGGTGCCGTGTTAGTTTTTTTTTTTTGTACCTCAGGAAACAGTTCTCTTTAAACTTTTTTTCCCAAGGGGCCTATCGATCAGCCAGAAAGTTTGGTAATACCGGTGTTCACACCTATGTGTTTCATTCACTGTTACGTGGTCCTCACCTGTGTACGTCCGCAGAGTGTGGTCGGAACGAGGAAAGGCCGGCATACCATTGGCCGGATCGTTCAGTGCCCATGTCAGAGAAGCTCCGTCCGGATTCCAACCGCACATGGTCCCGTCTTCGAAAGTGCAGCGCGCTGCGATTTTGAAGACCAGCCATGTAGACTCAACAAAATAAAGGACAGCACGTGGGGATGCATTGTGCAAGTGCACCAATACTAAAGACAATCAACAAAAAATACTTACTTCAGATTTAATCTACCTAATGTGTCCCCTTTCAACAGCTAACATAAAAGTATTTACTAGCTCGATTAAAACTTCATAAATCGGTAGGTCGCCAATTAGCAACAGTCAGTTTTTGGCTCAGTTAGGCGTAGCTCTTATGAGTTGTGTCAAACATCAAATCTAAGGCCTCGAATCAACGAGAAGGTGTTGAAACCGTAAAGTTTTTTGCCCAAACGTGTTCTCATTTTTCCCGCCACAGTTGTCAGAAAATGAGAATGAGCTATGAATTCAATTCAATTTAAAATTCAATTTAAACTTTACTATGAAGCAGCCCTTCTGATGAAGTAGTTTTTCAGAATGAGGTAGGAATTCAATTCAATTTAAAATTCAATTTAAACTTTACTATGAAGCAGCTCTTTTGATGAAGTAGTTTTTCAAAAAAAAATGTTTACGCAAGGAGGCCAGTCCAACAAAAGTATTTTTTTTTGCGAAATCCTGTTTTGCTCTATCATTCAATGAAATAAGTCGAAGCCGCCGCAGCGGCTCAGTGGTTATGGTGCTCGGCTGCTGACCCAAATGACGCGGGTACGATCCCACCAGAGCGTCTGAGGAATGGTATGTACCGCGGCCACGCACTAATTATCTTCTGCAAACATTAACGTACAACGTACCATTTCTATTAAACAAGATTAAAACACAATTTTCTGGTTCCATTGCCCTAACGCGCACCGCATTGCGCAGCATGTTTGTTTCTGGGCAATTTTCTAAGACTGTTATATGATTTTGAGTGGTAATTGTGAAATTGGGCATACAGAGTGAGTGTGTGTGTGTTTGCCTTCTCATCGGGATCTCATGGGTAAAACGCTTTATGGTACTAATTTTTATTCGTTTGTTGCGTAGTTTTATGGTAGGGCACATTGTTCTTTTGTGGCGTAGTTAAGTTGATGAATGAAGTCCGTGTATTCCATTACAATATTCACTTGCATTTTAGCTATTGTACTCAGTAAGTAAGACAATGTATGTATTCTGTTGCACATTTCATTTGTATTTGAATTATTGAAGTGTATATGAAGTCGCTGCTGCCAAAATGGTTCCCTGACCTAGTCAAGCTGTCCTCACAGCTTTTTGTCACGGAAGCCATCAACATTGTAATGTTGAAAATAAATTTTTGATTTGATTTGATTTGATTTGATTTGATCCCGAACGCGGCGCTCGCATTTTGATGGGACAAAATGCTAGAGGCCCGTATACTGTACGATGTCAGCGCCTGTTGAAGAACAGGTGGCCGAAATTAGGCGGAGCCCTCCGCTACGGCGTCCCTCAAAGTCTGAGTCGTACTGGGACGTTGTATCCCACAAAATTAAGACCAAACGTTTCGTACTCCGTTTTCTTCTCACAACTTGGTCACCGTGACCCCAAACGCCAAAGCACTGGCGCTTTAGAACATTCTCACATCACACCTAGTATCCAGGCTCTTTGCAGTAATGAGCACATGGGGTACGAACGATATATCGCAAATTCATCACATTTAGCACTAAGGTGGGGTGCGACTTTCGTTTTTCAAAAAATGCACGTTTGAGATTTCGTGGTCCCCTGGAACAGAATTTTTTCATAATTCAGAAAATATCATGCACTTGCATTTTCTACGATTTTAAAAAATTATTTTTGGTATTTCTTCATCGACACGTCGTCTGGAGAAGTGGTGAATGCGTCTCGAAGTGGTCTCTTCGCCTCTTATAATTACAAACACTCATTGCTCTTAAGCGTTTGAAATGGAACGCTAGCCTTGGCTCCTTTTTGGAATTCGGCCTTTATCTTATTACATTTTTCAGCCACTACGGCTCTTCCTGTAACTCTCCGTCAAGAGAAGTTTTCAGAACGGTTTTCAGAATCTTTATCGGCGTTTTTCTCACAACAACGATTTTTTAAAGTTTGTTGGTTTCTAAAGGACTGTGAGGGATAAGCAAGCGCAATTTTGCACAGATGTTAACCAGTCACATTTACATAACTGGTACCAGAATCAATAGCCCAGGTTTATTAGTACTTTCCTGGCTAAAAACATTCATTCATTGCGACCATTGTCTTCTATTCATAAAACGAATCATAATAAATCTAGTTTTTGTTCGCAGCCCACAATTTTCTTGTTTTTTAAAGCATTGTTTGCTCGGTTCGTGCAAAAATTCAGCACTGTGCTGATAGTGATAGTATATTTTAGTAAAATGGTATGTTAGTGAAAAAAGAAAAACTGCTAGAGAAAATTCTCAACTCTAACGAAGGCTGCACCCACCTTCAGTATTTATTGCATATTGCACTTGACCCACGAAAGCCTTTGTCACGCGTTTGGAATGTGATCCGTGGCCTTCGTACGTCCCCTCAACAGCGACACCCGTTTAAATCCCTCGCGCTCCACCAAAAACGCAGCGAGGTCGCGGTAGCCGAAGAATTTTGCGCAAGGATAACAGGCCAACCGAACCCATCCACAACGCTGCACTGCAGTGATGTTCCACCCTCGCGGTATTCACTAATGGATAACTTGTTCTCCATGGAGGAACTTGACGCTGCGCTGGCTTGTTGCAGAAGGTCGTCATCGCCGGGGCCCGATGGTGTGACATACTCCGCGCTCGCCAACCTTGGCCAAGAGGCTCGACGGGTTCTTCTGGACTCATACAACAAGTCATGGTGCGAGGGCATAGTTCCTAATGCATGGAAGACCAGTCGTCTCGTACCACTCCTTAAACCGGGAAAATCGCCACTCGACATTTCAGCATACCGACCAATTGCACTCTCCAGCAGTGTCGGGAAAGTCATGGAAAGAATGTTGTTAACACGCGTGGAATGGTACCTAGAGCGATACCAAATTTACCCTACATTTATGTCTGGGTTTCGACGTGGCCGCTCTTCCATTGACAATGTGGTTGACCTTGTATCGTCCGTCCAGCACCAAAAAAACTTGAAAAGATTGACTGCGGCACTATTCTTGGACATAAAGGGCGCCTACGACAAAGTAACGCATCAGGCCATTTTGGACGCATTAGAAGCTGCTCAGATTGGAGGCCGCATGTTCAGCTGGATACGCAGCTATTTGTCAGGGAGGTCGTGTTTTGTCCAGACTGAAGACGGACCAACCTCTTCGCATCTAAATTCGCGCGGAGAACCGCAGGGTGGAGTGCTGAGCCCAACTCTTTTCAACATAGCTCTCGTCGGCCTGGTTGACTCATTGCCACAATCAGTCCAGATCTCAATATACGCCGATGATATCTGTATTTGGGCATCAAGCGTGACCCGTCCCCAAGTTCGTGCGAGACTACAAAAGGCGGCAACGATACTGACGTTATACCTTCGTCAGCAGGGCCTAAATATTTCAACCGAGAAATGTTCCCTCGTGGCGTTCACGCGAAAAAAAATGACAAGTTACCCCATATATATTAATGGCAACGCCATTCCCTATGAGAAAAACCATCGCTTCCTTGGCGTTGTTATCGATAGGAACCTCTCGTGGAGTCCCCATCTTTACGACATGCGAAAGAAACTGACAGCGATTGTTCATATTCTCTCCTTCCTCGGGGGAAAGTCCTGGGGTGCATCTGTACGCTCGATGCTTCAACTGTACCGTTCGCTGTTCCTGGGATACATGCGGTATAGCTTTCCCATTTTAAACAATATCAGAAAGACAAACCTTCAGACACTTCAAAGTGTTCAAGCGCAAGCTCTACGAATCCGCCTTGGGCTACCTAAATGTGCCTCAACGGCAGCCACTATTCTTGTCGCTGGGGAGCATCCTGTTACTTCACACATTGCTGTTGAAACCATGAGAACACACATTCGGCACCTCACGCGAGTTCCGAGTCATCATCTTGCAGCTCTTCCCGTACTCAAACCACATACTGCATTTGCAAATGTAATTCAAGCTCACCGTGCCTATCTTCCTTCGCAGTTCGCCCACCCATCAAGATCATGCTCACCCATATGGAGTCTCCATGAACCCCGGGTGCACCTATCTATTCCTGGAATTAATAAGAAGTCTGATTTATCATTGCCTGCTCTCAAGCAACTGACACTGCATCATTTGCATTTTAACCATACACACCGCATACATGTCTACACAGATGGCTCAGTGACTTCAACAAGCTCTGCTGGGTCTGTGGTGATACCGGCCAGGTCTATTTTAATGAAGGTGAGGACTACCTATCTCACCTCTTCAACTGGTGCAGAACTAGCTGCCCTACGGGCTGTAGTTCAGTTCATTAGTCAGGAATCTGCACATGACTGGACAGTTTTCACCGACTCTAAAGCAGCCCTTCAAGGCCTCCAAACTGCACTACGCCGTGGGTCACACGAACAACTCGTTGCCGAAATCCGCAAGCTCTACCATGACGCCACATTGAAAGGACATAACATAATTTTCCAGTGGCTGCCGGGCCACTGCGGCATTCATGGCAATCACCAGGCTGACGAAGCTGCCCGTTCTGCCCACAATGACGGAATCCCCGTTAATATTCCCGTAACGAGAGCTGACGCAGCGTGTGGGCTTCGTTCCTTGAGGCTGGAGCTCACACTTTCAGCGTGGAACTCTGGTGTGTTGTGCAACCGTCGCCTCAGGACTTTGGACCCTGGACGGCGCCTCCGTCTTCCGTGTAATGTAGCGCGTCGTGAAGCAACACTACTGTGTCGTCTATGGCTCGGTGTTGCCTTCACCAATAAGTATGCCTTCGGGATCGCGATGGCCGACAGCCCCTCTTGTGTGAACTGCGCCTGTGATGAGACAATCACCCATATCTTGTGCGAGTGCCCTGCCTTTGTAGCCGAAAGACATAAGCTGCGATGTGCTCTGGACCGCCTGGACCCTCGCCCTTTCACAGAGGCCAAGATCCTCGGTCCGTGGCCACAACAGTCAACTGCCATCAAGGCTTACAAGGCACTCTTTCGCTTTTTGAGAGCGACTGCCTTAATTGACAGACTGTGATTATTTCCCGTTACTTCTCTCTTTCTTCTTTAATTCCCCTCATTCCCTTCCCCTGTGCAGGGTAGCCAACCGGAATCCTTCTGGTTAACATCCCTGCCTTTCCCTCTCTCTCTCTCTCTCTCTCTCTAAAGGCATAAGTTCTCTTACAGCTTCTGTACAGCCAACATTTTAAAACCATTTTGGAAGTCTTATTTCAACTTAAAACGTTAAACAAGAAAATAAAGTGCATCTGGTAGCCCGGCTGCATGTTGCAAATTCAGCTTCTTAGGTCACAGTTCGAACAATCAGTGATGCAGCAATGGCCCGTCTATCTCCCAGGAATCTCTTTTGCCGACTGCGCCGGCTCCCGCGTGCAGGACACAGGATAGGAGTGAAGCTAAATAAAGCGGGGAGCAGCCCTCTGCCGTGAACTATAATTTTACATGCTTAGCGAGTTGGCGTTATATTTAGGACCTTTCAGCTGACAGAAAAACAGTCATTGGACAGTGGGCGAAGTGCGTTGCCCTGTACCTGCTGTTACTCCAAGGGCCCCTGCCCACCCTCGGGTAGCAAACACTCTCTACCTCTCTTTGAGCGAGCCTCCTCTCCTTCCGTTCCCTCCTCGAAATTTTTCTCTCCCGCTCCTAGTCGAGTAGGCTCGGCAAGGCAAAACCACCCCTTCCTTCTCCGATGTAAGCCGGAGGCGTGGTGTCTGTGGAGTGCGTCACAGGGCTACGTCATGGCCCCGCCTTCAATAGAATTCTTTTCTTGGTTTTTGCTGCTGGGTCTGTTCGATGGGAGGGGGCGGGGCGCTGCGGGCGCGCACACTGAACGATCGAGAGGCGCGATCGGCTCGACTACCTAGCCTTCTTAGCGAGCGAATCCTTTCATACATCTGTTTGTCATTCCCAGTTAGCGAGCCACCTTTTCATTTTTTTAGGCCTCCCCACCGCTTTACGAGCGGAGGGGCGGAAGTCGGTTCTGTTCGAAACACACGGCGAAGTGCGGGCCCGGCAACCGCCCGTTTGCTTTTCTTCATGTGTGTTTGTGTTCTGTGTGTTTGTGTCTTTTCTCCGCTCCGAAGCCCATGTCGTTCATTGTAGTCAAGGCGTACGCAAGATGCATGAAGGATAAGCGGTGTCTGTGCCGAGCGGTCAAGTGGGCGAGCGAGGGAAAGGCTCTGCTGCACTAGTATTTAAAACCTTGTCTTGGGGGGCTTGCATAGAAGAAAAAAAACTGAGAAGGGAGCGCGCACGCAGAGCGTCTCGTGTCACGGCGGGGGGGGGGGGGGGGGGGGGCGAACCAACTCCTTCAGTTTTACTATTTTTTACTTTTTATGACTAGGGTTCAAGGCTGTCGCCGCACGCTCCCTCCGCAGTTTTTTTTTTCTTTTTGTTCCTTCATGCGGGTTTGTAGGCATGAGCCAGAACAGAAGGCGCTGCGGAAAGCGTTGTGCAGACGACGCGACGCCAAGGCTACGCCCAACCTTCTCCCGTCAGTCAGAACGATGCAGCAATGGAGTGCCTTTAGCGAAAGTAACCCCTCATGACGTCAACGGGGTTCAGAGTAGTGGGGCGGGCCGTTTTTGTTGAAGGAAAGAACGAGCGGGCTTTGATTTGAATTTTCGCAGCTTTTCGGGGCGCGCATGGCCCTAGTATTTTGCAGAGGTTATCTTCGATGCCTCATCTATGCAGTGGGCTTGTTTTTCAAAAATGTCCGGACCCTGGTCAGTGGCCCTTTAAGGCAGTTTAAGGCAGTTTCATTTCGTCACGTTGCGTTAAGAACGCCGGCAAAACACAGGTAACATCATGCTCCTTAATAAAACTTGACCTAGTCTAGCTAAAATCACTGTTAGCAGCAGTGAATAAAAGTCGACATCTGGTTGGTTTGGTATATGGGCTTTAACACCCCAAAGCGACCCAGGCTATGAGGGACGCCACATTGGAAGGCCCGGTAATTTCCACCACCTGGCGTTCTTTATTATGCACTGACACCGCATAACACTCTGGCCTCTAGCATTTCACCTCCATTGAAATGCCACTGCCGTTGGCGGGATCGAATCCACCTTTTAGAGTTCAGCAGTTCAGTAGCATAATCACTGAGCCACTGCGGTTAACTTCAAAACGTGCGGAAAATTGTTACAAGCCCTGTTTCTTAAAAATATATGCATATGGGCCTATTTAACGCGCCTTAAAAAATTAAGCTGACGTAAAAACAAAATCTTTCCTTTAACGCTCTGAAGCTCCAAGTCGGCTACCATGGCCGCCGTAGTGGAGAGTTACAAATTACTTTCGACAGACTTAAGTTGTTTAATGTGCCCTGCCATCGCCCAGAACGGGTCTCGTTATAGAATTTCATCTCTCCCACAAAAAACTACGAGGAACTTTAGCGGCTAAAGTGGTGAAAGGCGAAAGCTTGAGTGCTGCATTCTGCTACGCGATTGTTCACTGTACATTTTGTTGGTGCATTAATTAACTGCCAATTAATGACGTTTAAGCTTCGCCTTTAGGAGTGGAACGCGACAGCGTGTTGTAGCGCGGCCACGGAGTCCAAGGAACGCCACCACCTGATCGGCGCGATGCGTTGCCCTTTGAACCCAACGCTTTTTGAGGAAAGGAAATGGGGCTGTAAATCTCTGTCATCTCGGTGGACACCTGAGCCGGACCGTACAGGAAGGGAGGAAGTGTGAGTGAAAGAAGAACGAGGGGCCGTAATGAAGAAAATGAAAATTGTATTTGAGGAAAGGAAGTAACTGTCTCACACATCTCAGTAGACACTAGTCGAAAATTGTATTTGAGGAAAGGAAGTTGAGTAGTAACTGCCTCACATATTTCGGTGGACACCCGTCAAAATTCGCGCGCTGTGACGTCACGAAAATTTGGACCAATCCGAAACGCGGACAAATCCGCCTTGCTCGTCGGTAAATTATTTTTTGAGGAAAGGAAATGTATCTGTCTCTCATATCTCGGTGGACACCTAAACCTCGCCGTAACGGGAAGGGAGGAAGATGGGAGTGAACGAAGACACCATATTCACTAGACGCACCTTTGTTCATTCCAAACCATCGTGCTGGCATGGCAGAGCTTAAAATTCGAAGCCAGTCTCGTGCTGGCTGACCACGACAGTGTTGTATGTATATAGCGTTATGTGTATTTTTGTTGTGCAATGTCATGAGCCAAAGCCAGGCAATAAAGAAAAAAAAAGCTGGAAAAAAAAAGCTGGCATGGCGGAGTGGTAGCGTGCTCGACTCGCACTCCGGAGACCGGGGCTCGATTCCCAAGCTCGGCCAATTTCCTATTCGGTTTTCTTTATTTATCTGGTCTGACTAGAAAGGTCAATTCGACTAATTGGTTAAGTAAACAATTAACTAAACCATCCTTTTAATTGGTTGCATGGTTAGTAGCCAAAGTACAATTGGCCCGTTTGAAATTCGCGCACTGTGACGTCACGACCGTTTCGACCAACTGAAAAGCGTGACATTTCTGTCGACAGCTCTTGCGTACAACGATGAGGCATTAAAGGCTTCCGCCTTAATACCGCAGCCGCGGCATCAATTCGACGTTCCAGCCCTGTGATCGACGCCCGAGAGACACAGGCAAAATCCCAGGGGATAACAAAATGTTAAGAGTGTGAGGGCGAAGTTACAAAACTAGTTTTGCTTAGCGAAGGCTGGATAAACGGCATTTAATTTTTGAACGACAGACGGAGAATTTTTAACGCTTCCGGGTGCAAAGACTCTGCAAACCACTTTGTTCCGTCTTGCAATGCTGATGGGGAAAAAATGGGATCCCAAGCTGCTGCAGAGTGGCAAAAACCTGAAATGCTGACCACCCACTGCATTTAAATTTGGCTTTCTTAGCCATTAAAAAGCTCTAACAAAAGGTAAAAACAGCGCTAATTTAACACAAACCGAACAGAAATACGGTCCTGTCTGTCTTTCTGTGTGGTTTGTGTTAAATTAGCGCTGAATTTAACTTTTGTTAGACAATGCTCCACCAACTAGCCCAGCGAAATATGCTGTTAAAAAGAAACTCCTATACTCAAAACCCCCATACAGAAAGTCTATGGAAATGCGCACTCACTTGCTGAATCTTTCTCGGTTCCTGGTCGAACGTCTGGCACTACTGCAACAAAAAAGATTCATGTGAGTGACAGCCCATGCGAACGCACCCAAAGCTTGAGCTATAGTAGTCAGCGCGACATTTCGAAAAATATTTAAAGAAGGCTTGATGTCGGCAGAAGTTCCGGTTGTATCTTAATGTTCACTGTATTTTACTTAAACACACAGGTGTTTGAACGTAAGTGTACGTTGTCGATCATTTTACTAGTTATAAGTCCGTTAGAGTCTCTAAGTAGGGCTAGCGATCCACGTTACGAATAGCTTTAATTTATTGAACAGGCTAACCTTACTATCAGCAATTCAACAGAACACATTACGCCAGGTTACCAGCATGTTGCTTTATACAAACTTTTTGGCTACTTCCAATGATTTATTCATATCGCTCCGCTACGGAGGTTCGTATTTTAAGCATCATAAAGACCCCAACTTATTGTGCAACCATCACTTCCTGCATTAACACAAATAATTTGAATATAAATAGTTCAAAGAAACCAAACAAGAAAAAAGTGCAAAAGTTCAAGTTCATGAAGCAGTGAACAAACTGCCACCTTTTTTTCTGCCCAATACTTCCGCTCAGAATATTCCAGGCTCTCTATGTGAGCGTCATAGTCATTTTACCCGCACACAAGATTTTACCCACACGAGCAGAAGGGAACGTTGCACATTAGACAGGATAATTTAAATGACCACAAATACGGCATTTTTATCGCCAAAAGCACCTCTCAAAAGAGTACCGTACAAGAGCTTACTACACACTTTGGACTAGATTGAGATAAAGACAGCGGGAGACGCTACGGCCAGCTACATCAAAATGCAGCCTTGTTGTGGACACGCCCTATGTCAGAGAGAGAATTTTCGTTATAATATTCAGACATATGCTCGGATAGCTACTCAAAGTTAAATTACTAGATATCAGGAACCGAAGCATAATCAATAATTGGCGCATAATAAAAACCCTTCATGTGTGCGAGTTGCTCCGTTCGTGCATGTGCGCTTGCACGCATGCGTGTGTGCGGAGGGGGCACATGCCAGAAATAGGGCGGAAATTGGCTTCGCGTAAGCTCTAGTGGGCTAGAGCTCTAGCTCTAGCCCCATAGCATCCGGCTATGGGGCTGCAAGATAAGGCGACGGCGCAAACAATTGACAATGGATGGCAATTTAGAGTACCTGGCACGAGTTGGATGCTGTTCACGGCCATCGCTCCGTCGGTCCTTTCTCCGCGAGTCACTTCCACCGCCATCCGGCAGTTAATGCCGCGCTTGAGGGATACGCCCACCACTGTCCACTCCGACACTTCGGCCAGCTCCTGAGAATACTGGGTTAGGCCTTCCGGCGAGGTGCCATCCCCGTGGCACACCACTGTCAAGTTGGCCGCAACGATGTCTGCAACATGCCATGAAACAATACTACGCTGAGCCGCGTGACGTCATTTGATGTGAACATTTCTCGATTAGCGAAGTTCATTGACACTCCATGCGCGACTACGTTTTATGCTATCAATCAAAGTACTTTCTCTTCTCAAAGCTGCCTCCCCACTCTAAATGGTAGTTAGATTCGCGAGCGTATATAATTACTACCGATACTTTCTTTGTGGAATAATAATTCTTTTTCAATTTCATTTTTCATCTTATACATTTTGAAAGTTTTTAGGAAAACCGAGCACCAGGCCAGAGGAAAGATTGCACCGATTGTATCACCGGTCGGTACCCGGCGGGACTGGCGATCCAACGCCGCACCTCCCGCAGGTGAGGCGGGTGCAAGCTGTATGGTTATTTCTCCACTGAATTTGCCAATGACTTTTGGATACTATACGTCAAGAAGGAAATTCGTTAGAAAAAAAGAAAAACAGCGCATTTAACATGTGGTAATGAAGTAATCAATTCATGAATGCCCAAACTTTGCTCTCAGCTACACAAAATAGCGTAAAGATAGCAGTATAGCATTTATCCAAAACAGAGCGTAGTGGTTTTACTTAATAAGCAAGAGATAAATGAGTGCGTGCAAGGCCATGTCTTAATGATACTACCACAAAGTGGAGAGTATCCTATTATTCTACACAGTCAGAAGAACAGGCAAAAGATACGTGAACTTCCAAATGCCTTGGATTATGCAAACCGCCCCACGGGCCGCTTCAAACAATGAGCTGCACGGAAAGCTCCCCATTCAGGCGAACCAGCACGTTTCTGCTTTGTTAACAATTTCATATAAATCCAAATGAGGCAGGGTGAACTCACCTGGCCCATTCCTAAAGTACTGGACGACAATTTTCTTCTGGTCATCGTTGACGTCAAACGGCGCGCTGAGTAGAGTCACTGCCTTCACGAGCTGAGATTTTGGAATCGGCAGGTTATCTTTCCTGCCCGTTGTCAGGTCGAGGTAGGCAAACGACGTAACTGCGTATGCGCAAAGAAGTGGAAATTCAGCCCATTTTTCCCATTAGCAACAGTAGCAGCGTGTGAAGCTTGACCGACTGTGTTTAGCATTCATTTAGAGATGGAAGTAAGTCGGCATTCTTTACGGCCCTGTACATCATCCCAGTGAACTAAATCACTTTAACGTTTTTTCATATTCGGCGTTCCTTTGTTTTATTTTGTTTCCTTTTCTCCCAAGATTGAAGGATACCTCAGCAGAGGTTTTGCATGGTCATGGTATTGCTCACAAGAAGAAGACATGCATCTGTTTAATGACTTCGTCCATGCGCTCGTTATGCTGAGTTTTTTAGGTGAACCGCTTCCTTCTATGAGTGTCTTTTTTTTTGCCGGAAAATCCCTAAAACTTATCTCAACAAGATTCACGCTCATACACAGGCGCCCACGGAATGTTGGGCCGGGAAAATTGATTGCAGCGGCTACACTCTGAAGCACTGGAAGTCCCGGTGGTTTGCTGCGCTATGCGTCACTTCAGCAAGGTTTTCGCTGAGGACCTTTCCGGGTGGCTGCAGCCAATCAAGGGGCAGTAGATCTCGTTGCGAACGCTTCGTGTTACAAGCAGATAAGGACGAAAAGTTTAAGAGAAAAGAGTTCAAGTATTGCTCCGCACTAGAAGTTTCCCCGATCATTGGTCTTTCTAACATCGAAACATTCCGTATTCAGCAATGCACCTTCAGCTCACCAAGCTGACCATATAACTGCCAAAACAGAGCGAAGAACAGCTTCTGACCCAAGTCTTGTGACCAGTGCTCGTTTGTGCTTGAATACTCGTATTTATCCCTGCTCCTCGCGCTGGTTTGTTCTTCATGCCGTACCAATTATCCCGACATGTTGCTCTTGTGAAGCTGATAGTAGACTCCCTCCTTGGAGATTTCTAAATAGGGTTTCTGACTTTACATTCAAGCATGTCGAGTTCAAAGATGGTTTAGGAGGATGGAATGGATGAGGAGTTGACAAACCAGGAATATACGTGAAAATGAAGTGGCAAAAGAAGCCATATTAAGAATCGTAAATAAAATTGTTTCCCTTGAAATGTTTAAATCAATTTTGGTTTCTCCTTTACGTATTAAGTGGGTGCGAGCTAACTCGCTCAGTATGAAATGGCTCGCACATAACGCTAGTAATTGTGCTTCGTAGTATGATGACGCTTGAGCCTTGGCAGAGCGAAAATCTGGAAGTTCTGGCCCCAGCCAGGACCACTCGGAATTTGGCACTCGCCATGGGAAGTCCGGGTAGTCCGCAAAATTCTGAATGCTAACAGCCTCGCTTGAAAGGACAGCGCCGGACTAGCAACCTAATGCTGACTTATTTAAAGGTGAAGGCAGGTGATAACGTTTTTTTGTTTTTCAAGCTTATTTACGTTTCTGCGCAATTTTCCCTGCATGGTACACTATCATTTCTCTCAAGAAAATGCACTTATGTATATCTTTCACATACACGTTTGACATCGGCACTTTCCTGTCAATGTAAATAAATCTGTTTTTTTTTTCTCGTGCAGTCAGGTACGACAACCTCTGACTGGGATTTGCATTCATCACATCTAAGTGGTGAAATTTTTTTGCTCTGCCTCACTGTGGACATCACGAGAGGTAACGAATTTTTCATAGGTAGAATAACGACTTGCAGCGTACTTAGCCCCGGCAGAAATTATACATGCGCTAGCCATTCATCCAAATTGGCATTTTTTCCCCTAGTCTTAGTCTTTGCGCTGATTCCAGTCATCATTATAGAAGATTGCAAGTGTACCTGCAGGAATTGGATTGGAAGGCTGCAGACTAGGGTTTTCGAGACGACCAGTGCCGACGAGCCAGCGGAAGTCGCCCTGAAATCTGTTGACGTAGCCGCAGAGGCCGTCAGTGAAGTTGCACTCGGCGAGGTGGACGCATGGCTCGGGTCGCAGTGCCACGTCATCGAGGCTGAACGACTGAACTTTCTGCGGCGGAAGTCTTGCTCGGAACAGAACCTGCGAGCGCGGGTGATAGAACAAGTATGGCAAAAGGGCAGTAGAGGTTAGGTGCTTTCACTCAGCCTATCGCAAATGGCGCTTCCAATAAAACGGACTGCCAAACTCGAATGCCGTCCAGAGTCAAAACGCTGTAAGCTTACGTGGTCCTTTTACATGTATCGACTAGACCGTTTCAGAACATTTGAGGCGCATTGTGCAATAAATGTGCACCATTTTAAACCAATGCAGCACTGAAATAAGAGAGGCCCCATTTACTGATCCACTTAAAAATGTAGCACACACGCACGCTGTCTATATATGTGATGTGTTTTGACGGACGCAGACATTAAAGTAATTCAATTGTAAAACGAAATTAGGTGGTTTGGTTGGAAAAAAAACCGTTTATAGGCAATTAAGACAAGACGTCTCAAGATGAAAGGTAACTGCCTACGCTCTATACTGCCTACGTAACGGATAGAAACCATCATACAGCCCAGTTTTTTACTTCCAGTATTTTTACAATTGTAATAAAGCTTAACGGCATATGTAAAAAAAATTACACAATATGAAGAAAGCAAAATGGGGAAGTAAAATTAGCGTTGTTTTTTTTTTAGTGAAACGCTTGCTATGGAATTTGCTGAATGGCCGACAGTTAATTTTCTCTATGTAACCACTTTTCTTGCCATGTAAGCTTCGTCATTTAACATGTGTTTTAATCTCTTTTGTGAACTTCTCCCGCTGCTTACCAACTTAGACGTTACCAACTTAGACGTTAAAGGGAAGCGCCATCAGCAAGTCAGACTAACCATGTGCCATTTCTATAAGGCCCCAATTCCCCTTTACCATTTCATTTGGCTTGAAGTCAGCACCAGACGAAAGCAGCAAGCGAGCATTCCCAGAATTCGCAAGGTAGCGGGTCAAACGCCGACAAAAAAGCTTTCGCCACTCGCCGTACGCAATAGTCACCATTGGCTGCGATCTGTAGCCCTGAGTGAGATCCGGTAGGCAACTAACTGTCCGGTGGTTCTCTTGAAAGCTTGAAAGCCGCGTCTAGGTCACTGAACGTCAGTGACCAATGTCAGAGAACATACTGGGTTCGAAATAGGAAATGGATAATGGCTGCATGTAGAATACAGTCCCCTCCCCCCCCCCCCTTCATTTTTTGTCTGAATATATAAAAAGTACGTTTAATTTGGCATATCGGTAGCCTCCGTTTATTAGAAGAAAAATATGAGCAACAGATTTAATAAGATATTTTTACGGCGCGTATAATGCAGGCAAGCACATTTAAGACTTGCACAAAGTGGCTTGCTTCAGGAATGTGGTGGGGGGAATTTTTCAAATGCACACACGCCCCTTAGTGAGCACTCTATTTTTCCCAAGACCACAAGCAAACGCCATCGGTGATAAATCTGACACAACCGCGCCAACTACGACCATGGCAACTTCTTCCTATCCTGAGACTCGTTATACACTAAAATGTAAACGAAAGCGTGAATGCAGCTCTAGGCGGAAGCAAGCCGCCTGTTTTCTGAAGTCCGTCACCTATGGCTGCGCTATTGGAAATAACCAGTCTAAACGCCTCGCCAGGTAAATTATATATCATTTTATATCGGTAGAAGCATTCAGCGTGCATTTTTTTATGTACTAAACTGTGGGACGTGAAACCGCGGCACTCGTGATCTCCGTGGTCAAAATCAACACGCACGGAGCAACTATAAAGACCGCAAAGGTATCTTAATTTCCAGCAACTTTCTTCCTACGAGGCTGCCTGTTTTCTGATATCCGGTACCAGTGACCACACCCTTAAATGTAATCTGTCTAAACGTCGCGAAATGTACAATTTTATATTATTTTTTAGTGAAGAGATAAGCATTTATAGGGCACTTTATACTTTATACTGTGAAACGCAAAACCTTGAAACCCGTGATCCACGTCGTAAAAATCTATACTAACGACGCAACTATGACGAACGCCGCGGTATCTTTATCCCCCGCAACCTGCTTTCTATCATTATAACTACAGCTGTGAGATTTCCTCTAAGAGCTGTGAGATTTTCGGGACGTTAATATACCGTCGACGAGCTACGTGAATATGCAGCCATCCACTGAAGTGTGCGTCATCGCGAGGATGGTAGTCCTCCATGTAAGAGGTCATTAGCTATAGGTATAACAATGAACCGTTAAAAAATCGGAATTATTTGTTACGATTTTCGGCAGATTTCTTGTTATTAGAAAGGTTCAGTCGTTCTGTATGACTCTACAAGCTTTTAGATACGCTCAAGAATTTATTCCGCTTGTGAGCAGACAAGAAGTAGCAGTGCTACAATGAACACATACAGGAAGCTCTGGCATGGTCTGGTTTATTACACCTTGTGTTCTTAAAGTCGATTCCCATAATATGACACGCTATGAGTGCAAAGGAGTACCTGCGGTATAGCGATGATCGTCTTGTTACAGGTGAGGTTGGAAGGGAATGTACTGTACGCAGGAAACCTTCACGTAAGCGCTTGATTTTTGATATAGCTGTCTGTTAGACGGCCATACCGAACAATCGAGACGCAACAGCACAAAGAAGACACACGATGATACTAAGGTTTTTTATCGGCGTAGTTGCAAGCAAAAGGCGATCGCGTGTCTTCCGACTGAAAGCATATTTGCGCCACAGAAATGGGAGCAATTGAAAAGCGTCAGTTCCACTTTCGCCTTGCTGTGTTGCTTACCTGGAACGTGTTCTCCTGAACAAACTGCACTCTCGCCGAGGTCCATTCTCTCTGCGAATGTACTGGCATACTCCAGAGGTTTTCGCTCTTGCCATTCGCCACCACTTCCACCTGAGTGGAGAGAAGAGCGCGTCGGTGACATCCCTCGAAATAGAGAGCATAATTGGACATTTATACAGTTGTTACTTCTCTCATTAGGCGCCAACATAATGCAATTTAAGCCTAGCTGGCTACGAAACATGTGTTTACACAGATAGGCGGTTGAAAGACAGTAAATGTTTTTTTGCATGAAAACATTAACAACAGTTTCCATTCTTGCTTTTGTGTGTTTAGTGTTCATAGCTTTTTTTGTTTCCAACTCTGTCAATGGCAACAAATTCACCGCAACATTGCAAATAATTTTTATTTGGTACGCGAATATTTATTAGGAACCAGTTTATTTATCGACACTGGGCAGTACTACTGCAATTATTTCTGTGTCATTCCCGCCTACGAAGCACTTCCCAGTGATCATAAAAATATGTCTCGTATTGGCAACAACAGCATGAAAAAGAACATCCTATGGGCACTGAACCAGTCGTGAGCCAAACTCACGCTATTTGCTTTTCGTCTACACTGTTCTCCTCTCAACAAACATACCTGGAAGGCATTATCACCTTTAATAAAAAAAAGTTCTCTCAGCAGAAAGGAGTAAAAAGGAAGTAACCGCCCCTGTAGCATGCACCGTTTTATAAAATGGAATGCGCTAGAAACAGCTTACTCGCTTTATATTTCTATATAGGTATATTTTTTTTCGAGTTTAATAAACAAAGCACGGACCATTGCTCCTAACATACGACGAGTCATTAGTGCTCAAAATTACTAACGCAGTGATGATGCCATTCGCAAATGCACGAAGGGATTATTTCTTCATGATTATAGGACGGCAACAATGAGACCTTTGCGATCAGCGAAAGAGCAGGAAGAAACATGCGGATCTTGTTGCGCAGTACCTTTGATGGCAGCGTCACAAGGGAGTTCGCTTCCTTCCACCCGCCTCATGTTTATTGGCTGAGGCCTCCCGCAAACGCGAGGCTTTCCGAGCACACCGCTTCGCCTCGGCTGCATCCATAAACTCGTCATGGTCTCTCTGCAACGCAGCTAATGTGCGACGTCATGATATGTGTTTTTATCATACCTGCGGAGACCTCTGCTCTGCAAACGCCTGCACATGCAGCTTAGTCCCCCCCCCCGATCACGCCACCGTAAATGGCAAGACCCACCTCTCAACAAGCCGCTACAGGACTTTCCTTCTACAAGCTTCCGTCTGTTGCTCGTGCTCTCCTACTTAACCCTCATAGACCGGCCACATGTAATGTGTTGCCTGTGCACGGACGGCGACGAGTGCGCTTAACATGGGACCTAAACTAAAAAGCTCGTGCTACGAAAATGCGTTGTTGTCGGCCCTACTCCTCTTTTCCACGTTACAGCTACATTCACGCGACCATTTCATCTTCTTCCATTTTTATTTCTTTTATTTTACCTTTTCTGCACTGCTATCCTTCCCTCTTTGTCTCCCATATTTTCTTCCCCATGCAGAGTAGCATTCCAGTGATATTTAAACGCCGGCTAAATTCTCTGTTTTTATTCAAAGGATTTCTCTCTCTCTCACACGCGACACCAAAGAACTCCCTTATCAAAAAGTGACGGACGATTCAGCGAGGCTAGGCCAAATGTGAATTAGGTGCGCTAATACCTCGAGTTTCACTTCGGTTTCGGTTCGAGGTTAGCTTTTCAGTGTCAAGCAGGCTTGAAAGATTGGCGAATCTGTGACTAGGGGCCTTAGTGCAATAGCACTAAAATTGGAAGCGACGCTTCAGCTTCGCCTTAAGAGAATGACCCAATAGCTTAAGTTAGTTAGTACCAGTACATGCGGAATTGTTCATTCTCTGCTTTACATTCATAGATCGGTGCGAGTCCTCATACTACTCCTGACGCATGCTGCAGAGGTTTAGCAATGCGCTACTGCCCTGCGATGGCAGGTGTCCCCACCGGTAGGGCTTATGCTACACGATTTCTCTTCTCAAGCAAATCCCATTTCCGGACATACAGTGGCGAAATCGGTGAGTGGAAGTTTTAGTGCTAGCGTAATGAAAAACTTTACAAAAATTATAATTATTTATTGCTTGAAATCTGAAACGGTGCACTCGGCAGCGAAATTTACGCGGATACGTTTCTACCGGGGTTCAGGAAGCAGTGCGCTCACCTTTAGCTGGGCGTCCTTACTTGCAGCTGGCAAGTACCAGAACTCGAGACACTGCGGTCCGCTCTGTCCCGTCCACGTGGGACTCCTTACCGTGCAGTCAGAGTCGACGCATGAGGACTGCTTGGTTGTCAAGGCGAAAGCTGCGTGAAAACAGCGAAACAGGCTAGCACTGCCGTTGTCTGGTGCAATCCAACATATTTTCTGATCAGACTACCACCCTAAAGGATGTCATCGCAAACAATGAATTCACTTGCCACATAGCGCTAAACAGACACGGACCCAGGGAGACAAAGAGGACGGGCGCTAACTTACAACTAAAGTTTATTGCATGAAACCTAGGCCATATAAGCCCTCTCTTATCAGAGGAGAGGAAATCAAAACCTTTGAAATAAGGAAGCAGTCATACAGCATTTATGGATTAGCAGATGTGAGAAGCATTTCCTTGTAAGATAGAGACAATGAGGCATCACTGAGGCACGTATCTTCTTTTTGCGTGTCTTTGCACGTGTCTCCCTTTGTCCGTGTCTGTTTAGCGCTACGTGGCAAGTGAACCGTCACCAACTCGCCCAAGCTTCCACTCGTGCAATTAATGCACGTGTGCTGATTACGAAGAGACATGGTGTGATTTGGTTAGTTTGGTGAAAGGTGCACGTACCACCTCCTCAGCTTATATCCTACGTGGCGCCGACGAATCATTTCGCGTTCACCTGATTGTAAAACGTGTCTTGGTAGCGTTTTGCTGCTATATAAGCAGGCATTGAAATCTTCATGGAGAATAGTCAAGACACAAATGAGAAACAAGTTAACAGTCACTGAAACCAGGAAAAGCGCACGGGGTTGTGCTTTTATTGAGGTGTTGATTTAAGTGGGGATTCTGAGAGCATCCGTGGTATGTATCCTCTGGATTTCAGTACATCCACGTTCAGCTTGCCGCAGTGCCAGGTAGGTTTCTTTAGAATGCGAGATTGCAGTTTGCAGTAGTGTTGCAGTCTATTTGCAGACTGCAGTCTTTTCATCGCAACTGCATTTCATGGTACCTAATCAAACACGTGCATTTCAAGCAACCAGTCAAATAATGGCAAAAGATTCAGGATATCGGTGTTGGGGCAAATTTATGCATTCTAGCTATAAGCGGCAAGGAAATGTGCTCAAAACTTCACAAAATCAGCAGCCTTGAAATGTAGAATAGTAATGAGGAAAACTTAAGCGTGTGAAGGCGCAGGTGACCAGGTGGTCAAGTCGGATTGGTTAGAAGATCAATTGAGGGTTTTACTCAAGCACTTCAAAAGACAATATAGCAGATTCTTGCTTCAACTGTGCTGTGAAGTTACTAGTTCATTAAACTTTAATTCGAAGTCCTTCAGGAGTCTTCTTTGCTTATTCCTTTCGGATTATTCAGCTTATATTACGCACCCGAAGTGATGTCTGGACTAGGAGTAAGCGGGGCGTGCGAGCGTCGACTTCAATCAGTTGACCTGGCAGTCTTCTTTCATGCATAATGCATCCAGATTGTGCACGAACACATGCCTGTGCCGGAGCTCTTGTATGCAGGATTAGTTTTATTAATTTGAATACACAAACCCAAAAGATAACGCGCTATCAGTCGGCACCTATCAGTCGGCGTCCTGTGGTGAAGGCTAGCCTGGAAGGAGTTTAAACAACAGAGCCATTAACACCAGTCTGCCTTCTTGTTTAGGGCATACCAAGGCATAACTTACGAGCGTGATTAGCATGCCATGTAACGTGTTCGAAGAAGCAACGCTGAAACTCAAGCTATCACCGTAGAAGGTGCCAGGATAATCGATCATTTCAAGCCCACTTCGCTCTCACCGCATTGTGTTGGAGGCAAGGCAAAGGCACAGTGCAATTTGAAAAAATAACGCGTGGTCTGGCATTTTACAAAGAATGGGCATTCGTAGAGCCCTTTCATGCACTAAAAGCATTCCCCCAACCGGAGCCCCTACTGCGCATATGCAACGCACATTCAGGATGCTTACAAGAAGCCTACTGAACTGAGAGCTTCGTTGGACCTTCTCTGCCCCATTACGGGTAGCATGTTCGAAGCCTTCCTAAGACGAACTCAGGTAATAACGGCTGCATGAAGCTCTCAGTCCCCTTGGAGCAGTAACTCTGGCTGTTCTCGGGGGTTTGAGTCCCATTTCTTAATAGGACAGACTGCTCGGATTTCTTGCAACTTCTGGCGCTTTCGTTGCGGCCGCGTTCAGGCACACTCCTTTTTCATGATGTGCAGCGCACTACGCGTCACTCTCTGCTTCAGCTTTGTGACACGCCATAACAGTCTCCCATTCCCCCTCGAGTTTCATTAGCGGCGCGTTTAGCCGGCTTGCCCGCCTTCTCATATTGGTGAGCGTCTATATAAAGCTTACATTTCAGACATAGCTGCGCATTCCTATCTTTTATATAATCCATCTCACTTGCCCAGACACGGTTAAAGTACTACTGGCTCTAAGAGTTTGGAAGCGCCGAGCGAAAAGATGAGCGAACAAGGCTATAAGCCACTGCAAATGTGATCAGTCATTAACTAGAGCACACCACACGAAAAGCTGTGACGATGGCAAAATGACCTAAATTCACCGAAAAAGGGTAGTGCTGTTTTCGCCCGTGCGATGCTATGAGTCCTTCTCGGTGTTCAAGTTATTTTTCCTGCCGGCTACACAGTAAACGAAAATCGATAATATTGCGAGTTTATATGGCTGCCATCTCTTTTTAAACGACACTTGATAAAACATTTACTTCAATGATATAAAAGGAAAATGAGGAAAATATGCTATTCCACTTCATTGTGGTTTATAGTTTATGACGTTTAACCTCCCAAAGCGACTCAGGCTATGAGGACCGCCGCAGTGGAGCGCTAAGGATAATTGTTATCACCTGGGGTTCTTTAACCGGCACTGACCACCCACGGTACACGGAACTCCAGCAATTCGTCTCGATTAAAATGCGAACGCCGCGGCCGCGATCGAGCCCGCGTCTTTCGGGTCAGCAGTCGAGCACCATCACAACTGAGCCACCACGGCGGCTTCGATTTCTTTCATCGAATGATGGAGCAAAACAGGATTTCGCACAAAAATACTTTTGTTCGACTCGCCTCCTTGCATGAATTTTTTTGAAAAACTACTTTAACAGAAAAGGACTGCTTCTTCAGACTTTAAATGAAATGTTAGTCTCTGAAAAATCGAAAGTTTTCTTTCCAGTGAATAGTCATTTAGAACGGGTGCTCTCTATAGAGATCATTACTCCATTTGCTTGCTATGCCTTTATTCTTTCCTCTCTTTTTTCTTCTCTACTTCTGTGTTGTGTATTTTTGCAAGGCTGCAAATCCAGCTCTTCACTAGGTTAGATTTCTATCTTTCCTTTATCTCTTCGCTCTATGGTCCCATAGCTTCTTCCTGTAGAACAGCAACGAAGGGAATTGAAGCATATGAACGTATTCTCTTACCTGAATTGACAGGTCCGGAGCGAACATGTTGATCCCGGTCGTGAGACGAATACTGCCTAAATTTGTGCTCCCAGCCGTTGGCATTCACCCAGCCGCAATCGTCGAACTCAAAGTCGCAGTAGCCTGGATATGATCGGTGCAATTAAAGATAATGAAGAAATAAATTCGAATCGTTACTCAAACGTCCCGCTTTCTTTTTAGGCCAATGTTCAGCTTTTGCGGTTTTTATTTTTTCTCATCTAAAGGAGAGTTTTAAAAGGCGAGCACGAGCTATAACAATCAGGCGCTGGCACGTCCGAGCTGAAAGAAGCGAATCCTCTGCTTTATTTTTTTGCCCTAAATTGTTTGGTTTGGTTTATTGGGTTTAACGTTCCAAAGCGACTTAAGCTACGAGAGACGCCGCAGTGAAGGGCTGCGGAAACTTCGACCACCTGGGGTTCTTCAACGTGCACTGACATCTCACAGTACACGGACCTCTAGAATTTTGCTTCCATCGAAATCCGACCGCCGCGGCCGGGATCGAACCCGCGTCTTTCGGGTCAGCAGCCGAGTACCATAACCACTGAGTCACCGCGGTGGCTTTGCGCTAAATGCACTGTAGCGTAAGTTTCGTGGAAATGCTATAAACGCCCGTGTTGTGTACGATATCAGTACACCTTAAAGATCCCCAGGTGCTCGAAGCCCCAGACTACGACGTACCTCATAGGCTGAGTCACTTTGGAACATTAAACCTCATAAAAACCAAACCAAACGAACGTATCGTGATTGGACATGATGCTGTGTTTAGCAAGGGGCCATTGGCAATCAGTCAGCTATCTTTGACGTCTTTGCCTTGGAAATCTTGTTACACTAATTGGTACGTTAATATTTACTCTTAAAATTCACAGATCAGCGCATTATGCCGTTTAGTGGCACCGCTGAGCTTCGGCTTCATATGGTGGCAGAATATCATTGCGTTGACAACATTTCTATAAGGGGAATTTACTTTCCACCGCAAGGTTCGACGCGGATAGCGCACGTATATTTTACAGCCATGAACCAACCAACCCGCCAGAAAGCGCGACTTGATGTTCTGTCATTAAATTAAACGCCTTAGTACGATGACCATCTTCATTCGCTGAGCCTATATTTAACCAATTCGCTAAATTCATTGTAAGCAATAAATTGGGTGCAATTGTGCGAAAGCATCTGTCTAGCCTGGTTGCTCAGGGTTTTGCTTTTCTGGGACGTGGGCACATCTAGCTACGATATTACACTGAGGTTAAGCTCTGATCGAGGTTAAGCTTATCTGACCTGTTCGCGTCGCAGACATAAGTGTATGAAGACGACGAGGTGCAATGCACAGGGTGAGAGTGTGCTGCTGTTCAACATACGGAGTGATCGGTTGCGGCGATAGCATAGTGCTCTCGTGTGGTGGCCAGCGAAGCTGACCTCACGGCGCGGCGGCTTCGGAACCCGGTCACGGCAGCATTTATTTCATTTCATCATGAGCAGTTCCTCTGTTAGGTTTGGAAACGGTCACCCACAACGTCGCCCTCCCAATTACTACAGCTGGCGCGAAATTTTTCCGAACTTAGCCGAGCATCCTCCTATTGGCTGCATCTTACGCGACGCTTCTCCGAACTAACCCAAGCTTCTCCGATTCACTGTGAGGATTCCTCCAAGACAAGACAAGATTCTTGCTTTAGGTTGTAACGTACGGAGTAGCGCTTTCGCAATAAAAAGCAATCAAAACTGAAGAAGTAAAACAATTCACCCAGGCTCACCTTTCGCGTCCGTGAGGACTTCGCATGCACCAGGTGTGTAATCTGTTGGTCCCAAAGCTATCACCGCAGCAGCTTGCCTGTTATCGATGCTCTTCAAATCAAACTCAATCTGTGAATGAAAGTGTTTCCTCTTATTTGATATGGGTTATTATTTCTATGGAAACAGCAAACGAACTCGACTGCACACGCCGCATCTTGAACTGGCATCTTTACTCTAGAACCGCGGCTTTGGCCTAATACTTTCAGCATACATTTTTTTATTCGCGAGGTGCGGGATTCCACGCCCAGGGTCGCTGGGTACCCAACAGCTTACAAGCTTTCCCCTGGCATGGTTCTCGGCACGTCTGGGATGAAATGCTTGAAAAATTGGTGTCTCAACCGATCTTGCATAGATACGGGAATTCTGTCCTTATCAACGGGGCCTACAAAATGCTAATGGCGCCGCGTTTATTAAGCGGCGCTTCCTATTTGGCATGACGATTAGAGAAATGTTTAGAACTACAATACGCAAGCGTTCGCCTTCAAAACTGCACTGCACAACGCCGGTCGTCCTGTACGTACAAACGTTCTGAAGCTAAAAGTTACAAAATGTTGTCAATAGGAAGAGATTTCCCGAGAGTAAAGTATAATACGCAGAAAACGTGTAAGCCTATTAAGTAGCTTTTAAATTAACTTTGCATTATTCCTGTTTCACTGTGAAATGCTTACAGCCGATGCTACAAGGCTGAATTCTAAAATAGTATTGGTTAAGCCGGTGCACAACGAACAAGTAAAAGAATACACGGCCTGGTCTCAACCTTAGCTTCGGTTATTAAATGTGCACGTAATAAAGTATAGATACAAATTAAGCACGATATATGTCCTCCTTAACTTCCTTTTCTCGTTTTCTTCATGCTGGGACCTTGTACTGCTGATGCAGAGCACGAACTCGGCTAAACGCATGCCGTGATGTCTTTTGCATTTGCAACATGATCGGAACAAAAGTATAGATTTTCTGGCCGGTTTCCTCCCAGCCTGTGGTTCTTCTTTGGTTTGCTTTCTGCCCGCACAGCTTCATGACGCACTCAGTCATTTATACTTCCCAATACCTAAAGCCGTCTTGACTGTGTTTTTTTTTACAACGGCAATATCTTGCCAGCAAATGACAAGCACCGTAGGCCAGCACCATTATGGCGTCCAAGACTTCAGTGGGAAGCAAATGGTAGGTTTTTCTATAAGTATTTATGTACTTATATGCTTGTTTATTGAATGTCTTCCGAAGCGTCCTCTTATGAATAAATGTCATGAAGGAGGAGGAAGCAATAAGAAACTGTAATCAAGGAAAATGTGTACACCATCTAACACGATACTTAGAACATTGCAGTTTGAATGGAATACATAGAAGGGTAAGTAACAAAACGTAAGAAGAATTACTGATGAGAGAACCAATAAAAATTTTAGCCATCACAAGGCATAATTTTGCATTCGGGACCGTCAGTATCAGCACAATAGAAAAACAAGAAGCAAACAATTAGTCACATATCATAAAACTTAATTTGTCTTCACTAGCTCCAGTATTCATAACCGACACTATCATGTACTACGCTACTCAGCATATTCATGAGTGCTGCTCTGGCTCTAAAGGCAGAGAATAAACCTCAGCGGGAACGTATAATGATAAAGGTACTGAATTAAGTTTTGCTGACCATAAAAATGGAAACTGGCGCACCTTATTCTCTTCATCGTAGAGCTTCACGGTCCGGCGTACGTTGTACCATCTGTCGGCCGTTGTGCGGCCCTCGCGTTGCAACAGCCGCAGCGAATGCCAGCGTTTGTTCGGCCCACTACGTGCTGATTTCAAGTTCACCATCAGCTGCACTCCTTGACTGCCGAACATGTGGTACCAGAAGGAAAAGCAAGCGGGTCCCTGCTGGCGCACCGAGTGTGAAGATAACTGTAGAACGCCACCGTTCTTTGCAATGGTAGAACCATTTGCGTGGATCATGCCGCCTGCACAAGAACCGGGAAATAGGATGATGCCAAAGCATGGTCCATAGTTTCGTTTTCAAACGCAAGAGCGAGTAATGTGAATAGCAGCGCTGTATGGCGGTGAAGACTCTTTTTCCTTTTCATCGGCTATAGTGCTGATATTAGGATCCGAATGAGTGGGCCATATATTTTGTTTTTGTACTGCTTATTACACTCTTCGATCTAGTACTTGTGATACAATCCCTATTTTCTTCTTCAAAAAGGTTGGGAGTTTAATACGGAAACTCCTGCCCTCTCTCATAGGATGCCAAATATATGTGCTTGCCCCAAAGTTTCGTCTAAGTACAACTTCTAGTACTTAATTCTAACAATGTTCGAGCTAAAAGTACTTTTTTTACCTTTTTACGAAGAAGAATCTAGTTTAATACTTTTTTTAACAATTTTCCAGAGCGCCAGCTTCATGGAAACTTACAGAAATTTGCATACGCCCCCTTGTTAGTCCTAATTATCAGCTCAGTTCACAACCTAAATAATAATTCATCTTGTGGCCTAAATATGCAGCGTGGTTTTCCCCATCGCAGCTCTGAAATTCGCCTACATTTTGTTTTTCATCACGTATATACGATAGCGTATTTCGGCACCATACTGCCTGTTCATTTTCTCCGCACAATATAGATGCAACCGCCACTTATAGCCGTTTCCTTGCTCATTGAATATGTGTAGGGCGTCAATGACTGCATGCCTCAACGCAGAGGAAATGGTTGCTCAAAATCAGGCCACTTGTATGTGAAAACTGGAAAACATCGGCTGGGGATAAAAACATACTGTTTGCTCATATGACCTAGGGGCTTCCCGAAAGTGTGTGTCGTACACGACTGAGAAGAAAAGTACTCGAGTTCTCACCTTATGCAACCGCTCTGTGCAAAAAAAAAAAAAACCTTCCACCTTGCGTATCTTAATTCATGCTTTCTGAAACTGACTTCGAGCTGTGAAGTGATAGCGATAGAGACATAAAACAAGAAAGCACCGATGCTGGGAAAATTTGTACCTACATGGTCCAAAGGCCTTCATCTAATGGTAAGGAAAGAACTTTGAAAAGAAGGAAAGAGAAAAAGGACATTGCTCAAAGCAGCACACTAGAGGGTGCAGCGCACAACTAAATAGATTCCGATATGCCAGTCGTCTTTGGAGACATCTCGCGTGCGTTTTCGTTTGCATGCTTTTTGGTCGAAGAGTACCTCGAGCAGCATGGATACGTTGTTTGCTCGAACAGTGGCCGGTTCAGGTTCACCAGTCCTGGATTTGCCTCAGGAAACGACCACCTGTCGGAGCTGTGCCATGGAAGGGCTAAAATTTGCGGTCCCTGGCTGTTTTGCAGCTGCAGGCGCAGCTTACAGGACTCTCAGGCTCTCCGGTGCAGAAAAAATAGTCTTGCGGGAAAGCTATTGCAGTTCAAGCCCAGATTAAAATTTTTCGGCTTTCGGAAGTTCAGAAAGGAAGTCAGAACACTAGAAGCAGTCGATATGGGCGCCCATTAAAATAGATGTGTTCCATAGCAAGACCGAGAACCAGACTAATCAATCAGTCTTACAGCGCTCGCAATAGAGTGGCAAGCAAACGGACAACAGACCACTCGTATCACTGCATGTAACAGCATCTTTATGAACATATTACTTACAATGTATAAAATTGCACCCTTTTCTGTGAAAAATATTCTCTCGTTATGTGTTTTATTTTCTGTTATCTGTGTTTTTTTCCCATACTCATGTAATTACTTGCAAATAACAGTGTTTTTAATGTATACCATTCCATTTGTATTCGCTTTGTACCTTCTTACTATATGCCCATCCTGTAAAAAATCCCAATGGGATTGACAGTATGTGAAATAAATAAATAAAATAAACTAACGAATCAGTGGGACCCTCGAGCATCTTTACTGATATGGCTGTTACCGACGAAGCGCTAATAGGTTAGGAGTATTAACTTAAAAGTAAATGAGTGGTCACCATCAGATCAGCATCCTGGGTCCGCAGCAACCGAAGCAGAAGCTCCTGTTTGCCGCTTTCACAAATACAGCATAACCACAGAGTGTCAAAACCGCCAGGCTACCCTGTGTAAGTGTAGCACCTATTTGTTTCTGACACATCTGCATCAATAAGCGAAGGCCTAGGCCCACAACACCTTTAACTGCGCGTCTTTCTCGAAGAGGTCCGAGTCACTCGGGCAGCGAAGGGACCGAAGAGCCAGATGCCTTCGTCCGCGACACTTCCTCCAGCAGCCCGTTCTCGCTGCCGAGAGATTACCTTATTCCTCCCTCCTCCCTCGCCCTTCCTGCAGCTCTCAACCGCTTCGGATCCACATATATCTAACAAGCTTTGCGCGATCTTTTTTCTTGCATCCTCTCAATTACCATAATCAAATCTTCTCGAGCAACCACCGTCGTCAGCTGTATACTACGTATACCATGACACTATTAATACGCCTACAAATGGGCCGCGCCTATTCGCTATTGAACCACCGCTCTTCTTTCTCTGCCTCTTTCCAAGCTACGGCCTTATTCTGGGATAGCTGGGCCACTCGGCATTATAGGAGCTTTTTCTGACCCAAATCGGCTGTGATTTCGGCAGCAACCATACCGCCCCCAACTATAGCCACTACCTGCTTCTTAATACAGCAGCCACACCTCAGGCATTAAAATGCTTTTTTTCTTAATCACTTTCTTTCTTCCTTTACTTTTAACTCTACACTCATTTCTCTATCTCTGGGAGGTGATTTCATCCCTCCGCTAAAGTTTACTGGAGGGCTACTGGAGTGCATATTCCCAATTTAACTGGATTCATCACACTACAGGACTCGGAAAAGTAGACAAGGCTGTTCCTATGGCGTGCACAGGAAATAAATATACAGCTAAGTATACCGCCGTTATTAAGCTAGTGATGGTCTTTCTAACTACTTTTCTAAGATTAGGTGACTTTTTCTGAATACCGTTTTCTTGATAAATTTTCTGCTTTTCGTAGAGCCGGAAGCTTCAAAGAAGTGAATAGTTAGATGTAATGTTCTTAATAGGTGCTGTTTTCTGGACGAAAGTAAGTCTTACGACATTTCACTGAATAAAGAGCTGAACACCATGCACCACCTTGTTGGCAAGCCATCAGAACAGTATTTTGTTTTCCAAGGGTGAATTTTTGTAAAAGACACTAGACCAGCAAATATTTGGCCCACAATCGACTCTTTGCGTGCCTTTTGGTGTTACCAACTCCGCTGGGTTGCGTAACATGTGCGATCTCAGTTTATCTTTCACAAATTGTGTTGTTTGTTTGGAAGTTCTTGTTGAATGAGAGACACATTCATGTGTTCTTTCATTATAAAGAGCCTGCGAAAAATCGCTTGATTGCTTACGGCCCACAAAAATTTATAACCAAGTGACTTCCCTCAACAAGCTCATAGATGATGATGATGATAATGATGATTGTACCCAGGCTTAATGGCTCATAGCCACCGTAGACTACACTTCTTTTTCTTTGCTGCTTAGTAAGGGTGCGTTCTATGTACGGAACTTAAAATTAGCCCACCGTACAGACGTTTCACTGCAAAATGAACTGGAAGAGCATTCTGCTTTGAATGCCCTTAGAGACACCTTCAATGAACGGATTAATCATACTGGCATACCCTTTAAATCGGGGCGTTGGCTCGCGCCAACTGGCCAAGCGACAATCTTAATTACTTCCAATTTTTTTTACTTTATTTGCAATGTTGGTTCTTTTCCATTGTAAGTTGTTTTGTTCCTACACGTTACAAGCTACATTATTTCAAGATCTTTGATTCTGCTTTGATACCACCAGTCTTTTCCGGCTTGTGTCTACTGTGGATGTGTTAATTTTAGTTTTGCTTGAAGATTACATTTTGAAGACTGAAGAATTTTGGAGTTTCAAACCTTGAGCACCATCTGGGGGCAGCACAGGTCCCAGAGTTGAGCCCGCAGGGGGCCCCAGTGTCCACCTTCCGGACAGGCCACCCTCGGAGGTCCAGTAGCAGAGATTCCCTTCGTCGAATTGGCAGCTAAGCAGGTCATCTGGAATGGGTGAAGAGCGGGAACCACAATACGTCGAGCCCGTGGGAGCCACAGCAGAGCGTTACTGATACGAAGTAAGAGCTGGTCGAACGCGCTCCTTCCTTAACCGAAGGCTTTCATATCAAAGTGCAAAGAGGAACACAAATAATTATGTACAGACCACTGAGCATCTGATACCTGCTCGACTGCAAAACTAGGTGGACACTAGGTGGACCTAGGTGGACCTTGTTTTATTCGTATATGATTTGGTTGGGTTTCGAAGATATTTAAAATGCACGTCAGAGAACGTCTGTACATCATAAAAACGAGCCCGAGTTAAGCTGTTATAGCAGGGTACTGTCAAAGTCCAAGGAACAGTTTCCTGTAATTTTTGCGAAGCGATAAAAATTAATCATCTTGCGCGCTACTTTTTTAGGGCAGTTTCCAAATTAATGTGTTGTAAAAAGAAAACGCAGCACACAAAAGTAGTTAGAAGTAATTAAGACTAGCGAATACAGATCACCCGAGGCTGAAAACTGTGGCAAGGTTTTTTGAATATGTAGACGCCAAATCGTGTTTGTTGAAAACAAACGTAGGCGTACATTTATAACTTAAGAATTCGTCAGCCGATCCAAGGAAACTATCTTTTTTTTACAAATAAGATGTCTTTTGTTTTATAATGATAGCTGCATTATTGATGAACTTTTTCTTCAAACGGGGGACGCTGAAGGATATACAAGCTTTGTTCAGTTTATTAATGCAAGACACTTTAGTTCTACCCTAGCCACCGGTAATGAGATCTGTATGATGTTGCACTTGCATTTGTCCAGGTGTCTTATGTTTCATAAATATACATGCGTCATCAGTTTACAAAACATGACATGTCGAAGAGCGTTCTATGTTTATTAGAGTTTCATTTGAAGCTTACAGTACGTCATTCGCAAAATGCAAAGCTCATAAGGTGTGTAAACATTTGAGAAGGCTCTTCAATAAAACTTTCTGTGAAGCAACGCTATAACCCTGCGCCCCACAGAACACGCCTACAAATATGGTAAGCACTTATTCCTCCAACATATGAGATGTAATGAACCCCGTTAAGTCTCATGAAAGATCAGGCAATCTGGCAGAAAAAGTACCAATCGACGACTTCGTGTCTGTTATAAATGTAATGAAAGCTTACTTTGCGGAATTTCTCAACCCCACAGTCTTTTCCCCCTGAGGGGACCACTAATAATCGTTTTGGAGCTGGCTATACTGCTGCAATTTCCCCTAGTGGCTCATAGCTACCGGCCTCGGTGGCTGCCACATGCGCTTCGGGCGCGTATCTAAGACAGGAAGCGATAACATGAGAAGGCTGCGACGCCCCGCTTTTGACGCGAGGTCCGTGTACGCTGGCGCAAGCATGAGCTGGCTGCATTCATTCGGTTGCTTCGTCTTACAACTGCTTCACACGCCGCTTTCTGGCATTCCGTTTATCTGCTTTATCTTTCGTTGCTATGATAGCGAAGATAACATTGGCATTTTACCAAGTTACCGCGTGCGACAGCTGCGCCTAGCAGCTGCTAGGCGCAGTTGGAAAACAAGTTGGACACAAGTCGTCACGCCAAAGTATTGGTAGCCTCGCACAGACCGCAGCATGTCTGTATTACACAATGCGGCCGCCAGGTGGATGTGAGCCTGACACTGCTTTCTGCTGGAGGTGAGTACTGAGGGCCTTCTGAGCTATGAGCAACCTGCAATGAAGTTCGCCAAGGTGATTGTAGCGCCGTAACACACAGCCTAGCGAGAGAGTCTTGTAATAAAAACAGCGCAAGGACACAGGACGAGAACGGAGAGTAGACACACACGGCGCTACTCTCCGTTCTCGTCCTGTGTCCTTGCGCTGTTTTTATTACAAGATGCTTAACCAACTCGCCCAAACTGCCATTTTACTATAGCGAGAGAGTAGTTCTTTTCCCCACACCTAGCCAGCGCTTATAGGGATGGGCTTCCGCGCTCTGTCAAAGCCAAGCGTGGCGTGCGTCAGCTATCTGCTATGCCAAAAGAAAGCAAGGATTGTTATCAGCTGTGTTAGCAGCCAAACGCGCCCCTCTAACTGTTAAAAAAAGTCCGCTCTCACGTCTTTTGTGGCCCCCCCGCTTGGCGGCAGCAGTTTTTAGGAGTACATTGAAAAAATTTCAGCTCCACCTGGGCACGGCAGCCTACTTATACCAACCACCACATCGGGGCGTGGAAGAAAACCAATTCAAAGTGCCAATAAGGCAATGCTAGCAAGGTGAACTCACCAGCAGGTAATTCATCGGCGCCATGCGGAACGATCCAGCACTGGTCGTTTTCCTCGATGGCGATATCGTCAAGTGCTATATAGGCTGGTTTCGATGCCGGTCCAACGGTTCCCAGAAATACGATCTTGAAAAGAGAATTGGAAGAATAAGTGTGAGCGCTTTCGTTTGGCGTCAGACTTCTGCATTCACTGGAGCTCAGAGTATACAAAGCTAGAAAATCATCTGCAACGAGTTGTTGCCTTCGCGCTCCGTTGATTATAAGTCTGCTGTCATAGCCCGTGACCTAGAAAATAAATGAGAGGCTTAAATATACGCACAGTTGCGCTTCTGATAAAACAAACGTTCCAAAATTCTTAACGCAGGCATACTCACGCTGCGCCATCGGCAGTTTACTTTGCTCGTGCAGACGTAATTTCCCAAAAATGAAATAGACAAGCATGTCCAGGTGGCGGAACACAGCGATAGAAACAAAGTATTAAACAAATATTCCCCATAAACACTGCCGAACTCAATGTATTCATAGCGTTAATACAGCAGCCCAACTTGAGTCAGAGCCCAACAGACATTTCTGACGAAAATTTTAGGGACGATGGATTTGGAAAGCTGATTAGGTTGGCAAGCTCGCCACTTTTCGCAAGCCTACATCTGAAAAATTATACAAATAGCATCCGGAAAGGGCGTTCGTATTTGCAGAGGAACTTTTAGGGCGCTTATTTTGACTTTCTGTGTGAATGAAGTGAATTCCATGCGGTAAAGAACCACATTCGGACATTATACTCAATAACTGGTGCCAATCTTGAACACAAGGAATATAGTTGACCACTGCTCAATGTGCTTTAAAGAAATTTCATCGTTTTTCGAACGTGTTGAGCAGGAGCTAGAAATTATGACACTAAGCAGAGCGCACGTAGCATTTGCTGTAGAGGTTCAGTGAAACCGACCGTAATAGTGGGATACATATCCGCGCTTGTCGAGCCCATTGACGGCGCACTGGGCGGACTGCATGCCCAAGCGATCCTGATCGGCATATACAGGCTGTCAACATGACGTCTTGTGCCATTCTTCTGTCCCTTTTAAAGCAGTTTTGTATTTATTTTTGATACCAACACTTTCACTGTCATTTCCAAACGTCGCTCTCGTTATCCCGTGGACACTCCTTGCTAATATTCTGTTTCTCCAGTAACTTGGAGCAGTTATTGAGATTTCGGCCTCAAAACTGGGCTTGTTGGGCGATGCGAAAACTCGTTTGCATTCACCTGACGGTTTCTGTACAGCATATACAAATGGTGGGCACTACGTATGTGTCTGTGTTAAACTTTAAAATTCGTGCGCCCTTCAGACCGAGCTGAAGCAAACAATTCTACTGGCTGACACGTGCCGAATAATTTCCCCCTCATGCTCAAAAGCTCCGTTTCAATAAAATGACTTTTTGTGTTGTGTTGAGTTTTAAGCATCTAAAGCCTCCTTGCCGCACGTACAGAATTACTACAAAGAAGGCAAGGATTACAATATATGGGTCGAACTGGGCGTCTAGTTGTGCAGGTCAGGAGAAAATTCGTTTTCTGCAACTGAGAGTCAATACGTTTCACTTCATAAAGCGCACACATTATGAGCACCAAATGTATACAATGCAATTTTTCTTTTTGTTACTTAGCCCTAATATTTGCATCCTTAGCGTACGTCTTATGGACGCGGTACACCATTTCTAGCTGGCTTTTATTTTGCTTCTGTGACGTTGTTGGTTTTTTCCTTCCAATTCATTGCCTCAGCTCACCAACGTTCAGAAATATTCGACAATAAAGATTCATCACATGCTTACATTGCCCCTTTCCCCAGGCAGTGTTTGTTCTCTTCATATGTTTCAACAAATAAAAATCTTAATATGCATAAGCTAAATGAAAATAAGCCATCATGAAAGGCGCGGTGAAAAACAAATAAAGATGGTATCGAGTCGCCAGTAAGCGCTCGAAAAATGTTCTACACAAGTCGCTTCATTACGAGTGAGAGGCCAATGTCATTCAAAATTATGCGTGACCGGACATTGACTTTCTGCCCTTCTCATCACTGATATATGTAAAAAAAAAAAGAACCATAGAGACGAGAGAAAATTGTCTTGCTGGAACTTGTAGCGCCAAATATAGAAACTACACGAGCTTGCGGGTCACCAGTACGCAATTTCGTCCGCCAATTTAAGCACGCTTCCATGCAGAATGTTCGCCCCTGTACACCGCCTCTTCCTGCCTGAGCTAAGCTATGCCCATGCAGCTTTGAGGCTAACGAAAAGCCTTGAAATGCACTTCAGGATAACGCATCAGGCTAAGAAAATGATGAGTGAAAGGCTAAGAAGGAACAGAGCAGATCGGATTAGAAAGCGAACGTGAGCTTACGTTACCCTTGATGAAATGAAGTAGGCGAAATGGACATGAGCACGAAATCGAATACGGAGAAAAATTGGATACTGTGTTTGGGTAACGGAGCCAATTTTACGCGGAGATAAGCGTCTACTATAGCAGAAGGCAGCAGTGTCACTCTTTGTCTTGTCTCGGTAGTAGAAGGCAGAAATTTCTTTCAGAAAAGGGCCACCGATGGTGCAGGGGTGGGCTAATATGAAGGCATATGGAAGAAGCCTTTAACATTCATTGTACGTGGACAGGCTCGTTATGATGCTGATGATGACGCTGGTGTCCTAAAAGCAGCTTGCCTCGCGTTTCTAAAAACCACGTAGAGTGAGCAGAAGGAGATTCATCTAAATCTGGTCGTTGGTTAAAAAAGCACAACCACAGCTGAATTACTGGTGAATTGATTCACTGCGCGCCTTGCTGTTATATGGCACGCATTTAAAAGTGGTTTAAGCAGTGTGCTACCGGAGCGTCTAAAGCTAGAAGGATTCAAAGCGAAGCACGATAATATTTATTTTTACCACCTCTAGGAGGAAATAAATTTTCTTCTGCATTACCATTCCGTGAAGCAGAAGATCTCCTCTACTTATCAGGCCCTCCAAAAATGCATTATATTGGCGTGACCTTCGGTGGAGTATTGTCCTGGGGTAACTTCATACAGCTAGTTAAAAATTTACCATCAGTATGGACGCACTTTTGAGCCTTTGGGCCTGCCGGCGAGCTATCTGCGAGCAAAATTTTTCCTAAGGGCTCGTTCGTTCAGGGTGGTAATCTTACGCCAGATCGCGAAGCCCATTCAATAAGGAAGTCAGTATCACAGTGAACCCCACGATGTAATTATGCGACCTCCTGTTACACTTTTAGATGGAGGCAGTACCTCTTTAAAATATTCTTAATGGCAACGCTTCAGATACCTTTACTTTTAATAAATACCATTTTAGATAAAAGTCAAAGCTCAGGCGCTTTGACTTTTTTCTAATAATCTCTATCATGCTTTTACTGATACTGAATTATTGCGGGCTGTCCTGTAGAAGCATTAGCTGTTACCCGACTCCCTTACCCTTGCAGTCGGAACAAAGGCAGACTACTTCATAAACTAGGTTTATATAAAAGCAATTTGGCCTTCAGTGCACATTGCACGAAGATGACTCACCCTACTACCCGGAGGTACTGCGACGCGACCCGCTTTCCAGGCAACTCGGCCACCTCCCCGCTCCGTCCAGAGGGGGAAATTCCTGTGGTGCTGCCGCTGCGGATCTACGTTGAGCACCTAGGTGTCAAAATGAACCGTTAATCACTCCCATCAACCACCAACAGCAAAATTAATTGGGTCATTTCGAGTACCAAACTAACGCTGGTTAGCAGTCTTTTTTTGTCGTTTTCTTTCTGTGAGGCCACACATGTATGTTCAGTAATCCGCTCGAAGCTAATGTTCGCCTCTGGTTTCGCTGCTGTACGTAAGTCCTGTCATCAAGTACCATTGCCCAAGCAATCACAATAATTTATTCTTGACAAGCAAGGAAAAAAACAATCAGCAAAATAATTGCCGCGTTCTGAGAAGGAGCTGAGCAGGGCTCGTATACACAAAGTCCGCCAATAGTTTGCCATTGTTCGCTGTCTTGGCAGTTGGGCATCTATTGATGTCCCAGTGGTTCAGAAAACGCATTGGCTGCACACAACCGAGGATATTTTATGTCGTGATATCAGCTCCCTGAAAGCGGCTCCTTACGAGCTGACGGTAGAGCTTAGCTTTCACAGTTTTGTATGGCCTCGCTGAGACAGAACGTGACTGAGTTCTTTTTGCACCAACATGAACGAGCTCAGTTTAGCGCCTCTGTCCACTGAACAACCAGTTTTAAATATCACGTAAATGCCCCCGTTTAAGGCAGGCCACAATTCGAGGGGCCGAATTTGTTAAACGGCCCACGATGCTTGTACGTTCAAACGCTTGATCGGTTCCGCACACTCTTGTTTTAGGAAGAGTGCAGCGAGTGGAGGAAGAAGCTCGGTCTTGTGTGCTGCTCCCACGATTGCATTTCTGAGGAGCATTACTAGGGGGCTACCTTGAGGACCTTGTTAGCACACTCGTGTTGCCTTCTTAGATGCCACTTGTTGCCCGAGATCTCAAATAGGTTAACTTTACTGAATCGCGTTCGTGTTAACACGTTGTCTTTGCGCCCAATGACCATAAGCATAACTCGCTCAACTCCTGTCATATTTATAGAAGGCGTACTACTGACGGCCTTTCATTGAGTACTGGAACCCGCCGTGCAAGGATTTCAGATAGGTGCTCCCTTACATGCACCCGCGCGGGCACGCTATACTCTTTTTCAGGGAGGCAAACAAATAATGGCGACTACCGCCAGCCCGTACCTGGAGTTTCGTGTCGCTATCTCCGGAGATGATTCTCCAAAATGTAAGGCACTGCGTTTTCGTGCTGGCTGTGGGTAGAATCTCGCCAATAATTTCGGCGGCGTCTCCATCGTTCCGCTCGTAGTTACTCAGGAAGAGGTACGAGCCTGGAAGTAAACAGTCGACCGAAGTCAGCTTACTCCGGCGTCATTATTACGGCGTGCTTGGAAGAATTCACCTGTGGCGCAATGACACCCGCTGTTGGTGTGGACACGACTAATGAGGAAGCATTACTTGCTCAAGCAAGTACACACACACACCTACCCCCAACGTCTTCACCGTTCTAGTGGAAACCGAATTTTTTATGTTCATTGTACGCTTTATTTGCATCTATCATTGTCTACATAGTGGACGCTTTGCAGAGCCTTCGTACCAGAACCAGTGTTTACTCTGATAAGCACCGACAAACACAAAAAGTACCAACCGAGCTACGGTGGGGACTGTCCTTGCTCGCATATTTCAAAGTATTAGTGCTCAGATACCAGTAGCCTGACCGTTAAAGCGCAGTGCCACAAACCGCCATAGTGCAATACATGGCATTATTTGTCGAGCAAGCGCTTAGATGCATTTTTTTCATACATTGGTGCATCTTGCTTGTATTTGTACTGCAGGTTTGAGTAGAAGACAAGAAGCACCGTAACAAAATCAGCTTTGGCATCAGAGCAAACTGCTTCCTTGCTGGTATTAGATTCGGGTGTATGTGCATAAATGGACTGGTGTTTGTCGTTTTTATTTCTGTATTGAATTTATTTCATATTGCTTACATTCCTAGCTATTCCAATTTGAGCGCACGTACGTCTTGCAGACTGCAAACCCCGCATGATTGCATGCAGGCTGTTTTTTAAACTATACCTGTAAACGACTGACTCTTCCAAGACACCTCCTGGATGTAAAGTTGTTTCGGTGTTTGTGATCAATGTAACATATGAGGAGCTTCGGGACTTGTCTTAGTCGATATATGCTGGAACTGACGGTTTTTCTCGGTAGCTGAGTAGCACGGGATAAAGTTAAAAAAACTTAATGGCTTTAGTAAAACATATGTGCTCCAATTTACGATATAAAGGTTTTCAATCAACCTTATATTCCGCGTTCATTGTGGAAAATTAGTGGAATAATAGAAGAAAGAATCTAAAAAAAAATGTGCTACAATTTTTCTGGTGGCCTGGAAGTAAGCAGCGCGTATGCCATTTACTGAGGTATTTTAGCCTGATTTGACGATTATGTTGCTTTTCTTGCCGTACACACGGTATAACTAGCTCTGCGATTTTGGATAGATCCGAAAGAAAATGCAGATTTTTAAAAATAAAACTCGCATTTATCAAAGAAAGTTTAATTTATTGGGGAGTACCCTGGAAATACCATCAGTTGTACAGCCAGTACCGGATTCTTTCTGTCGCGTGCATCTCCTTGCGATGCATATGTACGCCAACCAGTGTAACAGCGCTGGCGAGGGGCAAGGAATGCACCTAAATATACGAAGCGAAATGTTAGAGCATATCTTGCCTCAGTGACAATGTCTTAAAAGCGGCTTGGCTGCCATAGGTCAGTTTTTAATTACGTCGTACTAAGAAGCATCTAGTGGGGTGAGAGTTCTTCTTTCAGGGAGGCACACGCTACTTCATCCTTCCTTATAAGGCTCCTTGACCTGAAAGCATGCTTCACTGCACAACAACTCTTTCTACGCTTGCGGCGACGCTAAGTTAAAAACGATTGCTTTGTCTATGCTGCATTCTGTATGCGCCGCCTCCAGGTTCGATGACTTCGCCAGATTTGTTTTCCATACGGCTGAGTTTGCGTATGGTGATATGTACGCGAACCTGGCTTCGGTTGGTTGGTTTATGGGGTTTAACGTCCCAAAGCGACTAAGTCTATGAGACACGCCGTAGTGACGGTCTCCAGAAATTTAGACCACCTGGGGTTCTTTAACGAGCAATGACATCACACAGTACACGGGCCTCTATAATTTCGCCTCCAAAGAAATTCAACCGCCGCGGCCGGCATCGAACCCGCGTCTTTCGGGTCAGCAGCCGAGCACCATAACCACTGAGCCACCGCGGCCCGTCACGTGCGAGCAGTCACTCCTGCCGCTTCACTGTAAATAATTTTATGTTGACAAAGTATGCTTTATTTATTTATTTATTTTACAACTTTAGCCCACCTTACGCAATGTCTTGGGCCGAAGTCATCCTGCCCGATTCCTCCAAGATCTGGAGTTTTCCTGCCAAGCCATCTAGACCGTTTAAACAACGCACGTAAAATAAAAAACACGTACACACACGCACACATACCTTCAACTGAACTGTGGTAGGCGTGTGCTTGCTTTGTTTAGTTCAGCAAAATACGTTTCTAATATTATAAACATATCCTCGAGGCCAGACGCGTATAAGCGGCTTCCCGTCGCCCTGAGCATCTGCTTATCGATGGAGCGGTTAAGGGCGGTACTACATTTACATGACTCCCTTCAATGCTTTCTTCTGGTATGGAAGCATAGCGCATGATTTGCAACACTGTTATAAAAGCGCCTAACTCCTCATTATGTCTCTTTTTAGTGCAAAGCCCACCCGCATAAAGTTCTTTTTTTTTTGCTAAAATGTGCTTTGTTCAACGAGCTTCTAATCGCGTTTTTTTAATATTGTTTTGCAGAAGAGATAAGAAGCATTTCTACTTTACTGTGGCTGGTTCATCAGAAAGTTTTACATTTGTAATTGAAGTGTAGTTTTTTATTTACATTTGTGTTACTGCTATTAATCTTCAAAGCAATATAGGCATCTATACATTTATAATTTCCAGAATGCGGCCAACTCAGTTCTTTCTACACCTTTAATGCAATGTGTTCATCGAAAGATAGTAATTTCTCACCAGAAGCGTTTCCGTACGTGTTGTCTCCACTTGGCCTTTGCAGCGTTGTCTTCGAATCTCCCCCAGCGAGCTGCCAGACAAATTCAGTTTTCGGGTTCCGCACGTTTTTCCAGGTGCACCAGCCAGCTTCGAAGTCGCAACGTCTGTCCCCTGGCACTGTAAGGAAGGAGTACAATACCACATAGTTGCTGGCGAAAAAAAAAAAAAAGACAACAGGTCCACTACACGGATGTATTTTCACTAAAATACTCATTACCAAAAGGATATTAGGATTAATTTTGCTTAAAGAAAAAGAATTTCGCTGCGTTGGGAATAAGGAGCAGATTAGCTGGAACTGTAAGGTTGTTAGAGAGGATCTTCGAAAGATATGCGCAAGCATACGGCGGTCTATGACAGCACTGCTTCTCTAAAGTTACCCAAACTGCGCTGTTTGGCGCTGAAATAGCACACTAGATTATGAAATGCGTTCCGAGAGCCAAAGCAAGTTTGTTGTGTTTTCAGGAGCTTACAAATGTTTTTTTTTTTCTGGGGAGTTAGCGCAGAGGATTCAAAGATGTCGGTGCGTGCTGCATAGCTCGAACAGCTGCACAGGTGCTAGCAAACAAAATGAACTATGCATTGGACCCTACACCGTAATTGGGCTGGATACTTAAATATTTCGTTTATCCTTCAAATGAGCGAAATAAAACAAAAGGAGAGAACTCTATATCGCGTCTCTTTGCTCCATTTTCAGCCTTCTCCATATTCCATGTATCTGTTTTCGTACATAAATGAAAACAGCAAGGACAATAGGCCCGCTGAATGGTAGTGAACTAGAGTGGAAAAGAAACCTGCCAGCTAATAACGCAAGTGCCTTTTCCAGGGAAGCTACTCTGCGCACGATGTTTTCGAAGCTATCAGCCATTAAATAGAGTCACTTAGGGTTGAACGGGCTTGGAAGGGCAAGAAGTTTAAAAGGCTAGCGATCATGGCACCTTGTTCTTTTGCCCGATCTCTTGATAAACGGGACCCGGAAGCAGGACATGTAGGGTTCATTACTGGTTGAAATATAGCAGGAAACACTGAAGAAAGCCTGAGCATTAGCACGAAAGTGACAGCCGTTGTAGTCTAGGTAAGTAAAAGGCACGAAACGATAGAAGTGAAAGCTTATGCATCGACATCCTAGTATGAGACAACAAGCGCGAATTTCAACGTTGTTAAAACGTTCAACTAAGATGTCGATGATTTTATTCTGTTCGATGGGCGTGTTCAATTGCAGCTAAATAACTGCGAAACGAAGAACCCGATACTAATTTTGCACTACACTGAGAGCTTAAGAAACCAACCGGAAGAAAAGCCAGGATTCTAAATCAATCCTCTTCATTACAAGCAATAAAACGAAGGCTAATAGTAGAATAGACGAAAACAAATAGAAAACTCTAGATGGGGGATGGGTGGTGGATGGTGATTGCGGAGGACCAAGATGGCCAGATGTAGTTCAGAATGGCGCAAAAGACACACACACAGGAAAAAAGGGGATGACACAAAGAGCGCAAGGGGATGCATGGTGAGGAATGTTGAATTTGACAATGTGTGTATGAAACTTGGGAGAGTGGCTGGTCGATGTTGCCTGTGGAGGGCGGTGGCATCGCTTTCCGAGGCTACAGAGAGAAAGACCCTGGGAGTCGCCAGCAGCTTTCGTATTGTGACAATGGTACTGCTCACGCAGGAAAATTACAAGAAACCTTCACAAACGATGAATCAATAAGATTAGGGTTTACTTTTTAGAAAGAAAATTTCGATCTCCCACAGTAGGATGGACGCTTAGCTGACACAGTCAGCAGCTTACATGACAATATTGTAGACATCTTCTTACTCACGAGTTTTCTGGTCAGGGTCGCTGAAGGCGGCGTAAGGTTACTATAGCTAGGGTTTGGAGAGCTCATCTCTCACTCGTTGATCATCACATAGCTTATAGCTTGAAGCATTCTTACTGCACTGATATGTTCCTCGAGGTGCGTGTTGAAGTATCCGCTCGTTTTTCCATGGCACTCACTCCCAATAAATGTGATGATCTTGTAGACGACTGTATGCTTCCAGGCGACGAATAGCCTTCGCGTTTCACTGAGCCTTTCTCCTGGTGCTTGCGCTGCTGTTATTCCCTTTCATTTGTGTTGCGGAACAAAGCCTGCTCATCATATCTCGCGCCGAAGACACTATGCGACACCATGATGTTTCTATTGATGCACAAATTTTATTTTATTCCTTACCCCATGCTGAGGTCATGTCACATGCTGAGTTTCAACTGGCACCAGTGACAACGACGATTAAGCCTCTTTCATAGGAAAATATGCAATCTCATTTGGCGAATATTCAAAACTGATTTCATTCATGTGGTCGTGTATGAATGCGGAATAGGAAACAAACGCTGTCGGGAAAACGCGAACCCCAGAGTGCACTCTGACCGCCGTCTTTTCAACAAACCACTTTTTTTTTCCCCGGACCGGTTTGTTTGGCGTACCGCTCAACGACGGGTCCGAGAGCTATTTTTCCCGTTCCGCAGCAAGTAGCCAATACGAGGCGCATGCGTTCAAGTTATGGCACTGGCTACTACCGCCTCTCGCTCGCCGAATGCGATTGAAATAAGGCAGCCAGCCAGCCATCCCATGTGAATACGACAACGTTCACACAGCTGGGCAACAGCAAGTTTCCGCCTACCATGAGCGGTAACCCGTGACATTGCGTTCCAAGAACTGGTGACTTGTCAGGTCACTTAGAGGCAATCTTTTTAGGTTGTTTTTCCCAGTAAAAAGAAAAGTATGCATGTTGTGTCGTATATCTTCTGGGCTTTAGAGAGAACGAACATTTCTTCTGAAGCGCGTTGCTACACTGATGCCTCAGCGGCAGAGAAACTGCCTTCATCTGCCGATGTTACACATGAATTGAAAAAAAAAATCTATAATGTGTCATTCCATCACATTGAAATAAATGTTTGCAACCATTCCTCATGTTTGCACTGCGTTTGGGCGGTAGGAGCCTCGGTAGGAAGTGGCTAAGGCAGGGGGGGGGGGGGGGGGGGGGGCTACGCTGTGACAGTTGGCTCCCCCAAATACAAAACCCTGCGCACGCCTATGCTTGTATAATATTGTCAACTGACCAATCGACTGTGTACGCCAAGCCTCTGCCCTATTCATGGGAGCGAAATGTGCACTGTAGGCAGTGAATCTAAATATTGACTGCTGTTCACTGACTTAAAACTCCATATACCGTTCCAAGGCTAACATAACTCGTGATCTGTAAAATGTAATAGTGGTGATTTCGTTGCTCAATGAAGGAAGTAAAATTGAACATTATAAACTATTTAGCGGTCTCCACGGGACCTGTCCCATATGAAACTTTTTAATATCTGATCAGTAACTGATATGCGGGACCATCAGTGAAATAAATACTCATATTTTATTTTCAGTGTTAATTTTGTAAAGAGAAATTAACGAGGCGGTGGCCGCGGAGGTCCCATCTTCAGAGGCCTAAGCGGCGCGTTTGGCTGCCCTGGCCGCTTCAATTTGGTGTTCAGCTACATAGCACTCTGATTGAAGATACTTTTGAGCCTTTCTCTCTATTGACTCAACCGGCACAATTGCTTGACCACGGCGTCAGCACTGAGTGCGCCAAGTATTTCAAACAGCGGAATGAACGAATGAAATATCAGGCGGACAATGTGAGATCACGCAGCGCGATATGTTGCGGGGAATAGGGGGGAGTAACCTCAGGCAACAGAAAGCGAAGCTGCTCTGGTTTTGGGGCCAGTGTGTGGTTTTAGCTGTTGGCTTTTTGTGAAAGAGACCATACATTTTGGACGAGTTCGACTTCCTGTTTTTTCTCGTCTTCCTTAGGGTTTCTGCCTGATGTTCCCCTGAATTTGCCGCGAACTAAGAGCGCCTAATGATTACTAGTAGGATAGGAGAGCATCGAATTAATCAAAAGAGAGAAACTTAGCCTCATTTTAAAACAACACGAACAAATGATCAGTGTAAGCGAAACAATAAATTTAAGTTTGCAGTGATTTAGCGGAAGTAAGCCCGCGATGTTTCATGCCGCAAGAAAAGTACATCAAGTAAACCTAAAAATTTTTATTTTAAGCCTTGTTTTCTTCCTGATGCAGCTTGAAAACATCTTCAAAAACATGAGGCCATTTTGCTTACTAAAACGCATTGGAATGGCATAGAAATTTCCTTTTCAATAAATTTTACACCTCCCATTTGCTGCTAAAGGAGCGGTTCCCCGAATGGAAGGTCACTGAAGTGAAGGCAAGGAAATTCACTTTAGTGCGGAATAAAGATTACACGGTTAGGGGGGCTACCTGAGTAGAAAGAGAGGAAAAATGTACTCTTCCAGGGCCGCAAAACACAGGTCGAGAGTTCAAATAAAATTATGCTGGCTTAGGATGGTCGCAGCTTGCCCTAAAAAGGCTAAGCAAACAAAAATAAGGACACTTTCCCACTTAACAGACGCTCCGTTCAGGAAAGTAAAAACAGCGCTAAATTGTACACAAACCACACAGAAAGACGGACAGGACGGGCGCTGACTCCAACTAAGTTTATTGAAAGCCACATGTTGCATATATATAGCCTGAAGAAGGTGAACGCATGCGCATTCCTTACATGGCAAAAACACACACATACACAAGGACGATAACTTCTCATAATCGCGTATTTTTTAACAATCTGTGCTCACTTCCTCGTAGGGAGATAGAAGTGGCGCTGACGCACATGCCACCCCTCTCTTTGATAAAAAGGCGTCTGCCAGTTCGCGAGCTAATCTATCCTTACTTCTGGTTAGAATTTTAATATCTTCGAATCGCGGTGCACAGTGCTTTTTATTTTCATTAATGCAAGAGCGGCAATGGGCGGGTAGGTTTTAGAACGAATCTGATGCGTTCCCTAACGACCTTCTATGTTCCCCGGCACACTCGTTGACGCAGCGTCCAGTCTGACCGACGTACACCTGCCGCATGTAAGGGGGATCTCGTAGACCACTCCCGTGGCACACCTCACGCAGGACTTTGAGTGCTTCTTCCCCCACCCAGATGTTCCTTTAGCACCGCTGCTAATCTTGGGGCACATCTTGGCCAATTTGCAGGGGGCGGAGAAGACCATGGGGACTCCGTACTTGTTACCAACTCGTTTTAAATTGTGGAACACCTTGTGCATATACGGTACCACGACTGGTTTGGCTTCCCCGAAAGGTTCTTTCCGCCGTTGCCCCTTTGGCTTGCCCTTAAGTTTCTGTAGCAATGCATCGGTTACGGCAGCCAAGACGTGGTCAGGGAACCTTGCTTTATGCAGTCTGTTCACCTCGCCATGGAAGCTCGCCCGCATCATGTGAGGGCACGACTTGACGAGTGCTGATTCCATAGAAAGGGTGGCGATAGCCCTCTTAACAGTTTTGGATTGAGCCGAATCATACGGTAAAAAATCTTTATTGGTCCTGGGCAGGTAGCACCAGCAAACACTTCCGTCCCCCAGCTTAATATTAAGGTCCAAAAACTGGAGGCGGTCCTGTTCAGGAAGCTCAAATGTGAAAGAGAGCCCCTTCCCATGTTGTGCGAACATTTATAAAATGTTCATAGCAGTCTCCTCATAGCGGCCTATGTCATGTCTCTTTAAAATCACTAAAAAATCATCAACATATCTAAAAATCTGTGTACAAAAAACATATATGTGTACAATTTAGCGCTGTTTTTACTTTCTTGAACACAATATCACACAAACTAGCCCCGCAAAAAGTACTGTTAACCGACGCTATACAAAATATCTAGGTGCACTGTATGCGGTACGTACAAAGTAGGTTTTTGGCAGCTTGGAATGGAGTTATCAGTGTCATTTATTAGCGCAGAGTCGGCTCGGAGATGAGGAGATGGAATTAACTTTATTTGTTTACAAAAAAAAAAGACTTTCCTGATGAGGAAACTTTTCCGGCACGTTTGAGGACCGATCAGTAACGTTATTCTATCAAACGCTATAGTAAATCTGTTAGCCTGCTGCATTTCACTTCTCGAAGAATTTGCCACCAGGAGACTGTTGATGACGACTTACCTCTTTTGCCATTGCAGTCGTGTAGCCTTATGTCGTCTATGGCGCAGAAGCCTTTTTTTGGGCTGCTGTTCGAAGTTATGGAGAAGGCGAAGAGCATCTGCACAAACAATATCACCTAACGTTGGCAGGAAATTTTATTTCGCAACTCAATATTTCATTTTTACGGAAACTTTATTTCTCAACTCAATATCGTTTTTACGTTTGTGTCTGAACTTATACCAACATTAACGAATAGCAAGACCAGAAGTCTCCGAATGAGAACATGTCACTGCATCAGCCCCTCGGAGACGCTCTCTTTTGAAGTGTTTGGTGTTTTCTGTCTCGTGGTTTCTCAGTGTGCCACCACCTCGTGCGATTTAATATATGCTTTGAAAACTTTGGCCCACAGTCGTGCGTGGTTTCTGATCTGCTGCCTGGTTTGTTTCTTTCTTTTTTTACCGCTGTTTACTTCATCTCTAGCGGCGACAATGAAGCGTCCTTTGAGAGTGAGACAACCGTTGGTGTCGTCAGAACCTCCTACTTGCATATTTTCGAAGCAACTCTTCGCCGTGTATGAATATTGCAAGACAGCGACATTACGGAATAGAAATGAGGCACGGACTCATAAGTGACTGCATTCTAATTGTGGTACATGTCTTGCAGTCGCTATTTTAGTGGAAAATACCATAGATTCAGATATGCAACAGTTAGAAATAAACAGCAGACGAGGAAAATATTTTTTAGCACCGGAAACACAATAACAGATGTTCAAAAAGAGTCTACAAGCCAAATTAACTGCTTTTTTGCAGGCCGGATGACCTCGAAATTGTACACAACGCTTTGCAGGCTTTTGGTTTGCCGAGAGGAGCCAGAACTGATGAACGTGTTCCCTGTTGTGCAGCCGGACAGAAACTCCTGAGGCTATCGCACAGCAATTCAACTCTGTCCTTGTAGCGATACCAATTTCAGTGCATGCTTCTTGCGTAAACACGCGAAGATATCAAACAAGAACTTGTTAGTGTTGTGTCCGTTAACAAATCTGATTCGAAACCCTACGAGAAGAATGAGTGGCTACATATCCTCTTTGTTCTCCTTCTAAAATTTTTCGGCAGGTGATCAGTGCCATAACGTCTTGATGTTTTATTTTATCTCTCATACCGAACCAAACTAGCCTTGAGAAAGGCAGTTAGGCCTCCATTGATCTCAGTCGAATGAGCCACACAGATTAAGAGGTAGAAAGCGAGAACCACTTAGTGACGGTCTTCTCTGCAAATACTTTGATGTAGTTCGTAAGCTTTGCTGCATCTGAGAAATCTGCCCAAATATCATCGACGTTGCAGAAATCGTCAAGGTACTGTCATAGCAACCATCAGTACTCTCAAGCTGGTAACGAGGAGGCAGCGAGAAATTTGAGGCTTCCAGCGACATGCAGAAGTACTGCTTTCTGAGAAGGCCTCTGTTTTCACTATTAGCAAGTAATGATGCTTAGTTTGTCGTGTGATATTCGTTGCCACCCTACGCTCAAAGAAGTCAAAAATTTCAATAAACTGATCATTTGCTCAAGAGAGTACTACTCCGATAGGTTCTATACTATCTTCGCCGACTTGTTTGCCACCAACTATTACTTCACTCCGAGGCACCCATGTCACATGTTTTTGCCTCACCCGGGCTACCAGGCCAGAGCCCCAAAGCACACCGAGCATCCTCATATATTCCTCTAATAAAGGTTCACTTGATAGTAGGCCGATTGACCGCACAATTTAAACATGAATAAAGCTATTAAAGTGCCCTGGGGCACAAGTCTGATCTTAGGACTCCTTGAGGTTTCTAAGTTACAAAGGCCGCCATCAAGTCGGGCTCGGGACGGATCCTTACGTGAAAGCTTTTTTTCTCCTTGAACGCCACGTCCACTGCAGTCCAAGCGCCCCGGATCAACTCTTTGGATGGCCGCTGCCAAATCGTGTGATAGTCTCGTGGGCCAACTGTAAGCATGCAGACAAAATGGAAAGAGTTATATTTGGCGACTGGGCTTTCTAGAAACCTGAAGCAGCTCGGTGGCAACGGAGATTTAATAGTTGCCAAAACAGTGGTATCGTTGAATGAATAAACCATGGCGGTAGCTTCTCGGAGTAAGGTGTTTATAGACTTATACTAATTAAACATAAGACCCTTCTTTTAGGGGTTGTATTTTTCTGAAACACAGGGGTAAAAATCGGGCGATATTTCTTGAGCTCAAATCTGGGTGCTAATGAGATTAATCAGGGAAAAAAATTTCTTTGTGTAGGTTTGTTCGGGTCATTTGCTCATTATATCATAAGCAACATTGAACTCGCTGGTTTCTCTAATATACTGTCGAACACTTAAGATTTTCTTTCGGAATTTATTACAAATATTTATCCGTTATCAATTTATCTTGGAGCTCTTCCGCGTCTGCACAAGACCAGACTGCCCTTTTTTGTACAGTGCGAACATTCAACATCAAAGCGACCATTTCAAGCGCACAAGGTCCTTGGATGAAGGTGTCGTTATCGTAGGTGGCGCTTAAACAGTGACTCTTATAACACACCTCGTCGGTAGCCATGTTTCGCCCTCTGGCTTCTGGATGGCGATTTTTGAACTATTTTTCATTTCATCCGCCTCAAGACAACTGCGGTTAAAGGAGGTTTAATATCCCCCGTTGACGGAAGACACCCCTCTGGAATATGCACTAGACGTCCAAAAAAACTTGCGGTGCCTTCACCTCTCCATAGTGGAAAAACAACATCCTCTAGAAGGCTTATTTGTGGACAGAAATCGAGTTTAATTCGATTTTTAAACGAAATGATAGGGGTGCAAGAATCGGGTAAAATCGGCTTTTCACCCGAAAACGAACTGCCCTAGACGATTACGACAAGAAAGGAAATTACCATAGGAAAAGACTGCGAAGGAGTGTTAACATATGTATTGCTAGTACCTGCTGTTAGGACTTTGATTCGGTAGTTCTCCGCAGCGAGTGGAATGTCAGGAATATAGTACTGAAAACTGAGGCACTGTACGTCCGATCGTCCAGGTAGCTGCGGTGGCGAAAGGAAGGTTTGTACCGAACCATTTCTTTCTTCTATGTATGCGAGACCACCTGTGGAGAAAACAAATCAATCGCTAAACACACAATACACAATTGATTCCTTTGAATACAGAGCGTAACCTCCGGGTTTTTTAATAATATAATGTGACCGTCAATCAAGTGGCGTTTAAGAGCCTTATAACTAAAAAAAAAACGGGAAATCGCCAAGTGTTCTCTCTAGCGCACAAAGTCCTGATCAGTGCGGTCGTCGTCTTTTTCCCCGTTTCCTGATAAATTAACTTAAGGCGCTTCTCTATGGGCCCATCCGAGGCGCACGAGCACAACGCCTACGCGTACCATCGTACGCCGGAGCCAGTCTGCGCATGCGCGAGGCGCAGACGCGAGCTGGCGCTGGCGCTTGGCAAATATCAGTACACGTCAGATGTTCGCGCCGCGCTCGCGCCCGCGCCGGAGGTGGCTCGCTGGTTTGCGGTCGGTGTAACCAATCGGAGAACGCAGTCCTCTCGGCATCCGGTACGGCCATTCGCGCCGTTTTCTTCGCTGAGCTGAGCGCAAGTACCAGAGACAGGAGGCGACAGGCCATTGAGTTGTGTATCTTTTCCGACGCTTGTGGCGCCGCGCCGCGGCGCGTTGGCACTGCGCTCGTGCGCCTGGGATGTGTCCATGGAGATGAGCCTTTAGAGCGATGTTATTAAACATCCGTTAGGCTGTAGTTCATGGCAATATATTATTGAATATAAGTTCTAACTGAATTGTAACATTGCTGTGAATGAACAAATATTTCCGCTTAAAAATTGAAAGCTGTCGAGCACACTTATCTATACCATGATTAAATGAGAACATCAGAACCGCATCGAAACGATTTTTTTGCTTGTTTTTTAATAAGTGATCTTCTTCAAAAACATTTCAGAATGCCACATCACTATCCTGCGTACGCATATACTTTGTTCTTGGCCCATAAATTCCCGCAGATTTTTTACTTTGCCAAAGCAAAGCTCACACCACGCTTCAGCAGCAGCACTGCGCCAAGAGGAATATAAGCAGCGACTTGTAATATCACCTACATATACCTGTCGAAGGGCCAATTCACACTGCCACGTAATCTTTCTCTTAATCCACTGTCAGACAGTACCCACCCTCAGCGTGATCAGTTTATCGTGAGCTCCGCTGGCGCAGCGCCACCTGAACTCTTACGCCCCTGCCCCCTTCACCGCTTTTTTAATCATGTCCTTCACTGTGCTATAACCCTTTCCCCTTACTCTAAGGCGACTACCGCGCCTTTGCTAATGACTGCTTCTGGCCACGACACCGCGCCCTCTCTGTGGATTTTGCAGTGCGGAAAAGCATGAACCTCAAGTTATGATTGAATCAAGTAAAAACATCCCCGCCGTGGAGACGCAGCTCTGCTCAGCTGCTAAGCGCCAGTTCCTTGGGTTGGACGTAGGTTTCTCTAATTAGGCCGTCGGCGTGACCAGCAGACTGAGCACAGGAGGGCGGGTACCGTTGAAAGAATTAGGCATGGAGCCGAAAAATGTGGCACTTCCATATGTAGCGGCTGTTTTGAAATTCGTCACCTAAGGACAGGCTCCGCGGCAGCGCTGCTCGCTCGGAGCGCAGCACGGGAGAAGTGTGTTAGTCGAAGAACGACTATTGTAGAAAACAATGGAAGTCTTAGCACTTCATGCGTGTGTGTGTGTGTGTGTGTGTGTGTGTGTGTGTGTGTGTGTGTGTGTGTGTGTGTGTGTGTGTGTGTGCGTGCGTGAGTGTGTGTGTGTGTGTGTGTGTGTGTGTGCGCGTGCGTGCGTGAGTGTGTGTGTGTGTGTGTGTGTGTGTGTGTGTGTGTGTGTGTGTGTGTGTGTGTGCGTGCGTGCGTGCGTGCGTGCGTGAGTGAGAGAGAGAGAGAGAGATGTTATCGACCACAATATATGCGTTAATAAAAACCTCAACCCCTGGGCTGAAAACTCGCTCCACCGGGTACCGATTACGCCCACTGATTTTTTTTTGTTTTTTATAACGAGATATGAGGGCACAAACGAAGATTTTTGAGGGTAGTGTTTCTGAGCTCTACAGTCCCAGCTATGAGCAGCGTCAGAGAGGTATTTTGCAGCGTTTGGCGGCGCCCTACGGCCGCATATAGCTCTCAAGGAACTAAATTAGGCTGATGTGCACATGGTGAAACTACAACTATATCGAAAAACGTTAGCTGTTCGGGCTTCAGGAGCAGCGGTTACTCACCAAGCATTCCGCCAGACGAGTAGTCGGGGAGGAAGAACCCTTTTCGACCATCACCAAGCTTCCAAAGGTTGTGAGATTTGTCAAGTACGTAGCCGCAAGTTTCGCCCCAGTCGAAGTCGCAGGAACCGTCCTGTGGCTCTGAAGTTGATCCCGAAATAACAGTTACTGCGTGCACTAGCAAGGCGAAGTCAATAGGCTACTATCACTGGTTAATACCTCGAGGGGACAATGAACTGCCTTCATCCTTTACAGTAACACTTCGCTGACGTGTGAAAAAACTGAAACATTGAGCAAGCCAAACAACGTTTCTAATGATGGTATACAGTAAGATGTAGCGTCTTGGAAAACCGATGACGAAAATGCATTCAGAGGTTGAAAGAGCAGTGCTAAAAGTCATAATAATGCAGAAAAATCAGAAACTGTGTAGAAGCCTTCGGTTTCTGCAAGATAATCTCTAATGCATCACAATCTCAGCGTGCTCCTCTTACCGCTTGGGCACTCCCCGCTTTCCACGGTCAAGTCATCCACGGCCAAAGATGACCTCTCCAACGTGTCACTCATGTGGTAGCGTAAATGGATCTGCGCATTTTGAAGAAAAGGAGAGTTCCCTTTTTCTGAGCAACAAAATCCAGGTAGAGTTTAACAGTGAACAATACTCCTTTAGCGTAACACATGTTGCCGAAGAACGATTAGAGAAACTTGTTACATGGCAAGTGCAGTTCACAGCAATAAATCACTATTTCGATGAAGACTAGAAATATGATAACGGGCTAATACTGACTGCTCAAAGCTGCATCTCAGTGTGCCTTTTTTTCAATAGGAGTAGAGAGGCGCTGAGAAATAGACTGCGACCGATATCCACAACGTCATTACATGCGGATCTGCATTTCGCTGCAAGCATGGCATGTTGAGAGTGACGGAGCATAGAAACGCACGAATGTGACGAAAAAAAAAAGTTACAGATTAATGATCGTGAAGCCTTGTGCTGCTGTTTCCGGTGTTGTAGCAGGGCAGACTTTGTGGGTGGGTCCTGGAGGGGGTAGTTATGGGGCCGGTCCCATGTGAATCATTCATGTCTTCGACGCCTTTTATGGAAACTGTTGGTCTAGCATAGCTATCTCTCAAAAAAAATTTTCGCTTGAGTGCAGGCGAACGCCTCCCCTTTACTTTACCAATAAATCTGCCTCTGTGTTATTTGTGTTCTTAGTATATGCGACACGGATAAAGAGGATGGTAAGCTTAAAACGCACCAGTGTGAAATAAGGCCGCACATAACTTCCAGGCTTCTTGAAATTCGGCTGCATTATTTGCTCAAAAAATCTCTACAGCTCGCAGTGTCTGTTCTCGTAACAAGGTTTTTATGGTTGCCTTTGTGTCGTAGATATTTGTACGGTGTTACGGTTACTTGTCATTCAAGCCTTAATCCTCTTCGGTCCTAAATTCTGCTAGAGCTGGCAAGTGCCACAGCCCGCTGGCTTGATCACTTTTGAGTCAGATTTTCATGCGGAACACGTATATAAAGCGTTAAACACAGAGGCAGTTCGCACGCGCAGCTTGCGCGTCTAAATTCCTCATGGTGTATTTCAGGTAGCATGAACTCTAACGACATTGTTTGCAGCTTACTGTCGGCTAGATTGTTTTTTCTTAGTGCCCGCTTTTCTCGCCAGTTAGGCCAATGGCAAGATTTTTAAATAAACTTTTTTGGAAATACCGCTCAGGGCGGTTTTACGGAAGAGTGGTATTATTTCGCGCTAAAGCGTCCACAACGCCTGAGATTCTGAGTCGATTCTGCAGGACCATTCGAGCGCAGTGTCAGAGACTTCGGCTGCGGTGACCGGAGGCATGGCTACAGAAAGCAAATATTTGACGCTGGGCGTGCCACTCCCCAAGATGATGCTAAAAAGCATCTTTTTACTTTGTCAGGCACTATTCTGAATATATTTTTATTGTGTATATCAAAGCAGCATTCGTTCCGAAAAATTTCGCCGTTAGTAGATACTCGTGATGCCCCAAAAGGCTTTTTGTCGAGCATTTTCGCACATATCTGGCGGTGAAATTCAAGTCACATAATTACTTACGCCGTCTTCAGAATAATCTACAATACGCCCTTAAGTGCCATATCGAATGTTTATTATCCCGAATTGATCAATGGCATATATCACAGAAGCTATAGTGGAAGACTTGGGATTGATTAAGACAATCTGGCGTCCTTTAACCTGTGCATAATCGCAGAGCATGGAGGCCTTTTTCGGATTTCTCCCCCTGCAATATGCAGCCGCCGTTCCCCGATTCAATGCCGCAGCCTTGGAATCAGGCAACCTCACCTCTGCTTCAGCAAAATACACTTTCTATGTTTAAAACCAACGTTCCAGAGTAGCGGCCAATATTTGATCGATCACTCTGGCTGATGCAATAAATAGGCTTAGGAACAAATTTCATAAAGAGTATACACAATTCAACAAACAACGCAATCTACTGAAAAACGAATAGCTTCAATATCAGTTACACACAAATACGACAGAAAGCCCTACAATCAAGCATTTCGTACCCGAGTGACTCGCTGAGGTCCAACCACACGTGCCACTGCAATGTATTATGATGTGTTGCCTGTCTTTGCTCACCGCTATGGATCCTGAATATCTTCCCTCAGATTTCGTGCCGATGGTTTTTTTATTTCTGCTCAGTCCGGCGCACAATTATTTTCTATTATTTACATTATTTCCGCACTATTTAAAGTTTTAGGGGACCAATATTGAAGCATTCCAAGAGGTGATCAATGAATTAAAAATGTTCCTTCATGCTTATATATACAATCCTAAAGAGTGCACGATTAACCCTACCCTCAAGCCTGTTTTAGGCATGATGCGCATGCCAGTGAGGCATGTATGACGTTTTGAGTACCACGTGAGCATGAATAGGCATGATTTTTCGCTAACTTGGTCAGAGCCCGCCCCGCTGCCCTGCAGGTATCATAAAAAAAAGATAAGTCACAGCAACACAAAACACGCTCTTAGATAGCTGCGAGTTCGCGTCCCACTTATCTAGACCACGCATATACATACTGGAATTATGCTGTTGGCGGTCCTGCCACCGGCAACATGCTTTAGTATTCGTATATATTATGCGCTATGGAGACTTCCTGTTTTGTTTCTTGCTGTTAGCTTCCCTTTCTTCGGCAGAGTGTACTGGCATCACTGTTAGCTGTGAAGCAATAATGGTTCGATAGGCAGCGACCGTAGTGGAAGCTTTTATTTAAAAACAGGTGGCGCGTGACGCTAATTCTTGAGACAACTTCGCTGTGGTCTTTAGCGTCAGTCCTTCGAACGTAGTTCACTCACCTGTACAAAAGTTTACAGAATGCAGACGCGCGAAAAAAAAAAGTTATTCTGCGTGATCTCGCCAGCCAGTCTGCTGGTATTCGTTCCACCAGAGGGGGCACGTATATTTCTCCACATCACTCTATGTCTTTCATTGACTTGCTTTCACTAAACGCGCAGATATATTTTCAAACTTTTGTCCATGACTGCAATTAAGCACGACGCTGAGCGTGCTCTGAGATTGTGTCGGCAGGGAAAATTTCTTCGGCACGAAGACGCTCCACCTCAGCCAGGAAATTATTCCCAGCCAACGCGGGAGGGCTGGGAGGCAGCCCTGTCCAGCTCGGACCTCGAGGAACAACGAGCCCTCGTCGCCAGAGCACGGGCAGCGGCTTTCACCAACAGCGTCCCGGAATAGGGACCCGATCAGCCTTCCCTTCAACTAAGGCATTGTGGCTTTCAATAAATGTTTTCATCATCATCCGCCTCAATGGTGCCTATGTCATGACTGTTTCCAAGTCATACATGACTATTTAGGAATTAAAGAGCACTTTTGTTTCTAATTCAGTGTACAGCTTAGTTTCGTTTCATTGTAATCATTAGCCGCCGCGGTGGCTTAGTGGCTATGGTGCTCGGCTGCTGGCCCGAAAGACGCGGGTTCGATCCCGGCGCGGCGGCTGAATTTCTTGGGAGGAGAAATTCGAGGCCCGTGTACTGTGCGATGTCAGTGCACGTTAAAGAACCCCAGGTGGTCGAAATTTCCGGAGCCCTCCACTACGGCGTCTCCATAGCCTTAGTCGCTTTGGGACGTTAAATCCCATAAACCAACCAACCATTGTAATCATAGAGTATTTATTTCCTCACTTATTGTATTATGGCGCCTGTCTCTTGGTGATCTGTGGATCCATTAGTGGACAATAAGTTTTCTGGTTATGGCTGAGCACTAAACTGAGCCGTAGAATTCGGTTTTCGCTGTACTTTATGGGCTTTGCGGCCCTAGTTGGAAGGATTGTTCGTTCTTCTTGAAGAAGGGTAACATAACGTTACTGCAAGACATCCCAATCTACGGTTTTCCCAATACACCTGTTTTTTTTTTTTTTTTAGTTCGAAGCTCGGTGGTGATAGTTTAAGTGTTTTCCCTGCATAAGATATGAGAGCAGTATCTCCTTGTCTTCTTCGCATGACTGCTCTTTTTAAGCTCAGTGTGCATCGAACCGCAGAAGATACTAAATCAATGGTTAAGAAGTTGGAGCTCGATATCCACAATTAATGGAGGTGAGGACGATATCTACAGTTTTTAAAAGGCGATAGTTCATAAAAGAGACCCTAGAAGGGAAATTTAGGAGGAAAGATGGGGTGCGTGAAATGGCACCAATTCCGGTTGAAGATCATGAAGCCTGACATTCGCCCCCAGTTCCCTCCTCAGGCGGCGGAGTTCTGTGAACATTGTCACAAAGTGATAGTCGTGCGACCCCCGACACTTCATTTCGGTGACTGACTGCGTGTGTTTCAGCTAATTATTAGCAACGTGCATTTTTACTTTACGGGGAGGATCGAATATTTAACAAGAGACTGCGAGAGTTTCTGCGATCTCTAAATATCATATGTACAGGGTGGTCCAAAATATGTGCGAACACGACTCAGCGTGGCCGCGCTCCGCGGCGCGCATCGAAGCTACGAGGCGCAGGCGCACATGGGCCCGAAGGCGGTGCTTCGTGTCGTCGTCTGCTACACGTCGTCGTCTGCGGCCACACCGGAAGCCCTGACGCGCCGCGGAGCGCTGCCACGCTGAGCGGTCCAAAATATGTGCGAACACGACTCAGCGTGGCCGCGCTCCGCGGCGCGCATCGAAGCTACGCGGCGCAGGCGCACATGGGCCCGAAGGCGGTGCTTCGTGTCGTCGTCTGCTACACGTCGTCGTCTGCGGCCACACCGGAAGCCCTGACGCGCCGCGGAGCGCTGCCACGCTGAGCGGTCCAAAATATGTGCGAACACGACTCAGCGTGGCCGCGCTCCGCGGCGCGCATCGAAGCTACGCGGCGCAGGCGCACATGGGCCCGAAGGCGGTGCTTCGTGTCGTCGTCTGCTACACGTCGTCGTCTGCGGCCACACCGGAAGCCCTGACGCGCCGCGGAGCGCTGCCACGCTGAGCGGTCCAAAATATGTGCGAACACGACTCAGCGTGGCCGCGCTCCGCGGCGCGCATCGAAGCTACGCGGCGCAGGCGCACATGGGCCCGAAGGCGGTGCTTCGTGTCGTCGTCTGCTACACGTCGTCGTCTGCGGCCACACCGGAAGCCCTGACGCGCCGCGGAGCGCTGCCACGCTGAGCGGTCCAAAATATGTGCGAACACGACTCAGCGTGGCCGCGCTCCGCGGCGCGCATCGAAGCTACGCGGCGCAGGCGCACATGGGCCCGAAGGCGGTGCTTCGTGTCGTCGTCTGCTACACGTCGTCGTCTGCGGCCACACCGGAAGCCCTGACGCGCCGCGGAGCGCGGCCACGCTGAGCCGTGTTCGCACATATTTTGGACCACCCTGTACATTGTTAGTCCCTCTGCCTCAACTATTTCTACATGCATCTACTGCAGTAATATCAAAATTATTTGCTTTTATTTGCTCACTTTCTAACAAGGAGAAACTACACATCGAAGGGGAACGGGCCACATAAGCAATGCGCAAAATAAAACCGTTGTACTGGCTCCGTTGTTAGGAAGACGCAGTGGCAGCGCAGGGCACGCGGAAGAGGTGGGAGGACAAAATACTCGGCGGCGACCGAGAATGAAACAGTGTGATGCAGATAGAGTTTGCATATGCAAGATGATGGCGCAAGAGCATGTCAAGGTCAATTACTGTAAGGATGTTTTGTCCTGCTGTGGACTATCTCGCATCGTGATGAAGGCTGTTTCCAGGCTGTTCCAGTTATAACACCACATCATAAAGGACGGAACACTAACCATTGGTCCCCAGATTAATATTTTTTATATTTTTTACGCTAACTTTTAAGAATGGGCCTCCTCATGGCAGGAAATAGCATGTTCTGCAGACATTTTTGCATCCCACACCCTTTCTGACCAAACAGCACCTAACGCTCGCGCTCAGAGGTGTCAACGGAATCGCCAGTTTCTGACGTCTGTACGAAATAAACTCCAGCGGGGAGGGATGAGGGCGTGGAGAAGTTTTCCATGCCTGACAAGAATTAACCAGAACATGTGATCACGCTTGCTGAGCGTGGCCGTTTTAAAGCGGTTATTCCTATAAAGCCTGGTTCTTAAGTTTCGAGAAACACCATAGCCGAAACAAGCATGTAAAAAAATTAAGAAATCAACGCTTGTTAAGCGCGGACATTGGTTTGGTTTGGTTTGGTTTTCCGGGGTTTAACGTTTTAAAGAGACTAAGGCTATGAGGGACGCCGTAGTAAAGGGCTCCGGAAATGTCTAACACCTGGAGTTCTCTAACGTGCACTTACATCGCACAGTACGTGGACCTCGTACAGGCATACCTAATTCATGACCCGCAGCAGTGCTGGGTGTCTCACGTCAGGCAAACATTCAACTCAAATCCGGCCCACAGGACCTCGGTTTGTAACAGCGTCCTCCTTCCTCAATGCGGTCAAACTCATGGTAAGCTATTGTCAACGTGGCATTGTCAGTTTTAAAATTCAGGTTTTGCTTACTCCACAGGGAAAACAAAATCGCGGAGATACTGCTCTCCTAGACACCACCAGGCCTCTTCAGATGAAGAGATAAAAACGGAATGAGCAAAATATCCGGTTCTATCTCCTTTTCATATAGCGTACTTGGTCGTTCACCCTATCACTCCATGTCCGAAAACCTTTGGAATGTGGAACCGTGTGCATCTATGGCATGCAGAGCGCAAGAAACGTCATCAACGCAAGAACCCACCTTAACTTCTCCTGCATGCTCCTCCGAGTAGCGCACCCGATGCCACCGGCCAGCGGCCTCCGGCTGGGTGGCGTAGAAGTCGCTAAACACACCGGCCTCCTTCTCTGCGGAGAAAATGATCTGGCTGCGGTCTGTGCCAAACTGGTGGTACCAGGCCGTGAAGCACAGCGGTCCTTGGGCCTTGTGAAAGAGTGTGGCCACGGGGGAGCCATCTGAGGTAGCGGTACCGGTGGTAGCGTAGGCGCATGAACCATCCTCTGTATTTTTTAGGCGAAAGAAAACAATCATGAAATATTCCGGTTTTAAATTCTCCCGAGTTTACTCCAGTAGCACTTCATGTTTAGAGAGTAAAATGTGACTTCTGAATTTATCCTTTTTTTGCCCACTTCCGTACAGGCTTTCTGACTGATATTTTGTCGGAACCTTATTTTTTAGCTTCATGAATAATGCTCCAGCTAACAACTGCGAAAAAAATTATATTAGCGCCTTTTCACTTCTGCATATTGAAATGACGGCACTGCTAAATGCGACTATTGACCGCGGCACTTCTTAGGCGAAGTAATGAATGCGCATAAGGCAGGATCCCGAATGTGCGAAAAATGTCGGCTAGGCAAGGAACTCAATTTCAGCCTCCTGTGAAGTACTTCTGGCCAATCCTGGAAAGAGGACCGCGATCGTTGCATATGACAAGCCATTCGCACAAGCGATTTAGACGCGTGAACTTCGGGTCGCATGTTATGACACCCCTACATTGGCTAAGTGGGAGCAGCAACTCCTGGGAGCTTGCTTGACTTCTTGAATACTACGCCCAACAGTGTCAATTCAAATGCTGAGGGTTGTCTTTAAAGACAGCTGCCTGCTATGTTTGCACCAATTACAATTTAAGCTGATATTTTTATCAGCTTTAAAAAAAAGCGGGCAATATACAACAGCGACCGCTTGACAGCTGCTGGCGCCCAGTGCACACGCTGAGCCTCGTCGGGGACAATGCTCTGGAGAAAAGCGCACTTGGCTCTTTTAGATGACTCTAGTAGAGGTGAAGTTTCACCTTTGACACTTTTTTCTGAGAGCAATATTTGAATGTTAGGCCGCTAGCTTTACATAGCAACTACGTTTCCAGAACGAACAAAATACTGCTCACCAAGCCACGCTTCTCTAGATAACAGCAGCTCCGCCGCGATGTCTCAGTGGTTACGGCACTCGGCTGCTGACTCGAAAGACGCGGTTCGATCCCAGCTGCGGCGGCTGAATTTAGATGAAGGCGAAATTCTAGAGGCCCGTGTACCGTGCGATTTCAGTGCACGTTAAACAACCCCAGGTGGTCGAAATTTCCGGAGCCCTTCCCTACGGCGTTTCTCATAGCCTGAGTGGCTTTGGGATTTTAAACTCCAATAAGCCAAACCAAACCAAACCTAGATAACAGCATACATTCGCTTTCACTCGGCTTGGCCGCTCAGTCTCTTTTTAAAGTTTGGTCATTTTTAGCTGGGGCATTCTATGCAATCTTACATCTTTCCAACATGAACGTTTTGGGCATTTTAGCAGCAGTTCCTCTCCGAAAATCGTGTCTGTAATTATGTGCTCTGTCTTCTTTCTATATGTGAATAATCTGTTTGCTTTAAAATTTATGATTAAAAAATGAAAAGAAAATATAAGCTTTAAAAATTAAACAACGAATGTGGCCTTTTAAGGCACAAGAATCTTCATTGCGTCACCATTTAGCCCTTGTATGCATGGTAGTACGAAAGATGGGAAAGTTGCTGTCTTTGCATGCTCACCTGTGTGCGTCGTGTGGTCTACGGTGGGACCATGCTTCATGTCGGACACCTTGCGCACCTCGAAGCAAGCCCCTCCACTGCAGTCGCTGGACACCCACTGGTCGCAGTGGCCATTCTCGAAAGTGCATGTATCTGCGATAGGAGACACAGGGGGTAATGCCTACAGTATTGAATTGCAATTTGGGGTGGTGCCACGCAACTATTAAAAGAACATAAAAAAATAAAGATATCAAAAGTGAGATGCTTTGCTGTTTCAGTGAAGAACCGTTCCCTAATTCAAGCATCTGTCAAGCGCTCATCAAGAAAGCACGCTTTTATTTAGTTGTCATTCAAACAATTTTTACGACACACAGAAGGTAACATTCAATAAATGAGTTGCGCTAAACCACAAACGCGTGGCATTATTCTGCTCCAGGAAGCTACCTAGATGAATAGCGCCGCAATATCTCCTGCAGAAAGACTCGTTGTTTCCCTATAACTTACCCTCTTGCTTCCTGACCACGGTATTTGTTTACAGAGGCAAACTATTTGCTCCCCGAGAGCGTCATTGACAAAAGACAAGCTTACAAAAGACATGACTAAGGAGGCACTCCAGCGGTTACATGACCATAGGTAAAAATAGTGAATGACACCACTCCCGAGACTTCACAAACATCTACATCCACCTCTACCAAATTTTACTCTCATACAGCAGTCCGCCTTCATCTTGACGTACTTTGATAAAGAGTTCCCGAAAACCAGGGCATCCCAGGGAAGAAAGCGACCTGTATTATTGCTCAAGAAAATCGGCCCTAAAACTACACTAAAACATGGCCCCGGAAGCACCTTCCTCGAGACGTTCGCTCCACCCACCAAATGCACAGCAGACTGCGCTAAAAGAGCTGCGCCTTAGCCGCCACATCATCGCTTCCCTGGTCACGGGTCCCCGAATACTAAGAGCACTGTCTTCATCAGTACAGTAACTTAATGGATGGTCTAACGACTTGGTATTGCGATTAATACGTCCTGCTTTTGTTTTTCTGCGTGTGTCTCAAGCAGTCATTCCTTTATATGCATCTAAAGTAGCGGCCTTCTATCAATAGGAACTTAGGTCTTTTGTCTTTGATATTTGTTCAACACGTAAGGCGAACAGGGCTCCCAGCGTGATGTTTCAAAGGGTCATGCTGGGATGCGCTGTGAATTGTCTTTAATGTTTATTCAACTCGTATGGCGAAGAGTTGTCCCAGTGAGAGGTTTAAAGGGATCAAGCTGGGATACAATGTGAGTAAAAACTTGTACTGATCATTAACCCGCTTACAGCAAGAGACAATATAGTTTGCTCTTCTCTGTCTACTAGGTCAGCTTCTTTTTATAGCGACACTTGTGGAGGTCGCGCTCCTGGCACCGTCTCGCTATAGCTTATGGGGCTGAACGTCCCAAGCCGCCCAGGCTATATGGGAAGAAGTGCTATAGAGAAGTGCTGCGGATTATTTTGGCCACCTGACGTTCCTTAAGGTGCACTGACATCGCACAGCACACAGGCCTTTAGCATTTCGCCTCCATCAAAACACGATCACCGCGACCGGGACAATGCCCGCGTCTTTAGGGTCAGCAGCTGAGCACCATTGCCAGCGAACCTCTGATGCGGCTCGGTATATTGGAAGCAGTAGTTATAGTAGTAGTAGCACCAGTAGTAGTAGTAGTAGTAGTAGTAGTAGTAGTAGTAGTAGTAGTAGTAGTAGTAGTAGTAGTAGTAGTAGTAGTAGTAGTAGTAGTAGTAGTAGTTACTATTGGCCGGCGAAACCGGTGCCTGGTTGCAATGAGAAGCACTATAGGAGAATGGTGACCGTAGAAGCAGGAGGATATGACGAGAACGGAGGAATGCGTAACCAGATGCTGGTTACCTTCGGATGAGGAGGGTATCGCGGGAGCGGAGGATCTCCCCACCAGTGGTTGAGTACAGTGGAATGAGGAAGGCAAAAAGGCGCTACCGGTGGGTGGTAGGTGGTTTTTTTCCTCATTCCACGGCTGGACTGGCACCGGCCCCCCCGGCAAACCAGCTGGATGAGGTTCTCTTGGCCCTACAGGGTGTCGCAGGTCAGCTGTGGCACCCGCCGCTCAAATGGCGTGTGTGGCGTCTTTAGGTTTTCGCGTTTTGTTCCGTATCCGCACGAAATGTGGAACAGTGTGGGGCGGACGCTACATCAGAGGCGGTAGCGCGGGTGATGTGTTGAGTACATTCTACTGTACTTATATAGGTTTGGGAATGAATATGTTTGAATTTTTTTGAAGCAGTTCGCAAAAGAAGCTAAGTAATTCGTTTTAAAAGTATCTACCGCACAGAACCAACTGAAACTTGTGGGAATTGTAATCTACAGTGTTGTAATTAAATGCAATAAACAGGGTATGCGCGAAAATACGCTGTCATGGCCCCTTTAAGCGTTTCTTGGGTTTGTACGAGTTACATTCTCCGAGCATTAGATTTACTCGGTGCGGTTTGTTGATAGTTTCATCATCCTTAGAGAAGTGTTTTTTATTAGTTTACTATGTACAATTTTTTAACAATATTTGAGCGGAGTATTGACTTTATCTAGTTTGGTTTGGTGACATTGTGCCGCGGAAGCGTCGGCTCTTTCGCTACCTACTGTAGGTATCCGCCTGTATATATAATCATCCCACACGGTTATTCACCCGAAAGACCTGCACTGATGTAGTGTTCTTTGGGTATTATTTAACATGGGGTTCAAAATAATCTTCTTCTATTGGTGCCATCCACTAAGTTACCAAACACAAACGACCTCACAATAAAATCCCTCTGGAGCGAAAGTACGATGAACCTGGGGAAGATAGCTTAGAAAACTAATATACCTATAAGTCTTCCATGGAATAACGCTATCGCTCATGCTCTGTCCTGAAATATCTTTTCACTGCCGCAATCAATTAGAGCGATAAGGATACCGTAAAAGGTATTCGCTTTATTGCCGCTGCCAGTGAAGGGGGAACGCATAGGAAGCTGACTAATACCAGGGTATTACAAAGGAGTGAATGCGGTCGGCTGTGACTTAAGCAGAAATGGCACTAATGCATGCAAGCCACGCTAAAATTTTTTGCTTTGTTTTCTTGGCTACATTGAATAAAAGTCAGATATTGCCTAGCATGGTGTGATTAATCTGTTAATGTTTCTTTGCAACGAGCTGCTATCATATTACGATCTGGCCTTCAGTATGTACTGCTTATACATGTGCTGATTTCAAAGGATAATGCCCCTTTCTAAGAGCACGTGTGATCGCGACGTAATCCAATCTGTGCAAAACATTTCGCACCCACAGTACATGACCTCGCTCAATTTAATCGATCCTGCCCACGGAGAGTTTCTCAGTAAGAATGAAGCAGTACGTTATGTATTAAATGTGTTTTCGATAAGTAATAAATAAAATGTAATTACAGTTTAAGAAATGCATGCCTTCCAAATATAGACCAAATGGCTCTAAAAATTCTTTAGGTAAAATAAGCTCAATATCTCCATATTGTCGGCAAATATTTGCTAATTTCTTCTGAAACTTAAACAAGTATCGTACGGCGAAAAAAATATTGCCACAATGACGTCAACGAAGCGAGAAAAATCGCAGCGTGCGGCTTGCACAGCCCCATGCTTCGCGAACACGCCGGGCACTTTTTGTTATCGGCACGTTCGTGACCGCAGCGCCGAGCGTTCCTGTGCGCTGCTCCTGTGGCACGCGACTAGTGGTAATATTTTTGCGTCCTTATTGTACTTTCATGCTACCAGTTTTCTTTACAGGCTTTTCAGTTTAACTTTTATCTGTCTTGCATACGCTTAGTATACTTCCTCCCTTGGATCAGGTGGGTTGATAATTAAGTTTGAAATTTCTATCGCCTCTGACAAAGCGTAATTCTGTCAAACGCGTTGAGAGCGTTTGGAAACCTCCCTGTGGCAAAGCTCTCTTCATAGATCCAAAGCACATTAGCGAATAAACCAAAATTGAGATAACACGTCGTTTCGGTATCTCCTCGATTCTTTCACCAGGTGTGACTGCGGGCGAGTTTCAGCTTAGCTTTATAAGCCGTCGTATAGCCAACCGTCGGGTCACTGAACGCAAACATGTAGTGTAGGAGGGAGGAAGCGTTCCAATAGAGCTGTTAAAATTCCCCCGCGTTCATTGATCGTGCCACAGGACTCAAGAGCCCCATGCGCGGGCGTTTCTCGGTCTCCAGCACAATGGTTCCGTCGAAGCCAATCCTGCAGTCACATGCCTCGCAGTGCTCGGCCACCGCGCTTTGATCCGTGTTCATTTGTGTGGAATCAACTTTGTACTGCGTCATTCTTCCTTGAATTTTTTTTATTTAGCCAACATGCTACGCCCAGCACTCCCAGCACGGGTTTTTGTAAACCGCACCTTGGGACTTTTCTTTAGGATGATATCTTTTGTGGGCGCACCCATGCAATACAATAAACATACTTAAGCCATGGTAAAGACTTCAGAGGCGGTCCAGACAGCTAAGCTTGAGAAGAGTGCAACATGTTCTCTTTGATCAACACTTGCTGCGCATTCAAAAATTTAGCAGGAGAAAATTATTCCCGATGTTCATTTTTGCCCCGCTGCTTTCAATACCTAACCGGGTGTGCGGTCCTTGTTCAGAATACATAATGAGTCAACCAGCGTTAGGGTCGCTAATAATGATGACTCCCTCAGGCTTACTTTTCCATTCAGCCTTTCTTCATTTCTTCTTTCGCTTCATTCTTCTCCTAGCCTTCGTCGCCACATTACTACACAGATTCTATGACGTCCACGACTCCAGCTACTTCTGTAGGCACTCTGCATTAAACGTTCCCCGTATGTGAATAGTGTGCGGCCGAAAGAGACGCTCATTCTGTTCGAGCTCAGCTGGGTTATCAATGCTTTTCATGCTACCTTCATTTCCATGCTACCTTCATGCTACCGCTGACAGATGAATGCTAACGGACTGAAGAGCTGGCTGAAGAGCACGTTCCTTATAAAGTGAGAGCTGATAAAAAGATCGCACGCAGTCTATGAGGTCTGTACTGATAACATTGTTCGCTTCAAGAAACCACTCCAGACAATAGATAAGGAAGGCAGGGAAATAAAAAGCTAAGACGGAATTGCATTGAGTGCGTTGTTGTGCGAGTTGGTGACTGGATATTATGAAGGAACACAGCACTAAGGAAACGTGACAAAATAGAACAGATAGCACTCGAATATGTCTGTTCTCCACTGTTCCTCTCTTTTAGCGCTGTGTGCTTAATGAAGACGAAATTCCCTCTCAGTGGCTTGGGGGGGAAGCTATCGAGAGCACTAGTGCGCCGTTTTGTTTGTAGCTTCAGAACGATGGAGTGCTCCTCACACCCGATCAGCATGTTATCATTATTTCTTACAAAAATGGACAGAGCCTGCCATGTGACTAAGAGTATCAACTTCCTTCATTCCTGATGTGCCAAATTTTCAAACCTAAAGCATGCGTCATTTCCTCCTCTGTTTCAAAGACTGCAAGCGCATGTCGTCTAGTTCCCCATCTTGTGTGAATGGCGGCTGGTATGACCTTAGATCTCCTCACTAAGCAACACCTCAAGCCGTGACCCTCGCACTGGGATAGGAAATTATCATCCTTTCATGTTTAAGCGCATGGACGTGGCAAGGTTTATTTTTTATTCCTTGCTGAAAATATTGCGCTTTTTTTCTAGAACTCTTGCGCATATTTTAAATTAGTTTCTTTTGTTTACGGGCTTTAACGTTCCGAAGTGACTAAGGCCATGAGGGATGATGTAGTAGATGATTGCAGATAATTGCGACCACCTGGAGTTCTTTAACGTGCAATGAAATCACACAGTACAAGGGCCTGTAGCATTTCATCACCCTACAAATACGACCACCGCGGCGGGGATCGAACCAACGTGTTCCAGGTCAGCAGCAGATCACCATAACGACTGAGCTACCGCGGCGACTCATAATTTAACTTAGGTGTCCTCTCAAATGAGGAACTGAAGTAGTTTGTGCAGCGGCTGGTATGCATGGTATAGGCAACGAAAACTGTCTCGGTTTATCTTTACGCTACTTCTATTCCGCTCTTCTTTGCTTACTTGAATTTTAGCGCGGATCACAACACATGCAGCCACTGTATGCGTGCATTGATACACGATTGTCTTTATTTGCCTGCCAACACTAATTTTGCACTACATTTGTGCTCAACTGCGACTCAGACACATTGTATATGTTCCATGTCGTGTCGCCTTTCCCATCGACATCTGGATTTTTGGATTCTGGTTATCCTCCAGATGGTGACCTGAACAGATTTATATCCAAGGAACTGGCAACGTTTCTTTGGTTAACATTGGAATAACAGCATTCAAGTATATGTGATCACCCTGATTTTATGATTTTTCAAAACAATACATGGCCTTTATTCGCTGCCCCCTTCTTCATTTCGTGAAAGTGCTACGAAACAGGCGGACTACATGGCACTTTTTGATTTCATAGCATGTTTCGCAGTTATATAAGAAAACGAAGAGGCTTTAAATTCATCGACACCAGCACGATCTTTCTCGCCTGCGACAACATAACTCTAATTCATTCGAAATAACAATCATTCGTCTGGAGTAATGCTTAGTTAAAAAGGGAACAGCCAACCCACATTTATTTCGATAATTACAAGCTCAACCGCATGTGTGCGTGCCAGCGTGCGTGCGCACAGCCATAATCGCACGGCCGCTGACAAAGTTTTCTCCAGCACTTAAGGAATGATAACGAAAGAGGCTCTAAAACACTCTCCCTTTTTGTAAATGAAAAGCAATGCAACCCCGTTTAAACTGTATAAAAGCTGGTTCATATTAACGTGTTTTTCTCTATCATGCTCATGCTGGTAATCCTGGTTTCATTTGATACTTTTTTGGGTGTGTGCTCTAACTGAATAAGAATATATTGGGAATTATTGATAGAGTTGCAAGAGCAGTTATCAAATGCGGCCATTGCAAGTGAGGCCTAGAGAACGATAGTAATTATTTAGTGCACAAAAAAAGCTACACTTGATAATTTTTCGCGGGTAAGGAAAGTCAAAAGCTGCATGAAATCCGGAAGGTGCAAAACTGTAAACTTTTCTTCGTCTCTTCAAGTGAAAATGAAACTTGAAGCAAAATTGAGAAACGTTCAAAGCCTCACATCCCGATTGATATTGAGGCCGACAGGAGAAGCCATTTTCTCGGAAATATGTAGTCTGTGGGCACTGATTTCTCGTTATCTATAAAATCTGCGCGGGTCCCTGAGCTCCGCGGCAAAGGCAGAAGTCACGATAGCATAACTGTTGCGTGCGACAGCACGTACCCTAGGACGTTATTTGCACAGTCTGTTTCTGATCAGTGGCATGGAATATGTGATGACGAATAGTGGCTAGTTTTAAGCACGATACGAAAGCGAACTGATAATTACGCACGCAGATTCCAGAGTCGTTAGCTTAAAACAACGTGTGATCTAGTGAAATCGGATGCACTCAAGTCCCTTGAACGTTTGAAATCCCTTCACAACGGCCATTTTCATTGTGTCTCTACTTTGTTGTCAGTAGAGCAAACGGGTACTTCAAAGGAATGGTCAGGCTAACAGGATCTTTAAAGTAAAAGAATTCTCTTCGCACAGCGTGGGCAGCACCATCACTAGCTCATGTCCTTAAGCTAAAAAATCTGGACTCTCGTCTAAAGGGAAAACAAAGCAGCGAGAAGAAGATTTCCACAGCGATAAAATCACCATCCTAGACATGATCATCAGCTAAGCCCAGAAATGCCGACTTGTCGACGTGAGCCGCCTGAGCAAGGCACGCCAACCAGTAGATAATTGATTGGAGGATTGGAAGTAGAAGATATTTCTGAGCCAGAAGTGCTCACAATTAAGCTTTGACAGCCCATTATCGCCGTCCATTTATAAGCACGCATTTCTACCGCAATGATTACGCTTAAAAGCGGCACAGAACGCCATTAAAACTTTCTAACGATCGTTTTACGTTTGAACGTAATGCTCGCTTACTGCGCCTTGAGTACTCAATATCGATTTCCGCTCTTTATTGCGCACGCAGTAAGCTCGGCCAAACGGACACGTCTGGCAAGAAGAATAAATGCGCGTGATGATATATTTCTTGATTCCGCGTTTTCTCGTAATTCCTTTTTTTTAAACTCAATTGAAAGTAGATTTCGACTAACTCATTGCTCAGAGCGGTGCTAATTTCAGCGGTGCGCGTACAAAATTTGTTCACCCAAAAATTTAAAACTTTTCTTTTATTGGAGCATATCACCGGGGGGGGGGGGGGGGGGGGGGCTAGAAATCTCTGATTGCATAAAGAGAGTAAAACTGAATAGGCATTGCTTAGGGAGAAAACAATCTTTCCATCGCAACATTAATAAATATATTCTCTCAGTAAAAAAGACAATAAATTGTCCAGGATATACGTTTTAGCGTTCGGATGTCAGGTGCGGCTTCTCGAAGTTTATTTCCTTGTTTACATACGATACAACACTCCAGGCCATGGTGTGGCTCTAGCAGGAGTGGCATACAAACATTAAAACGGCATGATGACAGTAGCAGACGCAAAAAAAATACATTAACACTGCAAAGAATGCAGAATACCAACCAAATCCACTGGCTGCGGCAACATAGAAGGGAAAACAATTGATCGCTAAAGTAATGAAAGAATGCACTAAACAAAGGAAAGAATATGTGTACCAATGAATCATAAAAAAAATTTTAGCGGGGTATGCAACAATAATGCAAAGACAAATTGGGTAATATTATTCATTGAGAGATCACTGACGTCCACAATTTATTTGTTTAATGTAATCAATGCTGATTAGTAGCGACTGAGGTAAATTGTTCCAATCAGTAATAGTGCGCGAGGAAAAAGAATATTTACAACGTTAGTTCTGCCATGACAGAGGGAAGGTCAGCGTGACGAGGGCGCGTTCGACAGGCTGCTGCCCATGGTGTTAGACAAAGGTGGAGATGGTACTTTTAAGAATCAAGAGACTTTTAGTACCTGGGATTTAAGGGGTTACAGTACTGGAGTTCCTGTAATTAGAGTGCTCTTCGGGCCAGTCGGTGAAAAAACAACCGCTAGCATGAAGCACTTACTCCAAGATGTTCTGGGATCGACTTTGGCATGGTACTGTCGAACAGGAGAAAGTTCAGTCGGCTACCCTGCTGCTGGCACGATGTTTCTCACGACATTCCTGGTATCTTCAGAGAGGCTCGTAAAGTAGTGAATCTCCTTTGCAACGCCGAAAGAGAAGGTTACGAAAAGGCACTGTCGATAGACCGTGCTGGCCGGAGCAGTCGTTTGCACTTGAGAAAAAAATTACGTGTCTAGTTTCCTCAACGTACGCCCATCTTTCTTCTGATAACTACTGTACAATCGCTAACTTACTGAATCCAATACAAAAAGCTACTCAGGAAAACGAGGTAACGCGCTCATTTTTTTTCGGTCACTTCTTCACTTTAGAATGGCGATAAACTCGCGTGGTTAGTCGCCTGTCACCAAAACGAATGCTGTGCTCACTTTCCTCCCCTGTAAAGCCAAGGCAAATAATTGTATCGCAAAGGTCGATGTGCCACCGATGCACCGCCTTCGATCTTAAAGGGATGTTGGGTGCGAACAGAAGTTCAGCTGTATTGCAAAGGTACCATGTTCTAATCACGAAGCGACCATTTTTATAAAAAATTTAGCTTTTATGGACTCTGGAATATTAGACAACGAAATGCAGGTCTTGCCGTCAATGACCGATTTTCTTTGGAAGCGTATGCGAAAGGCTGCATCCAGTTTTATTGCGTCAGTTTTTACTAAAAGAATTAACGCGACTGAGTGGCCCGCAACATCACTGTATATGGAAGCGGCAGTGAGTTTTCTAACCATGAGAGACTTACCTGCTGAGGTAGTCGAAGTCAACGCCCAGAGGAGCAGTGAGGCGGTGACCAGCGTTCGTACGCAGAGCGACATCTTTGTCGCACTTTTTGTGGGTCACAGCGGCTGATGCATGGAGACTTGCCGGCTCCTCCTCACCAGCTGTTCAACATGTGTCTGGAATGCCGGGCACCTGACACAGGACGGCAGATATACAACGTGTTACCCCTGGTGTCCATTGCTTACCTTTCACCGATAAGCAAAGCGTGAGAGTCTATCTGTCGGGATCTTTAGTTCAAACACGGGCATCCTGATGAAGTGAATGCCAATAAAGAGCGGCTCTTGATAACGTCGTTTGTGTGGAACAATGGCATGCGGTGGTCTCCTGGAACTTCACCACATATTTTTCTGGGCGGCTTACTTATTCCCCGGTTTTGATAACGATAAAGAGATAGAGCGCAAACGACGTCAAACGACGATTGGGAACTATTTGTTAGTGATTAATGGAATTTCTCTTGTCTCAATGCAATTTGTAGCGCCACTTATCGCAACAATGTGATTACTGAGCTGGAAGTGTAGCCATGACCGGAAGGAGCGTATCGTGCGTTTATTACACGAGAACTCTGTGTTGTGTCTGAAGCAGGGATTGGTGCCCATTGGTAAGTGCTTTTTAGTTTTCCCCTAGGTAGGAGCGTCGGAGGTCTAATGAGGGCCTAAAACGTCAGGTGCGCGTAAGTGGGTCGGCTCGCACTTTTTATTACCGACATTCTTGATACTGAGGCTAATCGCGTAAGCACATTTCACAATAAAAGCAAAACCAAATGTCAGGCGATCAATCACACCCATCGGGAATAGGGCCGTTCATCTAGTTTAGCGAAAAGAGTACAAATTTTGTTTTAATTGCGCGCATTTTTTCTTGCTTTTACATGGATAATCTACAGAAAGTCGCAAGTGTGCCAGGCGCATAGCCATAGCTCTCGTTGAGTTAAGCCCCGATTTATGGCATGGAACACGCAGCATTCAGCAGCTCTGGAGGTAGGGGAAGCGGAATTCAGCCGTTCGGACCACTCTGAAGTCTTTTCGACAACAATTCCAAACCAAACCTTACGGCAGCCTCTGTCCCTCACTAAGCCTGTTTTTAAAATTCCCAGCAATAGAATTTTACCAATGCTCTTTGTAGAGAATGAAGTGCTGAGGATAAATCTTAACAAGTTGTTTTTTCTTTTTGTCAAGTTAGGTGCTCAGGCCGATGACGCACTCAGTTGCATGTGCGTGGATGATTACTGAGACCGGTGCAACATGTTCCTTAGCTTCTGAAATTGCATCTGCTGTTCCGAGTATATACACAATACTGGCATAACAACCCCCTTTATTTTTTTACAACGAACTACCACCTGTAGCTTACCATACAAAATAATATTCTGCGAGCAGTAAATTTTGAGAGCAAAACGAAATGCGCTCAGGGCATACCCTTCATCATCATCATGAGCCTGACTGCACCCACTGCAGGGAAAATGCCTCTATGCCATGTCTCTCCAAATAACCGTGTCGTACTCTTTAGTATATGTAGTTTCATGGAAAACGCGCCTAATTGTGCGTTCGACCCTATCCTCCAATTCTTATTGAAAAGCTATCGCAGTTTCTCGCACGGTCGAAAATAATTTTCCTCAATATGTTTGGCAAAAATAAAAAATGGTACTGTGATCAGACAGCCCCTTTAGTTTTCTATATGAGTGAAAAAATAGGTCGCTAAAAAAATACCAGAATTGGTTGTTTTAACTCTACGTTTAGAACATTTTTTTCTCAAAAATGCAGAAGCACAGCGCTTCTATATTAGACAAGAAGAAACTGCCAGCAGAAAAGTTTTATATATTTCAGTTAGGGTTTGGTTTATGGGGTTTAACGTCCCAAAGCGACTCAGGCCATGAGAGACGCCATATTTCAGTTAAGTCTAGCCCAAAAGGTGCTGCCACGGACCATTTTTACCCATTTTTGCAATTTTGTTTTCGGAAAACGTACGCGACATTTGTGAGCAATATGCAACGGTCCATGGGTCGTCCACGACACTTACTGCACGGCATAAACGTGTGATCTTCAATAAAATAAAATTAGTTTTTTTTTAAAGTAACTTGCAATTAGTGCAATTTTTTCACGTATTCGCCCTAAACTTCATAGTGAATTGGTGCCAGTTAAAGATACAAAATGGCGCTCATTGCATAGCTAATATGATTGTAATCACGCTCAGCAAATATTTCGGAGCCTTTCTCAATCTTAGCGACAGAAAAAAATATTTGAAGTTGAAAGCCTTCACCGCTAGTCACTGTTCTCCTATAATGCCACTGAAATGCATAACACGGCATGCGCGCTGGTGAAAATCATCTGCGATGTACTCACACGTTCAGACGTTCATGCTCCCTTACCCTGTTCGCAGCCGGCATTAGCTCCTCTCACGTGCTGCGTTTAAAGGAACAGTGGCGCGCGGTATCTAGTGACTCGGGCATCCGGTGTAGCGTATGTAGAAGCGCATCCCCACCAGAGGTTCCGCTTTGCCTTCTTATGTGCCCTTCCTAGTCTCGCCCGCAGCCGGCACATTTCGCCAGCTCCAGGAAATACGTAACACATTGTTACTCAGCACCCGCCGCGGTGGCTCAGTGATTAAGGCGCTCGTCTACTGAACCGGAGTATCCGGATTTGAACCCGGCTACGGCGGCAGCGTTTCGATGGAGGCGAAACGCAAACGCACTCGTGTGCTGTACGATGTCAGTGCAAGTTGAAAATTCCCAGGTGGTCTAAAATATTCCCGAGACCTCCACTACGGCACCTGTTTCTTATTTCACTCTACTCATTTATCTCTTCTCTTACGGCGTGGTACAGGTGACCGATCAGATGTGAGAGACAGTTACTGCGCCATTTCCTTTCCGCAAAACGAATCTTCGATCCCGGCCGCGGCGGCCGAATTTCGATGGAGGCGAAATTCTAGAGGCCCGTGTACTGTGCGATGTGAGTGCACGTTAAAGAACGCCAGGTGGTCGAAATTTCCGGAGCCCTTCACTACGGCGTCCCACATAGCCTGAGTTGCTTTGGGACGTTAAACCCCAATAAATCAAATCAATAAATCAATCAAAACTAATCTTCAGTTGTTGTTTTTTACTAAGCCTAACAGAACGGATGCAATACAGCTCTCATCCAGTAATCATGCCTTTCGTAATAAGACATTTTGCCATGCAGGTTTAGCATTCAGTGCAGTCAGGCGGATTTTTAATGCAGAGACTTGACGGAAGATCGGGGACTTGGCCTTGTCTTTCATGATATAATATGAGAATTTGACAGGGAAGCGTATCATTTTAAGCATGTCACGCCTGATGTGAAATTTCTACAGATGTAGCCCCTCTGCTCACTGTCGCTTTTAGACCCTCTCCTTTCTGGCGCAGTCGTTTATCACTAAGTGTAGCCATCAAGCAAATAGTAAGGCACGTTCGCTTTACCAACCTGAACTGCTGCGGGACATGTACTACCAATTGCACAAATGGTCATTATTTACAAAGCTATTACCGCCTCTATTCGTCCTAATTTTCCCTCGACTCTCACAAAGAATGAAGAGTAAAAATTCTTAGAGTGCACAGGAAAGCGAACTTATAGGTTTGCAGAAGCCGTCTACACAATTAGGAACCTATCAAGAAAGATGTAATTTGAAGCGTTTCTTCAATCCACGTCGTACAGCACATGAAAAGCGAGTTTATAGCGAAAACCTGAGAGCCAATGGTAGGAATTTACTCTTGTGTTTTGTGATACTGTCACAGAATTTTCAATCAGCGACGCCAATGCCAAGAACTTAAAAGTATCGATGCAAACGGTGCTTTGCAAGAAGACAGCGTTTTAGCCAAAGCTCAGATAATGTTATGTAATGCGCTGGCCTTTTAAGACTGCCAGCAAGTTGTGCCAAAAGCACAGAAAAGCTTAATGTGTTCAGTGACTCAATGGCTCTAGCTGTTCGCAATAGATTTATGAGGTGATGACGGCACTGATAAAACGGCGATTTCTGCACTGCTGAGCAGTTGTTGATGTAAACACTTCTTGAGAATTGAACAAGCTCTACAAAATCCCACCCTTGTCAAACAGTGTACTTCCCAGCTCACAGTTTGGAGTCTAAAATATGGTCTTCTGGAGTTTTACGATCCAAACCGACTAAGGCTCTGAGAGACGCCGTAGAGAAGGGCCCGGGATGATTTCGACCACCTGTTTCAACTGAGCACTCCTCTTGTGTGGTTCTCTTTCCTTCGTTTAAAAATTATCCTTTAAACGGAGCACCTAAAAGGCATGGTAGCAGCGAAAGCACATACGTGGGTCAGGTTTGATGTCATAAATATTTTTGCAGCCATTGTTTGCTTCCCTCTAAACTGTGGATAAATGCGCCTACACGAGATGTGTTCCAAGCGTACTGGCAGCCGACACAGACATCACCGCTTACTCCAGGTTTAGTTTGTTCTTAACAACACACTGGCCTCTTCGAGATCTTTTTATGTTTTCATTTTAATGCACGAATGCAAATAACAACCATATATTCTCCTTCTCCTCACTGTGTCGGTGAATATTTGTCCATACATAAGTGCACACCCCTGTAAAACTCCCGCGGTTTTCCTTTCCTCAACGGTTTTCCATCCCTCCTTAAGCCCAGAACTCCAAAAGGAAATAGGATTGCGTAATCGGAGCACGCTCACGCAACTCAGTTTTTCTAGGTCATGGTTAAGAAACTTTTCTTTTTAGGCTATTTTCTGCTTTTCAGTAATTTTTCGCGCATGCCTTCCTTTTGTTCTTTAACGATGAGAAACCTTCCATCCCAACTCCTCTGGTAAATGCGCAAAAGGAAGGTCGCCGTATGCTGACTCACACAGCCATGTGATGCTATCATATCCGCTGGAATACCAATTATTCACTGCCCTTAACGATGTGATGGAAGAAATGGAGCATTCTATCGTGAGCCTCTGAAATCCAAAGGGGTGATGTCCTGGTGCTATTGCATTTCAGACGACATCATATCACTTAATATGTACTGGTTTCAATGTACTGCCACGCTGCTGCCTTCAGCATTACATGCTTCGTTGCAAAACAAGAGAAAAACGATGAAACAGAGCAATAACCTCGATGTTTCTGCAGTCAGCATGAGATCCGTTATCGCATTCGACATTTTCTCTCTGAGTCGATAATTACATCTCTCATCGTGCTTAGAGCAGAGTCCGCTATTGTCTCTTTTTTACCACCATGTTTTAGAAGAGAGTGTTTGCGGAGCGGTCAAGTGTGCTTATGCGCGAGTGAGATGTGCGAACGCGATAGCGTGTATTTTAGCTGTGTAAACATATAACTTTAGTTTGTAAACATAGCCTTTTTGTTTTTCCGCGTGTACGTTTAACTCTCCGTTATTTTCTTACAGTCCTCTACTCTGTATGGTTTTAAGGTGATTCACGGCAAAAAAAATAAATGAATGAGAAGAAATTGTAGCTGCCTCAGTACTGACGACTAGGAAGACATAGTAGAGCGTCAAAATGAAAACCAGATGAGCTTCCCAAAAAACAAAGAAGTGGATTTGTGGTCGCCTGCTGATTAACATTCATGAAGATTTCAAACAAAAGCTGCGCATACTATGATGGCAGCGGCAGATGTGGGCACTCCGACGGCTTCCTGAGTTAATGCGGTACAGACATAAACTTTCGAACTTAAACCAACTATATGATTTGTTTCATGGGCGTAAGGAGATATCTCGTAGCAGATTTCAGTCGCAGACCTTTTTGAAGGAAGCCAACAGCCGCAGAAACCAAGGACCACAGGGGTTGTTTATTTTTTTTAATTTGTAGTTTTCATGAATTGGAGATTAATAAAATCATAAGAAAAAACAACCACATGCCGCCGGTGGGATCCAAACACACGACCTTCGATTTTCGCGTCTCGTGCTCTACCAACTCCGCTACGGCTGTCCAGCCTACTGCTTCCGGGAGTATTTATATGTAGCGTAACCGAACCTAGAGAGTTCCCCAGCGCCAACCTCGTCCTTAGTGTCTGGCGTAGTACGTCCTGTATTACCGCGAGTCCCACGTAGGAACGTGGTCGAGCGGTGAGGGCGAAGGCTTTGCGAGAACCCTCTTATGCTACCTGCGGCGTGAAAACAGCCATATTTAAGGCCCTCGATAAACTATTCAGTAGACAAGGGGATGGAAAGAGGTGCTGGTTATGGCATATATGACTCCGACCCCAACGTCATCAAGAATGTGGCAGTCGAGGTTGGCGGGTGGACAATGACATCGAGGCGCACTTAAGCGCTGTTGCCGATAGAGACCGAAATTGCAGGCACAGTATAGTTTGTGATTAATTGTTAACTCTGTGCACTGTTTTTCTTTTTAGCTCACTACCGTGATGAATAGGCCCGTAGGCCTCTTTCAAGGAAAAAAGACTGGTACCCCGAACTTAGTGTCCGTACTCCGTCAAGTACGGCTACACAAATATATTTCATTTTAGTGCGAAACACTCATATGTTCCCCAACACGAACCCAGAATCTCGTCATCTCTGTATCTTGTGCCACTGACTAGAAACAGCGACGCCATGTTAAGTTAAAAAGAAGTTAAATCAATATACATGACTACGACTGTAACTAGCGACGGCGCGAACAGTTGAGCTTCGTAGGCCGCTGCGCTGGAGCACTGCGCTATTGCCCGCTTTTTTTTAAACATGGTATTTATAAAGTGAAAGAGTGTTTTCTGTGCATGAACTATATACAAACCATGAATAAATTAATCGCAAATCAACACAATTCATAATACCACACAATTGAACAAGCAAGCACGAGAAAAGACGCGACACAGTGCACATCACTATTACATCATAATACGACAACTACCCAAGCAGCGCAGCTAATCGGCCCAGTATTGGAAACGTATTCGCAAAGGGCAGCCCTGTGAAGGATCAGATTGAAACCATCCATTTGCAATATTGGGCCAATTACCATTGCTGCTTGGGTAAGAAACGACGCACTACAAACTGGCAGTGAAGAACTGCACTAGGAGTGGTTGACAATCTGGTACAAATTTTTTCTCGACATTCAATTCCTTTAGATGAACAATCATTCTGCTGAAGTAGCCTCTTGTAGAAACGACAAGTTCAAAATGTCAGGCTTTCATGCGTGTTTTCCACGGGTTGCGTAGTCCAATGAGAAAGAGCCTGTCTGTAGGTCTCACGTGCAGTGAGATACCGCAAGAATGCCGTGTCAAAACGAGTCTTTAATTAACAAGAGGCGTGTTCGGCTCCTGCGATAGCGAAGTCATCGAAAAAAAAAGACTACGCCAGCACCGCAACCGAACACGCCTCGTGTTAAGCTGAAACCCACTCGCTTTGCGCTACGCACACCGCCTTCTTCGTCCACTAATGCTGCTTTGGGCTTTGGGCTCGTGTTTTCACAGTATAATCTGTATAACCAGGTAAAATCCTGACCCTTTATTGTTTTGTTTTGCAAGCTGTCAAAATGTCCGTTGTGTGGGCGTTAGAACTCACTCGAATTGACATTACTTTTAATTAAAAACTATGGTAGTGCCATAACAGAGTTTGGAACAGTCGACCGGATAAATGCCCGTATTTCGGTCACCATCATTTAATCATCGCTTGTTGTAATGTACAAGATTTTAAGCTGTATTTTTCTTTTCAAAACTTCAAGTTGACGGCGCAACCCAATTCTTCCATAGTAACGCACACATCCTCATCTAGGTTACCACGCAGATATTTGAACCAGCGTTAAGATGGCACGTCTTACAATGCAAACAGCGGCTTTGCGCACTTAAACCAGCATGAAATGGGCTAATGGATGTTGCGGAATGCAAAGTTATTCTTCATGCTCCTTCTTTAAACTCGTACGTTATGAGCTCAAACATGTGAGCTGTTGTTGGAGAATGAGTTCTGAAGTTCCTGGCTCAAATACGTTCATGTGAGTCATTGATATTTATTGCGTTGAATATTCAAACCTCGCTCGTGGTGAATACAGAGCACGAATATTGTTTTGCTGATCACTCAAACTAACATCCGGAATAAACAATTACTCTAATGATTACCGTTTTCGCCTCAGCTAGTGTTTGTGCTGCTTCCTTAAAGAGGACGCCGAGTAACAGAGGGATGGCTTTTTTGCGGGTGGAATTTGCTTCTGGTGAAGGAAAAGTCCCAAGCAAAGAAGATAGTCATTATGCAAGTACTTTTCTGTAAAGCCCTTTTTGGAATCAACACCTAACAATAACAATATCGACAACCAGTTATATTCATCCTTCCCATCTAAGCAAACCTACTTTATTATTCATTTCTGCTAAGAAGTTTTGCATTTTCTTTGCAGCAGAAGCATACTTAGTTGCGACAGTGAAAGCGCGAACTTCTGCCCTTTACATTTGCAAGAGAACGCACGAATGGCAAGCGGTCTACGTGGAAGGCACCAAGCTCTCGACAGGGTCTCAGCTACTAATGTGGTCTTCAAGTCTGGCTGCCTAGGTAATGATGTGATGTCGCACTAAAATAAGCATATCGTGTTGCAGTGTTTTTCAGTAAATTTTACAACTCCACCACCACAACCGGCTTGAACGCCTGCGTTGCGGGTGAAATGACGCAGAATCAATTAATAAAGCTTTTTCTTGCTTCAATTTCTTTAAGATGATAACGTTTCTTCTTTATTTTCTGTGACTAATTGTTTTTATACTTTCCAGATGCTCCATTTCAAAGTTGAAAATTTGTGTTTGGTATCGAGACACGAGTGGAAGGGGCAAATTGGTGCGAGGATTGACGTCGTGTGCAGATCGGGCGATCACCGCCGTTTCCAGGTTGAATACTTCACCACCGAATGAAACTTTGGCACTGCGTGCTCCAATAGGATGCAGCATCTCGCCGCTGACTTTACAAAACTGCATATTATTGCCCTATTGCAATGCCACTTTACGTTCCAAAAGACACTCATACCCACCGCTCATAACAGAGTCAGTGGCCCGGTATCAACCAGAAGCATGACGCGTACACTATCAGCGATGACGTGAACTTTGTTCCTTGCGCAATCACAGGCGAGCGTATCTCTTCGTGCGGCAGCCGCTCAGCGACGTCAGCACCGTCGCTCGCCCCGACTAGTTTTCCGGCGGAAGCGACAAGGAGCTGCCTGAGGGGGGTGGAGAGCGACGATCGCGGTGAACCGGAGGTGGCGTCACTCTCCTATGCAATGCCGGGAAAACGATGCCGTAGGGGAGCTGACTAAGGGTGCCAGGAGTCAGGCGAGTGCGAGAGGTACGGGATCAACACCAACCCCTTCACTAACATTTTACAAGCAGCGCTCAATTGAGAGGAAGACGTGCGACTGATGCGAGCTTGGTCCACTCGCCACGTTCGACGTCATTTTCTTTGTCTTCCTCGTGTTCATCAAAGCCTATTCGTGCTGCCGTGGTGCTGCCGTTAAAGTATTGTTAATTATATTGTTGGATTAAAGCAGTCTGTCTGGTTCTCGGGTGCATCGAACAACTGCGACCGCGGTACTCAATACAGCGAACAAGAAGACGCTCTTAGTACATCCCTTTCGTCGTGCTTCGTGCTTCTTGCAAGCGCGGAAGCCGCATTGTGTTTCGCAGGTCCCGTGACACCACCCCGGTAAGAACGTGGCTGTCAAAAAAAAAGCGATAAAAAGCAGCAACCAAGATAACCGTACCAGTTGCGACCATTACATTCTCTCTCTCTCTCTCTCTCTCTCTATATATATATATATATATATATATATATATACACACACCCATCCCACTGCAAAACTTCAATCCCATACTCACAGGCCATCAGATTCAAACGAATTTGCTCACGTTCGGAAGATTTTTCACGAAAATGCTAATCGCATGCGGGACACTCTTAACAAACAACATTACCCTTCTTCTATAATCAACAATGCCATTAAAAAGGCAGAGGCAACTAATATTAATCATGTCATTAAGGAATCTCAGCCAACATCACAGCGCTGTAATCTCATACTAACCTTCACAAATAATCTCCCGAACATTAACAAAATCCTATAAAAACACTTTAATATTATAGAACAGAGTTACCGGCTTTCAAAAATTTTCACAACGGTCCCCCAAGTAACATATAGACGACCAAAAAATCTGCAAAACCATGTTGTCCATTCGACAGTCAATAAACCGATAGCTGTAGGTTGCACACCATGCGGAAAAAGCCGATGCCAAGTCTGCAAACACATGGAAACCACGGCACTGGCTAAAAGCACCCACTCAAATTTCAAGCATTCTATCCGGGAAGACCTAAATTGCGATTCCAGCAACGTGGTTTATATGCTCGAGTGTGGCGACCGTCAAATGCAATACATAGGCCAAACAGACAATTCCTTCCGATTCAGATTTAATAACCGCGGACCGCTCACATACCCAATCCCTGCCCAACCTCCCTCTTTCGAAACACCTCCGCGAGGAAGGCCACGAGCTTGACAAACCTAAAGTAACAATACTACAAAGTGGCTTCAAAAACACTTGTGAGCGCGAACAACGAGAATCCTATTTTGTTTTTAAATTCAACACAGTGCAAGATGGCATTAATGAAACTTACTGCACCCTCACCTCTCTTCCGAGGTCAGAGGCCTACGAAATTAAACAAAGCGCCACTGACTATGTCGTCTGAGGTCATACCCCTACCTGCATGCCACACCTGTGCCGTTCTCCCCCCCCCCCCCCTTCCCCCACGGGTGTGCTCACCTTGTGGTCCCGCGAATGCCACATATTTTTTTTTATTTTTTCCTTTTTAATTTTACTATGTAAGCTTACATTTTTTTACATTCCTTCCAATACTTCCGCTCAACCGGGCGTGGGTGCATTGTTGCTGGGAGCGAAGAAAAAGCACTGCTTTAAAGGTTTTTTTTTTACCTATTTCACTTTTTTTTTCAGAGGTTTCTTCCCTGCTCTTTTCGTTTTCTCGTTTTCTTTTTTTTCTCTCTCTCTTGTCTGTTCTCTCTGTTGGAGGGTCAGATTTATATTTTTTATTTTTTTTAATTTTTTTCTTGCCCTCGCGGCCAGAAGGAACAGGTTCTCGCATTTTTTTACGAAGTTGCTGCACGTTCACGCACCTGTCGAGCACCTCCGAGCTGGACACGCCTGTCAATAAGCAAGCCTGTGGAGCTTAACAAAACAGAGACCGTTTTATTTTCTTCCTGAGTACCTGTTCCTCGCCCTCTCTCTCTCTGTTTTTTTTTCTCCTGTGCGTCGCACTACCTCTAACAATTTTTTTATGTGTATTTTCCTGCTATGTGCTCTGTGTTTCCCACTTAGCTGTACTGTGCCCACCCCTATAAAAGGGGATGCATTAACAAAGTAAAATCACTCCTGAAGAAGATCGGTCTTCCGATCGAAACGTCGAGTCAAATAAATATGTTTCCTTCAACGAAGCGTATGCTTCGCTATTCGCAACTTTCACAGACGGTGTCGCCGCCACGCGGCGATCGCTCGAAACGTCAAGCCGGTGATGAACGCTGTGTGTTGGCTGCGGGAACTGAGAGCTCGCTGCTTTCGTGCTGTTTGCCGCGGTTTGTGCTTCTTGTTTCTTTGGTCTAGCACCTCTAATAATGTGTAGAAATGAGCAAAACGACATACAACCGCAACCGGATGTGCTCGGTACCTCAGTGAGGGGCAAGATAAGCTTTCACGCGTTTCCTTCGGACCGGCGTAGGCGGAAGACATCGGCGACGAAGCTTCGAATCGGGAAACGCGTCACTGAAGCAATGACAGTATGCAGGGAACATTTCGCGCCGGATGACATCTTCTGGGGCACAATAGGTAATTGTGCTTTCTTGCGGCCTTTCTAACGGAAACCGTACTTCAGGAACGACGTACAGAGTCGATCGTATACTTCTACCGAGCGCTCGAGCGTGTTGCTACGGGGCAAATAAACTCAAATTTTATTAAAGATACTTCGCTAAGAGCTGTAAAGCATGGTGAAGATAGTTATTAAGTGCATTCTCCTGTCCGTGGGTTCAAATATCATAGTAACTCAGCGACTGCTTCGGAATTTCACTTTATTTCCTCCGCAAAACGCATCTCGAGCGCCAAATAGAAGTGGGATCGACTCTGTACTAAGAACGCGAGTAGCGTGCTAGCTGCAACGTATTGTTTGAAGAATACGTTTTAAGATATGCTTGAGCATACTCTTGTGTATATTTTTGGCGCGTTCTGAAAGCGCCTCAGCAACGACGAACACTCAGCGAACGCTGTGCATAACACAGGTTGGTGTACTGAACTCTAGTATTGAAAACGGAGCAGCGTTTTTTTTTTGGCGGCCTTTGTGCTGTCTTAGACGTCGCGGTTAATTCTATAATTCTTATGCATATCTAAAAAAAAAACAAAAAACATGCGTGGTGGCAAAGACGTTTGGCGCTGTACATATGGAGCGCGATCCTAGCATGTTACGCGAGCAAGAATGTGTGGTCTTCCGACATAATAATGAATTCGCGTATTTCCATTTCTCGGGCAAAGAGTATGCTATTGATACACCCTCTGTTAACAGGCACATGGACTCCATCCAAAAGGCGCCTCAAGAAGACGCCCGTTCCTTCTAAGCGCGAGCCCGTCCGCAGTCAACACCTTCAGAATGAAGGTGCTAAGCAAGCCCCAGAGATAACGAGTTCGAAAATGGGAAAGCCATCTGTAAATGACGCACTTCACATCAAATACGACGACTGGCCGTCTCTTTTGCCTTCACAGCCACCGCGTTTTCTCTCGGGCCACAGCTTGCCTGCACTACCCGATCACCGTTTCGCAGCCATATTGGAATTGCGGTGGCGCCCTCTATAGGTCGTGAAAGTTGCGAATATACTCTTGTAAGCAGTCAAGTACCTCATGATTTCGCAACCTATATATATATATATATATATATATATATATATATATATATATATATATGATAATGCTATCCAAAATGATAAAACACGACGCTTCGCACATTTAGTCCTTACCCAAAGTTGTTCCTAGGTTACGTAGACGATTGCTTCTAAATCCCACCGAACCAGCCATGCGCTTCACCGTGAAGCGGTAACAGCAGCATAGCCTTCCATTTCTCCAAGTTTGCTCACACAACGCGACAAAGGCTTGCGGTTCTCTGTGTACAGAAAGCCAACCCACACGGGGCGGTACCTCCACAGGACATCTTTCGTAAGAACCTAATTGAAGACCGGACATCCTCTACGGGAGAAAAAGAAACGAAAATAATCAAGTTGTCTAAGAAGAAAACGTGCACCCTCCTTCACTCGGCGTACCATTCAAAACTAGAAAAGACTCATTGACAGCAAAAATAATTCCACCTGTGGCCCTAGCATATTCTACCGGTAAAAACGCGTGCGCAATCCCTATATAATAATAATAATAATAATAATAATAATAATAATAATAATAATAATAATAATAATAATAATAATAATAATAATAATAATAATAATAATAATAATTTTATTTCTGCCTCAAAAAGTGACAGAGGAGCTGCAGAAAAAGCTGTCATAAACAGCTTGACTGAGCCGCAGCCCCCTATACCGGGCAGCAGTGACAGGCGACGAGAAAAAAAAATAACAAAAAACATAAGAAAACAATTCAGAGAAATACACATTATTAACACCAAGAAAAATGTTACCGCTAGTTTGTACATGTGTGCAATTTACATGGTCATCCAAACATCATTGTATAAGTTAAGTATCTTTTAGCAGTACAACCAAAGCACAATGAATCAAACAATGCAAATGAAAGAAAACAAAAAAACACCACTTAGCGCAGTTTAAAGAAAAAAAATCATTTTGTAACACAGTCTATGTATAAGCAACGCAGCTTACGATGAGTACAGGTAAACAAGTTAAAATTGGCAGATTTGTAAGCATTTAGAAGAGAAGGAAGTGTATATTGCAGGCGCTGTTTACCAGTATTTATGCGTGGTGTAGGCACCAACCAGGTTTCAGGCTCTCTAAAAGGGTAACTCGCTTCTTTTTCTTTCAGATTTGCCAGACGTCGAATATGACTTATGTTATTTTTGGTTTCTAGTTTAAAACGAACACTCAGTCGATATTGATATAAATCAAAGATTTTGATTATGCCAGTTTCACGAAAGAACGCTTTGCTGGGTGCTCCATAGTCCGCATTAAAGACGTAGCGAAGAAACTTTTTTTGCAGAACATGAATTTTTTGTAATGAGGAATACGTTGCAGTGCCCCATACAAGCTGGCAGTAGTTAATATGGGCACAGAACAGTGCGTTATATAGCAGTAGTTTAATTGATTTAGGAAGAATGTATCTAATACAGCCAATCGTGCCTGTTACCCTGGCTAACTGCCGGACAACATGATTTGCATGATCTTCCCAAGACATGTGCGAAGAAAATTCTACACCTAGGCATTTGAAGTGATCAACAATTTCTATTTCTCTAGAGTTAAAGTTAATACTATCATGTGGGGGGATCGGTTTGTTTCTTGGTCGAAATATTACAGCTTTAGTCTTTTTTTCATTCACGCGCATATAGTTTGATTGGGACCATCTTTCCAGTGTGATCATTGTCGTGTTGCACATTTGTATCAGGTCATGAATGTTACTTCCGGAGAAAAAAATGCTTGTATCATCGGCATATATGATGAACCTGACATTTGGGTTAATGTTCACAATATCATTAAGGTAAATGTTGAAAAGTAGGGGCCCAAGTATGCTTCCCTGTGGGACACCAGAATAAATTGGTTTTATTTCTGAATATGTATTATCTATGTTGACAGTTTGTTTCCTCTTTGACAAGTATGATTTTATAAGTTCTGCAGCCTGGCCCCGAATTCCGTAGTGCCATAGTTTCTCTAGAAGTAACTTATGATTAACCAAGTCAAAGGCCTTTGAGAAGTCTATGAATATTCCTATTACGAGCTCTTTGTGTTCAAACTGTGTCAGAATATATTCTTTTTGCTCTAAGAGTGCTAGTTCAGTCGATTTGTTTTTACGGAATCCGAACTGATATGGTGTGAGCAAGTTGTATTTATCTAAAAATTTATTCAGTCTAGAGTGTAGAATTTTCTCCAATGCTTTAGAGAAAACAGGCAGTACAGAGATGGGTCTATAATTACCCAAGTCATTTCGGTCGCCATTTTTGAATAAAACAGTTATTTTAGCAATCTGCATTTTTTCTGGGAATACTGATGTAGCTAAACAAACATTAAAAATATGTGCCACAGCTGGAGCAATAATATCGGCTACATATTTTATGGGCTTTATCTGGATGTCGTCAATATCTCGACAACTGCTATTTTTTAGGCTAAGTATGACCGATGCTACTTCATCCGTCGTGACAGGTTCAAGAAATATTGTATTATCGTTATGAAGGTCTAAGTAATCGCATGCATTCCCTGCAGACCCATCCGTACTCTTTTTCGTGAAAAAGTCGTTGAAAGCATTTGCCAGCTCTGTCCCTGAAAGTTCCTTATCATCGATTTTAAGATTCCGCACATGGCCACGTGACTGGTTACGTTGCAGCAATGAGTTTAAACGGGTCCAAACCACATCATGACGACCCTTCTTGACGTCTAGAAATGCAGAGTAGTACTCTGTTCGTGCTGATCGCAATTTCTTTGTTAATCTATTTCGAAATTGTTTAAATAACCTCAAATCATCAACTGTACGTGTGGCTGGAAATGTTCTATACAGCTTATTTTTCATTTTTATTTCTTTTCGTAACTCAGGGTTGATCCATGGTTTCCGAGTTTTTCGTGAGGCTTTATATGTTGTAGAGGGAAAGTACAAGTGGTATAGTTGTTTGAAAATATCAAGGAACTTATTATAAACTTCATTAGCATCATCGAGGTCAGCTATGTGGGCCAGGTCAACTTGTTTAAGAGCATCGCGAAAAGCTTTCAGTGTAACACTGGTTATACGCTGGTACCTAATACTTTCTGGTTCTTTCAGTGTATGGGTTGGCTCATTCATGCACAAGAACACTGGGAGATGGTCACTGATAGGACATGATAAGGCACCGGTCTCAATTTTTGGATGGGTGAGATTGGTAATGAACAAGTCTAAAGTGGATTGACTTCCTGTTGTTACTCTGGTAGCGATTTCTATTACACTAACGAAACCATTTGAGGCCAAAACAGTCCTAAATTCTCTCGTAGAATAATTGTTACTGCTCATGTCGATGTTGAAATCGCCTCCAGCAATAAGCGTATAACCTCCATCAGCTACAAAAGACAAAAAGTGTTCATAGAATTTAAGAAAAACGGATACATCTCCACTGGGTGGGCGGTAACAGACAGAGTAAATACATTTCTTTGAGCATAATGATAATATCTCGTAATCCGGCGTAATCACACTGTATGGGTTTAGCATTTCACCAGTTACATTTTCATTCAGAAGTAAAGCAACACCCCCGCCACGCCCGACGGGTCTGTTGAGATAGTAGGTTTTGTAATTGGTCATTTTGAACACATTATGCGCGCTGGTGCTCCATGTTTCACTCAGCATTATCACTGAAAACATAAACCGAAATTCGCTAAAAAATTAGTTGCGTCATTGTAAGACGCCGAGCACTTCGAGCAGGGTATCTTATGTACCACGCCTTGAGCCATTTTTTTTTTCGGGCGGCGGTCTTTTGGGTGGGAAGGAGGCGTCCGATGGTGAAAGTTGGTCTGCGTGCTGTTTGTATCCTTTCTTTTCTGACTGTTCGGGCCATGATTTCATGATATAGTAGGCATGATGGGCCATGATATAGTAGGCATCAGTGAAATCATGGCCCGAACAGTCAGAAAAGAAAGGATACAAACAGCACGCAGACCAACTTTCACCATCGGACGCCTCCTTCCCACCCAAAAGACCGCCGCCCGAAAAAAAAAATGGCTCAAGGCGTGGTACATAAGATACCCTGCTCGAAGTGCTCGGCGTCTTACAATGACGCAACTAAGCACTTCTCCGAAAGAATGAAGCAGCGCGGAAAGGATGCCAAACAAGGGAACAGGGATCGTAGGACGGGGGTGGAACACCGCGAGGCATGTAAACACAAGACTGACTTCGAGGGGACCATTCTGCTGGACACCGAGCAGCGTCCGCGCAGTAGGCTATTACTTGAGTCACGGCATGTTCAGCAGACGCGGGGGAATGTTAACTGCTTCCTAGGAACCCGCGATGGGCTGCACACTGCCCGAGGCGTTCACCAAGGCGTGGAGTAGTAGGGTAGGAAAATGGGTTAGAGACCAAAAGTACCGAAAGACCAGCGGAGACAGGCACTACGGCGTATGGCAGTGCGGTGAACGAAAGTATGGGCTGGGGTAAAGAGGACACTGTTCTTGCTGAGAGAGTCGCAAGAGAGGGGAACAAGAGCAGCAGAAGAGCATGGGGGAGTGTCGATGTTTTAGGTGGCGAGGGCTTTAACACAGGCATCGGAAGTAGTAGTGTCCGGCAAATGATTCGCCAGAGAACAGAATCTGATTTCCGCTCGAGCACAATCGAATATAACTTCATGGCCGGAAAGGAAATCGAAGCCCAGAATAACAGCATGGAAACAGGAAGGCAGTACGACGAATTCGATCGTGTACAGGGATTCCTGAATCACAGCTTAAGCGGTACACGCTGCGGACGGCTTGATGTGCTCCGCGCAGGCCGTGCGCAGGGTGAGTCCAGCAATCGGCGTCTTTACCTTCTTCTGCTTCCGCTTGATAGTGCTCATTCTAAGCTTGTCAAACGTGGAATGATTTTTACCTAACTGCAGCTCGGAGTAAAACTCGCGAGCATTAACTACTGCATAGTTTCAACGCGCAGATGAAAAGAGTTCGAAGAGCGGATTATCCGGATCATTTCATTTCGCGCTCCTTCCTCCAATTTTTTTCCTCCATGCAAGCCCCCCAAAACAAGGTTTTTGGTTAGTTGTGCCAGTTCATGTATGCTTCAGCGTGTTTTGTGCGTATGCCGTGTCGTGTGTAGTAGACCCTTTCCCTCGCAGTCACTCCGCACGCACACCGCTTATCGTTCGTGCATCTTGTCTACACCTTGGCTCCGTTGAACGACATGAGCTTAGGAGCAGAGAAAAGACACAAACACACAGAACACATAAACATACCCGGAGAAAAGCAAACGGGCGGTTGCCGGGTCCGCGCTTCGCCGTGTGTTTCGAACAAAACCGGCTCCCGCCACCTCCGATCGTGAAAAGATGGGGTGGCCTAAAAAAATAGTAATGAAGAGGAGGCTCGCTAACTGGGGTTGACAAACAGATGTATGAAAGGATGCGCTCGCTAACAAGTTTGGGTGGTCGAGCCGATCGCGCCTCTCGATCGTTCAGTGTGCGGAGAAAATGCAACGACGCTGTTTCGTCGTTCGATGCCCATGCAGCGACTGGAGTCGAACCACTATCCGGCACAGATTGCCAGGAGATTATGAGTTGAGTCGTTTCTGGCTCCAACACATCGGCCTTCCTGACACAACGGTAAAGAATATGGTGGTATGCGGAAGACACTTCGCTCCGGACGACTACGTCCACGACCCAAGAAACGGGGGAGAGGAAGGACAAGCAAAACAAAACGCGACGAAACACCGCGAGGAGACCCAAAGAGCAAAATAGAGAGGATTTTGGGGGAACCGCCGCTCCCGCCCTGAAATAGACCGGGTGGCAAAAACCAACCAGAGAAGTATTTTCAAGGCGGGACCATGGCGTAGACATGTGACGCACTCCACCAGACACCACGCCTCCGGCTAACATCGGAGGAGGAAGGGCGATTTTCCCTTGCGGTGCATACTCAACGAGGCGCAAGAGAGAAAAATCTCGAAGAAGGGAACACAAAGAGAGAGAGCTAGAAAATACTTTCGACCAGAGGGCAGTCACTTGCCCTATAAAAAACACCGCAACATCCTTCTACAGATTGAAAGGATGAAAGAAGTTATCGCTGGTCCCCCACGCGTTGCGTATAGGCGTGCAAGGACAATCCGTGATATGATAACATCGTCGACAATTGGCAACCGTAGCTTCAGAGGATCTTCGCCATGAAATAAACCTAGGTATAAACTCTCTCCGATGATAGCAAATATACTAGTGCTAAAAGCACAGCGTCATCCTACTCATTTAAGATAAAAGGTAACTTCTCTTTAGCGAGAGCGCTAATGTTGTCGACCTCCCGGAATGTGACACCTCTAAAGCTCAGTATGTGGGACAAACAGTTGCACCGTTTAGAATTCTCATCAGCAACCGCCGATCACATGTGCGGACAAAGAAAATCTCCCACTTTCATAACACATAAACAACCTTGGGCATCCATTCCATAAATTTACAGGTATTTTATTTCAATCGGGGTTCAAAACTCATTACGACCGCGAGAGCTTTCAATCGTACCTGATTCACAGATTTAACACAATCGCAAGCGGCTTTAACGCCGCTTCAATGATTCAGTTAAATTGATAACGACTCAATTAAAAATTTTCGTGTGTGTGGTGATGTTTCACTGCCCTGGGTAACCTTAGACATCGTTCATGGACTACGCCGGTGACAGACGCCTTCTCTTCCTGCTCACACGCGAGGCGGGAGAGCTTTCCTGACCGGGACGCGGACGCTGACCGCAAAGCCGACGGTGGAGCCACCTGGCCGGTGCTGGGTTCCAGTTGTGTGTAGGGGCCTTTAAGCGTATTCAAGACTGAGAGGGGCCAAATTCCTCTACTTTGCGGCGCACGTAGTGTGTTTGCAGATATTCTGAAATGGCGACGGTTTTCCCGCCGCAGTGGATCAGTGGTTAGTACGGTCGGCTGCTGAGCCGTAGTACCCAGGTTAGAACCCGACCGAGGCGGCAGCGTTTCGGTGGAGGCGAAACGCAAAAGGTGCCCGTGTGCTGTGCGATGTTAGTGCACGTTAAAGATACCCAGGTGGTCGAAATTATTCCGGAGCCCTCCACTACGGTACCTCTTCCTTTTTTTCTTTCGATCCCTCCTTTATCCCTTCCCTTACGGCCCGGTTCTGGTGCCCACCGCGATATGCGAGGCAAGTACTGCATCATTTCCTTTCCCCCTAAAAAAAAATCCAATTTTTTTCGCGACACTAAAAACACACCCACAGGAATAGTCGCCAGCTTGGCGTCTTATGCGGAAGAAAGGGGCGTCTCATATTAAGGCCTCCGGCGCTGGATGTAGTTGGTCTCCCGGCCACGCAGACGCACTCCGATGAGGACACCACTGGGTCAGCTTTGTCATTTACTAGAGTTGTTTGCTAACGGACGAGGCACAAGCAACTTAGAAAACAGCTTCCTTTGAAAATCGGGAGGCGTGGAAGGCACCCAGAACCACTCAAGCGAATCTGTATGAGGAGGTATTGCAGTAATCTCGGTGATGCAGTTGGTCCCATTGGTTCTGGGTTGTTAACCGGCGGTCGAGATCACGGTATTGTAGAGTGTCGTGGCGTTAGGGCCAGCGGCGTGGCCTCTATAGTGTCAGAGTGGTAGTGATGGTGGTGGTGGTGTGACACTTTTATTAGACCATCCTTTCTATTAGGCGTTCAGTACGTCCAGGGCCAAGGCGATGAGGGCACGTTGCAGCCTCAGATCCAGGGAGGTGAGCCAGATGGGCCACGGTGGGGGTGCGGGAAAGGATAGGCGGGGGACTGGAAGGCTACGTGGCACTGTGTAAGGCAGTGTTGTATGTCTGCATATGTGTGTGGACAGTTTGGGCACTGAGGTGTGGAAGTGTACCGGTATAGATAAAGTTTGGCTGGTGTATGTGGGTGATTAAACTGTATTCGGTGAAGAATGCGAGCTTCACGGATCGATAAGGATGGGTGTGGTGGTGGTAAATCAGCTGAGTACAATTTTTGCTGCGCGTAGTATTCGTCTACAGTGCGTTTGTAAGTCCTGACCGCCTGCTCCGTCGGTGGGCTCGTCCATGGTATCCCCGGCGCCCGGTGTATAGTTTCGCAGGCAAGCTGGTGAGCCAGCTCATTGCCTGGGATGTTCATGTGACCAGGGATCCACCGAAAGGTCACCGGTCGTGGACTTAATGCTAAGAGGGTGGCATCTAAGGCCGATCGGGTAGGGAAAGGGAGGCCTCTTTCATGGAAGGCAAGCAGAGCTGCCTGCGAGTCTGTATAGACAACGTATTGGGGGGCGGGGGGTAAGGGGGCAAAGTGTGTGATGGCATCGGCGATCCCGTGTATTTCTAGGGCGAGCGTGGAGGGTGGGGAGGTGTATGGACTGGTTGTGTGAGTGTTGGTTGTAGAGAGGAAAGAGTAGAGGAAGAAGGCTGCTGTGGATCCCGCGGTTTCCGTGAGGCAGGCGTCTGTATAGGCCACCGCTGCAGCGTCCAAAGGTGGCTTGTCGTTGTATGCGTCTGCTTCGCGGCGGCCTGCGTGTGTGTGCGGACATGTTGCGTGGAATGGGTGCGAGGCGGAGGTTAGGGGGGTAGATCGGAGACTGCGGTGGGTCTGGAAAAGAGATTGGTGCGTAGGGAGTATGGGATAGGATCCACCGCCCAGCTGGTGTACTGGACAGGCGGATGATTTGCCTCTCCCGGTGCAGGTTAAGGAGGGTTTGAAAATGGTGGAAAAGGCCTGTTCTGTACAGGGTGTCTGTAGAAGCCTGAGGGGGGAGTCCTAGTGTTGCTTTATATTGTGTTTTGAGGGCCAGGGTTAGTTTGTCTTGTTGTACATGTAAGTGGGCAGTAAGGTATTTAGTACAGGAATTTGTTCAGAGCCAGCGCTTGAGCAAGGCGGCTGGCGTGTGTCTCGGAGAGGCCTGCATGTTTTAAAACTACGCGGCGCAGTAAGTGTGTTATTGAGTGGCATGTGCGTATGGACTCATTGATGGCAGAGGTGAAAGTGTTGGAGTTGAGTGGCATACCCAGGACGCGACAAGATTCGACGCGGAGGATGCGCTGTCCGGCAAGGGTGAGGGAGATGGAGGGGTTCATCGTCCGTTGATATTTACTGCGTATTATGAGTAGAAGTTCTGATTTCTCCGGAGCGGGTTGCAGGCCCGCTTGGGAGAGGTGTGAGGAAATGGTGTTAAGTGCATGTTGGAGTGTGGTTTGGACCTCTCCCGGTGAGCCAGTGGTGACCCACAAGGTGGGATCGTCTGCATAGAAGACAAAATGAAGGTCGGGAATATCGGCTTAGGCCCGGGCGAGCGGGACCATGCCTAGGTTAAAGAGAATGGGAGAGAAAACGGCACCTTGTGGAGGGCCACGAGTGAGTGGGATGGGGTGAGACAATTTGTCGAGGTAGCGCATGCGGGCTGCAGAGCGGTGGGAGAGGAAAGCTCTTATGTAATTGTGCATGCTGTGTCCGCACTGCGTGTCAGCTAGTATGGTGAGGATGTGGTGTCTGATAGTGGTAGTGAAGAACGTATCCATTCCGTAGAGAAATAACGACGAGGATTAAGTGATGATCTGCGTAGTGGTGTTAAAAACAGAGGTGAAGAGAAGAGCATGAGAAGAACATGATGTCGCCGTTTACTTACATGAACAGCATGTTACTGAAGGCTAAATTGAAGCGCTCGCTTTTGCGATTCGTCTGGGGATTGATGGCCTCGTGCGTTGCACTGATACATCAGCATTACCGACCGACTTCAGTTACTCTGTTCATCATAAGTCACCTGATCCTTTGCCACGACGCCCTGAAAGAGCAGCTCCTCGATTGAGGTCATGTATTTCATTGCGGTTTTTTAACTGTTTTAGTTGTGGAAGGGTAGTACCGGAACTTGAATGCACCAATGTGAGCACGCGATAAGCTTTTGATCACTTGTGAATATAAAAAAAAGACGCTGCTTGCGGAGCATTCATATCGTAATTTATTTTAAAAAGTGGTTTTAAACATGTGAAACTGAAGTTTACTACGCGTTCCCGTGAAACGTCTTAGTCGTCATAAGGAGGTTTAAGCTATCGCAGATGCTTTCCATTCGCTGGCCATAAGAGGTTTATGAAATTAAGAATAACGATGATAAGTCTCCCTACTGCCCGTGTTTGTTGTGCGGTTGTGAATCATTAACGCTGATATTTGGGCAACAGTGCTGATCACTGCTCTGAATAGTTTGCAACTGTTAACTTTATATGTTTGAGACGGTGGCAGGCAGTAAGTGTGGGGCACATCAATAAGTGAGTTGTGAAAGCGAATTTCCATATGGCACGGAATAAATTTTCATATTTTATACTTTGAGTCAAGAAAAACAAAGGCAAAATGTTATAGATCCAAAAAGTGTGAACTGAAAGAAAATTGGTCGGGTATAAATCATCAAGTTCGCTCCGATATAAACATCAACCACTCAATGCTTTATGCTTAGTCATTTCATCGAATTTCTTAGAGGCAGCTATCCTTTATCATGTATCAAAATTGTGTAAAATTGCACCAAGCCGTACAATTTCAATTTCGATTGTCAAGGCTTAAGAAGAATTGCCATCCGAGAAGGTTGCTCCATATTGGGAGAGATAAAAATGGCAGGAGAACGAGAGGTTTCCATAATGGTATTCTAGTTGACTACACTATTAATTCACGTCAGAGGAATAGCATTCATAAAACTAAAAGAAAAAGCATCACTCACGTTGCTAACTGCTTGCCTCTTAAACACCTCTGTATAAATCAAGGCATTCTAGTTTTTCACAGCAAACAGTCCACTCCAATAATGTTTTTTTTTCCACTTAGTAGAAACAATAATATGAAGTATTTTCCTGAAGATGAAGTCGAAAACCGGAAAATATACGCAGAAACTTTTAAATAATCTACTTTATTGCGCACATAAACTTGTACACTTTCTGCCCCGCAAAGACGTTTACATTTTCAGGGAGCTACACGCCACAAAGCTTGCAGCATTATAACCATGGCAAACAGTTCCTCCGGGTCAGTTCACAAAATCTGCAAAGAAATGAAAGTTGCACATATGACAATCGCTCGTGACCTAGAGTTACACTGTTCGCAGTGCTCTACTTCCTGAGGAACGGAAATGATTTCTCGTTTATGTAAAGTACGGGATTGAAATTAACTCTGGTTTTTGCAGAGCGAACTACTTACTTTAAGCCATAGAAATATCTTCCTGACCTTCTCTAAGAAAGCGGCAGATAAACTTTGTAATAAACGTCTATTTATAGAAATTAGTTCAAATGTCAAGCGTTATTTTTATACGCGAATTTTCTCATATATACCAGAATACAATCGTGCAGTACCAATTTCAAATAAAAATTCCAGCATTTTTGTTGTTTTTATTGGCAAAACATCATGCAGTTAACCCAAACGATACGATGCATGCTCTTCGCAACTACAGAATATTTTAGCGTGTAATGTAACGGTGGCGGGTCTGTTAAGGAGAGGGGGATAACAGAATGATAGCTCACACTGGCAGCTGACGCCGATCAACTGATTCTAACAGAGTGCCGCAATAAGTTCAATTGTGCCTTAAAAGGCGCAATATCTAAAAATGCAGTCAAATGAACACACGTGTGTTCAAGATAAGCAAATGCTTGCAGCAGTTCAGTGCAGTACTGATAGAATAGCCACATATATTTGGTAATAAAAATAGTGGTCTTTTCTTCGGCCTTGACCGGCATTTAGAAGCGCTAATAGGCTGAAACGCTCACGTGTTTCCTGTGTGGATGCATCATATGCTGTTGCACCGAAAAGCATTTCTGAGCGCCTGCAAGAGAAGAACAAATGGTGCACAATGCACCCATTCAAAACACTTCATTTTTGCTGCTGAAGTTAACTTACCCGAAAGCAAAGGTAGGCAGTTTTGATTCGCTTTTTTAAAATGAACGACCTTCACTTTGTGCTAGACATGTCCTACTAGAATTGAAGTTGCGTGTGGATTATGCCGGGCACCATCTCGGTATGCTCCACACTGAACAAAAATCTAGTCTTGGGTACCTCAAGCACTGCATTGATATATGCGATGCTGGGGACAATAAATGGTGGTACAAGGAAACAATTTTGGCCACCAGATGGTTTTTTTTTTCTTTTCGTTTCATGATTTCAAGATTTTCCGCATTGGTGATTCTGGATACTCGTTCCCTTAGGTAATGAATGTAGGCTGTGCTTATTTTTAGAGTGACAGTGAATAGCACATGCTTGTTTTTACATTCCACCATCAACCATCATAGTCACAGAGAATGCTCTGAATGCCGCAGCCCCGTGCTCTGTGGTTAGAACGGTTATGCAATTGCAATGAGTTGGTTTAGTTCGAACCATATCATCAGGAGGAACACGACTCGAATTCGCTGATAGCACCATTTTGACCTATCTGCTCGCGAACCATGAACTCTGGAGCTATGATTGGTCGAAAATTTGAGAATATATGCATGTTGCGATATCCCACACCTTTTTGTCACTTTCAGAGAAGGAATATGTGGAAATAAATAAGAGCTGTGTTGATAAAATGGCAGGCTAGGAATATTCCTTTTCCGGACTAACGCTCGGCTCTACCCCTCATAGGAATGCAATAACTGCGAACTAAAAGCACATTCACACCGGCCATTTGCGGAAGTCGTGTGACCGCTTCCGAACGATTCCTTACGCTCCTCGAGCACTAGAAAAGCGCGGTCGTGCCACAACTAATCGGCCAAAACCAGCTGAACGAATACCGCGACTCGCAGGTGTGAATGCGCCTTAACTCATCCCCATGGCATGATTTAACGCGCACCAACAATTGAGCACACCAACGTTCCTCTCGCTTTGCATCATACTCTACTTCTCCGCGTATGCACGGTATTGAACATGCAAACTGTTTCCGAGCAAAACAATTCCCTATGTACAGAGCCAGACCGGAGTCCCAAAATCCCTCTTGTCATCATTTCAACGTGGTAAGCTACGTTGTAAGCTTCTTTGTTTCTTGGATCAATGGCCTGCCGAAGTCGGAGCTGAATGTGTTCAGCTGCTAATTATCGCCGCTACGTGAGCTCTGGAGAGCCCTACAATTCCGTTAGCTTCACCACAGCTAAGTTTCCTCAAGATAGTGCTGTGATTCGCGATACCAACTACAAGCTTCTTCACGCTTGCTTGGCCTCGCAACTTATTCTTTTAATATGTTGCCGCGAATCTTTGTAGTGATTGTTTTTTTATTCCTCAAATATGCCGGCACGCCGCTTTATCTCTTTGTTTGTGATGCAAGACGCGACCAGATTTATCTCAATTGATCACATCCACGAGGAGCCGAGTCTACATTGTTTCAGAATGTCCTATAAACTTGGCGCGCTTTATCTCGGAAGTTCGCTATCATATTTAAATTGAGCACGTCTGATAACGGCAGGCATTAGGTTCCACGATCGCCGAGCACGCTTGGTGCTACAACGCCGCCGATTGACTCAGTTATTTGCTGGCGCAAGTCTGCATCTATAAAGTTTTGCTTAGAAGCCATTTTCACCGTCTTCTTGCTCTCCGGACTGAAATCACCACAACGTGACATCTGGTGGAGGTGCTAACAAATGTCCCTGTCGGCCTGACCCCCTGGGAACCGCCAAAGCAGCACGAGCCGTCTCGAAGAAGCAGATCACGAGAAAGCCTCAGAAGTCGTCATAACCGAAGGCGAAGTGCGAAGCAGCCGTTGTCTCCACAGGCGTTCACCTGGGTACGGACTACTACCGGACCGCATGCGAACAAAGAAGGACTATTTAATTCCGATGTCAACCATGGCTACGAAACCAGCCGCCTTTATTTTTCTCCACCCACCACTGCCGCCGACGTTCAACGGCTCACCGGGCGAGGATCCTGAAGAATGGCTGGAACAGTTTAACCCTGTCGCCGTATTCAAATGTTGGGATGACCAGACTAAAGTAAGCCACCTTTTCTTCGCCCTGGAAAGGGTAGCCAGAATTTCGTTCGAAAACCATGAAGCTTCTCTGGCGACGTGGGAATTACACAAGCGAGAGTTCCTGAAGGCATTCACAAGCATCATCAGGAAACAAAGAGCTCAGTTATTTCTACAATCACGCATCCCGCGCCCGAATGAGTCAGTGACCGCGTACGTAGACGACGTGAAGCGCCTTTTTCAACGTATAGATTCTGACATGGCGGAAGAGAAGAAGGTGGAGCTTTTGATTCCTGGTGCTAAACAGGCCCTTTTTGGTGATCTGACCCGCAATCCTCCTAAGACGGTGGCTGAATTCACTAGCAAAGCAGCCACTATTGAAAAAACCTTGGAGGCGCGAGCCCGCCATTTCTATCGATAGCTCCAAGTGACCTCCACTACCCTGTCAGCATTCGCAGCATTCGCAGGCAACCTGCGAGATGTCGACCGCGCAGTTGTGCAGGAAGAGCTGCGTCGCCTGTTACCCCTGAGGAAATCGTCCGCGAAGAAGTGCAGCATGCGCTTGGCACCCCGTCATCTGCGCCTTCAGCTGCTGCTCCAGCCTTGACCTACGCCAGCTGTTCCCGAACGCCGCCCTCATACCCCGCCCTCCCAGCCTACGAACGACGCCCGAGACCCAGGAAATGAGACACCTGGAGGATTTCAGACAACCGCCCGCTGTGCTTCCATCGTGGTGGAGCCGGTCATATTCTTCCTCACTGCCCGTACCGCCGTATCGGTCTTCGTGGAATTTGCCATTTTCTTGCACCCTCCGCCGCATTCAAGACAAGTATTACTAGCCTCGACTGTCTGCCGATGTCGAAAATTATGTGGAACCCTGCCGAGATTCTCAGCGAAGAAAATGTAGATTTCACATAGTGGTGATTGCAGTCTGGAGAGCAGGAAGGCAGCGAAAATGGCATCCAAACGAAACCATTTGGGCTGGGTTGCGCCTGCAAAGAACCGAATCAGTCGGCGGCGGCGTAGCAAGAAGCGTGCTCGGCGGTCGTCGAACCGAATGCCCGCCGCTCTTGGTCGTGCTCTATTTAAAGCTGATAGCGAACTTTCGAGATAAAGCTTGCAAAGTTACAAGGACATTCTGGAATAACGTAGAAGCGGCTCCGCCTGCATGCGATCAATCGAGATAAACCTGGTCGCATCTTGCACCACAAACAAAGCGATAAAGCGGCGTGCAGGCAGCTTTAATGAACGAACAAACAACAACTACATATATTCGCGGTTATATACAGGTTATACAATAACACTGGAACGGTAGGTAATAATGACAATGTAGAATGAAAGCTTGAGCTTAGAGCAAAAGTAAGTGAGATCTGCAGCTAAATGTTTTTTTTTTTTCTAAAAACCAATGCCACAATCATGTCTTATCTCCAGGGAATGTACAGTCGTTGTCAAAAATATACAGCCCAAGGGGTTTGCTTCCAAGCAGCTCTTAAGCCCTTAAGCAGTTTTGACAGTCCTAAACTTGGGAGGATTGAGGACTTAAGTTCCTTTCCCCTTCACGAGATTAGGGTCCCTGAGTATTCAATAGGAGCCGCACTGCGGGGCTCAGAAGCAGACCCCTTGCGCTGTATACTTTTGATACAGACTGTACTTATTGCGATGAACGATGGGAGATTACATAGATTACGAGGGTCACATTACAGCAGTTGTGTCACATCAATTTATCGCGCGTTTTGGGTTTCCTTCTAATAAATTTGACGTATCCCTATAATAGTAGCATGCGGCACCGGTTCCTAACTAGTATAACCACATGTAAGTAATATCTAGGTTATTAATAACCTTTATTTGCAGAAAACATATAGACATTGTCAGTCTAATGTGCAGGATTGATGCGATCGGTCCAGGTAGTTGAATTTGTCTCGATGCGCTAACTATAGCTTTAGAAATTTGCATACAACGCAGGAGAACTCGAACTTTACTGTGCGCAGACAAAAAGAAGCGAAAACCATATTAAAAAATGTAGCACCCCACATAGCTGTGAACTGAAGGTCTTGGAAGACGCTCAAGAACCCCCCCCCCCCCCCCCCCCCCCCCCCCCCCCACCCCGCCTCCACGATAATTCCTCGAACCTCGAGAAGGCGGCGCATAAAAGCGTGGAACTCTAGAATGTACATACCGCCACAACGTAAAAGGGAACACACGATTACCATTGAACGAATCATAACTCTGCATATATAAGGAACAAGTACACTTTCATCTTTTCTCGGACAAGCTTGCTTCCGAACGAATAATACCCCGAAAGCCTTTTCTTCTTCAGTGTAAAAGTAACTGCAGAATTCATTATTCTGGGCATACGTGATGCTTCATTTTGTATTGGAGTTCCCTGTACCTGTTCACCGCTTCTCACGGAGTGCTGATTCACTTGACCACACCCCCTTCTGGCAAGGACCATAAGGGCGTAAACATTCAAGCACATGGCAGCGCTGCCTCACTGCTGATGAGGAAATCTTTAGATGACGTGACCTTTTTTTGGTAACGTGTCACAAAAACATTTTTAGTGTCTCTACAAGTGGCATATTTCTTTGCCAAATTTTATTGAATTAGTAAGCCTTTTATTCCAGTTCGTGCATACAGACTAGAGGTACCGAAGAAAATGCAGCGAATTATACACTGCTTAACAGGCTTCACCACCCATACAAGTCAGGAGCGGCACAAGGCAGTAAACTAATGGACAGATAATTAAAATGTTATGTGCACTTCAATAGAACAAAAGTGATAATGACACAAATATTTCACACAGTCGGCAGGAATAGTTACTGTAAAAAGTAAGCTGAAACATACAGTTGCGCAATATATGTAAATGTGAGCATGTTTCACATCATGGTAGCATATTGCTGAACTGCGCTCTTGCGCATGGCCGAAACATATTAAATAATTGTTCATGACTGAACACAGACTGTATTATTCAAATTTTATAACATTATAGAAGGCGATATCATAATGTCGGATACTAATCGGCGCCAACACAGAGCACACATTCAGGCTTATTGGTTTCGTTTGGTTTATTGGGGCCACATGGGGCCACTGGCAACCAGTCCGCGAGGTCATCCTAGCTTCTTCAAACGTCTGCTTAAGGCAGAAGAGCATGGAGAATTGAAGGCCCTCTCACCGATGTCCCTACTAGAGCAAAGAGACGAATTCTACAACTGGAAGGACACGGGAGAGGAGATTCTGACAAAGTAGGCATCTCTTCTTTCTTCTGAAAATGAAACGACCAGCTGCTGTCTACCTTGATCTGATCAATGGGACATACAGCGTCATGGCCTTGACAGTTTACTTCACCCTGGTGTGAGCGATTTCCACAAATATAGCAATATAAATAAACACTACTAAGGCGTTGGGGCAAGCGACCATATGTAGCTTATTTTTAAATTCCCACCATAGTGTGCATAACTCACTATATATATATATATATATATATATATATATATATATATATATATATATATATATATATATATATATATATATATATATAAATCAATCCCTATTTTTCGTTTCGTTGCTCGTAGCTTGTCTCCACTTGATCGGCACTGCACCGCCAGCGGTGGTTAGGTATAAACCCAGAATCACTATTGTCCGCGTAGATTCGCGCAATCCACTATTTAATACACTTCAAGCACACTCCATGAAACGGCTGCGGACTGGCTCTTCTGTGGGTTGAGCGGTGTCGCTGTCGCTGCAAACGATCATGAGACCACGCTATGCGCAGAGGCCCTGTTTTGTGGATTATGAAATTTACAAGGCCTTCAGTATTGGGTTTTGCAGTCGTAGAACGTCACCACATGCCTCACAGAAATTCTCAGGCATTGTGTGCGCAGCGGTGAAGGAGTTGTAAGCAGTTATGAGGAAAGGAATGGCAGGAGCTACTGGGGCGAGAACAACGGACTATGGCTAGGTATTTCTAGAGCATTCCTAAAGCACTCGTAATGTTTGTTAAAGCGCCGCTGGGCACTACACCAAGCGTGCTTTCAGGTACTGTCCCACATTTTTATGCAATCGTTCGGTGCCCGTCTCTGAGATCAGGTCCCCCAAGGAATAAGAAATATTGTATTGCGCTCATGCCATGCTTAAGGGTTCAGGAAGTAAACTGGTTAGAAAATTTTTGTTATAATAAACTTTGAACCATCTGTATCGATGAAACTTCTCGTAAAGCTGTGAAACAGCGCCTGAGCAGTGGGACAGTATTGGTGCGGGATTCTGTACAACTTTTTTAAGGTTTTTAGCTATTAGTGATTCCTCGAATGCGCGTACGAGCTTATTGTTCCTCATGTCGCCTATTGCAATGAACAGGGATTGATATCTAGTCTCTCAACGTTGCAAATAACATATTAACATTACAGTAATAAGACTTACCGATGTTTAACGGGTCTTCTCAGGAACAAGAAAGCAAGTAGCGCTCCGAAAATGGTCACAGCTGACACAGCCACAACGCTTGTCACAAGAGTAACGGTAGTGCTGGAACCTAAAAAAATAAGCGAACAAAGAGAAGTTTCGCATGCGCTGTCATGTTTGAAATGAAGCTGCAAGAGCATGTAAACATGGCGCTTTCGCGGTATATACGGAAACCACTTATACCTTCATCTCATAGGGTCGCAAATAAGAATTACCCCTAGACTGATAATATTATGCTTTCTAGAATGACCAAATCTAGCATCGTTACCTAAACTTTTTGAACAAAACGTGGTGTCTTACTACGCGCGTCTTCTCATCATGTTGCACGAACAGCTTTGCACTTGTTATCACGGACGAGTGGTGTGTACAAGCGAAACTCATCAAGTGCCGTGTTTTAACCAATTGGAATGGTGGGAGACTAGTGTCAACCAGAATTAAATAAAATTTGCACAAAATGCAGGTACGTTTGAAGAGCGCAAGGTCAGGAACAACTGGCAAGTTTGGACAATGTCACCCTTACAAACATCACAGATTTCTGTTATCGAACATCGACACACACACAAACACACACACACACACACACACACACACACACGCGCGCGCGCGCGCGCGCGCGCGCGCGCGCACGCACGCACGCACGCACACACACACATTGGATTGAAACTTGTGACGCTTACACCAAAAATGACTCCGTGATGACTTTTTTAACGTTAATTCTGAGGTTACAGGCACTGTGAGAATTAACACCATTAGTGTCACCCCACGTTTCAGCATTGCGCAAAAACCTTAAAAAATACACCTTTATATTGCCGGGCACATAACAAAGCTTAATCCTCCGCTCCTTTCACATTTCTCTTCTGAGTTGAATATTAGGCGATACTACAGTTAACTGGGCACGAGAAACCATATGTTTTCGAGTTAAACTTTTCTGCATGATGATTTGACTTACATGCTCTCACGCGCAACAGTAGCTACGGTATGAGAAAATAAGTGCATGAGCCTTGCCCGGAGCATAAAGAGACAGCTGTATTATAAATTTCCTAGTTATCACAATCCCGCCGACATTTTTTTTCTGCATTCACCAAGCTTCATCAGCGAGTGTTCAGTATTAAAGGAACTTTCCCGAGACTGACAAGCCTGACTTGGAAGAAGGCAGCACGATCTCCGTCGATAAACTGTAGCTTTGAAGAGAGAAAGGCATTAGACTGCCCGTCTTGAGCCTCGCGTGCGAGACAAGCACGTTGCATGAATGCTGTCTGATCTTAGGGGATATTTTTGCTGAGTTTTGTGCTACTGATTTAGTTTCACTACCAGCACTCTTTATTAAAACATGACTAACAAATGTTGGGATTAAGAGACTATCTTATCGCGATCAGATTACCTGTGACGGCCTCCTTGTCTCTCGCTGGCTTGGAGACGAGCTGGCAACGCCTGCCCTCGTAGCCATTGGAACAGTTGCATACGGGGCTCCGTTCGTAATAAGTCCACGTGCAAAAGCCTCCATTCAAGCACAGCTGGTTTGGGCAGACTGGCGGGTAGGTCAGATAGAAAAAGGTAAGTATTTTGATGAAACAAAAAAATGTAATAGTTCTACTCTGTTTCCTGGAACAAAGACAGGTCTGCCGAAGCACGACTGATTAGTACAAAATTTTCGAGCCAATGCACTCTCAGGTAACAACAAGCTTTTTTTTTTAGCTCTGAGTACTGCCATTAAAATGAAGACGCAGCTTCCATAGGAGCCCTGTTGCTCGAGAAACTATAATCAAAACACAAGAATGGACTGGAGCACGTCTTCAACAGTTTTGGAGTATGCCGATGTATGAGCAAACGAATATAGCTGTCTCTGCTTCGTGCTCCTAGTCTTCGTCAGTACATTGCAGCACATGCGATGGTGCATGCAGGTTGCTGCCCGACGATTGCTTCCTAAAATGGTACGTTCTTGTGTGCAAATTATACCATGCGAAACAAAGCCTTAGAACACAATCTTCGGCTTCGTACGACAAAAAACAACAGTACTTTGACCGTGTTTTAGCCGAACATACCCGTTGCTTTCTATTATGTCAGCTGTCCCGATTGCAAGTTAGTTTTAGGTTCTTTCTGTTTCAAGCCATAGCCAGCCAACATTTGGATGCACAATCGTGTGTACTTGGATTCGTGTACCTTGTTTTTATAGAGAAAGCCTGGGCTGTTGAAACCATGGCGGTCACCACTGAACTAGCAGCTAATGCGTCGAAACAGACTGTTTCATTTTTGAACATCAGATGACTACTACAGCCTTGTCACTATGAAATCACTTATTCTTATTAGATAAGAACCTGCAGCCAAAAAAGAAGATCATAAGATTCAAATCTGACGTGCGGACCTTTCTTTGTGATAATTTTTTTTTTTTACTCTTTAGGCGTAGCTTAAAGGACCTGTCAAGAAGTTAACTTTTTACTGACGTGGAAACTTCAACATTTCACTCCTACAGTTCTTACTGCCAGGCACTTCTAGGAATTAAAATGAAGAGCAAAGCAAAAAGTGAAGGCTTACCCTAAAATATTTACTTTTTTTTTAAAGTAACTGTTCTACGCAACATGTGGATCCGGCTGATTACTGTTATTCAGATTCGCCCTGAGGTTCGAGGACGCAGAAACATCGCTAAATTCTTGTTCTCCTGCTTGACGGTTTGAGAGCACACTGCGAAAATGGTGAGCATGACTCGCGAGAAAGGCTATAAGATGACCCTAAGAGACATTGGGCTGGCATACTGAAAAATATTGCGTCAGATTCGTGAGTGAATAACCTAAGTAGTCTATCAAGAGTTCAACCGCGCTCGTAGTACCATATTCAATCAGATAATGAGCGCGCGTTTGTTTTCTCTCAAATCTCTTAAAATTAAGAGGTGCATTCGTTACGCATGGTTGAAGGTTCGGTAAAATGTTGAAGCGGTGAAACCGGGACAAAAAGTGGGCCAGTGGAATGAAGTGGAAGCATGATTTTCGTGCGGGAGAGCATAGGCAAATACTTTTCTCTTCAGCATGAAAGCTTAACTCGCGTCCCGGCCAATAATGCTGTCCAATGAGACCGAAACAAGACTTAATTCTGGCACAACTTGCTGCATTGAAGCGAAGCCCAGTCGCGACAACTGTCTTCAACAGAGGACGCGTTACAGCATGGCCTTGTTATTTTGCCGAAAAAGTGAAGTGCATTTAGTAGGCAATTAAAAAAAAAAGCACTTTCTGACATCCAAATACGGTGGTGCATTCTTTTGTAAGTGCGTTCATTACGCGAGTAAATACGGTATGCCGTAATGCAGGAAGCCGTTGGCGATAACAGTCATGCTGCTTTGTACATATCGCGCTATGTAGCAATATCCCGAATATCATTTATTCTTATGTTTCTTTCAACAGCTCGGCCTAACGAGCGGCGTGTGCCCTCTAACATGACTACACTCCGTTTTATACATCAGGTGCAACGCCGTCAAAGCAAGCGATCTTTTTCGCGCTGACTAAACCCGCGATAAAAAAGTAATGCGTACTTTGTGGAGAGCAAAAAATAGTCAGTGTTTTGCTTGCAAGCTTCTTACATAATATATTTGTCATGAGCTTGATTAAACTGGCTCTTATTGTTGACGACACGCTGCTGCTTTATCGTGTCGGACAACTCAACCACAAAACGAGGGCGGAGAAACAAGCCCTTCTCTAGTTTGTCATGCGGTCCTTCCGTACCTCTGACAACGTTGCACCTTATTTATGTCAGCAACTTTAGGTAAGCGTGCGTAAAAAACATTGCGAGAATCTTGGAGCTCCTCCAGTTTTTGTTGATTTCGAAATATTATTCCTGTTTAACTGAAACTTTGCAAACTTAGCACCCGAAAAGTTTCTTTGCTGACATTCAGTCTTTATCTCTAAGTGAAAATAAGCTGCACGAGCAATCATTTAGCGCTCCATTTTAGGCACGCATGTTTACGGCTCAAGAAGAAATTATACGTAATTTTTATTGAAAAGAAAATATTCTTTTTCAGACTTTAGGAAAGCGCACAAGCTCAAGCGGCAAACAAAAGTATTTTTGTTATTTTTTACTCGGTTTGAAGAGTCTTCCTATATATATTCTTAAAAAAAAACGTGCTGCATAATATTACTGGTGTATAGGCGCAGCACACCTCACGGGAACTTTTTTGTCCACCCTGCTGCCTTCGCCATCTTCAGCTATTATAAGCTAAACTATCCATAAAGAACGCGCCTGAAAATTTTTGAGAGCAGTTTCGTTTCCTGTATAGTGTTTCTGGTTATTATTAGGAACTTTTCAATTTTCTTCTTCCCTTCGAACTTTACAAATTTACTACACAGGATGTTTTTGCTAAATGCTAAATATCAATGTATTTATCTTTGAAAAAAAAAAACTAAAACCCTACCTAGGTTACTCTGCGCTCTGTATATGCTTATCTCCTGAAGAATTTAAAATTTACTAGATGATGTTTTGCGCTTATGACATTTAAGAAACCACTATAAAATAAACGTACTGAATGAAAAAAAGCAACGCATTTTTAATGTACTGTTTTTATTCATTCTAGGTATCCCAGGAATGAGCGGTCTTTACTTCGGCCAAATGAACCAAAGCGTTGAAGTGCGTTCTAACTAGAGAGCAACAGTCTACGATTACCAAGCAAGCGCTGCAATTACAAAACAATAGTCTAGTTTTCAAGATCCTCATTTTAACAGATGGTCGCCCATAAATGCATTCGTAGATCACAGGTGAACGACCGGGAGTCTGCAATCTGCAGTAACTTCACAACGCAGTCAAAAAGGTGAAACGCCTATCCAACAACTTTATAGGTAAAAAAAAATTTAAAAAACCGGGCTTCATACAGGAAAAAGTAGGAACAGAAAGACACGCGAAAGTTTGCAGACGTTTAATTAACATTGCGTTCAGAAACATTTAGACAATGATGTTGACAGTGCGTTTTTTTTTCTTTTTTTAGACTTAAATATCAGCAGAAGCCTTGTTTTGGTCGCAGTTTTTCGCAACGAGAAATGGGCTACTAAGTGATAATGATGATAGTATTCATATCAAACTCAGGCCAAATGCAGTGATGCAAATGAATGCCTTCAAATGTTGTCGGTACATAGTTGGTTTCAACTCTGAAAGCAAAAAAAAAAAACAATTTACGCACCCCCACACAAGAACTCATCCGCACCGCCGAAGCAGTCGTCCTGGCCGTCGCAAAGAAGTGAACGTGGCAGGCACCGAGGAGACGCTTCGCCAGCACAGAAAAATTCATCTTCCCGGCACTGGTCGACGCTTCCTGCGTTCAGAACACAAAACTATATTAAAATGAAATCAGATTCGCAACGTTATGATTATTTTTATTATTCGAACAGCAGTTTCTGATTCCTACTTCCTAGCAGCAGCAATCATTTGTCACTAAATCCTTTCCCGCGAAAATGTCGAAGTCCCCCTGTCTCGACTTACCGCTATGAAACATAGAAGTATGCTTTTTAATTTACCATACTTCAGTAAAAGCGTAAGAGAGTCTGAATGCAGTCTAAATGATCCTCTCTGAAATTGATATCTTGAGCAGACAGATTGAGTATAGACACAATGCCTATCTGCACAACGTACTTTTAAAGGTTAAACAGAAAAGAAATAATCCTAGCCTGAATTCTAAAAACTGTGCAAACCAAGTGGTTTTATGTTAATGCGCGTTCCTGACGCAGCCGACATAGTTGCTTCAATCAAAGGCACTCTCAACTGAACTATAAGTAGACGGCGCTAGGTGCTGTACTTTTGGGGGCAGATGTCTCCAGCACGCAAGAAAAGTAATTTTGGTGCCTAGGCCATCCCAAGACTGTCAGGGACCACCCCGATTTCCTGAGATGGATGCCAACCTATGAAGTGTGGTCTCGAAGCACTGGCTAATGACAGAAAGTATTTGTTTCATCTGTTGCTCTACCGCCCTACCACAACTAATTCATCATCTCCAAGTGACTTCACACATTCGAAGTTTCCACGATAATCCAATTACAGCTAACTTCCTCGCCTTTAACACCGCTGTCCCGGGTAAGAAAACATTTCACATCGTCAAAAGCCTCAGGAGAAGGCAACATCTTGCAGCAACCATACCCACTGAAAGTCTGCCCTACCCTTACGCATACACCTAATTTGCGCGTGCCTTTAACGCGCCGGTACTTTCATGTGACTAGTTGTGCAGCCTCAACAAGCTCTGCTTCGTTCCGCAGCCCTGAAACCATTATCTCGTATTCGCATATAGACAGAAGACACAAGCACCACACGAATAAAGAAAAGAAAATCTCATGTAAATTAAATAAGACAACCCATGCATGCCTCTGAGTGCTGGCCGTTCCCTTGCTTGCGGAGCTGGTGATGTTGCATCCATCTTTTCCTCTTCACCTCCCCTTCCTTGTTCATCTTTTTTTTTAATAATTCTTTTCTGCACTAGACTAGTTTATACATTTTACAACTGGATTCTTTCTAACCGCGATATATTAGCGGTGCAGGCGACGTTTTCTCCGTTACCTCAACCTAATATGCGCAATTTTCAAGCACAAAAAAAGGAGGATATCAGCAACTTGCGTGCCGTTTTTTGATACCAGGATATAATACTGCGGATATAACACTGCAGGCTTCGCTGGAGTTTTGGAAATTTCTACACGCAGTGCTGGTGTGACTTCCCTTTAAGCATTACTGGCCTCGACCCAAGGCTTCGATCCGGTAAGCTGGCGATGTGCTTTCATATATCCCACTTCTTTTGTGCCATCGTTCTATACTACTGACATCTCACTCACTCACGAAAACAAATCCTACCGATTTCGAAGCAACTTGCAGTAATTTCGAAAGATGGTAAATACTGTATGATAAGGCAAAAAACCTAGTTCCTCATCGATGCTGGCGGGTTAATTAAAATGAAATTTATTACAAAACAAAGTTTTCAAAAGATTCGGTCATTCAATACAAAAATAACTCAAAACAATATCTCCATCCCCCCTAACCTTACTTCGATGCCGTCATTAACTTATGAAAACAGGTGCCAGGTTATCGAAAGCAGCCTTTGTCTCATATATGTCTAATGTTCCTCTGAACAGCGCTGCTTCTAGGAAATGTGTAGAAAGTTTCCGGCCGTGGCATGCTACGACAGAGAAGGCATTTGCGCGGAGAAAGTCGTTCATGAATTTATGGTGTGAACGAAAAAATTTGGACGTGCACGTAAGCTCCGCCTTCAAGGGTGTGTCGTTACAACGTTAGTGTGTCCCGTCACTGGCCCATTTTGCCCACGCACACGGTTGCTATGTTACGTGAAAGACCACTGGACACACATACATAAAGCGCGGCTTTAACGAAGCCGTACGAACGTGCCTGCGGCACCTAGGGGTAGCGCGTGATGAGCACCCGAAGAAACAGGGGTTTAATTTTCGAATAATTATTCCAGTTTTCTTTTCAGCGCTATTTATTTTATATACTTACATGTCATGATGACGTTTCAGTCATAGTGAGACATGTGACCATCAGTTTTATAATGCTTTAACCCCTTTTAACTCCACATCTCCGCGCGTGGCGTCACGACCTATTAAATCAATTGGGCTTTCCCGCAAACAATGGCGACGACGGGCACGTCGGATTCTATCCGGAACGGGATCCTTAACAGTGTCATAAAAAAATCAGATACACGACGAATTGCGCCCGCGTGTAATCATTGTCCCTGAAACCGAACATGAGCTTCAAGCATGAGTCTTTCCTTGGCGATGGCAGCTGGCACTTTCAGCACCGTCTGTCGTCTTTGCAATCGATATATTAAGTTAAATACCTTTAAACTTATGTTTATTTCCGGTCACCTTCCAGACGACACACTTAAAGTGCGCTGTATGAAGTACATATGCATTCTAATGTGTATTTCCTCTGTAACTCTCGCTTTTTTTTCCTTATGTGACCCAATTCAGTTTCAGTCCTGCCTTCAAGTGATCGTTTAGTTAGGTAGATGTGCTATGCTACTTACAGTAATGTGGAGCAAGGCCTACACATATTGAGTTCGCCGAATGTTTTTGCTTCAAGTCACTGTAAACTGCCGTCTCTAGGCGTTTTGAAGTAGGACGCATTGTTCCTCCATTAATGCTCATGACATAACCTTTTCACGCATTTCCCCTTTCCAGATTCTGGGTGTTATCATGCGAACACACATGCGCCCACTCGGTTTCATCGCCAATAATGCGGTCGCAGTAAAAAAATAATTAATTTTAAATGCATAGACTGCTCTTAAGATTCCCCGTAAGCAGAGAAAGACTTTGGACTGGCCTTGAAAAAAATTGCAAAAATTGAAACTAAGTACGCTCATTTATATTTTTTCTATGCGGTCCGTCTTCTTTACCGCCAGACCGACCATTACTGTTCGAAGAACTTTCACTTTAGCTGCCGGTGTCGTAAAAAAAAAAGTCCATATTTCTTATGCCCGTGTTCACGCACCGCAGTTTTCGTCCAGTCGGTTGGGACAGTCCTGGACGCCATCGCACAGAAACACCGCCGGGATGCAGGTCGCACCGTCACGGCAGCTGAACTGGCCGCGGGAGCACTTCACCGATGTCTTCGGCGTTGAGGGAGTGGGATCCGTACTCGTCACTTTCGAAGGAGTAGCGTCTTGGGACGGGGAAGTGTGCCGTTCTGGAGCCAGCGAGGAAATCGTGTTTGAAAAAGTGTTACAGCAGCGAAAATAAATACAGCAGTCATAAAGCATTGCAGCCTCTGGCTGCAGAAAATAAAGATTTTTGGGGAAAAACGGTCTTTGAAGGCCGGAAATGCTAGGAAGACCAACACTACAAAAATAACTTCGAAACATTTGTGTGCAGGATAGTCTGTCTGTGTTACTACAGAGACGCAATAACCGCATGCCGCCTGACTACATCGTTTTAACCCAGGGAGCAAACTCAGCACCGTTAACTATTACTGTTCTAGTGGCAGTCCAATTAGATTTGTTTGCATATTCACGAAAATCCCTTGGAACTTCCACAATAAGCGTATCTTTTTTTTTCTTGCCTTTACAGGCAACGGGAGACTCATGTGAATTGAATGCACTTGGACGATAAGCATCTGAGAGCGTTGCTGCTGGATGCGGTGGAGGCACAGGCTACCGAAGTGAACTGCCTTACCTGACACAGGTTGGATGCGGTCCACGGCCATCGCCCCGTCAGTCCCTTCTCCTCGAGTGACTTCCACTGACAACCGGCAGTTTGTACCACGCTTGAGTGGCACGTCCAACGCTTTCCATTCCGACACTTCGTCTAACTCCCGAGAATACTGCATTTCGGTTTCTACCAAGGCGCCGTGCCCGTAGCATAGGACGGAGACTTTCGCTGCCACGATATCTGTAGAATTAAGAGAAGAGCGAGGAACATTAGTATTTTAGTGGGTAGCTTTTATTGGTAAATTCTTATTAGACAAGTAAGCCGAACCTGGCCACGCTTAATGCTAGAAACATATCTGGTTTGCCTAGCCTACAAGTGCTGTTATAGGAACTAGGGGGTAATAAATGGGATATCCCAGGGCTTAGCAAAGTTAGGAGGCCAGATGGGGAGCATAACTAAATACTAAGGGGAGTTAATCTACACTGCTATCATCGATTCGCGGACAGACGAGAATTAGGAGTGGGATTCCTCATCAATCAGGATCCTGCCTTGGCCACCAAATGGAGGCTGGCAGTATTGAATAAATAAAAAAAAAATATAGCTGGCAACGTACAGGACTTCTATAGTATTAACGAGAAGTTGGCAGCTATCGTAATTAAGCTTAATAAGAATTACAAGCTGAAGGTGGTGCACGCCTACCCGCCTGCATCCGGCCATAATTACCTGATGGTTGTAAGATTCTATAAAGACGTGGAATCGGCAATGAATAAAGTAAAATCAAAGCACACTGTACTGATGGGCTACTTTAATGCAAAGGTAGGCAAGAAGTAGGCCGGAGACCAGGCGTTAGGTGACTAGGGCATAGGCTCCAGGATTAGCAGGCGCGAGTTATTAGTAGAGTTCGCAAATAGATATAACATACGGATCAAAAATATCTTCTTCCTGAAACGAAAGAACAGGAAGTGCACATGGAAAAGCTATGAATTATGAGAGTAAAATGAAACAGACTTCTTATTATGCGCTCACCCTGGCATCATGCGGGATGTGGAGTTCCTTAGAAAGATACGTCGTAGAGACCACTGAATGGTAAGGTCTCGATTTAGCTTAGGCTTGAACCGGAAGACGATCTTATTGCGTAATCAATGAACGATAATCTAAAAGCTATTAATATCAGTGAGCACTAGAAGCAGGCGGAAGGATATGGTTCGACAGAATACCGGCAAGCTATGTAAGGAGAAGAAATACTTGATTAAGAAGCGCAAAGGCATGAAAGCATTTAACCGCACAGACAGAACAGAACTGGCAGCGTCATCCGAGTTAACCAATAAGCACAAGCTAGCCGACATAAGGAAATATGGAGAGAATCGAGAGTACTCCAAACAACGGAGGAAGCCTAAAAGAGATCAAGAGGAAACTAGGCAATGGTAAAAGCCATGTGTATGCCTTAAGTGACAAAGAGGGCAATGTTATTAGCAATATGAATGAGATAGTTAAAGTATCCGGAGTTCTACACAACTCTATACATTAGCAAATGTAATCGGAACGTTAATGAGAGAGGCACAGTAATGGGACATCCCGGCAGCAACGAAAGTGGAAGAAAGCCTTAGGAGCAATGGAAATAGGGAAAGCAGCTGGTGAGGATCAGGTAACAGCACATCTGTTGAAGCACGGAGAGATTGTGCTAAAAAAAACTAGCCACCCTATATACGCGATGCCTCATGACATTGCGCGTGCCAGAAGCTTTTAAAAACGCTAATATAATCTTAATTCATAAGAAAAGATGACATCAAGGACTTCCATAATTACAGACAATCAGCGCAATGTTCGTTTTTTACAAGGTATCTACTAAAGCAATGGATAGTAAATTCAAGACAACCATATACTTCAAGTTACTAAATGACCAGGTAGGCTTTCATGAAGGATACTGCACAATTGACCATATTCACACTATCAATCAGATGACAGAGAAATGCGCGGAATACAACAAGCCCCTATATATAGTCTTCACTGATTACGAGAAAGCATTTGACTCAGTGTAAACCGCGGCAATCATACAGACAGTGCCGAATCAGTGTGTAAAAGAGTGTTATGTGAAAATACTGGAAGTTATCTATAACAACCGCCCAGCTACCACGTCATTCCTTAAGTCAGCAATAAAATTGTACTAAGAAAGGGTGCCAGGCAAGGAGGCACAATCTCTCCAATGCTATTTACCGCCTGTTTACACCAGATATTCCCCAGCCTAGATTGGGAACAGTTGGGGATAAAAGTAAATGGAATATACCTAAGTAATGTGCAATTCTCTGATGACATTACCTTGCTAAGTCAGTCAGGAGATGAACTGCAAAGCATGATCAATGAATTAGACAGGCAGAGCAGTACGGTTGTTCTAAAAATTAACGCGCAGAAAATAAAACTAATATTCCACAGGTTCGCAAGGGAACAGCAGTTCACGATTTTAACGAGGTGCTGGATGGGCTAGAGTAATGCGCCTACTTAGGGCAGGTAATGACCGCTGATGGGATCATGAGAGGGAAATAACAAAAAGAATAAAAATGGGGTGGAGCGCATATGGCAGGTTCTCTCAGAACTTGAATGGCAGTTTACCAATATCGCTCCGGTGAAAAGTATTGTCACCTACTGGAGATCGCAATCCAAGCAGTGAGGTAGACAGCGAAAGAAGGCTTCCAAAAGAAACTGTTTATTGGGCTTACCTGCCCCCACAGTGAACTGAATGACTCGGCGGCAGCGAAAGCAACAAGCGTTTTCGGCGGTCGCCGAATGGAATGCCAGCCGCTCTTGGCTATGCTCAATTTAAAGCTGATAGCGAGCTTTCGAGATACGACGTGCAATGAAACCACAACAGTCTGGAGCAATGTAGAATCGGCTAGGCCTAGATGCGATCAAACGAGATAAATCTGGTCACATCTTGCATCACAAACAAAGCGATAATGCCGCGTGCTGGCAGCTTCGACGAATGAACAAGTAAACTGAACAAAGATTCGCGGCACTATACAATAGTTTTATCTTATCGATGCTGACCTATGGGGCAGAAACATGGCGGCTAACGAAAAGTGTTCAGCTTAAGTTTAGGACAACGCAACGAGCTATGGAAAGAAAAATGATAGGTGTGACCTAAGAGACCGGAAGTGGAAAGAGTGAGAGAGGGAACAAACGCTGGTTAAGGATATCCTGGTCGAAATGAAGAGGAAGAAATGGGCTTGGGCACGAATGCAAAGGCAAGATAACCGCTGGTAACTGAGTGGGTTCCGAGAGAAGGCAAGCGTAGCAGAGGGTGGCAGAAGGTTAGGTGGGCGGATGAGATTAATAAGTTTTGGGGGATGAGAGAGGCCTTTTCCCTGCAGTGGTCGTAGTCAGGCTCAGGATAATGATGATTAGTTAACGAGCCGACTAGGTAGCGCGTCTTGGCTGTATTCTGATGCTCAGCGCAACTGATAAGGCTATGCCGAAAAAGCGCTATTTTAAACTTTGCAGAACATCTTCAGCGAAACACCCCGCATAAAGACTACACTTTTCTGAGCACTCTTGACTCTGCTTGATTGCATAGCTGATGGCTTCTCGTAATTAGTGGTATGCCTGAAATGCACACATCATGCAAGTGAAAACTATCGCGAGGAACAGGTGTCAATCAAACTTTGTCTTGCAATATTTTTGGAAAAACGACTAGCACCATTGAATCCAAGAGAAGGCAAGCGTAGCAGGGGTCACCGGAAAATTAGTTCGGTGGATGAGGTTTAGATGTTTGCGGGGATACGGTGGCTGCAGCTGGCAAAAGAAAGGGTTAATCGGAGAGGCATGGGAGAGGCATTTGCCCTGCAGTGGGCGTAGTGAGTCTGATGATGATGATGATGATTTTGCTCACGACCAGTTGAGCTGTGCATTCAGCGAACCGTAAGGTCTTTCATGTTCTCTTATAACAACACCCAATATAGTAACTCCAGTCATAGTAGGATTATATTTTGAGTAAATACGAGTAGATAAGGTTCTATCAATTTTTCTGACGCTTTCGTAGGGGAGTATAACTGATATAATAACCAGTAAAAGACGACAGACCCGCAACGTAACAACGAACACCTGTCCTCTCAACTGCGTTTTGCCTTAATAGCCAAGGTTGAGAAAGTGGCTTATGCGCATACTATTGTAGAAGGCTCCTGACTAATTTCTTCAATCAAAGCTGTTTAAAAACTTTCAGTGTTACAAATGATTTGTTCGATGCCTAATAATTCAACCTTTATCTATTGCTAATAATGGAAACAGCAGCTGATGTTTATTCACAGCCCACTGCACTTTGCTCAAGTGTAGCACGCAATGCGACTTCCGAATTTGTTACTGCTAAATGTTGGGAAATCAAACAGGACCATACAAAATTAATTTGAGCCCTTAATGGCATTAATCCATGTATGCCTTGGGTTCTATATTGTGGAAAGCGCTTTTTTCAGCAGTAACTCAAACTTTCATTGTGTAGAGAGGTTTCTGCCGCTATCATGTAATAAGGGAGTAATTACTCATTGGCATCCACCCAAGCGCAGCCATACGGCTGCAAAGGAAAGCTGCATATCTTTCTAAGAACCTTCTTAGTTAAAGGAAAATTCGTCCTGGTCCGAGATTCGAACCCGGGACCTCTGCTTCACCGGAGCAGTCGCTCTACCAATTGAGCTAACTGGGACGAGAAGCTTAACCAGGGCGAGAGCGAATTGATCATTGACTCGAAGAGGGAACAGTGTTGGTCAAATCTTTAAGGGAATCTCCCAAGGTGGAGTAGATCTGTAATAAAGTAATTACTCACTGGCATCCACCAAAGCGCAGCCCTAAACCTGCTTACGTTCAAAAGGCTCTAAACTTTTCCAGTAGACGCTTTGCGTTTTGTGCGCTCACTTTTTGTACTGTGTACGTACAGTAAGAGCTTCTAGTCTACTCTGGCAGCAGTGACCTGATACGACTGCATTGTCTACGCTGTGATTTCTTAAGAAAATCAAGTAAGACTTGAGCATTCAAATAAAAAAGACACCAAGGAAGGAATGGATAAACTTTATTCCAATCAAAAGTGATTATAAATAGGTCTATAGAGCCGCTGAACAATGTTTCAAGATTTACCACTTGCAAGAGGTAGCGCATTTGCCAGGTCTCTTCCTACAGAAGACGCTACTGAGAGAACTATTTCTATCAGTAAAAGCTTTATTCTCAATTCTCAGGTGAAAAAAAGAACATTTCATATAAGAAATATTTTATTACTTCTGATTTGCTGAAGTTCAGGCGTACATCGGATAAATTTTGCGGATTCGCTTTGTCAGTAGACCGAGTAAGGCGACTGAGAGGCGCCCAGTTGGGCTAGTATAAAGGGGAAAAATAGTCTTTTTATTGAAAGGATTGGAAATAGAATGATTGAGTGCGAGGTTGGGTGTTTATCCTACTCGCACAATCTAGACCTTTTCCTGTTCTGAAATAAAATAGGTCGTATAGAGATGAAAAGTTTTAGAGTGCCAAGCATTGCACAAAATACCGAAAGATAAGTCTGAATGGCATACCGTGAGGAGTAGCTTCTCCTGGTTGTGCAACAGGTGCAACATGGCTACAGATTTATTAACAGTGACGAATCAGACGGAGTCCACTTACCTGGCCCGTTCCTGAAGTACTTGACGGCTATCTTCGTGTTGTCATCAAGGATATCAAATGGTGCACTCAATAGGCCCGCTGTTTTCGCCAGAAGAGACTTCGGAATCAGCCGGTTGCCTTTTATACCTACTGTCAAGTCGAGGTATGCAAACGACGATGATTGATCTGCACATCAGATTTCGGAACTCAGACATAGATCATCCCTTTTGAGATTCCACTTGTCTCATGCGTTTCCCACACACCCGCACACGCAAAAACCCTTAAGCTTGCGCACTTAATTTATTGTCAGAAGTGTTTCAGAAGTTAAGTCCGCATTGTTCCGCTCTCTCCCCAGTTGGCTATGTTACGCAGTAAATTGAAATGGTTTAACATGCAGTTATTGACATCCGACTCTAAATCAAGAAGGAAGTTCGAAGGGCGGCTGTAACTGGTATAGACCGCTGTTGTTCTGTGGTTCTTAGCAGAGGCATACGCCCATCAGTGGAAGTGCTTGCGCTAATTATGGTGATTACGTTAATGGCGGCAATGACGACGTCAGCATCTGATGTCAATGTAATTGGATAATTCTTGCCATGATAGTTTACTTTGTTGCGCCCCATGACAGACTGAACGAGTTACACTGTATTATAACACCGTGACAGGAGCGGATATATGCGGGCCTGTTGAGCAGGCAAGAGCAATATTTGCAGAATGCATTTTTTGCGCTTCCTTAGTCAAAAGAATATAAACCAATGCCCCTTAATTCCGAATTAAAAACAATTACGGCCCTCTTAAATCTGCTTTGTTCCCGAGCTGTATTCGGCGTACGCACTTGATTCGGAGGAAAAAGGGGCTAGCGTGACATGCATCGAATCTTTCTTTCTTTCTTCCTTTTTTATTGGAGAAAATTTAAAACAAATTGTCTCAGGAGGCAATAGCAAAAGGCCCGGATGCGGCCTGACCAGACTATGCCGCTCTGACAGCATAGGCAGCATGTGTGTACTTATGACTATACATCATGCGTAGACCCAAGTGTAAAACATCAATCAAATATAGTAAGGCACACGCCGTCTTAGGTTACACTCTAATCTTTTGTAGAAGGAAGAGGAAAATAACTTATTTGAATTGTGATAATACAAAAGCAATCTCTTATCTGCTGCATTAAGTTTATCAGTAAATAAAAATGTTTCACCAAACAAATCTTGATAATGCTGAATGTAATCCGGTGTACATAAGTAATGGGATATGATCTATAGTGCATGATGGTAGTACAACATAATAATGGTTAATAGCACCAAGAGTTTGCTCAGTAGTTTAACCCATGCACCTCCTGCTCAGATAAAAATATTACTTTAATTTGCTTTTTGAATCGGACTGCAGAGACTACATAACTTAGTAAGTTTAATATGTCAAGGTACTTACTGAAGAGTTCTGGTATTTGCGACAATAACATCTGTATGCCGTAATTGGTACGTGATGTGGTCTAAACTATTTCGCTCTGTCCAAGTTCATACGGGGACTGTCTAGCTTGATAGTTTTCTTGAAATTTCGTTATATCTGCACGGTATTGGCGTAGCTCTTCCAGAGATAGTTCTTGTTTAAACAGTTTTTTTTATCTGAAGCAAGCTATATATGGTAAAATATGGCGCCGTGCTTTCCGTGTAGGGCACGTTTCCAATCGCCCGCATAGCTCGCTTTTGTAATGGTAATTGGCATTTCACATTTGTCTCAGTTGTCGTTGACCACACCGGAGAACAATAAATGAGACGGGAGTGGACAAGTACATAGTATATTTTACGTTTATTCTCTTGTGTTGCATCGATGGCTTAATAAAAGATTACTGAACGCCAAGTTTTTCGGCCTGGATACTGGGCGGTGGCTCAATGTTAAAAAGCTTGCTTACTAATTTCCGACACTGAGTCAGAAACCTGAAGGTGCTGCAGGATGGTCACTATATTGAACGAATGCTGTTCAGAACCGGTAACTAAAGAACTTCTGAGTGGAAACTAATTTCAAGCGGGTGTCAGTCCATATTTTTTCTTCACTATTAATCAGAAATTTGCATCAGTTCCGTGTGCTTAGAGTGCGCAGTATACCTTCCTGAGCAAGCAGGCATGCTGTCTTATATTACGAATAGCGGAGTTTTGCTAGTTACCGAACGTTCCTGAATACATTATCTTCCATTCGAAGAGTCTTTTGTCGTGCAGTGTTTGAGTGTTGTCTGATTATGTTGGTGTCAAATCTACACACTGACAGAAGCTACGAGGATTTGGTACTTACTATGCGTGAACAGTCGCGACAAACTCATTACGTGTCAAGGCGGACATCATGAACAAGAAGGGTACCAAGTGGCCTCAAAAGTGCAAACTAAATTAGTCTGACTTGATGGTAATGGATTCTTATGGCGCAAGGGAACTGTGGCCAAAGCGCGCCATGGGACAAGGTTTTTTTTTTTTCAAGCTGGGGTCAAGGATTCATTTCCCAAGTATTTCACCCTAAAGAAGCCGAGCACCAGCCATGGGAAAGCTTGTACCCTTGTGTCACCCGTGGGTACTCGGTGGCACTGGGAATCGAACCCCGCACCTCCCGCATGCGAGGTGGATGCTCAATTGACCAGGTCACCAATTCGGTTAATTGGTCTGACTTAAAGTGTCCATTTATTCAGCGGCCCCTAAGCCGATTAAGCCCCTTTCATTTCGCTGTATTTGCATCGCCATGAATTGAGCCGTTTCAAGCCGTTTATACCTGTAGGAATGGGAACATTGGGCTTGAGGCTGGGATTTTCGAGACGGCCCGTGCCGACAAGCCAGCGGAACTCGTCTTTGAATTTGTTGATGTAGCCGCAAAGCCCGTCAGTGAAGTTGCACTCGACAGGGTGGACACATGGCTCAGGTCGTAGTGCCACGTCGTCCACAGCGAAAGAACGGTAATCTTCAACAGGAAGTAGAGCTCGGAACACGACCTGCATGAGGCAGTGTGACAGAAAAGAAGGTGAAGGTTAGAAGGGAACAGGAGTCCTCAGTGAGTGCACCTTCAAAGCGCGATGTAAGAAAGTAGCCTGCCTTCAAAGGCCTTATCGAACACGAAGGTTTCCATCTAGTGGTTATTTCTGTAAGCCGGTTATGACATCTCAATACCTCAGTGCTATCCATGAGGTTATACTGACGGCTATTGACTAGGACAATCTATCTCATAAATCGGTGGGGAGAATAATGATTGCAAAAACGTTTGCAGACACATCAACTTAATTTAGGATAACTTAAATTCCGGCTAGCTGGTGCATAGTACTTGAGGCAGGAAACAATAGCTCTTACAGAAACAAACATAACGGAAGAACGAAGCAGGGCAAGCGCTAACTTCATCTATCTTTATTCGCTGCGAAGCGAGCAAATATAAGGAAACCCACGGCACGCACTGGAGCAAGGCCGCACACAATCAATCAAACCGCTCAAGATACGACATCTCGGTCTTAATGAAAGGTCACAGAGGTATCGCTGACAAAATCTACTCTCATGTGCAAAACTTCCAAAACCTCCGCTGCCTTAGTATCGTTGCTCCTGCCCAGAATCATTATCTCATGAAACCATGGTTCACTCTTTATGAAGTGGTAGCATTTTTCCAGCGGCGAATGTGGTGCCGCTCGGTGACATATATTTCATTCTGCACAGTACTGCTTAAGTTAGTGCATGTTGCTGCGGTTGGGCCTAGTTGGTACATGTTGCTGTGAAGGTGAAGGTTGCGCAAACACGGGACGAATTACAAAGAAGAGACACAGAGACACATACAGGCACACTAACAACTGCTTTTTTCTTCTTGAGAACGCAAACTTATGCACCTGACCACGCATGCTCAAACGCTATCTTTAACCACAATAGTCATGCAAAGGGCTGTTAAAGCGGACGCGGACGCCAAAAAAAAAAATTGATTTCAGCTGCGTACAGAGCCTCGGACGTATCACTAATATCCGGCTTTCGGCAGCAGGTTTGCCTATGTCGCTATTGACGGTGGTTGCCGAGGCCCTGATACGAGAGATGAAGACCGGTATGCCAAGCATGAGGGGTACGAGTGAACGTGAAGCATTCGGACCTGTGGTGGTACCTTATCTGCATAAGGTGTCTCATCGCCTCAAGAGAGTTGCAGGCAGGCATGATGTCCCTGTGGCGTTTTCCGCACCGAATAAACTGGCAAAGCTGTGGTCGTCCCGCACGTACGGAGATAGAAGGAGTGGCTGCCTAATCAGGCACGGGACATCATACAACCCTTGCGCCGCCGGGGTGGTATATGCCTTCCCTCTTTCATGTAGTAAGACCAACATCGGGCAGACAGGGCAGTGCATAAACGAGCGACTCAGGGAGCATGCGAATAAAGTTAAGAACAGCACAGACAAAGGGGCACATCTTGTGTCCCACCTTAGTTATTGCAGCAATTGCGCAACGCGAATTGACGAGACCGTGATACCTGGCAAAAGCAGAAACGAACACGCGTGCCTAACTTTGGAAGCTTTCCACATAAAGGAAAAAGCAGTAGACTGTAATAGTGATACGTACGTGGCTCTGTACGCAGCTGAAATTAATTTTTTTGCGTTCACGTCGTCTGCGTGTACAGCCCTTGGCATGACTATTATGGTTAAAGATAGCGTTTGAGCATGCGTGGTCAGGTGTATAAATATGCGTTCTCGCGAAGAGAAACCAGTTGTTAGTGCGCAGTGTGTGTCTCTATGTCTCTTCTTTGTGGTTCGTACCGTGTTTTCGCAACCTTCACAGCCTCCTTATAGCGACCACTCGTACTCAGCTGCCCATTCATTCCCGCATCGCCCCCTTTGGCCCGCATATGCTTTCCCGCAAGTCAATGGTATCTGATACGCCACACCGGTGCTGCACTTTGAAAACGGTTTGTCGTGTTTTTATGGCAAGCGCTCTTAGTACCTTCCCTCGTAATGCGCGCGCAGAGCAAGTTTTCGTGGAGACGAAAACGTGATTAGTACGCTGTCTATTCGCCACCTTTTTCACATTTATGGCGACCCTCTGAACATACGGGAGCACTTCTGGTTTCACAGCTTGCTTTCTTGGCTCACACGGCTTTTCAAACAAGGTACCTTTGATTTTTCGTAGGAGTGCATCAGCAACAGCTGTGATGACCGAGCTTTGAAGCCTCCGCTACCTGCTCCTGGATGACGCGCCGAATCGAGAGCGCGAAGCATGGCGTAGGCTGCTCGGAAACAGGCAATAGGGAAGTTGGTGTCCCCTTCGCATATGAATGCCTGGATCTCTAGGAGCAACGGGGACGGATCGGCACGGAGACCGCCAAAGGCCAACCAGGCGGGGGACTAGTCAAGAACACAGGAAGGGTGAGTAGAAGCCCGTTGTTTCTTCAGTACGTCGTAGCTTTTACAAAGCTTAATCACGTTGCCGATGGTTTGGGAATTCTTGGCTAGTAACATGTGGAAGGTTTCGTCAGATATGGCCTTCAAAGTGTTGTTAATCTTGTTGCCTTCAGTGATCGAGGGATTGAGGTTCGTTTACACAGATGGACAACATCCTCGGTGTAATTGATAATTGGCTCTTCTCCCTGTTGAGCGTGAGCATAGGAGCGTTGTGCTGTGCGTAGCTCACTGAAGGTATTTCGGCCGAAGACATCTGAGAAAATGGTCTTGAAAAAATCCCACGTATGAAGGTCTGCCTCATGGCTGTAGGACTAGAATTTGGCACCGTCAACAATGTAGAAAGGACGTTTCCGAGCTCAGTCGAATTGTCCCATTCGTTGTAGACGCTCACGTGTTCATATAACGACTACCAGTCGTCGGCATCGTGGTCGTAAGTGCAGCTAAAGATGTTGGGGTCGGGCTAACGGAGCACACCAGAACAGAAGACGACAAGGGGGGGGGGGACCTGGGAGTTAGTCGGGCTGGCGTCATTGGGAATGGCTTACTCCAAGAGCAGGGGGTTGCTTCGAAGCTCCAGTGTGAGGTGGAAGAAATATCCGCACCTCACCAAACGTAAAAAAGACTTTATTCAGGCCAGCCGCAGCAATCGGGAAGCCTAAAGAGACCAATCCTAGCATTTGTTTTGTATGAAAGCCTCGGAATTCGTTGTCGTCATCGCCTTCAAATCCAACTGCGTGGGTTGGCTGTGACACTTCTCAGTAGGAGAAATTGAATATATTTTACTGGAATGTCGCAGTATAAATCCAGATCTTGACACAACCACAGTCACTATCCAAGTCGCCCTTGGGTTTAGCGACAAAAAAGGTAATGCGAATCTGCAGCAGTCTTGATCAAAAAGCTTTTCGAAGATTGGCGGCTTAAAACTACTTCAGCACAGTAAGGGCAAAAGTTCATGATTAAAAATTTCTCAAGCTTGAAAGTCAATAAAATTTGCATTTAAAGAAAGATGAGAAATTTTTAGAAAGTACCTGTAAGTTTGACAGGCAGGTTCAAGAATTATAGCCAAAAATGCACCCAGCATGGCAGCGCCGCCACCACCTTATTTCAAAGGGGACGCTCCGAATATCACCAGTCTATCCTCACATTCATCCACCACAGAATGCGCTGCTGCATTATTCATCCCCTTAACCCAAAATTCACGGCGTTCGTGTAACACACAAGGTCGCTGCGTAAAGTGCTGAGCTTCGAGGTGGCGCTGTCCAACCGTGGCGCAGCGAGCTGTCGTTGCGCGGTGATATACTGTATAAAGAACACTTGTGGCATAGCGCGGTCTTCCCGTGCGGCACACAGGAAGCTGAAGAGGCTTTTGCTCGACAGTGTGCTTTGGAATTGCTGCCCAATCGACGTCACCGCGTAGCTACCGTTTAGAGGGAAGCTCAGCGCACAGCAGATAAGCATTGAGAGCCTAACGACTACCGGCAGCAATGGCTTCGTGATCCAGTAGGGCTAGTCCGTAAAGGCGCTTCTGCATGTGAGCTACGTAAATGAAGCGTCGTGAGAAACGTCGTCGCCGCCAATGGGGCCTTCGTCTTTCATTGCCACCGGGGCATAGACATCGGCTCCTAGTGGCCGTGTAATGGTAAAGTGCAGCATGCAAGTTTGTGCTAAAGTGCCTCACTATCCAGTAGATACTCATGCTTTGTGTAAGACATATTGCGGCTCCTGCGAGACCTCAAATCTGGCATAACTCAGCTCTTGCTGTATTTCCCTTTTAAGCATCAACAGTAAGCACTAGTATTTTTTTTTCGCGAGTTCTTGTTATTATACGGGTAAAAACGAGCTGAAAAAAAAATCTTTTGCTACTCTCATTGAAAACAGTCGAAGCTTAAATGACCTAAGCTTCGCGTCCGGTGGCGCCTCTAGTGCTCTTCGCTCATACTCTGCCACTGCTGCACCTTGTAAAATGAGCAACACTGGCCATTATTGTAACAAATATTCAAAATTCCTTTATAACGCCTCATATCCATGGTCGACAGTCCTCACTGGAAGGAGTACAACTGAACTGGCCTTGAGCCAGCATGTGGAAAAAGCATGATGCGATAAAAAATCAAGCCTCGCGCATGTTTCCTTTATTCGTAGTCATTAAGGAATTCTTTGCGGCTCGTTTTGAAGAGTGTGCTGTTGAAAAGCTTAGATCATCAAGAAATCTTAACTGGCTCTGCAAGCCAGCACCCCAATGCCTCTGCTACTGTACAAAGAGCAGGTAACCACTGGTCATAATCAAAGGAGGTGTGTAATTCTAATTACTGAAGCAATCTTCAAAGCTCACTCTATAGCAGTCAGCGTGAGCCTCAGGCTTCTTGATCTTTTCTCGACCGAACACCTCGTTCGCGAAGTTCTTCTCTGATCTCTCAAAAACGGAGCCGATGAGGGCACTCACGACGCAGGAGAAAATGGCCGTATATATCGCTCTGCTTCAGGGGTCCAAAAGTCTTGTTCCGTGCTCAGCACACACTAGGTATTCAACCGCCTTATCCTGAAGGCTGTGAGACAAATAACACATGCTAGGGCTGTGAAGCCTTCGGCGGCGCTCGGAAGTGATTTTAGTGCAAAGTATATTCAGCCGTCGGGAGGTACTCTACACACTGACGTCGATTTAACTCATCTGAAGAGAGATAACTGCTTCAGCGTCATGCAAGGCCACAATTTTTAAAATCTAAAATCAATATATCTATCACAAACTGCCATGTGCCGTCTTTACGGAAATGTGCCCATTTGCAGTAGATAAAATTTGCCCGTGATATATTAGTTAACTAAATTTTTACGCATGTATATACCAGTTCCCAAACAGTGGAATAAGCGCTTTGATACATTCAGCCAGTCCCACGCGAGGCACTTCACGCCTGTAGGAGACAGCGTCGACTCAAGCATAATATTTCATTTAAAGAAAGCAAAGCCAGTCTAAAATTGGTAAACAATAATAAAAGAGTGCTCAAGCCCACCTCACAGTGCGATCATTATTGTTAATATGAACGAGTAGATCGCGGAGAAATGGATGCATTCAATTGGCTGACCTTGCGCTCTCTAAGGAACTTGAAGAGGCCCTTGATCCACAGTTCACTTCAGTATCACAGTGGCTCTTGCGAAATTTTTGATAGAAAGAAGCAGCGCTTAAAACAAAATGAGTTCCATTCTTTCACTGAACGCGATCGCAGGCTTGTTCTACGCGTTACCAAAATTGCACAATGCCACCCGGCACGACCACTTCTTTCAGATGTAGGAACTTTTACCGATAACTTTCATCTTTTATTGACTGCCTAGTCAGGCATATCCCTTCTACATATCCATGGTATGTAAAAGATGGCGACCACCTTTGCTGGGTGGTACAGTTTTGTGAAAAGTTTAGAGCCCAGGGGGTTCACTTCCGAGCTTTATATTGGGACTCCAGGAGCATTCATGGAAGTCCTATCTATTGCAGGAGGCAGTACCAGAAATCTTCTCATGGCCAGGAAATTTAGAGTGCTAGAGATCCATTAAGAATGACAAAGTGTGACTCAAAAGAAAACCCCCTGGGCTCCAAACTTTTGACAAAGGCTGTAAATGCCCACCAACAGTACTGCCAAGAAAATTAATGGAAGGGGATTAGCTTGATTTCGGGAGGGGGACGGGCGTAAGAGATGGCGCAAGAAAAAAAGAAAAGCAAGAAATAGTTCAATTTCATCGACCCGTCTACTACATTCCCAACGAATTAATATTTCCGCAACAAAAACAAAAGCCTTAGAAAAAAATGTGGTTTCATTTTTTGCTTGACATTATCCTCACCTGAAAATCCTCCCGCTGAACGAACTGCACTCGCGCCAGCGTCCATTCTCTGTCCGAATGAACTGGAATGCTCCACAGAATTTCGCTCTTGCCGTTCGCCAGCATTTCCGCCTGGGTGAAAGGAATTTCACACCTTTTAAGGCACTCAGGAGTAGAGCACGTCTGCACACTAAAATAGATCTGAAAGAGCCGTGGCATGTGAAGCTAGCGGTATACAGTACAAATACCTGACTGCACAGCATGCGCTGAAGCAACAGGCCTGAACGCTAATAATGGGAGCCCGGAAAACCGTAAATATTTTTCGCATAAACCCGTTCCTCAAGTTTTTTTTCATGTTTCTTTTATTATAATATCATTTTTGTCTTGAACCAGGTCTGTATTTCTCCAGAACACTTACAGCGGTTCTTACACTGATCTATGAAGTTTCCTACAGGTAACATGTTTATCAACCTGGTTGGTGCTGTCATTTATCAAATCTCACAAATCGGTCAGTTCAGTAGCTGTCCAGATGTTTTCATTCTTCTGGTTCCGTCAGCGCCACCCAGCGGCAATAAAAATGAATGGATGTCCTGTGCATGCCGTCCATGAACTTGTCCATGCGATGTGTTAAGCAACTTTTTCTTCGGCACAATGAAACCGTGTGTATAGCGATTTGTTTATTACGGTGGCAGTTCACTGAGCTTTTTTCTCCCTGTTAGGCTCACCTGCAGATGAGCGTCTTTGTTTTCGGCAGGCAAGTACCAGAACTCGAGGCACTGCGCACCGCTCTGGCCCGTCCACATGGGGCTCTTCACTGTGCAGCTTGACTTGGGGCAAGAGTACTGGTTCGTCGCCAGGCCGTACTCTGCGAGAGCAAGCAATATTTTACGAGCAGCACCGTTCGTATGTTCAGTACAAACAATTTTCTGATCTTCAGACTGCCCCCCTCGAGGATGCTGTCGCAAAATGGAAGTATGAGTAGGGCCTGTTGCCAATGCAAGCATTGTATTTTCCGTAACCTGATGTGCGAGTTCTGAGTTCGCTTCATTATATGACAGTCCAGCGCAAGCTAACAATATTATAAAAGTTTAGTATGTACTGACTCAGTATAAGCGTCCCTTTTATTCGATTGCATTGGCCTGTTCTTAACAACTTCTGCCTATTGTTTCACAGGAAATCGACGCGGCATGTTTATCTCTCGTGCACAGGGGCAGTGGTGCACAGTGAACTTGTGATTTCGCTGTGGCGGTGCTCCGAGGAGTCACAGAGACCGACATTGAGCCCGTTGCCTAGCAACCGCCGCAGCTGGCGGACGCAGTGCGCTCGTCGCGCCATCTGGCATGACGTCACACCGCGCGCCTCGCTGCGGAGCCACCGCCGCCGATTGTTATGACGTCACATGCTCGCCTGCTCCTTGCGCTCGCCTCCGCTCGCTTCGCCAGCTGTGTCGCATGCCTGATAACATGTCGGAGGATTGAAAAGGAGAGCTTGCATGCGCCGCAACCACAATTGAGGCGGCAGTATGGACGGCGACAAGCCTCCTAAGCAGAGGGAGGCCTGGAAACGACATCGGGACGAGATGAAGAGGAAACGAATCGCCCAGAAAAGAGAGAAACAGCGTGTCGAACGGCTGGCTAAACGCCGTGAATATGCCGCCGCGAGACGGCTTTCGCTACGTATATCCTGGCATAACCGAGCTAAGCCACTGCCAATTTTTTATTGCATGCCACGAGTGCCTTTACGCTGAAAAAGCACTGACGGTAGTAAGAAACCAAAACGGAGCTTCCGAGCACTCACACAATTTGATCGCTGCGAGCCGCTTGCCAGCCTGTTCTCGAAACTTCCTCCCATGTATGGGCAGGGATGCTCACGTGCTAACTTTTTCATGGCTTATTTTCAGATTTGCCATGTGGAGTGACGCTTTATAAATCGCCGCTGTGCTTTGGTGTCGGCCGGTGTTGCAGTTTCCAGTGAATCCCTAAGATAAACTTTTAACACATGCGGCTACGATGCTTCCATGGGATCCCGTATAAAAAGCGGCTCGTCTTCTCGAGGCACTAAAGCTTCGTGACCTGTCGTATGAGCAGCTATTACACGATTATCAAGAGAGGAATAGCGTCGCTATGCTTGGAATCTTATCTCCAAAAATCGTGCCCACATCAGATGTTTCAGAGCTTTAATTATCAGATAAGCCGGCTTGTGGCTGCAGGGTTTCTCTGGTCGGTTCGGACAGCAATCTCTGAGGCCATCCTTCAGAAGCTCAAACGTGGAACGAGACGAAAAACGGCTGGTGCTCTTCAAGAGGCCCCTAGGCCAGAGGTTGTGCCCTACCATCACAAAATCTCACATAACCTCAAAAAAGTTGCTAGCAGGCATGGAGTACCTGTTTTGTTCTCGGCTCCCAAGAAGCTGCGAAAGCTCTGCCCGCGCATTTGGACTGCAAAAAAGCGCGAGCGCCTGAAAAAGCATCAGAAGGCGTTTGTAAGGTGTTCCACTGGAGTGGTTTATTCCAATTCCTTGTCTTCTGGAAAGTTTTATGTAGGCCAAACTGGACGTTGTGTCAACGACTGTCTAGGGGAACACGCCCTCAATTTAGAAAACAAAAACGATAAATACAAGCATCTTGTTGCCCATGTAAGTAATGGTGGAGCATGTGTGGCCCGGTTTGAGGAGACGAAGGTTCTTGGTAAAAGTAAAGACAGGACAGCACGGATAAACTTAGAAGGCTACCACATACAGAAACTTGGCAGCGAGTGCATCAGCGAACCTTCTTTATCTCTGTTCCAGGCTGAGATTGAGTTCTTTAATGCCGCTACCTGTTGATTACATGGAAGAAAAACGGAAGTGTGATGCCCTTGCCTACCGGCGCATGCGCTCGCGATTTGATGGCTCTGACACAACCCTTGTTTTTGCTTTTGGTCATCTTTTCTGTCACGATCCTTCGGCCTATAAAAGGTGTGGCTTTCGTCGAATAAATCCAGTTGACAGTTAGCGCTTGTGTGTGTTTCGTCTCTCTTGTCCGTGTCTTTGTTAGCGCTATAACATTTCTACTTCAAGATGAACTACCAGCTCGCCCGACAGGAAGTTTTAATGAGCAGCGAAAACTGGGATATAGCCTTGTACTTAGCTGAGAGGGGGAAGCAGGGAAAATTTTATACGAGCATGACTGATATTCTCAAAGGGTAACCAGAACGCTGGGGAGCACCGCGGTGCCGTCGGTCAACGCCTGCCTTCTCCCCATACGATTTTTATTCAAGTATGCTCTCCCGATTATAAGCAATATGCGTGTATTTAAGGAAGTAGACATCTCAATCTACGATGGGAATTCGCGTTCTTGTTTCATGAGGCTTCCTAAGGGATCACTATTTCCGCGAACGTAAGCTGCCGGAACATGCAGATAACAAAATATTCGTTTTCTTTTTATTTGTGTCCTTCTCAGCAAACTATCATTAGTCTTGTGAGTATTGTTCTAATTTTGTCAAAGTTAATTCATTACCAGGAAACGTTTTCATTCGCACTTTGAGAAGGGCAGAATGTTCTATAGTACTTTAAAAAAACGTTGGAACAACGGGCACACATTACAAGGGCAACATAAATCGAGGGAAGCTGCGATAATCGAACAGAACAAATGCCCTCTGAAAGCAAGGAGGAACCAATCTTTTTTGGGGAGCTCTAGCACAGATCGCAAATTGTGCTAGGCTTCACTTTCCATTCAGCGTTCTTAGGGTCGGAGGAAAGCTATCTTCCGTGCTTTTCGAGACATGCACTAAGAAGGTAGGCATGACCGTTTACATGGAACTGGATGACAACTTCAGTCCAAACCGGTGCCGATGTATTTAAACTGCAGATCAGATACGAGGTCTGTTAGAAAAGTATCCGACCTTTGGCCGAAGAAAAAAAACTGGCATAACTGGAGCGTTAGAAACCTCATAACCTTCAAAGTAGTCTCCTTGGGGCTCCATATACATCTCCCAGCGGTGCTGCCATTGTTGGAAGTATTCCGAAAAGGCCCTTTTCGGAATAGAATTTAGCTCTGCTGTCGTTGCAGCCATAATGTCCTTTCTTTTCTGAAATCGCGCTCTTTCCAATGGCCTCTTGATTTTAGGAAACAGCCAGAAGTCGTAGGGGGACATATCAGGAGAGTAAGGAGCCTGTTGAACTACAGGATGCTGGTTTTTCGCCAGAAAATCTGAATCAAATGCGAGGAATGTGCAGGAGCAATGCCGCTAGGGATGCGCCAATTTCTTGTTGACCTCAATTCCGGTCTCTTGCGCCGCACAGCACCACGTAGGCGATGGACGACATCCCTGTAGTACTCTTTAGTCATTCTTTGACCCTGTGGGGTGTGTACTCGTGGTGTGCCACACAGAGGGAGTCAAAAAAGCAGCCAGCATCACTTTGGCAGTGCTGCGCACTTGGCGGGCCTTCTTTGGTCTTGGTGACGTGGAATGCGTCCTCTGTGACGACTGGGATTTGGTTTCCGGGTCGTACCCGTACACCCAAGACTCGTCACTAGTGATTACGGCGTCGGTGAAGTCAGGGTAACTGTTTGTGGAATCCAGCATCTCCTGTGGGACTTCAACACGAAGCTGTTTTTTCTCGACCGTCAGCAGCTTCGGCACGAATTTCGCTGCCACTCTTTCCATGGCCAAATTTTCGGTGATAAGGGAATGTGCAGAAAAAATGTTGATGTCCACCTCTCCCGCAATTTCTCGGATAGTCACACAACAGTCCCGCATCACCACAGCGTTCACTTCGGAAATTACCTGGTCATTTCGGCATGTTGATGGCCGACCGGAGCGTGGCCCTCTCTCCACGGATGTGCGGCCGTCTTTAAACCAGTTGCACCACAGCTTAATCAGTGTGCTGCTCATAGTATCATCACTGAAAGCCGTCTGAACATTTCGAATGGTTTTCACTTGGCTATCGCCAAGTTTCTGGCAAAATTTGAGGTAGTAGCGCTGCTCCTCTCGCTCCGCCATTTTCCTTGCAACAAAAAACCGACGAGAGCACTGCGCACTGCTTCACTCAAACGCTGCTTCCCAGCGACTGACGCTATCGGCAGGCGGGAAAAAATTCGTGCATGCGCACGAGGGTTCAAGGTCGGCTGCTGTAAGCGCACTTGTTTCATATCCATCAGGTGTTCGCAAAAAGAATAAAGTCGGATACTTTTCTAACAGACCTCGTATACGCCAATTTGTCACAACGCCCGTTAATATGATGTGCATTCTCGAAAAGCCTTGCCTTTTCGGAAGCCCAGAAATGAACACCCTATTCAGTGTAGCCCTCAAGATAGACCAGTAAACGACCGGCCTAGCAGTGTTGGTTGCATGGGATCTGTTTTTGTGTAGTCCATATGCTGGGGATAATCTTTAGTTTTAAACAACCGGTAAGTTCATACTTGTTTGTATCACATGCTGACCAAATGATTAGTAACAAAGCCTTTGAAATCGAAAACGCGTACTTAGTTGTTTGAAAGCAACTTAGAAGGTTTAGAGAGAGGGTCATTTGGTGGTAACTTCATTTCAACATACTGCTGTGTGTTCTCTGCAACGCGTTCTGATTTATTTTCATGGATTTAACATGCAAAAGTGTTCCCTTGCGTTTCTTTTCATTTTTTATTTTCTCTCCACGCGCGCGAAAATATTATAGGAGATTTTACTACTGTCTACAGCATGATGAAAAAGAGCCTTTGTGGCTCTACTTACTTTGAAGACTAACAAAAATCAAAGCAAGCATGCGAAAAATAACCGCATTGTTATCTAAAGCATGCGCAAGAATTGCCGCGGAATAAGTTTTTTCTAAAAACTCTACACAGTTAGTACTGACCGAACGCGAAATGCTAACGGTACAAGCAACAAACTTTGTGTCAAACGCGTGCAGTTTTTTACACTTATTGCCGCCAGACTCGTTTAGGTCAACCGCGCATCCAACCAATGGTGCTAGAACCATCGAAACATTGATCAATGGGACAGAGCTCTCCCCAGCTGTTGTTGGAATGCCTAATGAAATGGGGTTAGACAGCAATTATGTGTTGCTTCCAATCCCTTCTGTTTTTCAGTGTGCACTGTACGCATAACTTCCACTCATTTTTGTCTTGCATGGTTATGAAACAAATACTGAGGCACTTTCACAAACCTGTCTTGCTTTATATCATTTGTGTTCTGCGCCTACTAGTGACTTTATGTTACTAGAGTGACATAAAGGGTGCATGCCGATGCAAAGGGTGCATCGGCATGCCAGCAACGAAATACATTTCAATAGGTTCACTTACCCGAAGTGACAGGACCGGAATGTAAATGTGGATCCCGGTCGAAGAAGAAATAGCGCATCGTTTTCACACTCCAGCCCTTGCTGGCCACCCAGCCGCACAGGTCAACCTCAAAGTCGCAGTAGCCTGCGCAGGATTGATCAGATCATCTTTATCAAAGAATTAAAATGAATAACGTGCACACTGACAACATTTAGGTTCCATCAATATGCCTCCTTCGTTTCACGATGTCACCGCTTTAGAAAACTGTTTTCAGCACTATGCCTGTAAAATTGTATCACGTAGCAGAGAGACACGATCTTACAGCCGTTCTATATGCCTAATTCACTACAAGGAGGTTATTGTATATCCGAGCCTAAATAAGGTTCGTCGTGCTGATCTGCCCGAGAAATTGGTGAGCTCGTGTTTCAATCCTATCAGGCCTTGATGTATTTGCCAAAGTTTGTTATTCTGCTGTATTAGCAAGTCTCATTCTTTGACTATAATTTAGAACATTTTGAATTCTCCTCCTGACACTTACCAGTAAAATGCGCCAATGCTGAAGCCATCATAATAGCTCTTTCCTTGCCGTATATATTAGGAAGGGGATAGCGGTGGCACACTAACAACAGGTGCTATTTCAACACAGCAAATGCACGTTCAGATTTCTAACACGAAACTTGCATGCTAAGGTTTTAGTACTTCCGTCGAGATGGCTCAGTGGTTAAGGCGCCGGGCTGCCGACCCGAAAGACGCGGGTTCAGTCCCTGCCGCGCTGGTCAAATTTCTATGGAGGCGAAATGATAGAGGCTCGTGTACTGTGCGATGTCAGTGCACGTTAAAGAACCCCAGGTGGTCACAATTTCCGAAGACCTTCAAAACGGTCTCCATCATAGCCCGAGTCACTCTGAGACGTTAAATTCCCGTCAACTAAACTAAGATTTCTAGCCTTCATCTGAGAGCACTTAGGATCGAGGCCAAGCGCTGACGGATTTTAGCGCGCCTCCAAAGAGTGATGATGAGTGTGACTTTCGTTAGCGACAATGGCATATTCTCATCCACCCCGGAACTTTTTCAAGCAATCTCGGGTTCTTAATTTCGTTGCGTCTACGTAAACTTTTTATGCCGCCGGTAGCATTGAGTGTCATGATTATATCTGATACTCAGATGTGGGCGACGGAAATGACACGGAAAAACCAGCCCAGGACAAAAAATCTAACAATATTTTTTACAACCTTCTTTAAGTATTCGGGATCCTAGCAGTAATATGACCGATACTTGCGGCATGTCTACATGGTGAAGAAATGACGGCGCCTTCACTTCAAAGCGTGCTGTTTCTGCATGAGAAAAAGATCCTGCAACCATGGTTGACGCTTTTCGGTGACTACTTACGCCGTGCTCAAGTTTTTCTGTGAAACAGGCCTGGATGCCCGTCTGTGACCGCCTGTGCACTGCCCACATGGTTCACAAAGTTTATACGGTTTACATTTGGGTTTTCATGGAGTCCCTACTCCAGTATGTGTTAATGACATGTGTCGATGTGTGTGTTGAAGACCCAAGTTTTGCGTGCATCTACTGACCGCGATGCGAGTGACAGCCAGTGTGTGTGTGGACATCACCCACGAAACTCATTGTATTATGCCATCATCAACCTTCATTCGCACTTTCCCTTTCCTCCCCTTCTGTTTCCCCAATGTGGAGTAGCAGGCCAGGGCCATGTTACCACCGGCCGACCTCTCCACCTTCTCCTCTCATTAAAATTCCTTTCTCTCTCTCTCTGTGGGGCACCAAGTAGGATAAACCTAATATATTTCAGGATCAACCAAACTTGTCTGTCTTTTTGTCATGTAAATACGAAATTATTCAGTCACTATGAATAAGTACCTTTTGATGCGCATTCTGAGGAAGTGACCTTATCCTAAAGGCAATGACTTATAAAAGAGATCGCATATTACGCAAGTGATTTCATGCATGATTTGTGTAGGGAGCACCGTGGAGCTTCTACGACTGCATTTGTACTTTAGTGAAGTCAGCATGTTTTCTGGCTTCCTTATTTTCAGGTTATTGTTCACGACGCAGTATAGTGCTCTTGTGTGCATGATGAACGTTTGTGTGCTTCTTACAACCGTAAAGGTCCCTTACAGTTCCGTTTAGGTCACACGAACAGCCCGTACTGCGATAACTGCGGCTTAATAGAAACTGTGGATAATAATTTGTTAGAATGCTCAGCCTACGCTAAGGAGCGGGCGGGCCCATTATAAACATTCATTCAAGCTCCTCTAACACTGGACTGTGTATTAAGACCCTTAGCTTGCCACAGGCAGCAGAGACGCTGCATGAACTTTTTATTTGATTATTTAGATTGCGCTGGTGCTCTAGATATATTCTAATCCATCCGTTCAGCACTCCCACGGCCCATTCATATATTGGTTTCGTTTATGGGTTCGGTTTATGGGGCTTTAACGTCTAAAGCGACTGAGGCTATGAGAGACGCCGTAGTTAAGGGCTCCGGAAATTTCGACCACCTTGGGTTCTTTGACGTGCACTCAAATCACACAGCGCATTCATATATGCAATGAACATTGTCCTCCCGTTTCTCGCTCCGAATTCCTTCCTCACGCAGAGTAGCAAGTCAGTGGATTTAAACAGCGACTAAATTCTCTGTTTTTCAATTAAGGAGCTTTTATCGCTCTCTCTTTACGGATCTTTTTTCGATCAGTGGTACGCGAGCGCTGTTGATGATGATGATGATCATGTCTTCAGGCTTCATGGCACATACCCACTGCGGGGGACTGGCCAGGGTATGCAGCATAGCGGATACAAACGCACCCATGTACAAGGAATGGTGTATTTTGATAACTGTGCGGGCTCTCGCTTTCATCGTTGTCTCTTTCGCACTGAATTTTCCAGACATGCACGGGACCCTTGGCTCACAGTTAAGATTTTCTTCCATCTAATATTCTATTTTGATGCGTAACCGTAACTCACTTGAGGTATAAAGGCTTTGTCTATTAAATATATCTGATTTTTTTTTTGTTCAGACATTTTCCTATGATTCTATCACTAGCTGTCATGTTCATTACTTACTCATACAAGTAATTTTACTTTCTATGACAATTCCGTATTCATTCGAATCTTCAACTTTCAGAAGCATAGCTGTGGTAGGTGTGTCGATGTATTTAGTGCTTCCAAATTAAATTTCTGGAGAAACAAAATTTTTTAACCCGCCCAAAATATCGCTATACGGCCAGTAAAAGTATTTTACAGATATCACTATTATTATGTCAGCAAAATGAAACTTTCAGCAATTATAGAAATTAGCGCCGAGAACATTTTGCAGTTTAAGAATAGCTTAATTTTGTTTCAAGTCATAAGCATCGCGTTCAGAGTGTCTGTCAAAATTTGCGTAAGACCTCGAATTGGCGATATAACTAATATTCACCCTTAAAAGATGTATTGTGTAACAGAATACACATATTTGATTTTTACCGGATTAATATTACTGCAATTGGTGCACAAATTTATATAAAAATATTAAACAGAACCTGCAAAAAACGCTCATTTTTCGCTCTGTACGCGAAAGAGTTGACTGGCACCTGGCTTAGTTTTGGCGCCGAATACGAGCGTATCGACGATTCTTAAGCAGTTTGTCTCTTATAGGCTTCAAGGTCTAAGTCCAGGCTTTCAGTTCTGATGCGAAAACTTGTAAACACACTCCTCATTTACATCTGGAAACCTTTTATGATTTACTTCCTTTTTGCTTTTAAAAAAAGCAAAAATATTCGTTTGCACATTGGTTTCCGCGGCCGTCATGGGTTATGTCTTTAACAGCCATCCAAGAAGAATGTCGATCAAGCCAATATCAGCCAACATGCTGGAAAAAAAAGAATGTGGTTCCACTTACTTTTCGCATCTGTCAGCACGTCGCACGCACCAAGACTGAAATCTAGTGGCCCCAGGGCCACTACCGCTGCGTCTTGACTTTCGTCGGTGATCTTCAGATCAAATACGAGCTGCACCGAGATGCAAACATTGTCTTAATGATGCGATGTGCTTTTTTTCGGATATCAAGGTGAAAATTTAGTCACTGGTCACGCTTACAGTCATTAATGTCACCTTTCAATCAATACGCCGCTCAAACATGCAGACCGTGAAGCATCTTTTGGTTCGGATTCAATAACCAGCCCTTGCATATCAAGACAGCCGTAAGCGTAGTCATGGCGTTAGCTCATTCGAGGATGACACGGAATATAATTCTCAAATTAACACTTCTCTCGACTACTGTTAACGGGATATTCTGCCCTTAATTTCGAGAAGCATTAGAGAAAACTGTCATCCTACGTACAAAAAGAACCACTTTTGACCTGTGTGGCCAAGTAGTGATTAGCCTCTTGACTGAGTACTAAGCGACAAAAAAAAATTGGAAGCAGCGCCGCCAGGTTTTGAAATTTTAACGGCCTTATTACTATTGCGCAGTAGAATGCTCAAGCTCACACGCGATTCTAGATGGATACAAAAAATGAAATCTAGGTGCCACAATATCGGCGCAGATTTTAAATACGCGTGCATGGTGGAATGAAAAAGTTCACTGACTGCACTAGTTACATGCCCAGCTACGGCTTGGCGCAGTTATCTGTGCTGAACGTTGGTAGCACGTTGGTACGAACCGTACAAAATGCAACTTTCATGTTCCTTTATTTTTTGTTGTTGTGCGAGGTTGGCTTTGTTGCTCTATATACTTGGCATTGTCCTCATCACACTCTGTACGGAACGTGTAGATGACGATAGGTTCCCAAGGTTGACCAGTGCCCTTTGGGCGTCAGCACTTCATAAACAATCGCATGTTCGGCATCCCGATAAAACATTACGTTAAACTTCTAGTCGAAAGCACTAATATTCATAAACGCTTCGCGTACTGCAAATATAGAGGATGACTTACGTGTCATACAGATAGCAGGCATGCAGTAGATCGAATGCACTAAAATATGAGGGAATCTGGAGTACCTCATGATGTCGACCGTGGAGGCTGCTCACTGTCCGGCGTACGTTGTACCATCTGTCTGTCGCTGTGCGGCCCTCGCGCTCCAACAGCGGGTACAAATGCCAGCTCCAGCCCTCAGCGGAATCTGATTTATTAATGCTGAGTTCCATGTGCACTCCTCGAGCGCCGAACATGTGGAACCAGACCGAGAAGCAAGCGACTGCTTGCCGGCCAATTCTGGGGGAAGAGAGCCGCAGAGACCCACCGTTCTTCATAAGGGCAGATCCGTTGATGTAGATCATGCCACCTGCACGGGAATCAAGAACTTTTTTGTGTTAAAGGGGCAATGAGGACCAACCTGAGGTAGCCTGTGTCGATAGATTAGCGTGCTCTGGAGGAAAATATGATATCCATAATGAACACGAAGCTTCTTAGATGCTTGAAAATATCAACAATCAAATCGAGAAACCGCTGCCATCGTCCCATTTAGCAAGCAAATTCAGATAGTTTTTGTGGGTGAATCCCTGGGGCCATGTTACTCCGGCATTCACATCCAAGGGATGCTCACGGAGTTCTTTTAGTTCTATATGCCACAATATCGGGCAGAGTGGAAGGTAAAAATAGTCTTTCTTTGAAATTCAATTTCATCGATAGCCAGTGCGCTTTTGTTCCCTAACAGACATCAAAGTAGGCATAAAGAGGCATAGAATAAATTTTTATTATTACCAAGGATTATCTACAGGTTCCCTCGGAGTACCTTCAAAGGCGCAAACAAGATATTTCGCGTAAGTGCATGCTTTGTAAACGAACACATAAAGCTCGCACTTACTTCCAAGATCATGAACCAAATAGCCTGTGAAAAAACCTGACTCAACGTGAACATTACAGTGGCAGGATAAGCATGAGTGCAACGATATACTCTGTTCCTGTCAAGCAAGCATTCTGCATTACGCAGCGATAATCATACTATTGATACTACAACGGTATGGTTGCTGGCTTTCATTGAAAGCTGTGACCAAAAGGCCCCACGCAGCCTCAACGCGAGCGTTATGGTCTATAGACGGTCACTCCGCCGTACTGCCCAGGAAACTCAGAATTTCTCACAGACGTTCTCTGCCCTTTGTTTTTTTTTCACGACAGTAAAGCCGACAGCAAAATCTGGAGAAAATCTGCTAATGCCTTTCGTGTCATATTTCAATATCCAAGTTCACTTGCAATGTGGGCCAGTCATCTTGTGTAACAAGCATCTCCGGTGGTTTTGTATATTTTAAAGGGACTATGCAACGAATTAAAGGTCGCTTATAAATGTTTTCGATGCTTAGAAATGATGCTAAGAAGCATCCACACCAAGTATGAGTGTTCCGAACTAAGCTGTAATTAATTGCGAATTTTTAAAAACTGTTTTTTTTTAATTCGTGGGCCGATTGGTGTCCTCGTAGTGACTGATTTTGAAACTAAAATCGTGAAAATAGACGTCACTAGTCCCGTGACGTCGCCAGGCTACCACACGCTATCATTCGCTGAAGCCACGGCAGCCACAACATCACGGGCAAACTTCCGGTAGCCGTGACAATCGTCTGTTCCTGCCGGCGCGCGACCCCCTCTGGCAAGCGCAAGCCAGCTAGGCATTGCCTTCGCGCATATGGTTTCTATTTGCCTCGGCCGCGTCTTTCTGTCGGGAGTTCGGGAGCCACTCGCGATAATCCAGGAAGGCGAATAGAGACCGGAGAGACGCTGCAGACGCTCCTGCTGAGGTGCTGGGTGCGACAACCGGAAGTTGCCAACCGAACGTCAGCGAATGACGTTGGGCGCGAATGGGCGGAGCCCAGTCTCAGAGCTGTTTTCTTCGTTTTTTCTGGTGCCCCGCATGTACGAGTTGAGGGGGAAGAGGAGGAGCATATTTTTTAATCGTCTATTCCCTTGTTGTTATTTATGCTGGCTCAAAAATTCTTGCGCTGTGGTGACGAGTGATGGAATGCCTATCTCTCGTCTGCTTTACGTAGCCTCAATTAGTTTTTTTGCATAGTCCCTTTAACAAAGATATCCAACCCCACCTCACTAGCGTGTGGGTCCATAGGTGTGGTTAGTCTGGAATCGGCGGGCTTACAAACCGTTGCAAACGGCGCTGTTACAAACAAAGTTCAAAAGAACTAGCCTCCTCAGTGCACCAGAAACTTCGAATTTCAAAGCCGCTACTGTACTAGGTAGTTTAAAACACTAGCCGATGTGCAGTAATGTTTTCCGTGAAGGCTGTACTTTGCACTTGCAACGCTCCATATGCACAACCTTACGTCGTCCGCGCGCTCTGTCATGACGCTTGTTTTCGTAGCAATGGTGGTTTAAATGTACAGGTGGGTTAGCCTTATAGTGTTCCGTCGGAAATTGCTTCTACTGAGTCACTGATTTAAGCGATTGCGTCTATACCACTGTTCAAAAAGGCCAGTATCCTCTAAAAACTTCAAGAGTGGTTGTGACGGTAATCACTGCTCAGTTCGCAAGCCCTCTAGGTACCAGTTACGAGAGACGTCATCCAAGGGCACAAATATACTAATGAAGGAACCAATCATGCTGGTCACAAGAAATACGCTATACGCACGAGCCCTTACACGAGCTTCAGAGAAGGGATGACATCTTCTGGTCACTAGTGTGGTCTAGGCGCATGGTTTGTGCACAGGGTTGAAATTCGACTTCACACAATTTGTAAACCACTATCCCCAGAGCCCACTCGGCTGAGTTTCTTTCGCAGTTACCCTTTTTGCTTAAGGCTGCACGGCGAAGGCACATATAACAAGCTGTTTGAAAGTACCTGCAGGCATTCATTGAGGGGCTGCGCCGCAAGCCAACGAGAGTTTGTTCTGAGCAAAGTTCAACATGCGTGGTTCCCATTCTCTTGCACAAAGTGTTCATAACAAGTAGACTTTGATACAAGCAAAACTTGTAAATTGTGGACTTCAACGTCCCTAAGCGACGCATGGGCCAGGCGTGTCACCGTAGGGAGGGGCTCTAGATTAGGTTAGACCATCTGGGGTGATTTAACGTGCACTCATATCGCACAGTCAAGTGTTTGTGCATTTCGCCTTGATCAAAATGCAGCCGCCGTAAACGGAATCGCAACAGCAACCTCGAGATCACCAGCCGAACGACAAAGCCACTGGTCTCACGGCGAGCTTGCATATTATCTCTTTGGAGCCTTGTTGCATTACAAATGGTCCATGCAGGTGTCCTGCATCTCTTTTCCCTCCCTTTGAAGTGGTGCATGTATAATGGTCGGCAAACGCAGCTTACTGCCTGTAAGCGTGAAGTGCGCTGCCGAGAGAATCTCGAGCTGAGGGATTCCACCTCTCTGACAGGAATTTATCGTGGTGACTAATAACGCTCACAACTCCGCCGTTTAGCAGGTAGGCGTAAAATGTACATATTTCTGCAAAAATGCGCGACGGACCCATTCTTTTCACGCATTGCGTCTACTCCTCAATACTCGGTTCTCAAAAGTAGCAAAGCGTATAGTGGTGGTACGAAGCAAAAACTCAAGCGACTGCGTACAGTCAAAATTATTTCTCATTGCTACTCTTTTTCCACTTGCACTGCTTCGGCCACGTGTCTGTAGGTTGACTTGTCTTAGTCACTATTTGCATTTTGCAATAATGTGATTTATGCGTGCAACAAGCAGGAAATATAGCGCATTTTGTGTCAAACTTCTGGACACTATTCATCATAATGTCGAAATTGGACACAGGGAGTGGCATGAGTACACTAAATTATGCCATTGCCATTACTAACGTGAGATATTGCTTGAATCGCCGCTTTGGGATGTTGTCAGCGAATTATTTTAACATCTTTTTGGCATTGGGAAATCTACCTTTGAAATAAAGGGGGGGTTGCGGTACGAGGTGGTGGGCATGTAATTCATTTCAAACAGCCCGCATGCCACTCAGAAGCGACTGCTTGCATGCGCTTGTGATCTCGTTTATTACCCGGTTGAACAACTCGCGCAGTTGCAGTTTACCTGCCGAGAAGTCCTATTTTCATTCTCAAAAAAGTTTCTACCCAGTGTGATCCACGGTAACATGTGCGCCAGGTGTAGCTATTCCATCCAAGCAACCTTCCTTAGAAGAACATCCACATAACACTGTGCCGTCCTGGAATAGTGCTCACTTTTCTTGCTGCATGGTAAACAGTAGTCTTATATTGCCAGAAAGAACTCTCCTGGAAGTTTCACATAGATACAGGAACAAATGACGAGCTTCACAAAACGTTGAGGAATCGAACCTTCAGTGCCATGCGGCGGCTGCAAAGGGCCCAATGTCAAATCCATAGGCGGCCCCAGTGTCCAACCTCCCGATGGCCCACCCTCAGAGGTCCAGTGGCAGAGGTCCCCTTTGTCGAACTGACAGCTAAGCAATTCACCTAGAACGGGTAAAGAGAAAGAAAGCGGGTGAAGCATACGAAACAGTATTTCTGATGCAAGCTCAGCATACGTGACGCTGGTGTTTATGTACAGGTGAGGTTATCATTACAGTGGTCTGGCGGTATTTCCTCAACCTGAATCACCTAATTAAACGGATGTTCAAACCAGGCAACATGCATTCTCAAATAGAACCATGCTTGTTTAACCCAGTAGTCTAACTGGCGAGTGCAAAGAATAAAAACTTAAAATTTGAGGCGACACTGCGTTGGTCCTAGCATACTTCGCTGATGGCGGAGCTCAACATTGCATTTTCGCACATAAGCACTGCATCAGTCTACTAAGGAAACTAATAACGGCGCAAATAATCAAAATAGCATGCGCATAGCCCTATACTGATGTACTAATATCCAATAAACAGAATGTAACCGAAGAAGGAGTGATGTCGTCCAGGAAGAACTGCTTAATAGGTTGGTTTGGTTTGGGGGGGGGGGGGGGGGGGGGTTAACGTCCCAAAGCGACCCAGGCTATGAGGGACGCCGTAGTGAAGGGCTCCGGAAATTTCGACCACCTGGGCTTCTTTAATGTGTAGTGACATCGCACATTACACGGGCCTCTAGAATTTCGCCTTCATCGAAATTCAGCCGCCGCGGCCGGGATCGAACTCCTGTCTTTCGGGTCAGCAGCCGAGCCCCGTAACCACTGAGCCGCCGCGGCGGGTTTGAACTGCCTAATAGACGAGGAGCTCACGGCCCGTTGGGGCAAGGAATCCAGGGCCAATCCACGTCCAAATTGGGCAATGGGAGCTTGGAAGGAAGGAATACGCATGACTCATGACCTTCGGCGCCAGTGTGATCGTCACACCTGGTCATCAAGAAATTAAAGTTTTGTTAATGATGGCGGCCCGGCCACCTTGCTTCAGTCCCCTGTGCACTTGCTGACTAAACCATCATGAAAAAAAAAACTGTGCGTAGAAACGGGACAGAAGAAGAGTACACGCCATGCACGCCATGTCTATTTGTGGAAGGTAAACTAATGGGAAATTTTGAACGCCACTGTGTACAATGAGCATTATGCTGCGAATAGACACGCCGCCATAAGCCTTTAAGAAGGTCCGCCATGTTTCCGATGCTTTAAAAAGCATTTTAAGGTTAACTTGTCCAATGACTTCGAGAAGTTTCGTTTTCCAAAAAGGCATCCCCTTTCATTACTACCAACGTCATTTTGAATGCTGCAAAGATTAACAATTTATCTGTCTTCACGAAGCAAGGGAGTGCTACATCCTTAAGCATGTTTGAGAGCTAAAAACGAGATTTTGTGCCGTGTAGCTGAAAACTTGTGCAATGCGGCGGTAACGAATACAGAGCTTTAGATAAGGGGGTCCCATCTCCTAGGGGCCTCAAACAACTAGAGAATGGAGGTTTTCTCTACCCAGCGGCTCAGTTAGTTGGGTTCGCTGACTGCAGCATCACTGCGGCCAAGAATAGAAATGCTAAAAAATAAAAATAAACAAATGATAATTTTTTCTGCATATATCTGGTTACTTTTCTCCGGCACTAAATTCACATCAAATAACCGAAACAAACGGTACCAAGAAGGGATGCTTTTAATATTTTCTTGCCTTCTTTGTCACGTGCAGCGCCATTTCGGGCAGAACACGCATTGACAACTCTCCCAAATATAAGTATTTTATACTTTGTCCACATCCGTGCGAATAAAAATTACTGCATAAATAAGGAACCAATGTGATGGAGTGCCGATTCTTTGTGACCCCTTTTTGGACCAAAATACCTGTTTGAAGTGGAGATCAGTGGTTTTAACCTCCCTCGATTTCTAACATCAGATGGCTCGTACTCTCCAAGCCTATCATCTCTGTAAACACGGAAGCGATGTGAAATTTTGGCGAGTTTTACTGCTAAAATTTTGTTGCTCGGGCAAGTTTAGGCAAAGCGAAAGCTTTGTGCGCCTCTCGTTTGTCGTGAACGTGAGGCGCAGTGTAGCGGCAGCGAAGAATCGGTGGTGAAGCGAGGCCCCGCTTCGACGGGTGCCGTCATGTTGCCTGAATGTATAGAGCAGCGTTGGGGCGCACGCTATTTTAGCAAAATAGCGTTCATCGCTAACGATAGCCCAAGACTCAAGGCGTGCCTTACGTTCCGCGCATGCGCGTTTCAACCATCCCAGCAACTTGGGGGACCCCAATGTTTGGGGAAACCTATTTAAAACTCCCTAATATTGCATTACCGACAAACCTTAGAGCAGACGCTGGGGCTGTAGCAAACCATTTTACAGAAGATTTTGACGTACAGCCAGTGAATTCTACGCTAACTCTCCGAATAAATTTCACTTTTCGAAATCCAGAACTGAAAAACCTATTACATTTTCGGAACCTGATTATCGCCGAAGGGTGCTTTCAAATCAGGAGATTGAAAAAGTCTCCTTAAGCTCGCTTTGGGAATTATCCTGGTGTCTGAAGGAGCTCGTTAAAGGACCCAGGGAAAGTGCTTGCTGTTGGGGATACCGCAGAAGATAAAGATTAGGAAAATATGTGTTCAACTAGCCAAATAGAAATCAGCAATATACCTCTAAATACATTCAAAGCAGTGTGCATGTGTATTGAGACTCTCAGCACGAGCGACCTTCTCGTTTACAGGAACAGGAACTGATAATCAGTCAACTGGGTATTGTACGCGAGGAAAAAACGGGAGCTTTTTATTCTTTGCAGTTAGTACCTTGCACGCTTTCTCATGGCAATAATGATTCGTGTGTGCCCCTGATGAGCTGTGTGATGGAATGAAGGAATTGTACCTTTACAAGACAGAAATATAGCGCGTGGTTCCAAAAAGAAGGCTGCGCTGTAAAAGAAAATTGCCGTGTTCACATGCAGCCCAAACACAATCTCTGAGGCATAAGACACATGAGACCCCTTCTGGGCACGTCCGACCGTTGACGGTTTTTTCTAGAGAGCGTTCGCTTCCCTGTCCGCATAACCCCAGAAGGCCCGTAAGTCCCTCTTCGTATGTCCCCGGACGGCTCGTGATCAGCAGCACATCCACTGTTGATCCCGGCCTAGAAGTATTCGGTTCACTCTGCGTAGCACGTAATCTCTACATAAAGAATAAATATTAATTAATTGTCATTATTACTCCGGTTGCGCCCACTGCAGGACAACTGCATCTGCCATTTCTCCCCGATTAACCCCCTCCGGAGTCAGCCCTGGCCCCACTCTACCCCAAAACGACTTAACCTCATCCTTCCGCCCTGCAGTAGCCTGCTACGTTTACCGCACCACCAACCAATCGGAGTTCAGATAAATGGCCAGCTCAAGTTGCTGACAAAGCAAAACCGCCCTAGTAGAGCTCACCTACGTCCAAGGCATCGGCGCCACGAGGAAGGGTGTTGCACCACTCGTTCTCCGAAACGTTGACGTCATCAAGGGCAATATAGGCTGGCTTTGACGCTGATCCAACTATTCCACGAAAAATGGGCTTCAAGAGGGAACACAACATAGAAAAGCGAAGAGTTATTTTTCCGACACCAGTGTACATGCAGTGAGATCAGAATAATTGTAATCAGGGAAGCTTAAGTAGCGATCTGTGTTCACTACACATAATCAGTTAAGCTCCACATTTCAAAGCTTTCCCGCATATTTATATTTAAAAATAATAAGCATCGGAAGCGAAAGAACATTCAGTGGGTACTCATGAAAGTTTTAAAGTAATGTTTGGCAGTAGCGCATCAAATATTAAGATAGTGCTACCCTCTACTCGCTTATTTCGATAATGAGAGTGACAATGGGGTCAAGGAGTAATATGAGCGTCGTGCGATCGGCGCTCTTGCTAGCTGGTGGAAACTGTCATTCCGACAGAATCAATCCTTAGCGCGTGCCCATGCAGGAGAATTTAGTCGGAACGTATAACAGAAAATTATTTCTGGCACTGCAAATCTGTGCTATCTTTCGCCAAGCACTGAATACGAATCTACTGAGAAGAATCCCAAGATTGCTTGCTTAACGATGCTGCCATTTTAAACAAGAATCGATTTCAAATGCGAAAATTCTTGAATGGGATTAAATTCTATGCCTCAGCTACTGCAGCAGTTGGGTTTTTCTCTCAACAAAGCAAAGCCGCACTGGATGCAGTTGCACTAGTCTGAGAAAAATTGATCTAATTTATGTGTCTGAATTCTGCAAAACGTATCCTTGATGCACTTCGGGCTCCCAGGATAATATATCCTGATATTTCTTTTTGATAGGGCAAGCCATAAAATATCTGTGATTCAATAGTCCCTCGCCTGTCGCGCTTTAAAGCACGGGGAAATTAGCTACGCATCACAAACGAAACATGAGCACCCACGAAACCATTATTAGGTCGGTCATCTGCCACCATTTCACTTAAGCTTGGTTGATGTATTTTGTTTACCCTAGTGTCAACAGGAGCTGCAACACGACCCATCACCCAAGAGACTTGGCCACCTCCCCGCACCGTCCACAGCCGAACATCACTGCGGGACGGCCGCATTGGATCTGCTGTCAGCACCTGGGTATGCAAAAAGAAACCAGAGCATAAAATGAAATTCGTGTGACGCGATGTTTAGAATTACGTGCGCAAGCTGCCAGTAAAGCGCTCCATGTTCCGAAGCACGTCGCTCACTATCCAAACCGAATGTTTTCACCATTGTTGTTGCCAAGTTTCGTATGTGTCTTATATTCAGCCATTGTTACCAAGCTAGCCCACATATTTTGTTCTTCATCTGGCCCTGATAAGTTTTCCTGTCATCAGCTCTTGGTGCCCAGGTAGCACCAAATGAAAAATAACACAATATCGGCATTATCATTACCAGCCTATTATCAGCGTTATAGAAAACAATTAAGTCAAAAACACTGTATTTCCTTTTGTCAAATGTCTAGGGGGAATTCCCCAAGGCGGAGTAGATTTGTAATAAGGGATAAATTGCTCAGTGGCAACCACACCGGGGCAGCCATACGGCTGCAAAGGAAAAATGTATAACTACCGCAGAAACTTTTTAGTTGACGGAAAAAAATCCACTCCACCTTAAATATTCCCCAAACATTTGACCAGCACATTGTTTCCACTTCGAGTTATGATCAATTCGATCTCGCCCTACCATATGCTCGCCGTCCAGGATAGCTCAGTTGGTAGATGACTGCTCCGGGGAAGCGGTGGACCTGGGTTCGAACCCCAGGCCAGGATGGATTTTTTTTCAACTACGAAGTTTCTGTGAAAGCTATATAGCTTAACAACGCGATGGCTCGGGCTAGTGGCTCTGCGTTATGTTACATAGCGCAGCAAGAACTCAGGGGACAAACAATAAATTCTGTGTGCACCAAATAAAGCCTTAGTGGAAGTTAGCGCATGTGTTTGTCCCATGAGTTCTTGCTGCGCTATGGAAGATAAAGCTGTATAGCTTTATTATGTAGCAGTATGGCTGCGCTTGAATAAATGCCAGTGAGTAATGACACCCTTATTACGGTATTCCCTTTCTTCTCTGCAGTTTTTCTCTGAACACTGAATAGTTGACTGGCACTAGCTGCTTGGTGGATGTATACTGAGTGTCCACACTAACTTTAGCCAAGGGTGAAAAAATAAAATATTTGAGGTAGGGCAGGGAAACCATTTACATACACCTACAAACCGGCTTGCGCATCTTAGGCAATTTTTTGTTTTGCAATTAATTAATTAGCAAATAAGACCATTTTTCTAAACGCGTAAATCTTGACTTTAGACAGCAAATGTGAATAGCGAAGTTGGAGAGCGCCTTCACAAACCCCCATTTCATTTATTTGCGATAAAGAAAGCCTCACGTGTATCTTTTTTCCGGCCTCCAAAGAAAGCCCGCGAAATACAAAAAAAAATCACGTGACTAGCGCATTCGCGCGCCACGATTGTGCTGCTCTAAACCGTGGCTTGAGTGAACAAAATCAACTGCTGGCAAGGCGCGACGACCTCATTGCCCCGGCAGGCTGATATGTCGACGGTGGTTTCGGCGCCTGCGTGAGCCAGTCCGCAAGCGTGACGGTGCAAGTTGCAGTGAACGCACCGGGCATTGTGAGCTATGAAATGGGCAAAGGTTACAAACATAAATGCGACGAGTTTTATTCGCCACTGAGGGGCCAAAGAAAATAAGCACGTTCGCTGCAACTTGCACCGTCACTCTTGCAGACTGGCTCGCGCGGGCGCCACAACCACCGTTGACATATAGACCTGCCGGCGCATTGAGGTCGTCGCGCCTTGCCAGCAGCTGATTTCGTTCACTCAAGCTACGGTTGAGAGCAGCACAGTTGTGGCGCGCGAATGCGCCTCACGTGATTTTTTTTTTGTATTTCGCGGGCTTTCATCGGAGCTCGGCAAAAAGATACTCGTGAGGCTTTCTTTATCGCACATCAATTGAATGGGGGTTTCTGAAGGTGCTCTCCAACTTTGCTATTCCCATTTCCGGTCTAAAGTGAATGTTTATGCGTTTAGAAAAATTATCTTAATTGCTAATTCATTGCAAAACAAAAAATTGCCTATGATGCACAGGCCGGTTGGTAGATGTAAGTGGTTTCCCTGGCCTACCTCAAATATTTCATTTTTTAACCCTTATCTAAACTTAGCGTGTACACCCTGTATATCGAAAATGGGGATAGTGCACTGAAAAACACGGACAGCAGAAGAAATGGACACGACGCGCACAGAGTCAGGTATAGGATTCGTCGTACACGGGAATTGTTCGAGGCATATTTTATGAATAAAAAAAAACATGTGTATGTGTTAGCGATCCATCGGTTGCACTTGTTTGCGAGCTGCGGTTTCTTGATCCGAGGTTGTGACAGTAGCAATTTCGGTAGCTTGTGACCATATGATATTTGTTCACTGTACATATGTCATCTTTCATCTAATAAAATTCAGTTGTCAGTCTGCGCTCGTCCTACCCACTTCTTGTGTTTTCCGCGTTTTTTGGCGCAGTACCGCCATTTTCAAGATGCACATTTAATACCGGAAAGACACTTCGTGCTTCAGAGCCGAAGTAATAACTGAAGCCTTTCCGGCAAACTGACTGCACAATTTATCGTGGTTTGAAGGTGATCACTTCAGGCTTAGCTTACTCAACTTGAACTGTTCTGACACGCTCTGTTTTGACAAGAACGCTGCACTAAATATATGAGCATGGCTACCAGAAGGATTGCTCTATCCTGCACGGTCACGTCTGTGAACTAAGTGTTCGACCGCTACGAACATAATTACCTTGAAACCTCCCTAAACTGTGCATTCCACATTTGGACCACCTGCATCAACGTGTGCAAAACTTTACTAGCGACAGTGAAAGAACCAAATAGAAAAATCAATTCGTCGCGTCAGAATTTTTGTTCTGATATACTCTTGCACTCCTCTTGTTCTCTTTTTCCCCATGCTTTGTTTTTCCTTAATTTTCTTTCCACAGTGGTCTTTGACGGCACATGTGTGCCAAGGTATGATTTATGTTGATCATTCGTTTAATTATTCTGATTTCTGATGTAATTAAGCCATATCATGTCCGTTCTTGCTGTGAAATCTACCTGCACAGACTGCATTAACGTATCTATCACAGTTTTGAAATAAAAATCTGTATACGTTTTTAACGCTCACTGATCACAGTATCAATGGGCATATTTTGTCACTCAAGAGCACAACCCTTTGTGAAGGCCCCTCATTAGCTGAACGCGCTTCCACAGGCCTCACCGCCCTCTCTGTGTCCCAGTTAAATATCTGTTCGCCGTTGTAAAACATTAAATGGGCTCGAGCCTCCTCAATATAGTTTCTTCATGCAATCACATTTTTTAATGACTCCCTATGGCAAATGATACCTTCTCTACCTCCCGCAAACTGAGAACACTTTTTCTGAAGCACAGCATAAGTAGCAGCTGTTTACAATACAGCATGATAGTTCCACTGAACTGAGCTATCCAATAAATAAAAGCCTATGCCAGAAGAAATGCAGATCTTCGCAGATGAAAAAGAGCAGGTGCGGGGAACACTCGTACCCAAAAATTCTGGACAAAAGCATTTTTGAGCGAGAAATCGCTTGCGAACGCGATTTTGTCATATAATGTAAAATTTTACTATAACAATTCATATATGCACGAATTACCGGATGGCAGTCTTCCATTTTTTTTTCATTAACTTTTTCGCTATAGACAAAAGTGTTCCCATGGGTTTTCTATGGCAGTCTTAACTCTTCGATGTGATCGATGGAAATACATTAAAAGATATACTTTGCTAGAACCAGAACAATAGACCACTACCTTCAATATTTCCGTAAGAGTATCTTACAATTTTCTAATTTTCAACATTTTTGTTCGAGAACGTTGGACATGAAACCCAGAAGGATAAAAGGCAGTAAGCTGTTCTCCAGCGCACTCTATTTTATAAAAGGCAGTGCGTTAGAGAACATCTTCTCCCTTTTTACTCCCATATAGGCGTATTCCTGTTTAGAATTCATGTACTGTCAACTCAGCGTAACGGTGGAAATCCACCCCCTTTTCCCGTCCAGCAAAGATCAACCGCGTAAGCTATACGGGCCGCATTGTTTATCGCGCTACCGTGTACGCGAATGTTCGGTGGTGTGCCGTTCTAGAAAATCCCTTCACTACGCTTTTAGTGCACTGTGTCTACAGTTCTGGGCGCTTTTATAATTCGAATTGGTTTACTGCGTAGTATCCAATTCCTTGTAAAGTTGAGGTGAGCGTGCAAAACCATACGCCCGACTCGACTGGCGCCCGCCAGACTCTTCAAAGCAGGTCTGCTTGAGATAATAAAAAACACGCAGTACTACTCATTCTGTTTTTCGCTGTTTTTATAGAGGCGCCCAATCCCGCACGACCTCCGCACTAATAAGCAGGCAGACAGGTAGTGACGGCGATAACCGAATCATACCTCAAGAATCGTATCTTCACCGCCAGAGATAATGCTCCAAAACGTAAGACACTGCGTCAGCATGGTGTCCTTTGGTAGAATCTCGCCAATAAGATCAGCCTTGTCTCCGTCACTCCGTCCGTGGTTGCTGAGGAACAGGTACGAACCTAAAAAGAAGTCGGCCGGAGTCGAGTCTCTTCTGTTTCGCGACACAGTGAAGGAGCGTTTTAATAGACTCACGCAATGTGTACGAGCGTAACTCCTCCTGCACACCACTTATACAACACCGCTCTTTGAAGCAACTTACATAGTTATGTGTAGCGATAGTTATAGTTAGTTATATGTAGCCCTCTCTGAAAACGAGGTTTTCCCTCGACGTTAGCCACTCCCACTTAGCGCGTGCTCTCGACTATAGCTTGTAATTTCATTCAATGCACATTTACCGTCGGGAAGTGAGGCCTACGCGATGTGTAGCGCATCAAAAAAACAGAGTTTATTCACAAGATACGTCCTCCTAAAGACCGTCCGAAAGAGTCTTTCTGCAAGACTCATTGTGACCACCCATCACGCCCCCTGGTACAGCTCGTCCCCATCATAGTCATTATCATCAGTCTAACTGCACCTACTGCAGGACTAAGGTATCTTCCCTATCTCTCCAGTTAATCCATTCTTGTGCCAGCTCCATAGCACTTCCTCATGTTGTCTTTCAATGCATTTAGTACAGCCCTGCGAGCCTGTATGCAGATAACTTATGCACGCTCTCGTTAATTCTCGAGTGAGCATACAAGGCTGCAGACTGTACATTGAATGAACATGAGAGAACAAGTTCACCACTTGATAGAAGATGGCCACTGTAATGCGAGGAACGTCTGTACTTTCGAAACAAAAGACGTGATAAACATTGGCCATCAAGTTTGGGCTACCTGGACCTCATCGCCGAAATCGTATAACTAAAAAAAAGACAGTTGCTAGCCGCACTTCATTTAACATCTGCGCCAAAGAATTGAATCGTAGATGCTCTTTCCAGTGCTGCCATGCCGCATTCATTCATTTTGGAGTTAGAATATATGTTTTCGACATTTACAATAATATATAGTTTGACATTGGGTTTCACATACATATTTTGCGCAAAGTGCAGAAAAATTATTTTACAACATAATGCTGCCGCCATCAACGAGCATGGATCCACTTTTGTGATTTACTATGTATCGTGTACACTCTAAGAACAAAAGGAGTGCGGGGAACTCCTTTCGATGGAGTATACGCTTGTCCCATATTTCACTCCTTTATCCAGAGTCACCGCACTCCTGCTATACGCACTCCCTCTGCAGGAGTAGAAACACTCCTTTATTACGAATGGCTGGGGAAAAAAAAGCTGTGCCGGAGGGAGGATTCGAACCGGGAAACTCTGCATTGCGAGCCGAGTGCGCTACCTCTCGCCTATACCTGGGACGGGTGGTAATGCTTTTCAGTAGTTATATATGCTAACATTTTGAGTCCAACGGCAGTTTCGTGCGTATATGTCGCGAGTTCTGTTCTCTAAATTGGTAGATCGCTGGCTGGTTAGAGTTGGCACAGCTCAGTAAGTGATGAAACAGTAAAAGCAACATCTGAACGCCACAACGCCACGGTAAATCTTTACTCGACAGCAATTTCATGGTGCACAGTACGTTGACTCGCCCTTCGCGAACGAGTTAACTGGTGTCCTGATGCACTAATATTCGTATTAAAATGATGTGTAGCTTCCCTAGAGCACTCGTCGATCATTCATACCGTAGTAGGAATGCCATATAAAGTGTTTAGACTAATGTTTCGCCGTCGACCGCGAAGGTTTACGGGATCTGACAGAAGTGTTTTCCTTTAACAGAAGCATCGCTCGTTTCTGCGAACAGCTTTTTCTTGGAGGTTGTTGTGCTTAAATAGATGTTGCAAAATGTGAAGGCGGTTCCGAAGGGCATAAAATATATTCACACAGCAATAAACTAATGTTTAGGATAACTTGCGACAGTTACCATGACAGACTCTTCTTAAACGCATTCTACGGAAGTGCATGACTTCGCTGAATGGTATAGACTATTCAGAACCCCGCGGCGGTCGCATTTCGATGAATGCGAAACTCCAAAGCCTCATGCACTGCGCGATGTTAGTGCACTTTGCTTTGGGATGTCAGTGCAGTTGCTTTGGGACGTAAAATCCATTGAAATCAAATCAAATATGCTGTATGAATGCAACGCAATAATCTCCAAAGTGTACACTGCACGTATCGGTTATGTACAAGGTCTGGCTTTGTGGGCGGAGCACAGCGCACTTTCTTGTTTGGTTGTTTTTGCTTATCACTAGTTTGCATGAGATGCGAGTCACAGGTCACTATATATATGGCTCCGCTGCAGTACAAAAGCTAAGAAAATAAACAACCTCCAACTCCCTCAGGCCCTAGAGGGAGTGCGCTCGCAGTTTTACTCTTTACCGAAGGAGTCGTTTCACTCCTTAGGCAGTTTGGGCGGAGTAAACTGCTGCTAGAGAGAGTACAGTAGCCGGTATACTCTATCATAGAGAGTATCAGTTCTTAGAGTGTACTACTTTACTATGTATTACTGTGTGTTTGGCAGCTGCAGATAGCGCCCGTAGAGGCATATTAGTCGTTCAAGCGGACAGTAAGGAAAGGGAATGTTTTTATAGTATTATTATTTCATGGCTGTACTGATTTTTCTAGAAGTTATTTACACTTTTTGCTTCGGTAATAGGCCGATTATCGAACTTTGATGCCAGGCATGGTTTCATATGATAGAGCGTATTTAACTTTCTTAAGACACGGGCGTGTTTCGATGTATTTTATTGTATAAGCATAGTAGTGCTTGCCAGTTGTTCACTGGCATCGAGCACAGGCCGGGTGATGCTGTAGGTTTGTCACCTTCGGAGAGCGTAACAGCGAAAGAAACCAGAGCCATTTGCCTGAGGTCTTTGGGAACGAACTGCAGCATTCGGGAAATTTCAGAAACAGTTTAGAGAACGAAAGACGTATATCAAATATCCCAGCCTATCCCGCTATTTGTCGGTCTATCTTATACCCATGTTACACGGGTATTTAAAGGCCGTTGAACCTATAGTCTATCGACTGAAAGGCCATTGAGCGCTGCTACACGCGCATTTTCGCTGGCCATCGAGTCAATAAGCTAAGTCAACGGAGCATAGCGCAACTATATCGAGACTTCGAGGAGATTTGAGCATTGCCGATGTTGCTTACGTGGCTTCTAGCTGCTCCAGCGTGCACTTTCGTGCACGATACGTTCACGATTCAAAAGCACGAACAAATATTAATCTCTCAAACTTTATTGCAAGCAGTTAAATATTAGTTCGTTAAATAAATTTAAAATTGTGTTGATCTGGATTAAAGCTCGTTAATTTTATACTCTATCACCGATGACGGAGACGCTAGCTGTATCAATGTTGCTAGAGCGTTACATAACTGCCAGAGCAAACCCTACAAAAGGCAGTATCTTTCAAGACAACACAATGGACCTTTAATAATAACTAGAAAACGTCTCATGACCCACAGAAAGTGTACAAAAATTATTTTTGTTATTTGCGTCAATTTGAAAGCAGCGATTGGGACGCCACACCAGCTTGGCGTAAAACATGAGAACTATTTCAATGGTCATTGAGATTTGCCCTGTAGCAGCGACATCACTCCTTCAAGTTTGATAGCGATGCAGAATTTCGAAGGCTATCGACTCGACGACCATTGAAACTGACCGCGTGACAAGGGTATTACTTAATAGCCTGTCGCTCAGCTGTCTGTTTAGGTTAAGCAAGAATATTTTTTTCGATATTTGCATCTTTTCAATAAAACTGCCGTATTCTTACCTCTGCACATCGAAGTGAAGGTTTTCTACTGAACGAGCATGAAATTCCCGCCACATCCTTCGTACGTGAAGGAGAGCTAAACTTCTTTCGGTAAATAAATAGCAGCGTCTTACCACTGGCGTTTCCGAAGGTTTTGTCCTGGTTCGGCCGTGCCAGTGTTGTCTTCACATCTCCTCCGGCTAGAATCCAAGCGAACTTTCTTCCCTCACCTCCGCGATTCGTCCATGTGCACCAGCCATCTTCGAAGTCACAACTCCGGTCGCCTTGCGCTGCCCCATTAAGAGTGGAACATTTTTATTACGCGCGATTAAACTAAACGAAAAAAAGAAAAACCAACTCAGCCTTGTCAAACCCAAAAAGTTATTTTTTTTTTCAAAAATAGTGTTCTCGTCTCGAAGAGCAGTGAGTCAGCCGGCTTTTCTTTCCGTTTAGCAAATACAATAGCCAATGGAAGGTGAAAGCTTTCGTGACGAAGGCAAATTTAAGAAACATCTGCAGCGAAAGCCGGGTCAGCTGCAGTCCGCGACCCTCTCGAGCTAGGAAACTTGAGTGGTGTCACGTCTCCGTAACCAGCAGAAAAGAACAGGCAGTGTGTACCACATTCCACTGAGTTGCAGGACGACAGCACCGTTCACCGCGCGGGTCTGAGAAATACCTCGCTTCGTTAATCGGGCCTTATGGCTGATAATAAGCTGGAATTATTGCGCGCCACTAATTATTCTGTGTGTCGTGTTAGCTCAGTAGTTGTGGTGCTCAGTTGCTGAGCCGAAAGACGCGGGTTTGATCCCTACCACGGTGATCGCACTTCGATGGAGACGAAATGTAGAGGCCTGTGCAATGTGCGATGTCAACGCACGTTTAAGAGCTCCAGGTGGTGAAAATTATCCGTAACTCTCCAACACGGCGTCCTTCATAGCATGAGTCCCTTTGGGACGTTAGATCCAATAAAACCTTAAACCAATTGTTGGGTGCATCATATGACAATGACCATAAAAGAAATAAAATCGGGCCCCGCATATATGCTCAGCAACAAAGAAATTATGCCACGCCACATTTTGAGCATATTCCCCGCAAAATTACTTCATGCTTACTCTATTATTTATTTATTTATTTATTCATTCATTTACTAAGATATATACAGCGCCTTAAAATTAGGAAATGTTGGGTTGGGGGCAAAATACTGAAATACCATAGAGGTATAACACAGTGCAAGCTAGTACGCTGACAAAGTCGTCGAGGGCTATTTACTTTCGACCACTTAACGCGACCTCTCAACACCAAGCTTTTCCGACGAATAAAATGTTTTGCAATAAATCGCTGGCAAACACTTCAATTCTGTATCGTGAATTCGCACTCAAGTACAAACCGTCTATCATAGTGCTCATAACTAATCTCATGCAAAACAAAACGAACAGAAAACCTTCGGTTCTCTATGCTCCAGAACAACTGATTCCCCTTGTGATTTGGCTACAGAGGTGGCCAATATGCCACTATTCTGGTGCGTGTTCATCCACTTCAGAACGGTGATATGAAACTATGCACTACAGATGGCTAGGTTTTAGCAGAGTATGTGGTAGTATTCCATTCGATGCTATATGTTAGGCCTGTTTGGTTAGCACTAAGCTTTTCCAGCCTTCCAGCCAAAGATTTTTCTCGCTCGAAGGCGGTCATGGCCGCTTGCGTGCCCTGACCATGGAGGGAAAAAAATTAACGCGAATGCATAACTGCTCATGCGCAAAATTTGCGCTAGCTGTCATGTGTTAATCATTAGTCAGAGTGCGATTCAGCCCGTGCGTGATGCCTAACAAAAGTGGAATTAGCGGGCGTATGAGGGGTACCGATCACACCCACCGCGGTGGCTCTGTGGTAAGGCACCCGTCTACCGAGCCGGAGTACCCGGGTTCGAACCCGACCGCGGCGGCCGCGTTTCGATGAAGGCGAAACGCAAGAGGCGCCCGTGTGCTGTGCGATGTCAGTGCACGTTAAAGATACCCAGGTCGTCGAAATTATTCCGTAGACCTCCACTATGGCACCTCTTTCTCTCTTTCTTCTTTCACTCCCACCTTCCCCCCTTCCCTTATGGCACGGTTGAGGTGTCCGCCGAGATATGCGAGACAGATACTGCGCCATTTCCTTTCCTTACAAATTAATTTACCATTTTATTTACCGATCACCAACGCTGTCTGACGACATTGGGCCTGTTGTTGAGATACGCAAATGATTCCCTGCCTAATAAGCTGACCTGCTCTCTCACAGACTTCTCTCAGGGAATGTTTTTTTCTCTATAAAACTGCAACCGCCTTAATTCGATTTGACTCTCTAATTTTGCTCGCGTGTGTCGATACTTCATTACCCGTCTAAGACGCTTGTTGCAAATCTAATATCCACCTGTGCCGCTTCATGTAATGGAATGTCCTGTATCTTGAGTTTCTGATATGCCAAACACATGCGTGTTCACGTAATTTGGGCGAATATTATCGCGATTTGCGAGCCCTATAACTTCTCTGTCAATATGATTTATTGCATAGTTCATACGTAGGAAAAATAATGGACTTGGTCTTACTTCTTTTTCCCTTGCAGTCGTCCAGCCGTATGTCGTCTATTGCACAGAAGGTTCTCTCTGTCGCACTGTCAGGCCTCATGGAGCACTTGAAGGACATCTGTGAAGGGGACAGCAATAAAAAATGGCAAGAGTGTGATTTATAATATAATAGCATATTTGGGCGAGTTCCTAACGGTTGGAGTGAGGAATAATTGTTGTAGTTTTTTTTGCGTGACTTTCGATAAGCCATTCCTTTGAAGCCCAAGCACGCCAGCGAACTGCCATATGTCACGCTACACTTGTGCTGCTGTCCACAACTGATAGCTTTCTTCCTTGCTGCATGTTTTAGATGGTAACATTTTTTATCTTATCGCGCATTCTATCTGATCGCGCTTCTTGCGCATTCGAGAAGTGGCATCAACAGGCAGCTTCATGTGTCCGGCACAAACTATGAACAAAGTAGTGCCCTATAAATGTCGTGCAGGCCTGACTCTAACTTCGGTAGAGTACATCCACGAGAAGTTCTCATTGCCGCTACAACAAAGCGCGAGCGATCGCAGAGCACCTCCCAAATAGATCTCCGTTGTTGAGAATATGTAACTTAGTTAGAAGAGCTCTCCGTAAGGATTCCAGCCCAAAAACTGCCCTCTGTGTAAATGTTTTTTTTATGATTCATACTAGTTGCACAAAATGGACTTTATGACCATTGTGGAGAGCCTGCGACATATACCTGGTTTTCAAAAGGAACCAGTGTTGCCGAATTCTAAAATCAACCATTTTTTTTTTCAATCAGGGTGCATTGCCTGACATATTCTAGATTTTCGTTCTAAATAATTTCGGTAATTAGTTTTCAATATGTTATTATAATACGGTTCTTAATTTACGGCGACTCTTTACAGGATAGCGAGTTATACATGGTATAGCTACAAGAAAAACGCGGCCGTCATTTTATAATTCTAGAGAGCTAGTTCTCAGCAGCAGAACACCGTACAACCCAGCCACTGGGACAGCTAAGCCTTCTTTTTGACTACATGCCAGATGAAGGGTACATTGCGATCTCGTCTTCCGTGTATTTTAACAATATTCAGTCGAGCGTAGGAAGCCAAGGGCATATTTAGTTACTAGAATGGCCTCTCGTTCGCCATTCCCTACCTCTACAGCAGCCTCTCTGGCCATTGCCACTGACAAAGCGGGTTATTTTGAAGGCTTATTTCGTCTGTGAATGCCGATTTCTGGGCTAAACATTGCTTTCATTTCCCTATGCGATGGATTTCATACCAATAAGAGTAACCTCATTAAGCAGTCGCCTTGAGCAATTTGGTTACATGCCGCCGGAAAACTACGTATATGGAAGCATTTCAAAGCCCTTCAGAACTTCATTTTACTCACTGGTGTGAAGCATCGAAAATAAGCCAAAGCATAATCGTATCGACAATAAGCCATTGAGCAACCAGTCGATGACACACTGATCCCCGGCACCTTCTAAAGCACTCAGGTCGCCCTCAAGTTGACCCCGCTGCAGGTTCTCACGTTAAAGTCTTTCTTCTCCTTGAAGACCACGTCCGCTGCGGTCCAGACACCCCTAATCAACTCTTTGGAAGACCGGTGCCAAATCGGCTGATACTCTTCTCGGCCACCTGCTAGATACGAGAAAAAATAGAGATGCCGTAATGTAGTTCTCATTTCTATGAAGAGTGAGACTGACGGCAAGCTAACGACGCACATTGGCGCATAATTGTGGTGGTTGCCCTTCAAAGGGCTTTAAAAATGCTAACATGTTAAAATTATGGTTTCAAGTTTTCAAATGAAGTTTTATAAGAGTACTGAAGAAAATTCGCAGAGACATCCGAGACTGCTCATGTGTGAAAATGCAAAGGCGTATAAGTGCTGAGCCATACTACTATGTAGAACGAGTCATGACTATGGCTACGAGGCATGACGATGCATGCTTTGTACAAAGGCTATACACGTCGCATGGCGTAACTTGTAAAGTGTTGACTCACGCTACGTTGCCCAATTACTGAGTCATTAGTGTCGATTTTCACACACTACATTTAGTCATTCATGGCTGCACATCTTCGCCTACATGTGCTGCGACATTATGCACTGAACATCTCACATATTCTGAATATGAACGGCGACAGACGCCTGCTTTCCCACTATTAGGACACACAATGTTTTCGCATTAAAAAATGCATAAGCGATAGACATAAAAAAATTCTGAACTGTTCCTTATAGCTGCAATAGGGGTACCTGCTAATGTGACCTTTAGTAGGTAGTCCTTCGCTGTCGATGCACTTTTTGGGATGTAGTACTTGAAGTGCAGGCACTGCACATCGGCCCGACCCGGCAACTTAGGCGCCATCAGGACGCTTTCGACAGGATGCTTTGGACTTGCTTCTAAGTATGCAAGACCGCCTACGTAGAAAAAAATGTGAACATGGATTTCTGTAAAATCATATTCATATTTGTGACAACATTGCTCGAGGCCGCAAATATATCACTAATACTGTCCTTACTAGTTGTCACGCTACTTTGAGAAAGCAAGCTAGAGACCATTAAACCATAAACTTACAGGCTTCTCTTGGCTGCACTAGGGATCCATAAAACTAAGATAATAAAATTATTGTTTGGGGAAATGTGCTGACTCTACCTTATACACCATGTACGCATAGCGTTCGTTTTCAGCCCCTGGTATATTAATTAGATTTGACATGCCGCCCAAGTACTGGCAACACAAAACTTCAATGATAGCATTTGGGCACCATGGTAAAGTAAGAAAAGTAATAGTCGGTTCATTATATTTTCAAACAGCCTGAGAAACTTCAACCTCAACCTACTTCAAATTCAGCATCGCTATTTCACCTTAAAGGGCAACTCCGGCGAATTTTCGATGTGCATCGATTGAAATGAAATTTTAAGTCTGTATTCTTTATGATAGTCTGATGCCTCATGTAAGATTTCGCACTTGAAACCGGCGTAGTTTTTCCGCAAGCGAATTTTGAAGACAAGCGCTCCTCGACGCGAGCTGACGCGAGCGGCACCCACTGATCGAGCAACTTCTACAGGCCACCCTGTACTGTGACGTCACTGGCGGGGCGGCGTGTCAAGCTGGTTGGGCGCGCGCTGGCGCTGGCGCAGTGCAGGGAAAAACTGAAAATTGGTTTTAGGAAAGTAAATGACGCAGTGATGGACACTCGAACCGCGACGTAAGGGAGGAGTGAAAGAAGAAAGGAAGAAAGAGGTCCGTAGTGGAGCTCTCCGGAATTATTTCGACCACCTGTGCAATTTCGCGCCATCTCAACATGCCTGATGTGATGTGTACGCCAGAGTGATGGCTCACGGCAACTTCTGTTGTGCTGTGGGGTGCACAAATTCTTGATCTGTGACAACAGGCGTGATCTAGCGTAGGTTTCGTAGCGATAAGAACCTTCGCGACAAGTTGGTGAGAGCTGTCCGCCGTGTAAACTGGTCTCCAAGGAAGCATTCCCGCTTGTGCTGGGAACATTTCGCGCCAGATTGCTATGAAGACAGCATGTACTTCAAAGAGAGCTTTGGACTCGCTAAGGCTTCGTTCAACTGGCGCTTGAAGGCATATTCTGTGCCAACGTTATTCTAGTACAACCGTCTATCACAGCGGCCAGCTGAACGAAGCGCGGCCGTCAAGAAGAAGCGGTATGTTGGATTGTAGAACTGTAGCTGGCGTGAACTCACTTCCAAAAGCTCTCCTTCGAGATAAAGATTCGCAGAGCGGACTGTTGGTGATGCATGCCCCTGTAAGGACGTTGTGCACCGCGGCAACGTTCCGGCAGCAGATTCTTTCATCAGGCTGGGTCGGCCGGCACTGGCCACACGAACAGCTGTCGGCGGGAGCATCTCATTAACTTTGATCTGACGACTCTCGAGAAATGACTCATGTAATCACTTCTCCGAGTTCAGACCGTCTCCGTGCTGCAGGTGACGCGGCCTGTGGTGTGACTCGGCTGGCTCGCGCGGCGGTGGATCATACCTGAAAGGCGACTCGTCCAGTCCAAAATCGTCCAATGAGTCGTCTTCTAAAGACTCGCTGGTCTCGGAAAAGCTGTCCTCCGTGCTTTCAGTCATGTCGACAGCGCGGCTCAGGGTAGTTGTGATATCTTCGGGGACTTCACAGCGCGGCGGACCCGCTCGTGACGTCACAGTCAATGCCGCACGAAGGCACCTCCCCGGTTTCGGTTTCGAGTTTTGCGTTTTTTGCTGTTTAAAAATTATTTTACGGTTGCTTTTGAAAACCTTGTATCGTACACATTACAGGAGGTTCTTAGGAACACAAAACAGCCATTAACTTAAAATGGCTGAAAAATCGCCGGAGTTGCCCTTTAAGCCCAGCACAGAGATCCTCACCACAGTTATCAGCGTCTTCGAACGGCATCGCCGCAGCAATTCCAGTAATGTCAGCACCGTGGGCTAACCGCACACAATTAGCGTGCCAGTAAATTGTCTCAATATTTTACACGCCACTTGCCCACTTATGAAGTCTTATGAGAATGATCTTTCCACAATCCCCGCGCTCCGTACCCTTGCGCAGCCTTCGCAATTCATTTACCAGTCTCGGCCACCTGCCCTTCTTAGAAAATACCCTCAGCGAATATTTTAACTATCTCTTCGTATAAAGTGCCCAAACATATTACCACCTGCGTACCTTAAGCACGGTTATGACATTATGCCTATTGTATTTATACAAATTCCCTATACTATTTGCCTAATCTCATTCTTCAACAGAAGCAGGATTATTATATCCATAGTTTTTGAAAAGTTGCTTGGCCTCTAGTTTACTTCTGAAGCCTCAACTGATAGCACCCTGCAGCTGCTGAACATGAAAATTAGGATTAAAATTGATCACATATGCCTGATGTTTTGACTTTGATCAGCAAAACGAACGTTAAATTAGCAATCGCAACACTAGTAGACATTTATGAATGGTCTTGCTTCAAAATGTTTTTTCTTTCACGGCATGTAAGACCTGTGTGCCCTGATTAGCTGGTATTTTTTATAAAACATAAGCGTTGATTAGAACTTCTTACCGGGAAAGTAGCTGCATAGTCAATGTTAATGACTAGCTGCACATACATAAAAGATGAGCACCAGCCACAAAAAAGCGATGAAGATGGAAAGAGTGCCCTTTCTGTCATCATCGTTTTTTTTTTCCATGTTCGTATTTTATGTAAGCGCAACTCGTTCTTAACAGAAGCGTTTACTTCAGGACGTTCGTTATGCTTAAAGTGCCCCTGTTTGCCTCGACGAATTTTTTTTTATTATTTCAAGACGGCAGCATTGCTTCGCGAGAACTACCGGACGCAGAAAAAAGGTTTGTTGATATCGCTTGTGTTCAGCAGATTCTCAAAGGCCTCAAGTATGAAACAAAAGCTTTTTAGGTTGCATTCGTCTCTTCCAATCTTAGAAGGCAGAGTTCGGGGCCGTATTAGGTCACGTTTCATGAAGGCTTTCTATCATTTGACCCACTGATATTGGTCTCTGCTGCCGCTGGCCTTCTTCGGGGGGGGAGGGGGGGGGGGGGGGGGGGGGCAAAATTTAACGAACACAGCACTGGCTGACCGGCGCGGACACCAACGAAAGACTGAGCATAACGACGAGTTTCACGCCTTCACGAGCTTTTTCTGCGTTGTGTCCGTCTCGGTGAAAAAGTTCTCATTAGTTTTAGAGTACAACCCATGTGGCATAGCTGGATTCAATACGGTGGCAATAGGGTGGCCAGCGGCGGTGCGGCATCCGATCAAGATTGAAGTCATGATCAGGAAAAAGAAAAAGCGAAAAGGAAAATATGTTACGGAAAGTGGCCCTGGTTTGTTCTGGGGCCAGTAATATCCCTGAAGCACATGCTGTCTCCATGCCCATCGCGTCAATGCTCCTCGAACTGAACGGGAGTCACCCGATATCACTCGGTGGTTTTCAATGACTACTGAACTCGCACTCAATGGGGGTTCGTGAATGGCTACTGGAATCTTAGGGGCCCTTGAGAACAGCCTCGCACTCACCATGCGTTGAACAAGCAAGGCAAAAAAAATAAAGAAATATCTTTTCTATTTAAATACAAATTTCACACTCTATTCACCAGTTCATCAACTAATTTTTGTTCGTTAGCCAACACAACAGCTCCGCAGATTTTCCTCTTATGAAATGTAAACAAACCAACTCGTTCACCGCAGCGCTCTTTCAGGCAACCGAACCCAAGAAGTTCTCGGCAATGTTGAAACGATAGTAATCATGAACGTGACAATGACGGTCACCGATCAGTAGCAGCTTTGCCGGTGAAAAATGAGTGCTTCTGAAACGAAGGCATAATGGTTGCTTCATTGCTCATCGTCGCCCTGCCGTCGCTGTATCTCAACTGCCGAACTGTTATTTATTTAAATACTTTATTTCAAACGAACTTTTCATGAAGATGGCACTTACTCCAACATTCACCTCCCTGTATTCTCCCTAGCGCCATTTATCCAAACGAGTGCTCACTGCTCTATATGTTCACTGAAATTCACCGTGTGGCAGCGATGCATCTGGATGAAGATCGAAAATTGTAACGGTCGTTGGCCCAGTAGGCTTTGAGATCACCCGTGTGACAAGGATGTAACTCTATTTGGAAATGTGACGGCGAAAATGAAAGGCTGCTTGAGGAACCAAAGGATTGTAAAGAATGAGAGTAGAGGCGGCCGAGGTGATCCATGCGGAGAGGAGAAAGCAAGTGAAAAGAGAGAGAGAATGTAAAAAGGGCGGACCTGCAGTGCCCTGCAGGATTCAATGCGTTCAATCCAGGCCATAACAAGGGAGCCCGATGATTCAAAGGCATATGTGCCACCGACTTCAAGGGAAAACGAAGTAGGCGAGAAGATTAATCAATGCGTATAGCATTGGAGAGGTCGCTGAAATCCACCCTGCTATTGGCTGCAATTCTGTCGCAATTTTATCGTCATTTATACTGCCAAGGTACGCCTAGTGACGTTCCTGAAAATTTGCTCTGAACTAGGTGCAGATGTCAAACTAACGAGGCTGGTGTGCACATTTTGAGGGAAGGTAACAATAGAGATTAAAAAAAATCCATTATAGGCGCTCATCAGCTCCGTACTCACCAAGCATTCCTCCGGAGGAGTAGTCGTGCAGAGGAAACCCTTCTCGACGGTTTTCGAGCTTCCACAGGGTGCCATTTTGGCCGAAGGAGTAGCCGCACGTTTCGCCCCAGTCGAAGTCGCAGGAACCGTCCTTCGGCTCTGAAAGGATTTATTTGGACCGCATCTTTATTCAACGCGTCAGCGAACTTACCAGCAGGACTTACTATCACTAAGGGAGAGGGCTATTTGATGGACTTACTGTCGCTATAGGGTAAGGAAGGCGGGCTAGTTGATGATCCGTGACAAAGAATAGCAGTGCAACACAGAACAGGCGGCACGCAGAGAGAAAAGTTAACACACACGCTGGCGTGTCACCTTGTCGCTGTGTGTTGTTGTCCCTCTGTCGCGCTGAAATTCTTCGTCTACTTGCAATCAGTGCCCAATTTCGGAAGACAAGTAACGAGGAAAAGTAAATAATTTCCAAATAAATAAAGGGTGTTTTTTGATACAGAAGGGCTATAAAAATTTAGAGGGAACAAACTCAGGACTAAGAATGAGAAACTTCATCACAACTTCTTTTTGGGTTTAGTTGGTGTATTTTGAACTTAAGAAGATAGTAGCGCTAAAGCATGCAATAACAGAATAACAGGGCACAAGCGCTGTGTCCTGTTCTTCTGTGGTTGCATGCTTTAGCGCAATTTTCTTAGGTTTAAGAATGAGAAGTACACAACACTTCTCATTCTTCGTCGTGCGTTCTTGTTCGAGCTGTGTTTTTTTTTTCTTCTTCAAAACAAACGTCCCCCAGCTATCCCAACTTGTCATCCTATAGACGCTATAGAGAGCTACAGAAGTTTTCTCAAAATGTAAGGACGTGAAGTAACTTCTAGCCTTTAGCAATTTTCCTTCAACTCAGTGAATGAGGACCTATGGGTTCTGTTAAATTATAACCGCGGTAAAGTTCCCAAGTGCAGAAAATACGAATATTATACGTTCTGCATATTGCAACGAAAGTTTCGTTATTTCACGTTTCTCGCTGGAAGCTCTTACCTGGCGGACACTCCCCCCTTTCCACAGTCAAATCATCCACGGCCAAGACACCTCTTTCCAAGTTATCGGTGACGTGGATTCGCAGATGGATCTGCATATTTTAAGAAGCAGAAGCTCGGTTTCGACAGCAACATATTTCGTGTGCTGCGCCGTTTTCTCCGCTCAAACGCTGCTTTTCAGTCAGCAAAGGCGTCAGCAGTGAACCTGTTGGCAGGATGCGGCTCAGACTAAGTATGGCTACACCCACTGCAGGGCAAAGGCCATCTCTAATATCTCTCCAATTAAGCCTGTCCTATGCCGTCTGCGGCCATTTTATCCCCGCAAACTCCTTAATGTCACCCACAAATCCAAATTTCGGCTGCCCCCGTTATAGTACAACCTTCCGTGAATGATATTTAAGAGCGATTGACAAAACAAAAGCTACTTTCGGATTTCTTATTGAATGACAATGCGCACGTGGCTACGCACAAAGCGTCCTCAGGGCCAAACCCCAAAGGAAGCGTTCAAACACACCGAACTCGCAGAATGGAAAGTTTTGCAGGTCTGACGCGACTGAGCGCCATGTTGCACTTCGTAGCCTTTATAATGACGGCGCGCGGACCAGTTGCAGCTGGTTGAAGGCGCGCTGGGATCTCACCTGGACTTAAATTTATCCTATACTTATTGTTCATTCTGTTTAACATGCTACAGTGACATTCAGGTGATGCCCCCTACCATCCTGAACTCAAAAGATTACTGTTCAGTTCTGACGCCAGGCGCTAAGTCCCAGCTCGTAAGGAAGCACATTTCATCAGTTTGTGACCGCAGTAAAAAGCGGGATAAGCACGCAGGATATTTAGAACATTGGATCGGTGCTCTTGCAATGATCATGTGGATTGAGCCCGTATCTAGAACACATCACAGGCAAAACTTGCCAACGTATCGCTAAAGTAGAGTTAATTGGTGGGCCAGCTGGTAATCTAGACTTATGTTCATAGTTTTCCAGCGCAACTGCACACGTCCAACGGAGGGCAAAAGAAGGACGAGAAGAAGGAGGAACACAGCGCTCACTGGTAACTATTTATTCAGCGGCGCACACCCAGCGTAAATACCGTATTTTCCGGTGTATAAGACGCGGCTTTTTTTCGAAAATTTTGCTGGTGCGTCCTATACAAGGGTGCGTCTTATATGCGAATTTTTCATCTTTTTTTGCGCGTTCATCGATTACTCCAGTTCATGCTCAAGCTTTTTTCACCTAAAAAATATCACTACCAATAACGCGGTTGTAACACGGTTAATACTTCAATACCGGGACCGCCGTGCGCGACATTCTAGGTGATCTATATTATGAAACGGCGGGGATGACGACTTCCGGGATCACAAACGCGCGGCTGTTTCGGAGGCCCCAAGCAAAAGTAATGAGAAGCGCCAAAAGATGGTGACAATCGCGCTTCTCGCCATTGTCAAGACAAGCCGGCGTTCTTTTTTAGTCACCCTTTGCAACTTTTTTTTGCTCCGTGTACGTAGTGCATGTTTCAGCCGAGTTGCTTCCAGAAATGGGTGAACCTTTTGATAGCGCATCTGAAGATGAAGACTTCGAAGGTTTCAAGTAGAATAAAATGTTATGGACATATGGGGAGCTGTATCGTTTTTCCGTTCTTTTTTGCTAGAACGTGGACGAGTATGGCATGAGTGTTGCCTTTTTCGATCACTTAGCGTTGCTTAAGAATTGCTCACAGGTACGGTGCATTTCGCGATAGTCGCGCAAGCGTATTTAATTAAGCCTCACTGGCCTAACTGGGTAAACTGGGGTGCGTCTTATACACGGGTGCGTCTTATATACGAACTTTTCCAGTGACAGCTTGCATATATGGCAAGTGCGTCTTATACAAGGGTGCGTCTTATACACCGGAAAATACGGTACCCTCAAACCAGCGCAGGCGCACACCGTGCAAGGGGAAAAGAACACATCGAACTTTTATAACAAAAATTCTGAAAGAAACGTCTTTACTTGGTTATACAATACAACTCAAATGGCGTTAACGCATTGTGAGCTAGCTTTTTTTTTTATATAATTCGCCTCATCATCATCATTTATTGTACCCTTAAAGGCCTCTGTTGAGGCATTACATAAGGGGGGGGGGGACAAAGCAAATGCAACTGAGAATAATACGTTAATACAACAAAACATAATGCAATACAATAAAATGAAAAACGATACATCACAATACAACGTTGGTCAATAATGAAGGGCGCAAGGCTGAATTAGGCGGTAACAACAACAACAACAACAAGAAAAAGAATAAGTGTAACTGGGTGAAGTTTGTGAAGTGTCTTTTATTCAGTACAGTGATTAATTAATGCCTGTCGAAATTTAGTAGCGTCGCGCTCGTTAACAATGTAGTCGGGAAGCAGGTTCCAATTTTCTATTGCAGTTGGAAGAAAAGATTTATTAAATGCCAAGGTCGATCCATGTATACGTTGAATGCTGAGGAGGTTAAAAAGGCGGCGCGATGTTCTGATGGGAGCTAGTAATAATGTGTCACGAAGATCAGGAAAATTGTAATATAACTTATGAAAGAGGCAGAGTCGTGCGATTTTCCGTCGGAGCTCTAGTGGCGGGATGTTAAGTGAAGATTTAATACTGGTGATACTGCTGTGTCTATTGTAATTTGAGGATATAAAACGGGCTGCTCGGTTTTGAACGGCTTCTAAGGTGTTAATTAAGTATGCTTGGTGAGGATTCCATATAGCCGCTGCATAATCAAGTATGGTACGGGTGAATGTTTCGTATACTAATTTTCGAACAGAAGGAGGGGCTAGGTACAGGGATCTTCGGATGAGGCCAAGTGATTTTGATGCTCTAGATGCTAGATATAAGATGTGTTCCGACCAGGTTAATTTGCTGGAGATAGTGATTCCAAGGTACCGATATGATTGGACTTGGGTTACCGTGTTTGACAGGAGTGAATATGCAGATCTGATGTTGGAACGTTTTCGCGATACTTGCATGAATTGGCACTTTGAGACATTCAGCTGCATAAGCCAGTCGGAACACCACCGTTCTATTATGTGTAAGTCATTCTGAAGCGATAGTTGATCCCTGTTAGTGACAATGCGACGATAAAGGATGCAATCATCCGCAAAAAGCCGAATAGTGGATGAAACACCGGAAGGAAGGTCATTAATGAAGATTAGAAAAAGAAGTGGGCCAAGAACGGAACCTTGGGGAACGCCAGAGATAACGTTAGTAGTGCCTGAAGGATGATTGTCGATTACTGTGTATTGGGAGCGACCTGTTAAAAAGCAATGTATCCATGATAAAACGAGAGGATCAATGGACAGTCCGGAGAGTTTAGACATGAGGCGAAGATGGGGCACGCGATCGAAGGCTTTAGAAAAATCTAGAAAGATAATGTCAGTTTGGAATGAAGAGTCCATATTTAAGTGGAGGTCAGTGGTAAATTCAAATAGCTGAGTTTCACACGAAAAACCGGAACGAAAACCATGCTGCTTAGTAAAAAAGAAATTGTTCTGATCGAGGTGTGATGCGACATGTGAATATATGACGTGCTCTAGAAGCTTACAGGCAATGCATGTAAGAGAGATTGGGCGATAATTGGAGGGATCTGATCTGTTACCTGCTTTAAACACCGGCACAACTTTGCTTATTTTCCAATCTTTCGGAAGCAAACCCGTAGACAATGACTGCTCGAAAATGACTTGAAGGAATAGGCTAGAACTTTCCTTAGTGCTCTTAAGAAATTTTGCAGGAATTCCGTCAGGGCCTGGTGCTTTCGACGTTTTAAGCCCATCAATTATTTTCACAATGCCTTCCGCTGCAATGTGAATGGGGGGCATTTGGGGAAAATTTGAATTGGGAACTGGTGGTATATTTTGAGGGGGCTCATGGGTGAACACCGATGAAAAATATGAATTCATTGTATCTGAGCGGAGTTCTGTGGGAACAGATGCACCACGTTCATCAAACAAGGTGATGTCTCGTGAACGGTGAGTGTGTGGTGCCAGTATGGACCAAACTTTCTTTGGGTTATTACGAATAATGTTCTTCAAGTCCTGATGAAAGAATTTTTTTTTACTGTGTTGTAATAACCGTGTATATTGGTGAAGACATGCCAGGTATTTTTGCCATTTAGAAGCGAAAGTAGAATTTTTCGCTTCACGGTAGAGGCGTTTCTTTTTATTCGATAGTCTTTTTAGTGCGTTGGAATACCACGGTTTCCTAGCATCACCGCGAATACGTATGAGGGGAACAGAAGCATCAATAAGCGATAAAATTTTATTTTTATAGAGCAGCCAGTTTTGATCTATTGTTCGAGCAGGAGAAGAATTTAGGAAGTACGGAAAATACTTATTAACCTCGGAATTAATCTTAGCGAAATCGGCTCTTTTGTAACTACGGATGTATTTTATTGACGGTTGTTTCATGGGGATTGGAATAGAAAGATCACACAACAGCAATTTATGATCACTGAGGAAATCAACACATGACAGTGACTGGATAAAATCTGGATTTGATACCAGGATAAGGTCAAGAATATTAGTGCCCCGGGTTGCTATTTTAACTGTTTGCATGAGGTTAAATGTGAGTACCATGTCAAGAAATTCGTTGGACTGACGAGAAGGTGCATACAGATTGTTCCAGTCAATGTCTGGGAAGTTGAAATCCCCACAGACCACATGTTCAGCATTTGGAAAGCGAAAATGCAAGTTTGAAAGGACACTGCAAAGATCGTCAACAAAGGTACTATCGGAATCAGGCGCACGGTAGCAAGCAGTGAGGATAACAGTGCTAGAAGGTAGAGATATTCGAACCCATGTTATTTCGTGGCTACAAGTAATCTTGACTGGAAATGAAGGTATACTAGATTTTACAAAAACCAGCACTCCGCCTCCTCTGCGTCCAACCCTATCAAGCCTATGAATAGTGAATAAGTTTTCATCGTCAAGTAACTCGCTGTTATCAACTTCAGAATTCAGCCACGATTCCGTGAAAATGGCAATGTCGGTGTCGTTGTCATGAAGGAGGGTTTCAATGGCCACCCTCTATCATTTCACGTGTGGTGTGTGATCTGCGTCTGCTAATATTACCCACACTAGTAAATTTCTCTCCACAATCCTTGTATGTCCTGCAGTGCTCGACAAGTTTGACACCCTCCCCGTTCTTCAAATCTCTTGCGTGCTCCCAGAGCCGGTCGTTGACGCAACGCCCAGTCTGCCCATTGTACGACCTGCAACACTTAAAGGGGATTTCATACACCACGCCAGTGGCGCAGTCCACAGAAAGGTCCCTGTGCTTCTTTTCACAGCCCGGATTGTTCTCACTGGTGATGGGTCGGCCTAACTGGCCAAGCTTCCGAGAGCCTGAAAATGCCAACGACATGTTGTACCGATTCGACACCTTTTAGAGGCCATGGGAAATCCTAATGTACGGCATCACTTCAGGCCTTCCTTTATCCGGCGGAGGGCATATTGCCTCTTTGTCAGATCCGGGCTTTAAGTATTTCAGGGGCGTTTCTGCTATAGCCACAACAGCCAACCCATGGCGGCAGCCGCGAAAGCTGTTCGTTTTCTTCCCTCTTTGCTTCATGCCGTAAAGTGGGCCCACAACACAGTGGGGGCAACAGAGCGAAGAACTACCAAAGAGAATAAACCAGGCGGTGCGTTATGCCTTCACTTTGTAGAGGACGCGGACGCGGAGATCGTAGGGAAAATGTGACATTTTAGTTTATAGCAATGAAAATTGGCACACTTATGAGGAATTGCACGGAATGCTTTAATCCAAAATATCACTAAAATCTCTGCAGCAGTTCTAATGTTATTAATTTTTATATGCTTCATTTCTGTGCCAAACTTGCAGAAAGCATGGTGTGAAAACGAAACATAGTAGGAGCTTGCATTCACTCTCAAGTTTTGCAATAAAAAATGGTTGATTCTCTGACATTCCCCATATATTATTAGCACCCTGGTTTTCTTCTACACGCAAATGTTACATCCGCGCTTGCATAATGCACTTATTATCGTCATATGAAATTAGGGAAGGAGTGAAAAAATCAGAAAGCAATTCAGAAATACAGGAAGTCGCCACATAAAGAGTTCTTCAAAGAAAATAATGCAGCAAAACGCTTGAAAATCTGTGAAGTCATTGTCATGCTATGCTTCTCCATGCAGAAAGTTTGTTCAAAGAACATTTCATAGAAAACTGCAATTTTCACCGAGATTTCAGACAGATTTTGGCTAGCCTAGGGTCATAAAAGCAAGCTTTTGTTTCACATCTGTGCTTTTTGCGATGAAAATTTTTCGGGACATAAATAAAAACTTGTCCATACCCCATCTAGTGTTTCCTAAAATCTGGTTATTTCGAGTTTTTTCTAATTTCACCCCACGTCCCATATTGAGGTGCGCGCCCTGCGGCGCAACTCTGTTAGATAGATGGCATAAAGTACAAAATTTCTCATGCAAGCACCAAAGAGTTAGCGCGAAAAACAATTTTGTTGATTCTGCGCCTCGTTGTGACGTACTGAGGGGGTGTTAGAAATGGTTTCAATGCGCTTAGCTTGAGGAGCCCTCGCACCATAAGTCTTATTTTGCCTCACGCAACTGGGATAAAACACAGCAGTCTGTCTAGTACCCATAGTCACGCGCAATTCTCTATAAAAAACGCATGCCACAAAACCAGCTAAGTGAAGGTGCACTCACTATTTTGATAACCTCTCATGCACAGTGAATAAAATGCTTTACTTCACCAAGACACCAGCATCAAATCCAGATGTCGCGCAATACAAGCATCATTCTGCACTTCGGTCCTGGTATGAGGCCGCTTATCTTGTGCAACTCCCTTTATGGGGTACTTAACCAACGCTTTCCGGCACACTGCTGCTAACTGAAGCGTTCATAACAAGAAACAGGTAACGAAAAGCCTTGAAAAACCCATGAAAAACTATACACGCGTCAACAAGCGCGGAGGTGAAAACAACAGTTCCGAGAAGCCTCGTTCGTCCATCCTTCTCAAGTGCTCCGTTTCTACGCTATTGAATTCCTTGACGTTCAAAAGCATGCGCAAGACGGCAGCGCAACGTCTATCGCGAAAACTCACCTCAACACTCCCGTTGTGTTTCTCCGAATAGCGCACGCGATGCCAACGACCTCCAGCCTGGCGCTGGCTGGCGTAGAAATCACTGCACACGCCGTTGTCGCTCTCTACGGAGAAGAAGACACGGCTGATGTCCGTGCCGAACTGGTGGTACCACGCCGTGAAGCAAAAGGGTCCCTGGGCCTTGTGAGCAAGGGTGGCCACACGGGACCCGCCGCTGGTGCCGATGGTAGCGTAGACACATGAACCTTCCTCTGTGTTTCGAGGTCAGAAAAAAAACTCCCTGAAGTATGCCGCTTTCATCTGAAGTTACTCCTATCCCATTAGCTCCTTGTGTGGAGAGGGTAAATAACGATTCTTCGCCACTACAGAAAATATCTACACAAAGTTTGTTAGGAGTAACTTTCAGCTCATGTTTTACAATCACTAGTTAAATAGTATCTGCAGTATAAGGACTTCCTTTCATCTCTAGTTTTCTTCAGAATTTCCAAACTGCGCACTCCACGAGTGCTCAGTAGTACATATGTGCAAAGCATGAAAATATATTTTCTCTACTCATATAATGGAGTGGAATCAATAAACTATTTCCAACCAACGAAAAATCTGCATTCATCCTCGATCACCTGCACAGAGAGGACTTTTAAACTCCAGGGCGCTTCAAGTGACAAAGTGAAAATAATGAAAAACCATGAGTGGACGTCCGACACCCACTCCAAAAGAGACGTTCATTCTTTGCAAGGAAAGTCATTTTTTTAATTTCTTTCAGCAGTCCGCATAGAGAAATATAAACCAGAGGCTTAGTAAAGAAATGGTTCTATTTGTGGAGCTGATACACAGGGTGTTTCATGGAGACATTTCAAAAATCTCTGCAGATAGGCTGATGCCAATACAAAGAAAATGCTTTCAGGCAGAAACTGTCATCCGTGAAGCGCACAGTTTTCCAGAAAATTGTTGTATTTAGTTAGTTGAATAAGTTGTATTCAAAATTCAATTCTCAATCTGCACAGGGCGATGAATAATGCCAACGATGAGTTAGTGTCCACGTAGAAGACACTGGGTAATCAGTTCTTCAACTGTAGAAAAAGCACTCTGTAAACCCCTGCAGTGCGAGAAATCCGCTGCTTTTCTCCTCACAAACTTGAAACTGAGGGCACAAAGCGCACACCAAGTTCAGTGCAAAAGCAACGTCCACTGCAGTTCAGTACCCAACTTAAACTACCTTCTATACTCTTGCATGGCATACACTTCCTTTATTTTTTTCATGCTGTCAAAAATGGCGGCTACGCAGTTGGCGATGACTATATTTTCACTTGCGCCAAGCGCCGAAGCAAAATGTTCAGGCAGCGCCAATCTGAAAGGGAACCCTGGGTTCGACCAAAAGAACGAATTCTGTTCTTATTTTGGTACTGAAGTTAAGGATCTTGAACGGATGTCTTCATCCGGAGGAGAACTATTTAAACGAAAAAAAATTGCTGCGGAGTGATACCTGAATAGTAATCATTGGTTTAATGCTCATAGTTCATTCTCTTTCATTGTGGAAGTACCTGTACCTATCGCGTTAGAGGAGCGCCGGAAGTTCGAATTTGGACGCTGTAGGCATCAGAACACGTCTCCAGAGAGCGCTGCTTTTGAACCGCTTTCTGCGCTAGCCATTCGGTCAGTTTCGGTTTTATGCTAAACAAAACATCGTATACCCTTGCGCTTCAATATATTACAAATTTCTTCTTCGGCGTTTAACTAACCCGTTTAACTAACCTTTTAAAATTCAGAAAATGCTGCCTCGTCTTCAATGAACCGCAAGTGATTTGGCGGCCGCACAGGGGCCAAACTGAAACAGCGGAGCCGGAGAGAGCGCTGGCCACGCCCACCAAAACAGGTCACACAGTGGCGCGCATGTCAGTACTGTACTCCCAGCCCGCTCGCCGCTCCCACCTGGGCGCCTCGAAAAGACGAAAAGCGCACGCGACACCCGTGCCGTAGTGTGACAGGCGTGGCTAGCGCTCCCTCTGGCCGCACTGTTTCTGTTCCACCTATGTGTGGTCCCAAAAATATTGTCGCTGTAGCGACGACGAGAGCGGCATATGTTTAAAATCTGAAAATGATATTAGTTACAACGAGCTACATACGTCTCCAAAATGAAGAACCTATCTGTGTTAGCTATAATAGTTGAAAGTTAGATATTTAATATTCGTTAATCAACCTGCCAGTTAAAACGTTTTTGCTGTATTCTAATATACACCACCAAAGACAATGTTATGTCACAGAGGATACGTTTCTCATTGAAAAAGCCTATTTATAAATATTTCTAATATTCCTAGATGAAACACCCTGTGTAAAGGCGTAAGGAGCCACAAAGATCAAATAAAAGGAAATGTTTCAGGTAGTATAGTTTCTTGTGAAAGTCCAGCTCATGGCATTGATATTGCCGCGTCTACAAGAAACGGGACCTTCCATCCTCGCCGTCTCGGTGTGCTGTCGCATCTTCCCGGTGTGAACGTTCCTCTGTCGTCTAGACGCGGCGCTACCAGTACCAACTGCTACGTGACAATATTATATGTCGTACGTAACCCAAAAGTTCACATACTTTGACGTAAAAAATCCGTTTGCAGATTTTTTTTCTTTTAACAGTTTCTCAGAACCAGACATTATTAAAGGGAAGCTGAAACGGTTTTTTGGGTATTCGAGGTTATTCAAGAATTCGAATCAATCAAGCTTCTTGATAAACCATGCAAAGCATCTTTGTACGAGCATTTAAATAGGTGACATAATCGTCGATTAAAACTGCGACGATGTTTAGGCTTCTCCTCACTACGCTGGAGGAGTGCGAGGAAACTCGGCAGTGACGTCGTTGTTGCCGAAGTTTCAGATGTCCGCTGCTTACACCTGCATGCTGCTGTGCGTCGTCAGATGGCGCCAAACAATGCATCGTGAGCTTCACATTCGATGGCGTCGGTTTTCTTCCATGGAATAACCGTTTCTTCGCTATAAATGTAGTGCCGTCATACGTGACGTCATTTTCGGGGCCCCTGCCAGTCGCTGTGCACTTCAGAGTAGCCTGAACGCCGACGACGACTTTATTCGGCGATTACGCCATCATTTCAAATGCTAGAGCAAAACGATTTCGTAGGCTTTACAGCACATTTCGCACATTCGGCAACCTTAAACTCATCGAATTCTAAAACCGCTTCAGTTGCCTTTTGGGGCTTTTTTGCAGCATTTTTTTCACGCATCCTTTTTTTTTCAATGAAGTTAAGGAGAGGTAGAGTAAGAGTCAGCCTATAACTCTTGTTGCACAGGTCTGTGCTTCCTTTCCGCGGTCCATGATGCTTCATCAGCAGGGGTGACTCGTGAGAACAGCTGGCTGCTATAAACACCAAAGGCTACGAATTAAAACAAAAAAAGTTTTGACTAGTCCACTTTCAACCCTAATTCATTAATAACGCACTGCTCAATGGAAACACAGGAAAGTACGCAAATGTCTAGCATGAATTCGTATCGCGTGCATGACTCTAACAATGGCTATAGTGATAACCTAATACGAATACCGTATTTCCTCCCAAAATGGTCAATCAGTCGTACAGGCCCGCATTTAACTCATTTAACTCCATGAGCTCAAACAAAAAAGGCAGTAGATGTTGGAATATGGTAGAGTCACCTAAGTAAATGTCTGAGTCACCACCGTGCGATTAAATAGCCAGATGGCATTACCGCTGCCATCGATCATGTCTTGCAATGCGCGAGGCATGCAATGCGTACGACCGGCACAAAGCCTGTCGTGCGCATGGCCATTACAATGACATTTACCTTTGGATTAAAAAACATTCAGTGATTTCTGTACAAATTCTTCTTTTTCTGATTAGCTCCACTTAGATGAGGGAAGGAAAATTAGCCGAATGGAAAATTGCTCGTTTACGGGGAAGGACTGAACCTTGCGCAAAGGTGCGCATTAAGGGCAGAATGGGCATGCGCAGAATGATTCGCACAGTGCGTTTATAAAGGCAAATAAAACAGCTGCTGTGTTAAATTGTTAATTCGCAAATAATTGTCTGTCACTGGGAGGAAAAAACAGTTCAATCGTATCTTTTCTATTCGGGAGCATCACATTTCCGTAACACATGGAAATTACGTGCAGATTATTTATTTATTTATTTATTTATTTATTTATTTATTTATTTATTTATTTATTTATTTGTTGATACCCTCAGGGTGGGAACATTATAGAGGGTAGTGGGTTAATACAACGATATATACGAACACAGCAAAAATTTCACAATATAAGTAACAAATAACGTGAATGTCTGGAATATAACTGGAACAGTGTTAAGTGTGCGGGCATACAATAGGATGAATGATTGCAATCTAAGAGGCAGTTTCTAATTGTAATATCACATGTCAGTACAGCCGCCGCGGTGGCTCAGTGGCTATGGTGCTCGGCTGCTGTCCCGAAAGACGCGGGTTCGATCTCGGCCGCGGCGGTTGAATTTCTTTGGAGGAGAAATTCGAGGCCCGTGTACTGTGCGATGTCAGTGCACGTTAAAGAACCCCAGGTGGTCGAAATTTCCGGAGCCCTCCACTACGGCGTCTCTCATAGCCTTAGTCGCTTTGGGACGTTAAAGCCCATAAAACCAAAACCAAACATGTCAGTACACAAAAAAACAGCAAAAATACAAATGAAAGAACTAGGAAGGTGATCTGTTATACCGTACAAAACTTGTTAGTAGCTACATATTGCGTAGCTACTAGTTCCAGTCCTACCTGCATGCAGTTATATAATTTGAAGATTTAGTGTCTAGTAAGTCCGACTTCTTCGCTCAAAAACGGCTCGTGTTATTCAATTACGTGTTTAGTAGTTTGGTTCTGGTGGTATTGGAATAATCACAAGAGAAAGTGCGATTCTCGTATTTTTCTTGTTGAAATATTCTTTTTTTTCTTACCGTGATAACATTTCAGGACACTCTTCTCGTGCGGTATCGTCATAAAGAAAGCGAAAAAGGAGGAAATCCACTGCAAACACCGCTGACTAGGGTCGCTCAAATTTTTCCAGGTTCTCTACGCTGTACGTATTAGTGGCTCCCTCTTTCATCAGAAAAGCGAACTAAAGCTTGCTTTGTTTGCGCTGATCGCCACTGGGTGGAAGGAAATTCTTTTTCTTTGAAATGAGGCGGTGGCGGGTTCTGCAAAGATTGCCACTTCCACAGCGACAGCACCTAAGCACCTGTTCCCGGGTTTCTCTTCGGCTTTACATGTAAAACTAGTAGCAATAATTGGCGTAACCAGTCAGTGTTTGCAATGGGACGTACACTAAGGAGATTGCGTGGGAGTAGAAGTGTATGACAAGATCGTAGGAATGCATAACCAACGGGTGGTTACCATTGCTACCATCCGGCGGATGAGACCGTGAAAGAGGGAGGGTGTCGCGAGAGCGTTGGAATCCCCAACAGGAGTATGGTTAGCGTGAAAGGAGAATGGTATGGCAAGAGCTTAAGCATGCGTAACCGGAGAGTGGTCGCCATGAGGACCACCGGGGGCATGGTTATCGCGGAACATGGAGGATATGGCGAGTGCTCAAGAATGCGCAGCCGGTGGGTGGTTGCCACGTGAACCACCTTTTAATTATTTCTCTGTGTACTGCTCTTGAATCCAGCTTTATTTGATTTAGGTCACAAGCCGCCGCGCTGGCTCCCTGGTTTTGGTGCTGGGCTGCTGACTCAAGGAAGTAGGTCAGAAACCGACAGCGGCGGTTACATTTTGATGGAGGCGAAATTCTAGAGGCCCGTGTACTGTGCGATGTAAGTGCACGTTAAAGAACCCCAGGTGGTCGAAATTTCCGGAGCCCTCCACCACGGCGTTCCTCATAGCCTGAGTAAATCTGGGGGCTTAAACCTCACAAAAGGGGGGTTAAACCTCACAAAAACGGCCGCTAACACTGAATCAAATTATTTTCTCGACGTATGTCTTAATTCTAACCTTACGCAACTCATTACGGAGCCGACACGTGTAGCAGAAAACTCCGCCACTATTCTAGACCTGATACTAACAAACCATCAGAAAAGCCTAACGTCTATTTGTTTCCTACCAGAGATCAGTGATCACAAGGTAATCCATGCCACATTTTCCTTTGCTCGAAAGTGTAGTTTCGAGCAAAGTTTCGATTTCTAGGTTACAGCCCTATTTGGCAGCTGCCATTCCTTATCTCTACGAAACATTAGGGCGCTACCTTCTGAACTACATCATGCAATGGAGGCGAAATTCTAGAACCCCAGGTTGCCGAGATTTCCGGAGCCCTCCACCACGGTGTTCCTCATAGCCTGAGTCGCTTTGGGGCGCTAAACCTCACAAAAATCATTACGTAAAAGCCCTATTTGCCAGCTACCACTCCTTATCTCCACGAAACATTATGGCGCTACCTTCTGAACTACATCATGCAATGGAGGCGAAATTCTAGAGGCCCGTTCACTGTGCGATGTCTTGCACGTTAAAGAAGCCCAGGTGGTCGAAATTTCCGAAGCCCTTCACTGCGGCGTCCCACACAGCCTGAGTCACTTTGAGACATTAAACCCCATAAGCCAACCAACATCATACAATACTTCTTTCACGACTTGCCAGTTTCATTTTCGATTAGGTTCAGCGCATTCTATTCTTTTTTTTCTCTCTTTGAATCAATTTTGGTCTCACCCTCTACCTACTTGAGCTTCCTTAAATCTCTCTGTTTCTCTGTTCTTGTTGCAAGCATACTTACTGGTTAGTTTTCAAGTCCTTTTCCACCACTGTGAGTCAACATTGCTTCTATACAAGTACTTTATCTGGCCGTTTGTTGTCGTTCAATTTCGGCAGGCGTCATTCATGCAATATTACACCTTGTGCATCCCACGCTTTGAACGATGCAAAGCCCATGTTCTGCTGTACTGCAATGAATGTGGATATAACGTAAGCCCCTAAAGCTAATCCCCAACAAATGAACTGATATATTTTTAGAAACGACTGAACTTCTGCCATTAGGTACAGATATGGTTTCCCAAAAGTAAGCCCTGGCACCATTCTTGGCTGCCAAATACATTTCACTACTTAACATGTGTTGAACCCCCCCCCCCCCCCCCCCAACGCCTCTCTGCTCTATGTTTCATTATTGGGGAATCTATTCTTTTCGCACCAGTTGTCAGTTCGTGCGTTTCCATGTATATCTGGCTTTTTGATTACCATACCGTGAGGTATTCATATTCTGCCGCACTTTATATCTCATGACTTTGTAATTTGGAGCGTCGCACTACGAGTATTGTTAAAAGTGATCTAGCTAACTTAATTGCACTAAAAGCACAGCCGATAGAGAGTCACCTTCTTCTCCGCAAATCATGCCTATTGCCTTCTTGGCTACGAACTAACATTACAATATTGTCACCATACTGAGACCAGGAACAACTTCTCTACGATCATTCCGGATTATATCCTAGATTACTGTCTTGTAGCCTCCTTTACATATTTATGAACAGCAACTGTGATAACAGACAACCCTCCCTTGACCCTTTCTACAAGTCAACTGTTGTCCCGCATTTAATCGCTTGCTATACGTTTAAAATTTAATATCTGGGTAAATTTTCTTGAGCAATCCATCTATCTTGGTACCGGCACCTTCATCTTTGAGTATGCTCCACAGGAGCGCCGTATTCGCGTGGTTGTAGGCTGGTGTCTAGGAATGCTAAATACAAAGTCCTATTATCCACCCTAGCCAGCATTTTGTGACCAGAAACCGGCTATCATCTAAGCGCTTACTGCTTCTGAACCTCTTTTGGTGTCTTGTGGTAAGTTACTATTTTTTTCCAATCCTGTGTTTTGAATTCTACTGCTTACATTGCCTGCCAATAAGTGACTTCATCGTAATCGGTCCCAAGGAAATCACCCTCCTGGATTTCTGTAACCCTCTCTGCGCAGAAATATGAAAGGAAACAACGCAAGCGAGAGCGTGGCCGCCCCGCCTCTCTAAGCGCTTGCATCAAGAGCCAACGAGAATCGGCGAAAAAGGCTCATGCGCGGTAAGCACCTCGGCTGCTCATCTCGCACATAAGGCCTGTTTACATGAACTCGATAGAGTCGAGTCGAGTTTGCTTGTCGGGTAAAAAACCTGTTGTCGGGTTCGTGTAAACGCTGTCGGTCGAGTAAAATAAGCGGCAGAGCGAGTCGAGTTAACTCGCCTGCAGGGGGTAGGTTAACTCGCTTGACCCGCCTTTTGAGTCGAAGAGTCGGGTTAGCGAGAGGGAGAGGATAAATGCGAACCTGTTTTTCGCCTGCGCCGTTGCGCCTCCGAGACAGCGATGCCGACCCGCCATCTTGGAGGCTGCCAATGCGCTCTCCCGCTTGCGCTGTTTGACGCTTGGTGTCGCTGGAGTTGAAGCGGTCTAGACTCGCTAAAATCGAGTTCATGTAAACATGCAGTCGTCGAGTTGAGCTGACCTTGCTCAACTCGATCCCCATGACTCTACCCGCCGCTGTCGGGTTCATGTAAACGCCGCTATATACATGGCGCCGCCCATTCTCGCCGGCTGTCGACCGCAGCGCTTCGCGTGCTCCCTGTGAAACTGCTTCTGCCTGTACAATGGGGCCTTTCGGCCTTCGTACCCAAAAGTCAAATTAGAAATATTGATGCTCACCTGTGTGCGTCGTGTGGTCTACAGAGGGACCATGCTTCATGTCGGACACCTTGCGTACCTCGAAGCAAGCCCCTTGGCTGCAGTCGCTGGACACCCACTGGTCGCAGTGGCCATTCTCGAAAGTGCACGTATCTGTGCAAGGCAGGGAAGGACGCATGCTCTCGTGAACAATTTGTGGTATCTTCAAGTTGTTTCTAGCAAACCAACCGGACTTCAAAACTTTGTAACGACTGGGTTGCTTTACCACGTGAGGTACCATAACTTCACGACTGCAGTCCACTTCAGGCGTAAAGTTCGCAATGAATGAGTGTACAGTCCGCGAACTCTTAAGACCTCTTAACTGACAATGTGTCTCTTTCTGTAATCTTCGGCGAGAATACTCCCCGTTTAAAAGCTAGAAAAAAGTTACACTGTCTCAGAGGCCGCCATGATCAGCATTTACTATGTAGGCTTTTAGAGGAAGCAAAGCTTATCATTTCTTCATTCGCAGAAGACTCGTCGTCACTCAGATTTCCTTCATCATGGGCCGATGTCTACATCAATGGCGCCTCAATCCTCTCTGAGAGGCAATACAGAACCCATTATTTTGCCTTGGCTAAATGTGAGACCGGCAATGTAGTACCGATGCCTTAATAAGTTAGGCATCGATGATCAACCATGTTCTTTTTTTCTTTTGATGCATGTTTTATTTCCCGTGTGTGTCGTAGGAAACGTACGCGTGATACTATTCGAGTGGAGGATGCTGCTAGTGGTAATAATCGTGCGGAGAACCACCAAACTGTGCAACGGCAATGTAAATAATGCAGTACTAACTTGGCCGCAAAAACCCATTTGTTCTTTATAATTGCTTATGGAATGGGAGTGACAAGTTGTGATAATTTTGAAACGAAATCTCCCGCATGTCGCCCCCCCCCCCCTTCCTTCTGTAGGTATTCCACAGAAGGTAAAATTTAAATTAACAATATATAGGTACGCGGAGTGTATAAAAGATGCTACAGTAGTAAGGAGCCCTATTTTGCCGTGGGCAGTAATTGTAAGCACTTAAAGAAGGTTGTCGTTCACGGGCACTCTGAAAAAACCTTGCTTCTCGGCGCCTGGATGCGTTTGAAATGAGTGTTGTTGTATTAAGCGCTGTGCAGTCTAGCAGCTTCCCTCAAAAAGCCCGCGTTGCACATCTGGAACATAAAATTTAGTCTAGCACTGCGCTATTAATTCCTACCTAGAGATTTCAGCGACTGTAAAATATATATTGAATCTTACATACTGTATAACGGTACACGTGGGCTAACAACGGACGCACAGTATTAAATCCTACTTCAGTAAACCGTAAATGCAGCAGTGTTCAGTATTAACACTTGGAGTACCTGCTAGAACAGCGCGTTCATCACATTCTTTGGACTAGGTAAAACGTCCATTTAAATATTTTAAGCCTAATCTAAACTGCCTTAGACAATTCTAGGGCTGAGAGAATGTTGTACTCGAGATATCGATTGCGCTGCTCTGCCTGTTTGTGGGCATGGAGACTAAATTATGCACATCTAAATTTGAGAACCAAGGCATTGAATCAAATGTTCAAAGAGAAGTGCATTTATATACCCTGGAATTCATATTAATATCCTTTACGTAGTGGCATACCTTCAATCAGCGAAGTAAATGACCCTCCGATTAGCCGGTTAGCAGCAATGTAAAAATACCTTAATTCATCACAGAAAGATAGCTTTCAAAGAGAACATTCCTTCTTGCTCGTTCCCATACTAGTGGTATCGCTATCATACCGCACTAGGATGTGGTATCACTGCGCTGATCGATTGCACCAGTAAAAGCGCTGTCGTCACATGTTTTCGCTTTATCTCCACTGCCACGCCTAGGGGAGAAAATGTCAGAAGCTGACTGATATCGCGGTCTTGATGCATCAAAGGTGAACGCCTCGGTTTATCCGTAGGCTAAAAAAATACCTGAACCAGCCATCCATATCGATGTCAACTGCATTAGTTCTGCTTCATTATACCAAACTAAGTTATTTCATTTCATTTCATTTCGCTTTATTTTTCTAGAATGTAAGTTACATCCTAGAGAGATGCAAGGGCTAAAAGCTGCTAAAAAGCAGCTTGACGGGGCCCAAGCACCTCAAATGGCAGTACACGACAGAACGCAAAAAAAAGGTTTACAAAGATATACAGGTTAGAACAAAGAAACACAACGAAGCAAGTGACATATTGATTCAATACAATGAAAACAATGGCAGTTTACAGACGCACGAAAACAAAAAGAGGACCCTCCCCCTCCCCCCAAGGTTCAACTAATATTTTATGCAAGTAATCTATGGTTAGCTCAGCTACGTATGCCAACAACTCACGGTGATGCAAAAGTGTCGTCCTAATGCCCATCGACCCCAGCACATTTGGTATTGATTGAGCAAGACGGACGCACGGCTTCTGCAGCGTGATCAATAGCAAGTAGCGTTACTCGGTCTAGTACAATGCTCATTGATGGTCCAGTGCTTACGAGAATCCCTCAGAAGGAGTAAACTTGTAATAAGGGAGTAATTAGTGATTATCATCCGCTCCAGCGCAGCCATGCGGCTACAGATAGAAAGTATACCGCTTCCCCAGAGACTTCCACCGTGTGGGATTCCACCAAGCAGTCGAGCAACACCGTGTTCACATTGATATGTTGATCAATTCCCTCCCACCCTACAATATGTTAACCGTCCCGATCAGCTCAGTTGGTAGAGCGACTGCTCTGGTAAAGCAATGGTCCCCGGTTTGAACCCCGGACATGGATGAACTTTTCTTCAATTACGAAGCTTCTGGAAAGTCCCTACATTTTCTTTTAAGCTAAAAGTAAGAATACAAATCTTTCCAACAAGATAAGTTAATCTCTTTCTTGCCAAGCTGGGAATAGGGTGCTTTTGATTGCAAAATCTATTATTGTCATGCGCAAAATGAACAGATACAAAACATTTTTGAGCGACATACAGTTGAGCCCACTTATAACGAACTTGATCGTCACGCGGCATTTGTTCGTTGTATCCAAAAATCGTAGTAAGTGGACCACCTATAATACGGGCAAAAAGAGCAAGCGAGACGAAAGTTAACTTCATTTTTGAAAAAAGTCCGTGATGCATGTCTGCTTCTTCAAAGCTGATAGCATCACTGCCGTTTCTATTTTTTTCAGCGCGGTAATATGTTCATCGCCAAGGCCTCTGCTGCACACGAGTTCCTTAAGCGACGCGATGTAACCGATCGCGGTTGAAGCGTTCACAGCAACCGGCGGTAGAGCAGCATCCTCGTCATCGTCCTCGTCGGTCTCTGGGCAGTCAGGAAGGGCTCGCACTTCACGCACAACAGCTTCGTCAGTGCATGGCTCCGCAATGTCGGCGTCGTCATCAGCAGAAACGAAATCGTCCCAGGACACGTCAGGTCCGGCCAGCTGCGTGTCAACGACGCGTTGCCACAAGTCCTCGTGTGACCGGCCTTCCGGTGGGTCATCTATGGCGTCCTCGGTGCCTGGGCCCATAAAACCCGCCTTGCGGAAGCAATTTGCTATGAAATCCGCGGTGAGTTCCATCCACGCCGCTTTCAACATCTCCACGGCGGCAAGCAAGCTGATGCGAACTGGCATGGCAGCATCAATCGCGATCAACAAGCGTTGGATGACGCGCCGCCGGTAGCACACCTTGAACGCATGAATGATGACCATATCCGCGGGTTCGCCGTCGAGCGAAACCGCGCCAGACACCGCCGGCTCGGTCAACTACGGGGGCCCGACAGCTTCGCGTTCGCTCTAACCGAGTGTTGAGGCCACAACAGTTCGTTCTATGTGAGACACTGTGCCATTGCCCCAATATATATTTTGACGGTAGCACCGCCCTCGTTCGTACTAAGCGAGCGTTCGTTATATCTGCGGCTGTTATAAGTGGGCTCGACTGTAGTTTGCTTTCTTCAGGAACTTTTGCCAGACACCGGACGCGAGACCATTGTGTGAGCCAAGTAGCCAGGAACTCACGAACATTATACGGCTGAAAATGGACACGTACTTGGCGTGCAAAAAATAAAAAAAACGTTTAGAATTCTGTATATATAGTACAGAAAGTGGTCACTTTAGACTGTTTTTACAGAGCACCTTAAACAATGCTGTTGGCCATGATTATTCTTTCGAAAGCAATATTTACAGGTTCTACGTTCCTTTTTTAGGCTCAAAAAAAGAAGATAGACCTGATGAACTTGATAGATAAACCTGAGATAAGAAGATGTATTTAAGGGCCGTGCAGGTAAATGAATGAGGGCTGGCAAGGGAATGAATTTCGTATGACTCTTTTCCAATCATTTTTTTTTTTTGTTTAAGCTGACGAATGCGGACTGATTGGTTGGTTGGTTTATGGGGTTTAACGTCCCAAAGCGACTGAGGCTATGAGAGACGCCGTAGTGGAGGGCTCCGGAAATTTCGACCACCTGGGGTTCTTTAACGTGCACTGACATCGCACAGTACACGGGCCTCTAGAATTTCTCCTCCAAAGAAATTCCAGCCGCCGCGGCCGGGATCGAACCCGCGTGTTTCGGGTCAGCAGCCGAGAACCATAGCCACTGAGCCACCGCGGCGGCGAATGCGGACTGATTGAAAGGTTCTTGCCGAGTATGTGCGCGGGGCGTTCAGTTTTAATAACATTGCTTTAAAGGGCCTCTGATAGAGGCTTCCAATAAATTTGTGGTATGCCTAGGATGTTAATTAAATGATGCCACTTCACAAATATCCTCCAGAAATTTTTTTTTTCCATGCGTTTCCTGGAAGCGGAGTTACCTGCAGTAAACATTTGAATTTCCGCGTCTTCCCGCCTTACTCTCTCCTCTAGTCGCTTTTTGCGCGCTGAAGTGTCGACGCTCCTACACCGGCCACACTCAATCGGCCCTCTGCCGGCTGCTTGCTCACGTAAGAAGCGCTGCACGCTGCGCGTGGATTCGGGCGGAAACCCTTCACCGCATGTGGCTGCGACAAGCGGAATCCGAAGTTTTTTAAAATGCATTGTAAATTATCTGCTCGCTTTTGAGGTCTTGAAAGCGGCATGAACGCTCGGTGTCCTGTATTCGACATAATGGAAGAATTTCATAGCCAACCTCAAACGCCCTTTTTAGGGACTCTTTAAGAAACCACTATCGAGTAGAGTTGAAGAAAATAATCAAATAAACGTGAAAATCACCCAAAGAGAATCGAAGTATGAACTACTAAAGGCGTTCAATAGTCGTTGACCTTCAAGCTACGAAAAACACGATTATTAAGCACGAGAAGCGCTTCTGGGTTATATAAATTCCAGCAGATTGTCTGTAACTCCAAACCCATTCGGTGGCGCCTCTTTAAGATTGCTTGGGCTAGCCTTTTGGGATACGAATCTCCATTCATTCGTTTCTGCATAATACTCAGAACTACAGAATACCAATTCCTGGTGAAAGTTGGATAACCGTTCAAGCTATCATCCTGATACGCAGCATATGACAAAGTTTCAAGGAGTGTGCCTGGTCGCGTGTTTTGACTTTTTCTATTCCTGGAGTTTAAGTAGCCGGGGACTTTCTTTTCCGTTTATGAGAAAACGTACAATCTATGCTTCATGACATGAGTCCTAGCTCACCCGAAATTAAGCGGTGCAGAGATCGGTTTTGTAGCCATGCACGCGGAGAAAAACAATGTAAAAACTCATTGTGTCACTTTCCATCTGTCTACGGGTCAGCGTTTGAAATAGTTATCATTAATTTCTTTTCCACTTTTTCGCCAATATTGTGGGCTTTTCTTGAAATAAACGTTCTGGAAGTATTCACCTGAATTCCACGAAAAGCTTTCGTTGGAAGTTCAATATACTGACCCTCTCGATCACTTTACTGTAGTGATAAAGGCACGAATTGTGATGAACTCCTTTCTGAGACGATTAAAATCTTTGAAGAAAATTTTGTTTTCAGTTTTGCTTTCTACGATTATGAACATCGGTAAGCATTACAATCATAATGCTTTTCCTGCGACACATCACTTCCTCTCTAATGGACACGGAAGTGAAATTTACTGAACTTTCAACACTTGCCTGCTAAGGTTGTCGAGGTCTGTGCCCATAGCAGCAGGACAATCGTAGCCACGATTCGAAATGGCCTACCGGCCGCACCATGTGTTGAACGCGAAGACCGCTGCATTGAAATGTGCGGGCGTCGCCTCACCAGCTGCCTAACACGCAGCCATACAGCCTGGCGTCTGAGGCAGGGCAGTTAATGTATAACGTGCCAACCCTGGTGACCGCTGCTTACCTCCTACTGATAAGCAAAGCATGTAGCCGTGTATTACTTCAAATGAAAGGAACCGGACGAAATCGGTTCCATAGACAGCCTCGCTTAATTGTATGGTTTCCGCAAAACAATGGCAACCCTTGGTCTCTTGGGAGCGTTACCGCATATTACTCGCTGCGACGAAGTTATCCCCAGTGCGATAAGAGAAGGAAAGAAAGAGGGCATGTTTGTACAAAATATTTACGAAGGTTATTTCTTTCGCCTGAACGGGGATCTTTTGTTTCCTAATGCCAACTTATTTTATAGTTACTACGTGACTGCAAAAATACAAAGGGCACTTTGGCTGGAAAACAATGAATAGCGAGTTTACAGCATATTAACTGTACGTATTCAGAAACACTGCGACTCAGGTAACCCTTAGGGGTGAGGAGGGAGGGGAGGTAGCTATTCTTTCCCACATCGCAAAGATATGCTGTCAACTGACAAGATAACACGCCAAGTGTTATGCGTAGCAACTAAATTGAGTTTTTTCTTGTTATCTGTTCGTTAGAAAGACAAACAACAGCTTTTATCCATAGCCACTGTAAACCTGGCTGCACTGGGGACTTTTATTACACAAAAGGCCTCCAACCGGCCTCTCAGCCCCTTAGCAGGCATCGCGACGTCTGTGCAGCGTAAATAATGCACTTATGCCGCTTCTCAAATAGATGTTGCGTAATATTTCACTTTGTGTATGCACCCCCTCTTACAAGGTAGCTTATCCGTTATATATGAAGGAAACCTAGAGTCACCGGAAGCATGGAAAGCTTAGGGAAATTGGTATTGTTTTCTTTATTTACAGTGTTGACAAATGGGAAAGTAGTTATGTAATCATTTACGCCTAAACCATGATTAAGTTCACGAGTTGAGAACCATCTGGCTGTACGAGGTTGTTTTTTCTTCTGCTTTTTATTCATTTTCTTTTGAGCCATATCAGGGGGAAGACGGGAACACTTGTCTTAAGCTCTAAAACTTTTATTGAGTCATCTTTTCGCCGGCAAGCAGAACGAACTCGTCGACGTCGGTGGCAACGTGAGCTCTCACTGGTTGACGAGGACAAGAATCGTCGTCGCTCTGAAACACGATACACAGGGTCTGTTCTGAAAGTAGTAGGACTGATTTTTTTTCTAAATTTTATTCATGATAACAGTACAAATGATTAGCATTTTTCAAAGGAGCACCCTTCCGCATCTATGCACTGGTGCCAATGAGTTTTCCAGTTTTCGTACGCCTCCAGGAACGCCTGGACCGGAATGCTGTTTAGCTTCCTCGTCGCGGCCTATTGAACCGCCTCTACCGATCCGTGATGCTTCTCCTTGAGCGTCGACTTTATTCTCAGCAATACAAAAAAGTCTGGCGGGGTCAAGTCGGGGCCCTAGGGGGGGCGAGGCAGCGTTGCCACCTTCTCCTAGGCAAGATACGCCATTACGAGGAGCCCTGTGTGGCTCGGCGCGTTGTCATGGTGCAGCTGCCATTTGTTGGCGATGGCTGGGCGGACACGAACAATGCGTTCTCGCAGTCTTCTGAGGACTTCCACGTAAAAAACTACAGTAACTGTCTGTCCGAGTGGTACGAACTCTTTGTGGGTGACTCCATGCCGATCAAAAAAGCAAATGAGCATAGACTTTTCCTTTTATTTGCTCTTTCGCGCTTACTTGGGGCGTGGGGAAGAAGGGGTGGGCCATTCTGAGCTCTGCCGCTTGCTCTCCGTTTCGTATTCAAACACTCACGTCGCGTCACAGGTCACTACATTATCCAAAAAATTGGGGTCCTGATTCACGTGATGAAGAAGATCCTGGCAGATCGCTTTCCTGCTGGCCTTTTGCTCCTCTGACAACACTCGCGGCACCAACTTCGCGCACACTTTCCCCATGGCTAAGTTTTCTGTCACGATCTCAAAAACATGGGTTTGAGGAATGCTAAAGTCATCAGCAATAATTCTGATACTCATCCTGCGATCACTGTTAAGTAAATTTTTCATTGCGGCACATTATCGTTGGTCTTGTTGGTCGATGAGCGCCCGGAGCGGTCGTCGTCTTTCACTCATTCCCTACCTTCTTGGAACAGCTTGTGCCACTCAGAAACACCTGATGTACCCATGGCAGCATCCCCGTAGGCCTCCTTAATCATGTCGTGAGTCTCTTTGTCCGTTTTACTAAGCTTTACACTAAATTTGATCGCATATCGCTGAACCAGTAAACACTCCATGATTCTGCGTGACGAGGCGTTTCGATAGGGGTCCACAGTACAAGCGACCTCCTCTCATCAACGGCCGAGAGCAGACTGCCGATTTTCCCAAGCGTTCCCAATGTCCCCCTTCGTCGATCCTGCGAGCGCAGACAACCTTTCGTCCGCCCGTTCGCCCAGGAAAAAACCAGTCCTACTACTTTCAGAACAGACCCTGTATTTATAGCTGACGAGAATCTTTTACGCCGAATTGAGGCAAGCACTGTTAGCAATTTCGAGCGTTGTAGACACGGTTGCGCATGGTTATAATCTATCCGGAGGAATCTAGTCGTCATTGCTTTGGGAAACAAAGTAAGGCACGAGCTCGTGACCTAAAAGCACGAACATAAAAAAATAAGCATTGGAAAGGTTTGCGTCATTGGGGCCATCTTAATGAAGCTCAGTTAATAGGAGGGATATGGCAGAGGTCTTCACCCCGCAGTTGGCTTAGCAAGGCTGCTGGTGATGATGTTGATGGTGAAAGAAGAATCAGGCGGTGCTTGAAGCGAAAGAACGTATGCCAATATAAATGTTGAAAACTCAAACACCAACACCTACTAGCGTTTGTAATGAGGCGCTGGTGCTCGGCAAGCGCCGCTTTCGGGGGCGTCCAGCCTTGCTGGGATTCGGTCACGCTGTTGGGAGCGACTTGAATGCATAATAATGCGTGGCATCGGTATGCTTTCGAGGATGTATTCGCCTATGACGTTTGGCAGCATGGCATCGAGAGAGGTCGTGGCCTTTTTGCCAAGGAAGATCACAAAAGGTTCCTGCACTTGGTGACTGTGGTGCCTTGTACTGAATTCTTGTCGCGGAGGTGCCCTTAGGCATGATGACGTCCGAAAGTATTGTGTTTGGCGTCGAAATACAAGGCAGCTGGGAATGCGATCACCTTTTTCAAGCGCTCTTAAAACACCTTCGGTTCTCCTCTGGTGACTTGTCCGACTGTAGTTTAAGATGCCATGCGCCTATACCTCCATGAACGAGGTTTTCCTGCCCATAAGCTCTACTTCTATCGCCTTCAACCTAGTCTGTGTGACAATGATGTGTACATCAGGGGGCTCGTGTATGCAAAGAAAAATTTCGTGACCTTAAGTGCAGTGACGTTCAGTAGGGCTCGGGGTTCAGCGTATTCGGTCGCCACTATTATCCGCTCTATTGAAATTTCTTCCTTATTGGTTCAACTCCTCTCAGAAATGCAGCCTACCACGTTGGCGGTGTTTTCCACCATTGCGCGTCTCGACAAATCCTTAAGTAGAGTGCTGCAGAATGGACAGACGAGGCCACTATTACTTCTTTATTCGGCGGAGAGTGCGAGAGAAACCCTAGTAGCCCAGCGGACAGTTCGTCACAACAGCCGTGCAGAATTTCCATTAGAACATATGCAGGGACGATAAGAAAGCAAGGGGCCTTGGTATACGCGATGTTCATCAATAGGATGCCGTTCTGTAGTAAGCTGGAGGGAAATCCACGCCTGAATGGTCTAACAGGTGACGATGTTATACCAGAGAGGTATGCGATGTGGTGCTCCAGTTGATGAGGTGAAGGTCGGAGCGTTGTTGCAGGTCTCAAGTGCTGGCGCTGATTGGTGCCAAGAAGGTGTCAGCATCCTGAGCATTGAAGGTGAGTTGTCAAGGCCTCCAAACACGTAGTCAACTTGGAAGTGCATGCGCCGAACTTAAGACAATGGTGACGTCAACCTCTTGGAAGTGCAAGCTCCCGCAAGCGAGGCGACCCTGCGGGCCGTTCAAGTTGGCAAGCCAGAACAACTCATGATCCTTGAAGACCTTGACTCATCTTCAGTGGAGATATGGTTGGAATTTTTATAGCTGACGAGAATCTTTTACGCCGAATTGAGGCAAGCACTGTTAGCAATTTCGAGCGTTGTAGACACTGTTGCGCATGGTTATAATCTATCCGGAATATGTACCACTTATAGAATACGGATACAGGGGCCGTATTCTTAAGCTGTGCATTCTAAAAAAATATATATTTTGCTCTCAAATGGCCCTCTGTCATTGGTAACTCAGTTATACCAGCGGCTTTCAAGCGTCAGTGGAAAGCGACCTGGCCATTTGGTGCTTGGCGACCGGACCTCGCCATTAGCTGCATATAGCAGCCAAGGTCCGGTCCCCTGGTGTTCACAAAGCGCCGTAATTCTCCTCACCCTTCAGGCATATCGCAGCCAAGAGCAGCCAATGGTAACGTTCGGTCGCCAGCCACCGAATGGTCGGGTCGCTTGCCACGGACGCTTTAAAGGCCCGGGTATACGTGAGTGACCAATGACAGAGGACCCAATGGACGCGAAACGAACTAGGAAAGATGGACAGCTTATAGATTACGGCCCTCCGTTTCTCTTTTTTCTTCCACGTGAAGACAATGTCCTGCTTTCTGCCTATCTACTGGTGCAGTCAACATCATCATCATCAACCTGACCATCCAATGTAGGGCAAAGGCATCTCCCATATATCTTCAGTTACCTCAGCACTGCGACAGCCACAGCCACCCTATTCACGTAAACGCCTTATTTCATCCACCCACCTAACTCTCTGCTGGCCCCTGCTAAGCTTGGCTTCTATTAGAAACTGGTTCGTTATTCTTAAGTACCATCGGTTATGTTCCCTTCACAATAATTGTCCAGCCCTAGCCCATACGTTCTTTTTTTTAGCGACTAGTGTATCATTCACCTGCATTTTTTACCTAACGCACTCTGCCCTCGTCCTGTCTATTAACGTTGCACCTATCATTTTCCTTTCCATAGCTCTCTGCTTGTCCTTGATTTAAGTAGAATACTTTTCATTATCCTCCACGTTTCTGCCCCACAGGAGAGTACAGCTAAGATACAAGTCTTATGTACTTCTCTTCAGGGATATTGGTAAACTGCCATTCATGACCTGAGAGACATGAGAAATTCGCTCCACCCCATTGTTATTCTTCTAGTTATTTCGCTCTCATGATTCGGATCTGCGATCACTACCTTCCCTATGATGATGCAATTCCCTACCACTTCCAGCATCTCGCTACCAACTGTAAGATGCTGTTTCCTACCAAGACTGTTTGACATTGATTTAGTTTTTCCATATCCATTTTTAGAACTACCGTTCTGCTTTACCTGCCTAACTGATTCGTCATGCTTTGCAGTTCACCTCCTGAGTGACTTACCAAGGCAATTTTTACTGACTATTAGCCTTGCTGCTGAGTGCAGCAAATAATTTTATTGCTGACCTTATAGAGGACTATGGTAAGTGTGCAGCCATTACAGATATCTTCCAGTATTTTTACATAAGGCTCGTCTACACTCCGAATGTGAAATGCGTGCATGACTGCTAAGGTTTTAACTAAGTCAAATGCTCTCTCGTAATCTGTGAAGGTTATACATATGGGTTGGTTATATTCTGCACATTGGTCGATCACCTGTCTGATATCGTGAATACGGTCTATTGTTAAGTATCATTTGCGAAAGCTTGCCTGATCATTTGGTTGACTGAAGCCTAAGGTTGTCCTGACTTCACTAGCGATTGACTAAGTAAATACCTTAGAGCAACGGACAGCAAGCTGATCGCCTTCTAATTCTTCAAGTTGTTGACGTCTCCTATTTAACAGATTCAAATTATATTAGCGCTCTTCCAGGCTTTTGGTACGCACAAAGACTTAAGGCATTGCGTATACAGGGCGGCTAATTTTTCTACCAGAATCTCCCCTCCGTCCTTCAAAAAATCAGTTGTTATCTGATACTCGACCGCTGCTTTCCCACTCTGCATTGCTCTTAAGGCTTTCTTTACTTCCTCTTTCGTTGTTGGCGGGGTGTCCAATTGCTGTCTGATATTTCATTTACGTCCTGATTACATTGCCTACTGTATTTATTTGTGTAGAACTCTTCGGGAACTTTAACTATTTTATCCATATTGCTAATGAGATTGCCCGCTTTTTATCTTAACGCATGCATATAATTTTTGCCTATACCTAGTTTCTTCCTCGCCGCTTTTCGGCTACCTCCGTTCTTTAGAGCATGCTCGATTCTGTCCCTATTACACTTCCTTATGTTAGTTACCTTGCGTTTATTGATTAACTTTGATATCTCTGCCAGTGCTATTCTTGATGTTTCATGCTTTGACGTTTCCTAATGAGATCTTTCTTCTCCCGAAAGAGCTTGCCGGTATCCTGTCGAGCCATCCTAATCGGTGCTTTGTGTGTAAAAAGAAAATAGGTTATTCCTTGACAAACATTCGAATGAGTATATCAAGTCTTGGATTAAATTAAGATCTAATGGCTCTTCACGATGAGACAAAGACTCAAAACGAATTTTATTGTAGACCTCAGGAATTCACAGACATGTGTGCTGGTGTTATTGCGATTCGCAACGGGCTATCGCTCGATCAAGGAGTCAACACTCGAACCTGGTGCACCCTTCAACATTCTTTTCTTCTGTTTCAAACGAAACTCAGCAAATGCGTGGCTCTCTTTTCCGGCAGTGTGAATTACATCATCGACTGCAAGATATTGTAGAGGAAGGTCGATAATCCTAGCTCGCTCTGGTTAAGCAATGCCCGCTATTGTCCCCGCTCCGCGTATCGTAGTTGGTGGACTGACGCAGGTTTCATTATGTTGGACATTTCCCACTGGCAAAGACAAATAGTGGGCGTTAATAGCGTAAAAAACAGCGACCTCATTACAAAAAAAGCAAGTTTCTAGGCATCGCACGCTTCTTCCAACATACTCGCACCCAGCTTTACAGCAGGCCTGCACGTCCAATTAAAACGGCAGGAAATACTGCAACCTCAAGGACTGATTTCGATAATTAGATTGCTCTCCATGTCATGTTTGAATGCGTTTAGTTTTTCTGTCTCAGGCTATCACGCTATCGTTCATTGTGAAGACATGGGAAGGGGGGGGGGGGGGGGGGGGGGGGGGGGGGGGGCTTGTGAACAACATGCCAGTGCGCAAGCTCGATTTTTGAATGGCCATCTTGAAATGAAAACAAAAAATGTAGCGAAAATTCACAGGGACAGCTAATTCCGTTAGTGTTAGCATGCTCGAACATTAGGAGCTGTTGATGCCTTTACGGGAAGCAGTGCCGCTTACAGTTTGGTGATGTCGCTTCCCTCAAGCCAATAGACGAATTTTCTGACAAACGAAAGGTTTGCCTCCCATAGGGCTTCATTACAATTTCTTTTCACCATCTTTCGGCGATTACTGTGCACGATGTTAGTGTTATGTCTCTTCTAGAACAAGTTTGCCTATGAGCGCGTTCAGTACGCTTAACATTATGTGCACTGCTGAAACCGGAGAAATCCAAGAAGGAACAAAATAGCGGCATTCTTACTTTTCCACTGCGCAAAAATATGCATCTGTTGACAAAATAGGCACGACCCACCGCTGACCTGTCACGCACGATAACATGATATTTCAACATGCGGACGGTGGTGTCATTCAAGCCGAAATTATTTAGGTGACATCTGGCGAAAATGACACGAGGTATTTACAAACTCATGCAGTAAAGAATGTTTCCACAGTTCCATATTCTATAATATTCCATAAATAATATTCCATATTCTATAATATTCCATAATATTCCACAATATTCCATAAATATTGATGGCACTGATGAGTACAATAATATGTTTTCATTGAGAAACGAAAGCAAAAAAAAAAGAGAACGATGTAAAGCTTTCCACACACCTGCACAACCAGTTCTCACGAAGTCACTTATTGACGACGCTGGACATTCTACTTCATCATGATCAGCAAGGTTAGGCACCACCAAGCAGTCCTCTGCTATACATTCTTAATTGCGTCCTGTGCCAGCATCGCGCTCTACATGGCCGAAACTTTCGAATTTAGAATTTTTTTCCGCGCCCTCTTCGGCCTTCTATCGTGTTTTTCTCTCCTTGAAATCTATCCTGTTACCGTCAACAAACACAAGCTATCTGCTGTTTGCTATGCATGTCTGAAGTGCATTTTTTATCTTGCCGTCTGCTAGGTTATACCTGTAGCTTCATTCGATTTTGATATACCATGCAGCTGTATTTCTGACTCAGCGTTGCGTTAAATACTTTGTTTCCACAAGCGAATGTACCTTCTTTATCATGATATTTAGGACTTCTCGTTAGCTTCCAAATTTCGACAGAGTGCTGGACTCGTACACTTATTCAGTATTTTACTTTTAATTATACTAGTAAACGGTTGTTTCCTACTTAAAAGTATCTGGTCATCCACATTCTTACTTGTTACTACACCTCAATCTCATCCTCCCAGTTTTTCTTCTTTTTGCGTTACGGATTCGTCAAGGTTAATGTACGGATGCATGCATTCAGTGCTGCTACTGCCTGAATACCTCTTACAAACTGCTGTCCTCTCACTAGGTTTTCGAGCATACCATTTCTCTTATTTTTATCCCCTTTAAACCTAGGATTTGTATTTGGTGGTTTGAACATCAGACATGCGTTTGAACTATTTCCTTGCGTTCGTTAGCAAGGCAATGTGATATTCAAATTGGAATTGCATGTGATGTAGAGTAAGAGTATAAATCTTGAAATCTGACATTTTTTGAAGAACACAACAAGGTGGTACGGCCTCATGCATCTATTAGGTGTCGCTTAGGAGGACAACACAGCAGCGACCGTGTATTCGTTCTGAAGTAGACGGGCTGTACACCGTATTTCTGCAGCGATGTTGGCGCTAACCTTCCACAAGGCACAACGTAAATTCAGGCACATACGGTGCACATGCTGCCCTCAAAGCTTTCTGTTAACTAAGGCATGGGGGGAACAGCTTTTTACAGCATAGGGATATTCCTTATGCTGTACTACAGCTCCCCAGTTCAGCAGCTCGCACAAGTCCACGCGTATCCCGCTACTCCTTATACGTATTTGTTGAAGACGTTTACTTATGAACGCCTTGGCCAGACACGCATATCATTAACCAGAAATTTCAGCAAACAAGAGTAGGCAGCTGAGGGGCTCGTTATGATATACATATGAAGGAAGCCAACAGTCAGTAAAACCAAGGAAAGACGAGCAGAATGTTTGTAGTGTTTTTTTTTTTTCAATTTGTGGTCTTAATTTTGAGGAAGTCGTGGGTTCGAACCCTACCAGTGGCACACGGTTGTTTCGTTTCTAATTTATATCAAATTCTCTTTAAGCCGTCAAATAATTACGCAATTAATTCCGCATTGATTAACGCCACAAATTTAGAATATAGAAACATTCCCCTATGCTTTTCTTGGTAGTTAGCAGCACGTGGCACGGATCTTTCCCCTGGTCAATGTGATTTTCTTCTGTAAAATAGGGACGTCCTTAAAGTGTTTCCTGCTTATCTAAATGGGAACCGTCAAAAATTATTTGCTGTCGCCATATAATTACACCGGGGTCATGTAGGGCTTCAGACCTACCCATTTGTTTTCAAATATATGTGAGGGTACACACAGAAAAAGAATGTGAAAGTGATAGATTCTCGGCCCTTTTCTCTTTTTTTATTGCTTCTGGGAAATTGGCAGAGGCACAAGTACGTTTTGCAGCTCGATCATGGTTAGTAACTTACTACTGACTGTAAAAACCAACATTCAGTTTCCTTTAAGACAAGCCAGACTGGTATCAGAGATCAGGCTTAAGCGTCGTTAACATTTTGCTCAAAGTCTAATCCTGTCAACAACTTCGGGCTGCGATTCTGGTAATAATCAGCGGCGCAAAGTTCAATACAATCCTTTCGCGATTTAACGTATGTTTCTACGTAGTTAAAACAGGGAGAATCGACCCTGGAGTAAAAATACCGTCTCCATGATTTCAGTGACTATATAAACAATGCTGCTGCAGGTTTGTTACGTTTACTTTTTCAACAGGCTTCCTTTGTTTACAGCGACTAGCATTCTGGTTACCTTATCAACCTTTTCTTCGAAACGAGAGGCGAGTTATCATGTGTGGGGCCGCCGCTGCTATCGTTCCTGTTAATTATCGCTTAGGTGCAGGTGCGTCTGCACCGCTTCCTATTTTCTAATATACTCGTACGTACGCCCCTTGTCCAGCAGCTCTGAGTCATCTAAATTAAAGCTTGGACGACAGCCTCGACCAGTTTCATACCGACGACAACCTAATGCGCCCGTTGTTTTTGGTGTCGCAGATTGGCCTATTTTGTTACAGCACAAATCATCAGGCTATAAGCACGTTGTTACCAAAGTCTTCGTCCATAGTCCTGCCAGCTTATTGTCAGATCCATTTATCAATGTGATGTCTTAATTCTTTTAGCAAAAAAGCATGCGCAAAGAGCAGTAAAATCAGCGAGGGTTCGACGATAACATCCGGTTCGATAGACACCCCTGATATTCGTAATCAAAAGTAATAAATTAATATAAAAGTCACTGATCACATAAGACTTCTTTTGCGCTGTAGTTACGTGCGGTTCTTGCTGCCGACAATAGTAAAATGCCGGTGTACCAGGCCGTTTTTCCACAATCTTAGGTGAAGGCGTTAATGGTTTCCATTATATTCTACTGTAATAAATCGATGCTCTGGCACTAGAAAAAGATGCCTGGGACAATTCGATGCCGGCTCAGACATGTTTTCATAAACTGGCTAACACAAACTTTGAAATTTCCGCCTTACAAATCGTCCATGCGGTATTGTCTTCCTCAAGTTCACATAAAGTGAAACTGTGGTGTATTTTCACATTTTACCAACTGAATTTTGGCTGATCGATGGAAGCATTTTAAAGCTGACAGGCGCGCTATATCAGTTTGGTTGTGCGCCTGGTAAGGTAGTATTGTTATATAGAGAGATTTCAAAACTGCATATAAGGTGCCAGTGAAACCCTGAAGTCAGGCTTGGGTTCTGATTGTTGTATTTACATATATATGAAAAAGGACAGGCTCTGTCCGAAACGTCGACTCCCAATAAACGAAGCGTTTCTCAATTTCGCATCTTATTTTAAACTAGCAACCAAGTACGTTTACCTTATTGTGCTATATATATATATATATATATATATATATATATATATATATACATATGGAGGTTGAATATGTCTGGTAAATTACTGGGATAGCGCCACACTACCAGAGTTGAAGATTCAAACTATCTAAGAGCAGTTTTTCTTTCCGGGGACTTTCGTCTTTACGTCCTGCTCAACTTTGCACAGAGTATTTAACACTTCCCTACAAATGGAATGATACAAGTCTCGCACGGGGACAGAAAATAGTCATTGAAGCTCGTGAACGCCTGCGCAGAGCAAAGCTTGCCTTGCTTAATTTAACGAGATACGTGCACGAGATTCTTAGCATGTCGGGAGCTAGCATGGATTGCTCCTAGAAAAAAAAGGCAGTCTACTTCTATTACAAACCACACTTCCGAAAGTGCCCTCAGAGATCTGAGTTAAATTCGGGCTTCCCGGTTTTTACTGGTGACTACCGTGGCTCCAGCTCTTCCATGAACTTCAAGGGATCTTAAATAGCGTATGCAATGAGCTTAACTACATATGGTTCGCTGTTCACTCTACTACCGATCACAACAGGTATACAAGCGGCCGTCTTTTGAAAAATATCTGCAGATGGAACAGGGTGGCAGTCTGACAAGTGTGTGATGCTGAGAAGGCCATTTTGGCAACGAGAAGGAACAACAATGAATAGCGCCAGCAGTGGTAAAAATTCCCAGCGATGGCGGCTCACGCGGCTGAGGGCCATAATGCTGTTGCGCTGATGTGGTATGTTGCCTTTGGTAACCGACTTTACTGTCGGCAGTATTTTACCGGTACTCACCTATCAGGAAGAAGCGAGGAGGATTCGAAAAGGGTTCAACTTAAACTGAAGGCGACGCTGTGAGCTAAGGAAAGGAAAATTATAGGTATAGCATTAAGATACCGGAAGCGGACAGAGTGGGTGAAGAAACAAACGCGGTTAATGACATCCTGGACCAAATCAAGAGGAAGAATTGGGCTTCAAGAGGGCATGTAACGCGAAGGCAAGAAAAACATTGGTCCTTAAGGTTAACGGAGTGGATTCCAAGAGAAGACAAGCGTAGCAAAGGGCGTCGAAAGTTAGGCGGGCGGATGAGATTCAGAAGTTTGGGGGGATACGGTGGCCGCAGCCGGCAAAATAGAAGGTTAATTGGAGAGGCATGGCAGAGGCTTTTTCTCTGCAGTAAGCATATTCAGGCTGATGATGATAAAGATGAAACGCTTCCACGGTTCCACTGAATGCCACACGGAAATCTGAGAGCCACGAGTCGACACAGCCTTCCTGTTAAACTTTGTGAATGCCCTGTTGTGCACAATGTCTTATGAAGCCGGAAATAAGGCAGGTGGCGTATTGTCGCGAACGCTTAACTACAGCTCGTCTACCGTTGCTGCGGCCGACAGAAGTAGCCTTGAAAAAAGCAGTAGTGGTAAATGCAAACGCCACGCACCTTCAGGTCCAAACTGCGAACCTGGCTGACTTTTTAGGTGACTCATCGCGGGAGCGTTAGCTAGGAAGATCTGTTACACATGTCAGGGGCAAAAACCAAGGACGTATTATATATCAAAGTGGCACATCATAAGAAAGTGTTGTAGAGAAAACATAACGAAAGACCAGAGCCTGAGCGAAGTCGTCTAGCTGTTGCATCGTTTTTGTCAGCCAAACTGAAACCTGGTTTAAATGAAGGCTGAGAAGCCCGCGTGTTAAATACATCTTTATGTTTCAGAACATCTAATCAGAAGCTAGAACAAGGAAAGAAGGTAACGAACGTTCATGCTCAACGTTGCCGATAGCTAGTTGAATTCACTGGGTACTTTATACGTTTTATTGTACTGAGCACTTCCCCTCAGAGGTAGTGGTGTTTCTCCATGTCATACCTAGGTACGTTAGGTTCCAACAGTCTAAATGAAAGATATGAAGCCTAACGGTTTAGCTGGAGAAAGAAACAAAACGTAATGGCAGCTGAAGCGTCTAAATCCACGCCTCACACTTTGTGTCGTAACTCTTCCCAGAAGGTTGCAATTTGCACGCAATCAGTACTGATTCCATGTCGGCAGCAATGAATCATTCTCTAGCAGCAGTGGCGAAACGTCTTTGTTTGGAACTCCTGTTCTGTTTTATGAAGAACAGATGACTACTCAGTACCGCGAAAAACTGATCGCATTGAAGGGGACAATGCGGTTCGCAGAGATTATTCGATTCATTGTTTCGCATCCCATGCAGCCAAGTCATTGCCCGGCATCAAAGGACCGCGAAATATTAATTGTTCTGTTCAGGATCACAGCATATGCCGGCATTGTTCCTTAGCATATCTGGTACGTATTTGTGTGCCACGGTAGCGAACAATGAATGCTTTTTAACGCGACATCGTTAAGACTCCCGTTTAGTGGAAAATCCGACGTCGCCCCGTGGCGTTGTTCTGTCGAAATACCCATGTCACCCGTAATGTCAAGCTTGTGTCTCTGAAATTAATGTATTGTTAATTTTTTTATTTATTCATTTCTGGCAATACAAGTATTGCCCACGAGGCAAGACAAAAGGAGACTATTGGTCTCCTGACTAGGTCTTGGCCTCACCGGGCGCTGCAGAAAAAAGATTACAAAAAAGTACCCGTACTTTGATTTGAATGTCGCCGCATGTCCCAAAGCAGTTACCTTTATAAATCAATCTGTTTTAAGTAAAGAAAAATTTCCAAAAATTTTAGTCCGGATTCGTACCCACGACTATAGGGTCGCCAGCCATGCATGTTATCGACTAGGCTCCATAGGAACGTTCATTTGGTTGAGGTGAAAGTATGGGGGGGAGAGGGGGTGATGTTTGTGTGCTTTTGGTTTAATCTGAAGCTTAGTAAAGTGTAATTAGCAGCGTGAGCTATAGTCGTGCTAATTAGCGAGATAATAACTGGAGTAACATTGCATGCGGAAACTCTAGCTCAGAGACAAGAATGCGGAAAGTATGTTGGGATAATTGAGATCAATGTGAGAATGTGAACAAACAACAGTTACGGTGTGTGAAGAAAAACCGCTGAAAAGAGCCATTAACGCTGTCGCATCGCACTCTTAACGGCGGAGGTTAAGTGTCCCCCTAATTTTTGTATTCTGAGGTGCAAAGAGATCCTACCATTATATTTTCACCACGCGACGTGAAAGAGATGGCATTCATCCAATCAATTACGTTGTGGAGAAATCATTAGCGTACAGTGCAGCGGTGTATGTTACAGTGTTCATAGATTACAACCAAGTAGTTCGTTCAGTGCGAGCATCAGCAGTAAAAAAAATTCGGTAGATACATATAAGACTGCTTACGTGTAGGCATGCGAAAGCTTTGCGTCCCTGGGTGCATTGACACCCACGCACACACAAACACACGCGCTCGTGCGACACCACACGGAACGCTGTACGATGAATGGTTTCATCGCAGTTTTGACCTGCAAATTAGTTTTTGAAAAAAAAGGAAATGGCACAGTAACTGTCTCAGATCTCTGTAGATACATCAACCACGCCTTAATGGAAGAGGTAATGAGTCTGGGAAGGCATGCAGTTGAAGGAGTATATGTCGTCAATCTGAATCGACGCAAGCTAGCCTCCACTTGGCTAGCACGGTAAGCTACATGCAACGAGATATCGTATGACACCAGCCGGAATGTTGTATGGCAAACCGCTGCGTCACAGTTTTGGTACGAATGTAGTCGGGATAACTGATTGCACGTTGAAGTCGGTCGGTGGGCAGTGTATATAGAAGAACGATATCTATATGATTGGTTGAAATGCGGTGCTTTTCTTCATGGTTGAAAAACAGCGCACAAAAGACTAGAGACAAGAGTAAAGGCGACGACAGGACAAGCACTGAACTCACAACTGAGGCTTTATTGCGAAAACCTGGGTATATAAGGAAGGCATAATACATGAAAACAAAATTGAACAAACAAAACTATGACAATGATAAAACTAGCAACGCAACGGAGCAACGGGGCTGCGTTAGCAAACCTTCGGTTGCTTTAATTGATAACGAGATCACGTTTCTTGGCAGATTTTGGGCTTCGGGCGCACGCCTGTTTTATCATTGTCATAGTTTTGTTTGTTCAATTTTGTTTTCATGTATTATGCCTTCCTTATATACCCAGGTTTTCGCAATAAAGCCTTAGTTATGAGTTCAGCGCTTGTCCTGTCGTCGCCTTTACTCTTGTCTCTAGTCTTTTGTGCACTGTTTTTCAACCATGAACCTATACCAACTCGCCCAACTTAACGTTCGACTAAGTTCTTTTCTTGCTGTGTGCGTCCTGCGGCCGCGTGTTGACGTCACTCTATTCTTCTTGCGTCGCCGAGGTTTTCTGTACCATCTACGGGTACACACACTAACACACGCCGCCGCCTTTTCTCGTAATGGAGCTAGTAATGCTTCCGCACTAATACAAGTGCCTGCATGACTAAGGGGATAAAAAAATGGTTGGTGGTTTGGCACTAATAAGCGCGGAATGTTATGCGAAAGCATTGTATTTTGTAGGTGGACAAAACCGGTGGACACCACCGGCACACCACTGGCATAAAGATGTATTCCATGGAAATTTTGGCGACTTCTGCTGCTGTTCCATTCGGCAGGGCTTTTGCCGCCGGAATTCGACCGCCGCGGCCAACTTGGCCCCAGATGGCTTGGCGTTCGCGCGTCACAGCACGGTAGGGGTATTGGTGGAAAGTACGGGTGTCTTCACCTGTTATAATGCAATTCTTTGCAACAGATGTTGGTTGGACCTTTGACAAGGCAGAAAAACTCTCCAACTATCAAACTCTAAAGGAGACTGTGGATCTGGGTTGTCTGTGCCAAAGCAGCGTTGGGTTGATGTCGAAGGCAGATGTTTGGTATTAGGAGAGCAGGTCTTTTCTGGATGAGACAAAAAGGGCTAAGGCATCTCCTAGTCGTATGTCGCTGATTTAGTTCAGAAATTCAATCACAGTGTATTTGTTGAGGTGTCGGCATTTGTCGCCAAAGTTTTTCAGTAGCACATCAGTTTGGCCGTTCCGGAAATGTGCGATGCCTCTTGCTATGCCGATTCCTCGGTATAAAAGCGACTGAGTGTTCCCCTCGATGATGGTTCATGATTAAACTGCGCGAAAAAACGGGGCAGAGTCAGGAAACACGTACACACACAGAGCACTCTGTGTGCGTGCATGTTTCCTGTCTCTGTCCCCGTTTTTTGCGCACTTTATTCATGAACGAGAAGCACCAACTAGCCAGCCAGAAAACCCTTCTCGATTATGGTTTTGATGTTCTTGGTTTCCTTGGCTTTTAGGGCACTCCGGGCAAAGTGATGCTCTAGGGTTGTCATCGAAGGGATGGATTCGTCCGTCGAAAGCATAATGCGTTAGCTTGGATTAAAAGTCGATGACCGCCTGATGCTCATTAAGGCAATCCATGCCGAAATAACGCCGCGAGAACATTGCTCTAGCAATGCGAAGGTCGCAGGATAGGAATGTCAGTTGATGGTCACTGGTGGTTTGCATAGTCGCAATGGCGCAATAAGGTAGCGTCGTACAGAGCGCCTTCGTGGGCCTCCCCAAGCTGTCTTTAATATCCTCAGCTGCGTGGCGACTATTCGATTGATCTCCGAATAATCGGCTGCTGCATCGACTAGAGCAGAACATTCCGGCCGTCGAGGGACACTTCTAAGTCGGATGTCCATTCTCTTGCATTCCACGTCGTCCTCGGCGTCGGGTCACGGCTTCGTCGGGCATGTCAATCATGGGCAGGGCATATCTTCTGGGCTTTTCTGAATGACGTCGTCCTCTTAGACTTGCGCCATCTTACACTTTCGGCTTATGTTCTCTTTAGGTCGTCGTACCTGCTGCGACATCTCCATGTGTCGGTGTCGGTGGAGGACCTTCGGCGTCTTGCTGTAAAGCAATCCTTCCTCCAGAAGTAGATCTCTCTAATTTCTCCTCCGGGCACGGGGACCATCCTCGCATAGCAGCTGCGTAGTGGCGACGTGGCGGCGCAAACTGTGTAGATTACTGTGACGGAGACCTCGAGGGGTATTCTTGCGTATGGTCGCAGCGACTCAAGTATTCAAACTCGCCTTCGCGTGGCCACTGGCCTGGTTGTGGTCGAAGTGCGTCGTAGGAGAAACCCCGAAGGCCCATTCTTCTGCATGGGCAGTGCCAGACGATGTGGCCGGGCTCACCAGAGTGGAAACAGACCGAGCGGCGCGAGTCGGGGTTCCTCCGGAGGTCTGTTTTCTTGACTAGGCTTGCTGCACAGGTGGGCAACTGTGCTCTTCGCGGTGGTACATAGGGCTCCTGGCGCAAATTGGCAGAACGCCTTTGGCTGCGCGCCGCGGCGTCTTGTGTCATTTCCTGGGGTTCTGTGCCTGGCGCAGTCAGGGTGCCTAGTAGCTGTTGCAGTCTTTCCCGTGCCACATCCACGGGAATCGCTGCTTGAGGTTGTGGGGAAGACAGCAGCAGTCGTCGCAGTTCGTGGCCAACGATTTCGTGAATAACTTGATGCGACTTGTCGCTGGTGGTGGTCATCGTGTCCGGGTGAATTGCATAGACTTGCGCCGAGCAGTTCTACTACCGAAGCAGGACGTAGATTGTTTTTTCTATCCTGGAGGCTTCTTGCTTGATTTCCGCGACGGTTTTGGGCTAGCTTACGAGGCCGGCCAGGAGCTGATCCCTGACGCTGCGCAAAAAATATCTCAGTTTTTCTTCTTTGGTCATGTCGAGGTCGGCGTGACGAGAGAGGTGCCCTTAATTTCTTCGGCGTAACAAGGAACGGAGTCGTTCGGGAGCTGCGTCCTTGACTCACGGAGTCGTTCAGCTCTTTCTTTCGCTCTCGTGAACGCCTTCAATAGCTCCTGCTTGGACAGCTCTCACGTCGTTAGGGTAGACTCGTGGCTTTCATGCCACGTACTTTCTGAGCCTTCCAGTGAGGAGAAGATTTACCCGCCGCGGTGGCTCAGTGCCTACGGCACTCGTCTACAGAGCCGGAGTACCCGGATTCGAACCAGAACCGCGGCGGCCGCGTTTCGATGGAGGCGAAATGCAATAGGCGCCCGTGTGCTGTGAGATGTCAGTGCACGTTAAAGATCCCCAGGTTGTCGGAATTATTCCGGAGACCTTCACTACGGCACCTCTTTCTCTCTTTTTTCTTCCACTCCAACCTCCTTCTCTTAAGGCGCGGTTCAGGTGTCCGCCGAGATATGCGAGAGAGATACTGATTTCCTTCCTCAAAAACAAATTTACCGATTTACGTACCTGATTTTTATCGCATCATCCCAATTGTTGAAAAATGTCATGCGCTCAAATTGTTCCAGCAATCCCTCTGAGTCCTCGCTTGGAAAGCCGTTGAATGTTGGCGGCACCGCGGAAGCAGCAGTATGAACGGAGTCGACGCCGGTAGCTGACTCATGCATGGCGGGTATCGTAACTTGTTTTCACTCTTGGATCCGCTCCGGTAGGGTCTCGAACTGAGGATGCTCCCATTGCAGACATCGGCTGACTCGATAGACCGGTGGCTCGTCCTCCGTTGAGAAACTAAGATGGCTGGCGTCACGGCATGCAGGGGATGTCCGGTACATGGACTACACCACCCTTCAACCCCACCAAATATCACGTCGTGGTGACGGCAGGCTGGTAGTGATGAAGACACCGAAAAGGGCATTTAAAAGAAACTGCTTATTTGGCGGGCATGCGCCCACAAGTAAGTGAATGTGTCGGCGGTGGCGATAGCAACAACCGTGCTCGGCGGCGTCAAACAGGATTCCCGCCGCTCTCGACCATGCTGAGTTTAAAGTTGACAACGAACTTTCGATATACGGCATGCAAAGAGACCACAACACTCTGGAACAACGCAGAATTGGTTGCGCCTGGGTGGGGCCATTCATGACAAATTTTCTCGTGCCTTATATCACAGATAAAGCGATGAAGCCGCGCTCCGCCAGCTTTGAGTAATGAACAAACAACCATCACAAAATTTTGTGTCAGTATTACTGGATGCACCGGCGGATCACCGAGCGCAAATTAATGACAAGCTTTCATTTTTTATTATTCTTATCACTTAAAATGCGCTGTAAAAACTCACCCTTAGGAACTACGAATAATAAGGAATTCACGACCAGCACGAAAACAAAGCGACTCCATGAGCAAAGCAATCCTTCCGCATTTTAATTTATTCCTAAGATGTAGCCACGCGCACTGCGGTGAAGTGAAGGAAGAAATGCGCAGCTGCTGGTATCGATCATTTTTTACTCCATTGTCACCGTGTCACCTCTTTGAGAAGAAGACTGCTGGAGTTGCCCTTACAGCAACTTGGCTTTAGTTTGAGCAGCCCACACTTGCTATCATTTGGCGCCACCACGCTTGGGTTCAGCCACAGGTCTGTATGTGACGCTGTTCAAAATTTCTTGCTGGAACCTCATCGACTTCCTTGCTAAAGCTTTCAGTATTTTCTTTTTTATGCTTCATTATTTTTCGAATTAATCGCTCTCTTTTCCCTCTCTCTCTCCAATCCAAACTCCCCTATATATATATATATATATATATATATATATATATATAAATATGAGAGAGAAACCAACAGCCACAGAAACCCAGGGACACGAGCGATTTTTAATTAATTTATTTATTTTGTGCTGTTGTTGGATTTAGAATATTACTGAGTATGTTAACGCTTAAAGCTTATTGTAATAAGGGGGTAATTACTCATTGGCATCCACCCGGGCGCAGCCATACGACTACAAAGGAAAGCTATACAGCTTTCTCAGAACCTTCGTAGTTACAGAAAAATTCGTCCTGGTCCGGGGATCAAACCCGAGACCACCGCTTCACCGGAGCAGTCGCTCTTCTAATTGAGCTAACCGGGACGGCAAGCTTATGGTAGGACGAGAGCGAATTAATCAATAACTCGTAGTGGGAACAGTGTTGGTCAAATGTTTAGGGGAATCCCCCAAGGTGGAGTAGATTTGTAATAAGGGAGTAATTACTCATTGGCATCCACCCGAGCGCAGCCATACGACTACAAAGGAAAGCTATACAGCTTTCTCAGAACCTTCGTAGTTAAATAAAAATTCGTCCTGGTCCGGGGATCGAACCCGAGACCACCGCTTCACCGGAGCAGTCGCTCTTCTAATTGAGCTAACCGGGACGGCAAGCTTATGGTAGGGCGAGAGCGAATTGATCAGTAACTCGAAGTGGGAACAGTGTTGGTCAAATGTTTAGGGGATTCCCCCAAGGTGGAGTAGATTTGTAATAAGGGAGTAATTACTCATTGGCATCCACCCGAGCGTAGCCATACGACTACAAAGGAAAGCTATACAGCTTTCTCAGAAACTTCGTAGTTAAAGAAAAATTCTTCCTGGTCCGGGGATCGAACCCGGGACCACCGCTTCACCGAAGCAGTCGCTCTTCTAATTGAGCTAACCGGGACGGCAAGCTTATGGTAGGACGAGAGCGAATTGATCAGTAACTCGAAGTGGGAACAGTGTTGGTCAAATGTTTAGGGGAATCCCCCAAGGTGGAGTAGATTTGTAATAAGGGAGTAATTACTCATTGGCATCCACCCGAGCGCAGCCATACGACTACAAAGGAAAGCTATACAGCTTTCTCAGAAACTTCGTAGTTAAAGAAAAATTCGTCCTGGTCCGGGGATCGAACCCGGGACCACCGCTTCACCGGAGCAGTCGCTCTACCAATTGAGCTAACCGGGACGGCAAGCTTATGGTAGGGCGAGAGCGAATTGATCAGTAACTCGAAGTGGGAACAGTGTTGGTCAAATGTTTAGGGGAATCCCCCAAGGTGGAGTAGATTTGTAATAAGGGAGTAATTACTCATTGGCATCCACCCGAGCGCAGCCATACGACTACAAAGGAAAGCTATACAGCTTTCTCAGAACCTTCGTAGTTAAATAAAAATTCGTCCTGGTCCGGGGATCGAACCCGAGACCACCGCTTCACCGGAGCAGTCGCTCTTCTAATTGAGCTAACCGGGACGGCAAGCTTATGGTAGGGCGAGAGCGAATTGATCAGTAACTCGAAGTGGGAACAGTGTTGGTCAAATGTTTAGGGGATTCCCCCAAGGTGGAGTAGATTTGTAATAAGGGAGTAATTACTCATTGGCATCCACCCGAGCGCAGCCATACGACTACAAAGGAAAGCTATACAGCTTTCTCAGAAACTTCGTAGTTAAAGAAAAATTCGTCCTGGTCCGGGGATCGAACCCGGGACCACCGCTTCACCGGAGCAGTCGCTCTAACAATTGAGCTAACCGGGACGGCAAGCTTATGGTAGGGCGAGAGCGAATTGATCAGTAACTCGAAGTGGGAACAGTGTTGGTCAAATGTTTAGGGGAATCCCCCAAGGTAGAGTAGATTTGTAATAAGGGAGTAATTACTCATTGGCATCCACCCGAGCGCAGCCATACGACTACAAAGGAAAGCTATACAGCTTTCTCAGAAACTTCGTAGTTAAAGAAAAATTCGTCCTGGTCCGGGGATCGAACCCGGGACCACCGCTTCACCGGAGCAGTCGCTCTACCAATTGAGCTAACCGGGACGGCAAGATTATGGTAGGGCGAGAGCGAATTGATCAGTTACTCAAAGTGGGAACAGTGTTGGTCAAATGTGTAGGGGAATCCCCCAAGGTGGACTAGATTTGTAATAAGGGAGTAATTACTCATTGGCTTCACCGGAGCGACTGCTTTCCGATGTTTGTGATTATTATTGATTCTTTCTCTCCCTGCCCTTCTTGTGGTAGACTCCCCGGGTGTTCCTCTCCCGTGTGCTTTTCTTCTGCCTGTACTATGTACAGGTGAATACCAACCTTTACCTACCGATTCTTGGCCGATCCCCCAGTGTGGGTATGTGCCATTCTGTCAAAGGCTACAACAACAACAACAGACCAGTTTCCCTGCGGCTTTTGTGGAAGCAGCGCCTGCACCCCAGCCAAACCCCCGCCGTGGGTATGTGCCATTAAGCCTCAGGACACCATCATCGTCAGCAGCATCAGCAGCATCATCTTCTACACCGGTGACCTAGAACATGAACAGCAACGCTGCGCCCCATGACGTTTCTCAGGCTGCGACGTCTCACGGCCCATCCGTTGTCGCCTACGCGGTCCGTCTTTCACCATTCTGGGCGCAACACCCTGACGTCTGGTTCCTACAAACCGGAGCCCTTTTTCTCCTGGCTAACATTACTTCCCAGCAATCCCGGCGCGGCCATCTTTAAGCCTCGCTCCCCGCCGAAGTCGCGCTCCAGTTCCGCGGCATCCTGGCAAGTCCCCCAGCAGCGGATCCGTATGACCAGTTGAAGGCAGCCATTCTACAAAACACATTTCAATCCGACAGCAAACGACTGCAGCAGCTCCTTTCCGCGTTAGAGTTCGGCGACCGGCATACATCGCGACTTCTTTGGCATATACAGGGCATTGATATGTTTTGCTGGGTTAGTAGCGTGTTCCACCAGGCATCGGGTCCAGGAGCACCGCCGAAGTGCCGAAGGAGGAAGGAACGTGGGCCGGAGACGGGGAGTAGGGGAAGCGAAGGAAAAACTGTATTCACATATTTACATGATTATTTACAAAAAGAGACAAACAGGGTAAAAGCTGAGAAGTCTCAGGGAAACGCTGAAGGAAACGCTCAGGGAATCGCTTCGGGAATTGGCTCCGGGAATCACTCCGGGAATGGCTCTGGGAATCGCTTCGGGAATTGCTCTCGATGAACGTGTCGAGCGCCTTAAATAGACCCTCCCGAGATCTTCCCGCCTTTTTCCGACCAATCGTAGGGACTTCGCCCGGGTGCTCCAAGGTCGTTCACCGCTTCGTCGTCTTCCTCGGCTGAGGCCCTTGGATACTCGGAAGTGTCCAGAAGAGCGTGTTGTCTGGCTAATCGGATCCCATATCTTGTTTCAAGGAAATGCCCCAAAGGCGAACACCTGCAGCGTCGTCAACCCGCTGTTGACAAAAGAGCGAGGCGCGGTTGAATGGCAGACGCTCGTCTCCACAGGTGGCAGCAGGCATTGAGTCATGTAACCCTGGCAGATGCACACACTAAGTCGCAGGGTCAATACTGCTGCGTTGGGTGCCGTTTAAGGGGAACTCCGGAAAACACGTCACGGCAGTTAGGCAGAAGTGGTGGTACGTGGAATCCAGGAGTCGAATGCGTCCCTCGTGTCGGTTCCACCTGTCAGGAGGTGGCATGGGAGCGCGTGCATGAAGAAAGACCACTTCCGCAGAACCACACACTGCCTCTGGGAATGGCCTATGTGGATACAGGTGTGACGGGAACACACCAAGAGAGTTAGGGGGGGGGGGGGGTAGAAACACAACAGCACGTCCGCCGCCCGAAGAGGTCTCGCAGTGGTTGCAGCCAACGCTGCTGCGCGCAGAGACCTGGAGTTGTGTCCGTTCGGCTTTTGGTCACAGCTGAGCCCAATGGTTTTTCTTGCTTCGTTGACAGCTGTAACGGTCTCAACCAGCAAAGTCCAAAGCCCAACAAGCAGAAAGCGCCAAACCGACTTTAAGAACTGCCAAGCTGTGTACGGTCAACAAAACCTCCTTCGAGAAAATGAGCTGTCGAGTGAAATTTACGTCCTCCTTCAAAAGTTTCCAAGTTTGACCAAACTAGAATGCACAGAGCTTGTTTAGCCAAAAGGGAGGACAAATTCTAAGATTTTGGGGGGGTGCCGTAGCACGGTTTATGTCACAGAAAGCCACCTCCCGTGAGAGCATAAAGAGAAGGTGGAGCTGCGGAACACACATACAAAACAGACAAAAAAATGATTCCCGCTAAACGAAAAAGAACATACAAATTTGCCTAGCGGATTAACGTCTGGGGAGTCAGGAAAGGGCATTACACGGGAAAGCTTCGGCTGAGGCCATCAGCGTTGCCATTACCTCGCACTTTGCCGCCACGAATGTAAATTGAGTCCCGCAATGCTAAGCTCCAAAATTTCGCTCTGATCTTTGTACAGGAGAGATAAATGTGCAAAAAAACAAGCATTAAACTGAACAGGATTATTCCTTGAAACCGTCCAGAAACAGCGTTACGATTAGAGGAATTTACTGGTTCCTATTCTTCAGCCGCCCCCTGTGCGGCCGCGGTCCGATAGCTGCTCTAGCAGGTGCAACAGGACACAAGGCTAGGAATTTCAGCTTGGAACCCTTAACTGTTCCTCGTCCAAGTCCCGCGGTTCTGAAGTTTGGCTGACGCTCAGAAAGCAGAACGCGAGAAGGGAACGAACGAGTGCGAATGCCGTGCCAGCGTATCCGTCTCTCTCGGATTGGGTTCGCGCGTTGCGTTCCCACGGGGCGGGTGCGAACTCTTGAGCACCGAGGTGCCAAATGGGGGCGGCTACGCGGTTCGGATTTCAGTCGAGCAGTCAACAAGAGCCGCACTTTCCCCTTAATTAACTCTTCCCGTTTGGCCACCTCTGTGCGCTGCCGCTCCGTGGAAACCTTCGCTGTTGATTTGCCTGGCGCGTCACTAGGAATAGCAGAACTGTCACGGGTTAAGTCCCCGGCGTCCGACCCGTCGTCAGTTTGTAAAAGTGCCTGCTCTAGCTCACCACCGTGAGAATTTATCAGGCTTACAGGGCCATGTTTGCCCACTTCACCCGCGTGCTCTGCTGGCGCTGCGAATTTTCGAGCCTTCGAAATGGTGATTACCTGCGCAGCATTATCTCCAAAACTAAGGCCTTCTTCTTTGGGCAGCATATCCGAGCGATTTGAGAAAATCGAGGGATGCTGCTTAGGCAGGTTTTGGGAGACGGCTGCCTCGGTCAGAAGCACCCCGAGTGGGCTCCCGATCGCGCCGCAGGCAATAGGCAAAGACACGCTGGTTTCGTTTGCTATTTCCCTTATGCAGGCATACTCGCCTGTGAAGTCTTCGGGCTTAATATTTGCCGAGTCGATAACATCGATGGTGGCAGCCGAGTCGCAGAGAACATGGCGCAGTTTTCTCGTTACTGTTGATTTGTCTTGCGCGCCACTAGGAATCGCGGAACCGTCACGGGTTAAGTCGCCGGCGTCCTCCTCGTCGTCAGCTTGTGATCCAGCCTGCTCTGGCTCATCATCGTGAGAATTTACAGGCTTCGGGCTTACAGGTTCCGGTTTGCCCTCTTCAACTACATGCTCTGCTGGCGCTGCGAATTCCCGAGCCTTCGAAATGGTGAGGACCTGCGCAGCGTTTTCTCCAAAACTAAGGCCCTTTTCTTTGGGCAAAATATTCAAGCGATTTGAGAAAATCGAGGGATGCTGCTTAGGCAGGTTTTGGGAGACGGCTGCCTCGGTCAGAAGCACCCCGCGTGGGCTCTCGATCGCGACGCAGGCAATAGGCAAAGACACGCTGGTTTCGTTTGCTATTTCCCTTATGCAGGCATACTCGCCTGTGAAGTCTTCGGGCTTAATATTTGCCGAGTCGATAACATCGATGGTGGCAGCCGAGTCGCAGAGAACATGGCGCAGTTTTCCCGTTACTGTTGATTTGTCTTGCGCGCCACTAGGAATCGCGGAACCGTCACGGGTTAAGTCGCCGGCGTCCTCCTCATCGTCAGCTTGTGATCCAGCCTGTTCTGGCTCATCATCGTGAGAATTTACAGGCTTCGGGCTTACAGGTTCCGGTTTGCCCACTTCAACTACGTGCTCTGCTGGCGCTGCGAATTCCCGAGCCTTCGAAATGGTGAGGACCTGCGCAGCGTTCTCTCCAAAACTAAGGCCCTTCTCTTTGGGCAGAATATCCAAGCGATTTGAGAAAATCGAGGGATGCTGCTTAGGCAGGTTTTGGGAGAGGGCTGCTTCGGTCAGACGCACCCCGAGCGGGCTCTCGATTGCGACGCGGGCAATGGGCAAAGACACGCAGTTTTCAATCACGATTTTAATTTCTTTTCGCGCCGAAACCTCCTGATTTAATATCGAATTCCTCTCGGCGTGCTTCGCTTCTAAAATTTGTTGCAACTCTAAACGCTTTAGAGCAAGCTCTTTTTCTAACCTGTCAGCCTCCTCCTTAGCGGCTTCCTTGCGGTAAAGGCGTTCTTTTTCAACCCTGACGGCCTCCTCCTTGCGTTCTTTTTCAACCCTCTCGACCTCCTCCTTAGCTTTCCTGATTCCCTCCTGAATCACCTCCCAGGTCTCCAAAATTCCGTCACCCTCAGCACCACATTCCTTAATAGCCTCAATCATCTGCGGCTTTCTGTGACTTTTCCTGACCTCAATACCCAGCTCTTCACACAGCAAAATCAAATCTGGCTTCTTTAGTTTGCTCAAATCCATGGCAACTTCCGAACGAGTACTTTCAAAACAAGCTGCTACGTGAAATGCTTAAGCGAGCACGTGCAGAAAAACAATATACAGGTAGTGATAAATTTCCAGAGTTATTAGCCTGGCAGATTCTTAAAGAAAGTCAAGCGCTCACCACTGCCAACCAGTTGATATATTTTGCCGGGCTAGTGGCGTGTTCCACCAGGCATCGGGTCCAGGAGCACCGCCGCTGTGCCGACGGAGGAAGGAACATGGGCCGAGACAGGGAGTAGGAGAAGCGAAGGAAAAACTGTATTCACATATTTACATGATTATTTACAAAAAGAGACAAACAGGGTAAAAGCTGAGAAGTCTCAGGGAAACGCTGAAGGAAACGCTCAGGGAACCGCTTCGGGAATTGGCTCCGGAATCACTCCGGGAATGGCTCCGGGAATCGCTTCGGAAATTGCTCTCGATGAACGTGTCGAGCGCCTTAAATAGACCCTCCCGAGATCTTCCCGCCTTTTTCCGACCAATCGTAGGAACTTCGCCCGGGTGCTCCAAGGTCGTTCACCGCTTCGTCGTCTTCCTCGGCTGAGGCCCTTGGATACTCGGAAGTTTCCAGAAGAGCGTGTTGTCGGGCTAGTCGGATCCCATATCTTGTTTCAAGGAAATGCCCCAAAGGCAAACACCTGCAGCGTCGTCAACCCGCTGTTGACAAAAGAGCGAGGCGCGGTTGAATGGCAGACGCTCGTCTCCGCAGGTGGCAGCAGGTATTGAGTCATGTCACCCTGGCAGATGCACACACAAAGTCGCAGGGTCAATACTGCTGCGTTGGGTGTCCTTTAAGGGGAACTCCGGAAAACACGTCGCGGCAGTTAGGCAGAAGTGGTGGTACGTGAAATCCAGGAGTCGAATGCGTCCCTTGTGTTCGGTTCCACCTGTCAGGAGGTTGCATGGGAGCGCGTGCATGAAGAAAGACCACTTTCGCAGAACCACACACTGCCTCTGGGAATGGCCTATGTGGATACAGGTGTGACGGGAACACACAAAGAGAGTTATGGGGGGGGGGGGGGGGGGGGGGGGGGGGGGGGGCAAACACAACGGCCTGCTTTCCCAACCAGTGCATCAATTTCTTAATGGCGAATGGTGTCCGCTTTGTTTTTTTCTCGAAAAAGCTGTCATCTTCGGAGCAGTGGTACAGTTCTTACGGCCGTGAGCTACTCGCGGCGCACTTCACCGTGAAACACTTCCGCTTCTTCTTGGCCGAAATTCTGTGATCTTCACGAACCACAAATCACTCGTCAGCGCGCTGTGGCTGAAATAAGCCAGTTTGCGTGCGGCTTTTGAGGAAGAACATCTTCTTTTGCAGGTGTAAAAAGAAATAGTACGGTTTTAACGTACGGTTTTAACATAGTGAAACCGAGTAGATCTGTGAAAGCATGTGTTAAGCATGATTGGTTCATGGTTTCATGGTTTTGCTTTGCTGGGTCGTCGCCTCGTCTGGCGACGATATTAGACTAATGTTAAGCTCTGATCGAGGTTAAGTTGATATGACCTGCTCGCGCCGCAGATGGAAGTATGAAATTGCGTTGTACAAGGCACAGCGCTAGAGTGGGTTGCATTTTAACACGAGCCGTGATTGGCTGCGGCGATTGCATAGCGCTCTCGAGCAGTAGACAGCGTAGCTAATCTTTTAGTACCGCCGCTTGTTCGAATGTCATTCGCGGCACTGTTTGTTTATTTATTCATTCAAACTTAGTGTCGAGGTCATGGCTTCTGGGCGTCCCAAAGCGACTCAGATCGTGAAGTACAGCTTTCTCTATAAAACTTCTGACGAAAACGTAAGCGCACAAGAAGACGGGGACACCGGAGAGCCACAGGATACTGCGCTAACTTGCAACTGAATTCATTGAAGACACGGGAGCATATTTATTTATTTATTTATTTATGTACATACTGCAGACCATGGTTAGGTCCAAGCAGGAAGGGCAGGTTCACAAAAAGCAGAATTATAGCAAAAAAATACAACAATAAATCAACAATAATGTAATAAAAAACAATACAGCAGTGCAAGGCAAAGCAGAAAAAAATAAATAATACGCAATATCAAACACGGCTGAGGAACGCGTCTGATTTTTCAGGGTTGATTAGGTTCGGTTAATGAGTTACAGTCGGATATGGTGCGTGGGAAAAATGAAAACTTGTACGAGTTGGTCCGAGCACAATGCGGTTTTAAAAGAGCTTTGTGATAGTGTCGTGTATTCCGTGTTGGCATTGGGGAAATATAATCAGAAGGGTCAAGTCTGAGTTTATTGTTAAGAAGTACTGAAAGAAAATCTAAACAAAAATTTCGTCTTCTTATCTGTAGTTCTTCAATACCGTTAGCTTGCATCAAGTCTGAGGGGGAGTCAGTGGGTAGATATTTTGAATATATGAATCCAATTGCTTTCCTTTGAATGTTCTCGAGCTTTCTTATGTTAGACTTTGTATACGGGTCCCAAATTATGCAAGCATATTCAAGCTTGGGTCTAATTGCAGCATTATAACCTAAGAGCTTAACGTTAGCGGGGGCGTTTCGAAGTTTGTGCCTTATATAACAGAGCTTACGGAATGCGAGTGAACAGATGTTATCTATATGAGAGTTCCAAGAAAGGTTATTAGTAAGTGTTACACCCAAGTACTTTACGGACTCTACTTGTTGCTGATGATTCTAATTTATATACATATTGTAGAGCGTTTATCTTGTTAGTTATGCGAAAAGAAACGCTTTTATCAGCGTTCAGTTTCATGTCCCAGCGCTTGCACCACTGTATAATATTAGTAAGCGTATTTTGTAGGTCACTCTGATCGTTTTCATTGCTAACATCGCGAAATAAGACACAGTCAACAGCATATAATCGAATATGTACACCAGGGCAAACCTCACCGATGATGTCGTTAATGTATACTAGAAAGAGTAGTGGCCCCAGTACAATCCCCTGTGACACACCTGATGTGACTGGGAGACAGCCAGACTGGTGCCGACCGACTGCAACATGTTGACTCCGGTTAATTATTTATCCAGGAAATAAAAATAGGCGGAAGTCCAATAGTTTTTAGTTTTAGAATTAGCCTGTGGTGTGGAACTTTGTGGAAAACAAACAAACTGTTGTGGAAAACAAAGAGGAAGAACTGAACGCATGCGCGAGCGATTTTCATCTAGGAACGCTATTTCCTTATCCCGGAGATTAACTCACAGTGTACTGACGCACTCGGCTGCCTTCTTGCTGATCATTCCTGCTTTTTAATCTCAAGCATGTATCGGTCTTTGCTCTTCGTTTCAACCGTGCACTCAATCCCAACTGGTCAAACTGGTTTAAGGAACAATTCCCAGTTGATTTCAGCTGATTCCAAGCTGAGTTCCAATTCGAATCAACTGGGGGCCAATTGGAAACCAAATGGAATCAGCTGGAAATTGTCCTGTAAACCATTTTGGCCAGTTGAGAGTATCCCCTGGAGTGCAAGAATAACTATGGCGGAGTGCTGCAAAAATTCAGGACAGGCTTAGTACCGAATGAAATGCCCAATGCATTCAAGCAAAAGAAAACTTTTTGGATTCGTTGGAAAAACTTTATTGTATTTCGATAGTAGCTGGAGTTGGAAAACGCTCACTGGTATGTTACTTCACCTTATTCTCTTTCGTCCATTCTCACGCTACACCCAAACTGTTTTCTGCCATTGTTGCTTGCCACATTACTTGTCACAAGCCGCCAAGGTGCCTCAGGGGTTATGGTGCTCGGCTGCAGTCACGTGGCGGGTCGAATTTCGATGGAGGCGGAATTCTAGAAGCCCGTGTACTGTGCGATGTCAGTGCGCGTTGAAGATCCTCAGGTGGTCGTAATTTCCTGAGCCTTTTATTACGCCGTCCCCCATAGTCTGAGTCGCATTGGGACGTTAAACCCCGATAAACCAAGCAATGCATGACATGTCATCTTTAATTTTTTTTTATGCGAAGCATATTACTAGAGGTACACTACAGCCCTTCGCCATGGTTACGCGCCGTGCACACCACGTGGTACAGTGACGTCACACCATGTGACATACCACGTGACACATGACGTCATGACAGAGGAAGACGGAGGTACACTACAGCCCTTCGCCGTGGTTACACGCCGTGCACACCACGTGGTGCAGTGACGTCACACCACGTGACATACCACGTGACACATGACGTCACGACAGAGGAAGACGGAGGTCCACCTCGCGCCGTCGCTGTGGTTGCACGCCGTGCAGACCACGTGGTACAGTGACGTCACACCACGTGACATACCACGTGACACATGACGTCACGACAGAGGAAGACGGGGTCCACCTCGCGCCGTCGCTGCGGTTGCACGCCGTGCAGACCACGTGGTACAGTGACGTCACACCACGTGACATACCACGTGACACATGACGTCACGACAGATCGCCGTCACGCGCTGGGAGAGGGCGAACGATGCCATCGCACCGACACCGGAATGTCCTCGAGCGGCATTCCCCCGCATTTCGAACGCGCGTTCACACTCGGTGTAGGTGAAACGCTCGCTCCACCGGGCAGGCGTACGCGGCTTCCGTGGCAATCCAGGCGCTCACCCAACGCGCGTCTCGGGGTTAGTCGGCGTTCCGCTGTAGCCATGCCGTTGTCTTCCCCCACGACGAAGGCTTCTAGTGGTTGTATTAAAATGACGAAGTATTCAACCAAGGAAAGCCATGTATTACCAAGCCTAGCCATCAATATGCTTCGCATCTGACCAGGGTTAACCAAGTTAAGCCTCAGCCCATTTTTGTAAGGGAGTCCTTCAACAGCCCTAGAGACTACAAGGTCAAAGAATAAATTTTGTGGACTGTGCACGCGTCGACGATACAAAGCCAAAAACTCCGGCTCGTATGCGTGCTGTCCGCCTTGGACGAATGTAGATGTGTGTACGTCTCCGATTCTGTCATAAATTCCACTGAACACTAATTGAGATGGGCAATCGATTCCGAAACCAGCCTGGCTACTATCGTTCTCGCATCAGTGCCCTATTCTTTGTCACAGCTTCATCCCTTGCGAGGCGCATTGTTTACTTGCGTTTTGATTCAAATTGCATCGTCGGCATGATGGTAGCGCCATCTCACGCGTATATGAGGAATGCATGCTCTGTGTAGCGTACCGATCAGAACCGAGATGGCGCGACGGGGCGACGGCACGTCGAGTTCCGGTGACTTCAACAGCGCGCATTGAGGCTCCCTAATTTATGAAGGACATTCATAGTTGCTGATGATATTATGGAGTTTGAAGTACAGTGACTCATGCTATGAGGGACGCCGGCTACCTGGGATTCTTTACCGTGACCTGACATCGCACAGTACACGGGCGTCTACCATTTCGCCTCGACCGAAATGAGACCGCCGCGGCCGGGATCGAACCCGCGGCTGTCTGGTCAGCAGCTGAGAACCATAACCACACCACTGAGCCACCGCGGCGCCTAGAAGGACGTTCGTGACGTGATGACACAATGGTGCCTCAATGAGAGTGCGCTCAGTGGAGCTGAACATCAAGACGCCGGAAGTCAAGCCGTATGGATATGCTGTGAATCGTAACGCCCGAAATACTGCAGGTGTAGTGAAAGATTTTTTTTGTGTGTGTGTGTCTGTGTTTGTACCGAAATGATATAGACTGCCGGAACTTTTGGATGGGGTTGGAGCGCCGGTAAGAGGGGGAATGCGTTCGCTGATAGCTTTCCAAACGTATACTCGGATAAGAGGGCACTTCTCCTGACACGATGGAGATGGATGTTTTATGTAGGGACTGTCCGAAACCTAAAAGGGCGCATCCCACACTGATTCAAGCACCGCCAACAACGTCGTCCGTGTTCTCAAATGTACTTACGGGCTGCCAGCTGCTCTCTGCTTTCTGTGTGTTCGCGCGATTTAGAAGGGCTGTATCTGAAAGCAGGTGCACTAAAGAGGAATCTGAACCCGTCTTTTTTCCGCGCGAACTGAGGCAGAGAGAGAGAAACATTTTATTTTCTTTCAACTGAAAGTGGAAGAAAAGGCATGGAGCCTAACAAGGCCGAGCATTCTTGGAATCTTCGATTTATTGTCTTCTGCGGCCGATTTCCCTCATTTAAATCGGATTAGACGTCCCGGCTCCCCGCCACCCCCTCTTTTTTTTAACTCGCCGCAGACGGTAGGAGCAGTCAAGCATGCAGTCAAGTAACCTTTCAGCCAGTCCCGTGGCGGCTTGCCGCGCTGTCATCGGCGGAGTACTACGTAGCGATCGGCGAAAGCAATGAGTCCACGTGTATTTTTATTACCGCGAGCCTAATTGGCAGCTATGTAGTCTCTGACTGGTTCTATTTATTCACGGAAGCCTAAAAAAAAACACTAAATAAAAGCGCAAGTGAAGTCGCCACGCGACTGCCTTACGAGCACTCCACGCGTTAGTTGACTCCTATCTTCAGCGGCTAGTTGAAAAAAAAAAGGTGGGAGCCGGGACGTTTAATCCGATTTAAATATGGGGAATTGGCTGGACAGGACAATAATTCAAAGTTTAGAAAAATGCTGGGAACGTGTAGATCGAGTTCCCGCTGTAAAAAGACGAGTTCAGATCCTTCTTTAGTGCTCCTTTTACAACTTTGGACTTTTCCGAGGGTTTAGCGCTGGTTACGAAGCTAGCATATCCTTAAATAAGCATATGTGCTCTGTGTCCGAGGCATGACTACATCTATAGAGGCCATGTTGAACATCCCGTATTTCAGTGTGCGTCCCGAGATATATCATGCGATCACTACGCAGGGACCGCCCATCACAGTAGATGATGCAATAAGTTACCACGACGTTTAGCACAACTACTCTTAACTACAGCAGAGTTCCAAATCGGCAGCTTCCACATATAAGGCGTAGGTGTGAATACAGCTCAATGAGGCCTGCAGAGACGGAATTATTTGAGGACTGGCGGTAGTGTTGAGTATTTTGTACTGCCGACATGAAAAGCCTCCACACATCGCTGATGCCTTCCAAATTTTTCTGCAGAACAGCTTCATGCATGCAGCCGTAAAATATTGAGCACGGTTTTACTGCGCTGCCAGGTTTGAGCTTACAAAATTTTCGGTCAAGTGGTTCTTTTTTTTTTTTTGTACATATGAATATGTGGACGAACGTTAATGCTTCAAAAATGGATTAAATCGGATACGCATGGACGCGCCTGCAGTCTATAGGCACATTCCGATCATTTTAAATTTCATGGAACTGCTTCTTCGCGCATCTGAAAATGCGTCCGTCATTCTCGCTTGCGTTTTATGCATACGTCTACCATTAGCGGTGATATTTGCGCAGCGTCGATGTGGTCGCAATGAACGCATTTCTTTATTGAGTAGAGAAATATACAAAACAAATCCGTACAGGAGAACACACTGTTAAGTGCAGTCTGCGTCACATGTATTGTGTACAAACAGCAGCCAAGCACTGCCGTCTGCTCAATAGAACTAAAATTCGGTAGCCTTTGTTTTCGGGTCATGCGCAAATTCCCGCCAGACTCGTAGGTCTGTGTGGCTCTGCTCCGACGTAAATGGGGCTTGTAGAATCTAATAGATGAGGCAGTGTGTTGTTTTGTTCGCAGGCATTGTGCCGCTTGAGCGCTTTACACAAGGGAGCCGCAGGGTGCGCGTTTTAATGCCGGTATTGACGTCAATATGTGAGGTGTTTCATCCAGGTATGTGCTGGGTAACCGGGAAAGACTGATGGCACGACATACGCCTTCTGTATCCGGAGTTGTGAGGCTTGCCCACTGTCCTATTCAATAATTTTACGGTGCATTCTTTATTCAGATCACACTAAATTCACAAAGTTTTCCTTAATTCCGTACTTAACCGCAGAGCAAAACTCCGAGCGAAAACCGCATACTTTTCGTCATCTGTCGTCACTGTTTACATTTCTTTTAGACTTTACTTTCTGCATGCAGACCCTTTCCACGGGTTCTGCACGACAGTCGCAGGAACCTCGATCACGAATTCAGCGTAGCTCATGGAATTCAGTACTGAACGTGAAACAAGGGCCTAAGGGCTACCAGAATCGGCTAGGGTGGCAAACACAGGCGCTGAGTGCCTTTAGCAGACATCGAGGAGCCGGGAGGGGGGGAACAACTCCGAGGCACCGCCACAGCTTCTGATGAGTATGACACTCTATTTAAAGCCGGTCGCGGTCAGACGTGAACACCACCTTGTACCGCCGCAACGGGTAAGAAGAGGATGCCGCAGACCGATTTGATTGTCGAAGTGGAGTCTGTTGCATTTCATACTTGTAAATCTATTCCTGTTTTGTAGAATTACTTGCGACAGCAGAAGGGTGACCAGTTTAAGTTTTGTAAAGGGCTTTACTGGCAAAAGGCGCTTGACCGGAACGACCAGGCGGAGCAGCAAAATCGCACGTCCAGTCTCGAACAGTCAGTGCTCTGCGGGCGCTGATCGTCTTCTTCTTTACAGTTTATGTAATGGGCGTCATCATCACGACTGGCCAGAGACATTGCACGTGTAAGTCATTTCATTTTCATCACATTACATTCAATGCCCCAGAAAGGGGTACTGCTAAGTGGTAAGAACTAAAAATTACGATAATACATATTTTGTTTGTTTTTTCACACTTTCATTGTACTTGAATAAACAGGTGATCAGAGCAATGGTGCTTGGAAGGAAATTTCAGTATACAGATGTGTGAGGAAAAAAGGAATTGCAGAAAACGTGACATTGCTTGAGCGTCGACGGGTAACGTCATGGAGGAAAAAAAAACTAAGGAGGGAGCGTCCGGCGACAACCTTGAAGCCTAGTATAAACAAGTAAAGATATAGCAAAAAAAAAGAAAGTGTGTCCCACCGTGATCACACCACGTGATAGCGTCTAGCCCCGCTGAGCGCGCGCATGCGCCGATTAGCGCGGCAGACTAACTGTAGATCAACTTCCTTGCTGTAGACGCCCGCGCCGCGGGTCGCGCATACGCGCGCACTAAAACATACCAGAATCAAAACATAAAGGACTGCCTCGGAGAGCGAAAAACTGAGGGAGAAAACGACTTCAAAACAACTCGGCTTGCGAACGCTGGCCGCGTGACGTCACGCTCCCTCCTTAGTTTTTTTTCCTCCATGGGTAACGTGTAGCTGATGACTATTGCGATGCGGCAGGCATGCGGAAAAAGAATATATAGCGTGGTTTGCAAGAGGCTGTTAAAAATTTTGTGAAATAAAGATAGGCGGGCAGTGCTACGACGGAGTGCTTAGGGCGACAAACCACGTGCTGCTTTTAAGGGCGGACAGGCTGATGTCGTAAAAATATGATGCATGATTGAAGCTGGCGGCGAAATTTTTAACGGATTCTAGGTCATTGCTAAAATATGGTTGATGAGTTGATCACGGCTCGAATCTGGTGATGTGAATTCAAATTTAGACCTGTCGAATGACGATGTAGATAGTGCTTTAAAGGACTAGAAACAGGAATTTGTTGCTTTTGTCTTTTCTTCTTTCAAACGATGCGTTAGACAATGATATATATGGAGCACCCAGTGGTATTCGCCTACGGCCGCTGAATAATTTATAAGTGAATTTCTTCTTGGCGCTGTTTCGGTACGTCGTTTGTTGGATTTCTAGCTCTTAAAGGTGCACTGAAGAGGAATCTGAACTCGTCTTTTTGCTGCGGGAACTCAATCTTCATGTTCCGAGCATTCTTAGAAACTTCGATTTATTGCCCTGTGTGGCTAATTTTCCTAATTAAATCGAATTAACGTCCGGCTCCCGCCTTTTTTTTTTTTAATTCTCCCTCGTACGTTGGGCGGAGTCGACCAACGCGTGGAGTGTCTTTCAGCCGTCCCGCGGCGGCTTGCCGCTCCACCATCGGAGTAATACGTAGTAGTACGTAGAAGCAAATAGTCCGCGCGTATTTTTATTTCTGCGGGCTTAGTCTGCGGCTATGTTATCTGCGAATGAAACTATTTATTCACGGAAAACTAGAAAACAAAATGAAGTGAAAGCAGTGCCTCCATGGAGCTGGCTGCAAGGCAGTCCACGCGTTGGTCGACTCCGCCCACCGTACGAGGGAGAATTAAAAAAAAAAAAAAGGCGGAAGCCGGACGTTAATTCGATTTAATTAGGGAAATCAGCCACACAGGGCAATAAATCGAAGTTTCTAAGAATGCTCAGAACGTGTAGATCGAGTTCCCGCAGCAAAAAGACGAGTTCAGATTCCTCTTCAGTGCACCTTTAAAGCAGGCTGGTTCAAGTGCTATGGTGAGCAATATTAGGTATGAGCGTTCACATTGGTGTTTTTTTCGTGTCTCACGTGACCAAACGTTGAACTGCATGTCACAACCATCGGTCGGTTGAAGAAACCGACGCCGGAACAGCGTTAGAGAAAAATTTCAATAATACATTATTTAGCGGTCGTAGGCAAATACAACACGGTGATCCATGGTGATGCACGCGTTATTTGAAAGAAAAAACATGCAATAAAAGTAGGTGTCTGTAGTCCTTAAAAGGGGCACAGAGACAAAATTCCGGGCGCAAACAAACGTTATGATTTGTTTCATGGGCGCAAGGAGGTGCCTTCTAGGAAGGGCGGTCGATGGCGGAATTTCCACACGCACCGAGTGACGAGAAGGTGCACTTGCCCCAGTTATTGTCGGAGAATAGATCCAGTGGTTGTTGTTAGGTACAACCAGTGCTTGCCGGTGACGCGCGATGTCATCAGTACTGTGGTAGTTCCCTTTTTCGTGTCGACCGTGACGTCAGGGTGCACCTCAGCATTTCCAGCGGCCGAGACCGTAATTCAATTGGCTGTAATGAAACCTCTGTAGTTAATTATTCACGTTGTGCGCTTGTTTTTTTTTAGTTCATTTTCATCATTACTAAGCCCATAAGCCTCATTCAAGGCAAAAACCGCACCCAAAAACATTGTGTCGGTACCCCTTTAGGAATCCGAACGTTCAGTTCACCGGCCATATATTAGCGACCTGCAAGTTCCAAGAAAGATCGGTAGAAAGGGTGGTGCCTAAATACCAATATGACCAAACTGGTTATATGTTAACTTCGGAGATTGTATGGGTACAGACAAGAGAATTACGGCAAAAGTTGAAGGAGACCAGCTCACACTTATGTGGGCTAATTTCCGTTAGCCACAGGTTTCACCAGTTCTAGACACCACTGAGTTCACATTGAAGAGCTTTCTGGCCAGTGTTGTAAATAATGGCTAGATAATTGCGCAGTCACCAGCGAACATGCCTATGTTAGAGGTTGCGGTATTTGTAAGTCATCAATGTATATTTCAAAAAGTTGCTGGCCAAGAATGCATCTCTGACGTACACGTGACGTCACTGGAAGGGGTACTGTAGTTGCCATTATTAACAGATACAAACTTGGAGCGGTTAGTAAAGACTGCTTCAAACCATTTTAAACTACTGGAAACGAGATTTAATCGGGAAAGGTTTATCAGTTAGCTATTTATAGGGTGTTTTGCTAAAGGTTTTAGCAAAAGCCTAAAAAATCACGTTCATGTGCAGATCGTGTATGGTCATGGAAATCTGGTTACCACGAGGGTAAGCCTTGCGAGGCTTGTGCTGCGCACGATGAAAACAGTTCTTCCAATCGAGAAAGGCCTCGATATGTGCATAAGTGATATATTCCATGATTTTGCAGGGAACGCTTATTAAAGAGATAGGGAGGCAATTAAAAGGTGAATCGGATTATCTTGATTTCTGCACTCCAACGACATTTCCTGTAGTCAGTTGTTGGAAAGCTGGCCTGCGAGAAATGACTGAGTGAACGACAAGCACAAGAAAGATGTACAGTCGTGCCCAAAGTCGAGAGACCACGGGAATGGCGGTGATTGCGGTTTTTCTGCGTATAAAGGCGTGCCTGCAAGAAGTGTGTGCGCAGACAGGCTAACATATTCACCCTATTCTTGCCTTGAAAACAGGCGCTGCACTGTGAGAAAGCGCCCGCAAGTAGTTCTGTGAATTCGCGTGGTCTCTCCACTTCTGCGCAGGGATATACATGTATCGTTGGTCTTTTTAGCGTTTAAGTGTTGATATTTTCCATCTGCGGAGATGAAAGTAACACATTTATTTAAAATGTTGACACTCTTTTCGGGAAGAACTATAAGAGGAGGTATACGATTCTCAATACTTGCATATGAAGGAAATGACGGGTAAGTTCTTTAATAAACGCGAATTAAAAGGCTGCATTAAACATGATGGAGCTCTTCGTACCACTGATGATTCCGCCTGTTGCGTCGACATTGAAAATTGTCCTTGCGTTTTGCGGGCTAATTACTTTCGACAACTTAAGGGGGTTAGTCGTCAGTACTTTAGACAAGTAGGCAAGAAGGCGAATGCTTTTTGCTTTACAAAGTTTACTCAAGTACGCTTTCCATAAGTTCTGAGAGGGACGCAATTTTTCTGAACAAAAGACACGCCCGTTTTTCTTTCCAAGGGATTTGTGAATAATTGATTTTGCTTGGCAATCGTACAATTATTTTTAGAACAAACCTGTCGATCATTATTTCATCATCATCATCATCATCAGCCTGACTACTCAAACTGCAGGGAAAAGGAAAATGTCTCTCAAATTAAGCCTGCCCTTTGCCAGTTGCGGCCACCGTATCCCCGCAAATTTCTTAATCTCATCCATCATTACATCAATTTCCCTCTTAAACAAAGCCCATGTTGTCGTGAATTGATCTTTGTGACGATCAGATTCTGAAGAATCGAAATGCCTAGGACAGGAGGTCAAGTCAAGACGAACTTCAGCTGACAAAGGAGGTGTCGTACTCGGGATGGCATTCAAGACAAGCGCCTTTGTGTAGAAGACACGTCAGCGGGTAGGTCATGCCATCGAAGACGTGATGTCATCAGGTGATGTCAGCCCAGATGAAATATGGCTGCGCCCAGAAAGGCAAATGTGAAAAGGTCTTGAGGGAGGAGAGGGGGAATCGAAGCGCTGGACCGCAGCACCGAATGCCGCTCACATTAGTGAGGCATGCCTCTTATAACACTCTTGTATTCTGACCGAATATTATGAGAGCGCCTGCTCGTTCGAGCAAAATAGTGCATGCTCAGCAATTTGTCACCACACAGATCATGTAATTATGATACTGCTTGTTTTGTGAACTATTTACAGTTTCGTACGGCGATAACGGGCAAAGAAGGTACAATTGAATCAGTATAAACTCAAGCATGGCTTAAACGAAATACCTACAAAAGGCACAAGCGCGAAAGTATGAACGATAATGTCATGCGTGGGTGTAGCAATGGCTTTTAATATCCGGCAGAACAGGAGTAAATGCAGTAAAAACAGCCCATTCAGTCCAAACTTAGGGACGTATATAGAAATCCAACTGCCCTTAAAACTACCCCGACCTCTTGTGGCAGTCCCACGAAGAATACATCTCGCTTTTCTTACTCTCAACAGCTTCATTTTTGCACGCAGCTCAAAAGATGGCGCTCCAGCCCCGTAAGGAAAGTAAGGGAGGAAGTTAGACGACAGCGCTTGCTTCTTGAATGCGAAGGAAGTCCTGCGCTGGTGTCAGGAACTCATACTTGTTATTACTTTCCCTGAGATTTCACTCATATACCAAAATTTGCACGGTCACTAGCCCGCCCCCAGTAAAGACCTCAAACAGGCAGAGGAGCGCGGGCTTCTCCGTCTGTGCACCAACACACTGTGCCCGGCAGTATTAAAGCATTTCAATCCAGCATTCTCAGGGCAGCGCCCACATAGTGGGGAGGTGTTTCCGGACACCTATCACATGGTGTGGGCTTGGCCCACAAATCCTTCCTTCGCACCCCATACCCTCTCCACCCGAGGGAACTGAGAGACTGCCCTGCTCGGTTGCTCCAACCTCCAGGCCCAATAAGCCCTGGTGGCTCGAGCCCGGGCCGCCACGGGCGTCCCGGACTGGGACACACCACCCCACCTCGATTCTGTAAGGGTCAGGCCCTTAAAGGGTCAGTCTACTTACCGAGATGAGTCTATAAATAATGGCATATTTTGGTAGTTGGCACCCTATAACATCAATAACGAGGGAACTGCTCCCGCTTTAGACAGGAATTTAAATTTTATTTCGGCGTTAAAAGTCGCGTAAAAATGCATGGTGGCGACCCCAAACGTTCATTTTGTTGGTGCAGTTGGTAGTCTTTTTTTGTAGAAGCATAAGTGAATATACTACGTACCGTTTGTATGCCCCAATGTCAGAGTAACGTACGTTTTGTTCTAGGAAACTGTAGAAGGCGTACCGCTCGCTTTTTCTGTAAATCACATGAATATTTATAGTTATACGTACGATAAACGCAGCCACATTCCCGCTTTTAGTTCAGCGTATGCTAGCAGAGACGCAAAAATAAATTCAGCCTATAGTGGCGACATCTGGTTGTCAGGACGGGAACCATTGCTGTAAACAAACCGACTCTCCGCTTAAGCTTAGAAGCGGCAGAATCGTCACTCTAATTATTAAAATAAGGCAAATTTATCACTTATACGTTTTCTTATAGGCGAGATGAGACGAAGCGAAAGACCGGCACCCCATTTATGGCCAGTGAACGCTGTATAAAGGCAGCAACAACGAGAAATCAGTACGAAGCGAGAGATCCGGCTTCGACGAGCGCCGCCATGTTTGTCGCCGCGCGGCGGAAATCCAGATGGTTGCCAGATGAGACTACCATCTCATACAGATGTGTTCCCACATCAATAAATTCTATTTTAAAATGTTCTACGGCACTTCTTGGCACCACACCTGGACAAAAGGTAATTTGAGTAAAGAGCTATCGGTTGCTGCAAAGAAAATATGGCCTATAAAATTCAGTAGACTGACCCTTTAAAGGTGCAGTGAAGAGAAATCTGAGCTCATCTTTTTGCCGCGGGAACTCGATCTACACTTTCCGAGCATTCTTAGAAACGTTGACTTATTGCCCTGTGCGGCCGATTTCCCTAACTGAATCGTATTAACGTCCGGCGCCCGCCTTTATTTTTTGAATTCTCCCCGTACGGTGGGCGGAGTCGACCAACGCGTGGAGTGCCTTTCAACCTGCTCCGTGGAGGCTTTGCTTTCACTTTATTTTGTTTTTTTTTATGTTTTCGTGAATAAATAATTTCAGTCGCATATAATATAGCCTCAAAATAAGCCCGCAGAAATAAAAATATGCCCGGACTATTTGCTACTACGGACTAATACGTATTACTCCGCCGATGGCAGAGCGGCCAGCCGCTACGGGACTGGGTGAAAGGCACTCAACGCGTTGGTCGACTCCGCCCACCGTACGGGGAGAATTAAAAAGAAACAAAAGGCGGGAGCCAGACGTTAATCCGATTTAGTTAGGGAAATCGGCCACGCAGGGCAATAAATCGAGGTTTCTAAGAATGCTCGGAACGTGTAGACTGAGTTCCCGCGGCAAAAAGACGAGTTCAGATTCCTCTTCACTGTACCTTTAAGGCCTGACTCAAAACGCTCTGTGTATATAGTCCAATAAAAGTTCTCCACCACCAACCAGAGAAGTCCTCTATCTGTACAAAAGCGCATGCTAAGCAGCCAGCAAGCACCGCTGTCGCTGTTGCGCCGATTTGGCAACAAACAAGCCGAGCAGTGCTGATGATTTTGACGTGTTAGCGTTTAAGGCCCCTTGTCGCAGAAAAACCGCCGTCGGCTTTGCTCGGCGGCGTGACCGTGTGTTTAAGCCTAACCGACCGGTTCGTCACGCCACGATAACATGACACCGCGCGGGTAATTCAAAAACCTCCAAGCGATCACCTTTCTGGTGCCCGTATACGCAGTGTCCCAGTTAGCTGCATTTGGTCCCGACGTCACCAAATGCGTGTTGCTGGTTATAATATACACGCGACTGACTGAAAGGAACTACACGCGTTGGTTGACTCCCCGTGCTTCCGGAGGTGAGTAAAAAAAATCCGGGAGCCGGGACGTTTAATTCTATTTATTAGGAAAATCGGCAGCATACGACGAAAATTCGAAGTTTGTAAGTATGATTGCAGCGTGTAGATCGAGTTACCGCGTTGAAAATGAGAGCTCAGAATCCTCTGTAGAGCAGCTTTATGGACATATACTGGTGCGAGCGTAGTAAATTGTGACTATGCTAATTGGTGATTACGTAATTCCGCCAGATTAATTCGATATCTGATATGTTTCACTGTAGTTGAACGGACTGATGCGTGTGTATGTGTGATGTATCGGTGTGTAAGGTGTGTTGCGGGCGTCATTAATCGGGGAAAGAGGGAGACGTATAAACCCGCCGTGAGGCCGCCCAGTGTTCCCCGGCAAGGTGATGCAATACTGCTTTGACATTAGGTCTCATCTGTGTGGCGGAAAGTTTCCATCTGTGGCGGAGCCCACCGAGGGGCGCTGCGATACCGTTCGTCTGCGGAGGCGAGCCGATTAGCGCCCGCGGCCGATAGCGTCTGCGGCCGATAACGGCTACCGATTAGCGGAGCGACAGCGGCTCACGCACTGGGCTCAATTTCGCTATCACGTTCTACTCTCAATTGCGAAGCGTAAGTGTCTTCGACCATTTAATGTAATGGATGCATCGATGAGGCGGCGCCACGTACAAGTCCAATAAGTTTCGGTGCGCGCCGAACCGCTTCGTTTACACCATTGCCTTGGACGTTCTCCAGAACATTTATATGGTGTTGTCAAAGTTTTGCTTCAAAAATATGTCTTAGGAGCACTACTATATCGATGTCCGCACTCTGACGAGAAAGAATGGCTGTTAAGTGCCGTTGTATGAGTTTCCGGGTTCCAGAACTGCAGGGTTGCAGAACCATCGTACTGCATTTCTTCCCCGGCAAGAGGCTTATATAGGCGGGCCTTTCTAGTTGCAAGGCCCTCCGTGTTGAAGGGGCTCTGAAATGGACTGTCAATATACTTGCATATGCCTACGATGTGAAAGGACGCCGCTGCGGGTATATCCTCCGGGAAGTTTTTGTTTTTTATGCAGGAGTTAGAAGCTGAGTTATATACAGCCAAAATCTGAATTTCAGGGCTTTCGCGTCTTCCATGCTCTTCTCGTCACTTTTTGCACGCTGAAAGTTGGGCGCTCCGCCGCTGGCCCCAAAACCACTCCCGGCTACCGACGCGGGTGGGAATTCCCCAGGGGTGACGTCTGAAAGTGCCTAACCAAATGATAGCCTTCTTTCAACCGACGTACAGTCTTCGCCAAAAATAACCAGGCAGCACGGTTTGCTTCTCAGTCGTATATTAAAGCTATTATGCCAGCCCTAAAGCTCTAAATCTCTCTATGGTAAGGAGAACTCCTGTCCTCACATTCAAAGAACTTCTTGATCTTTTGGAAAGACGCGAGGGCTCTACTATACGAGTGAGAAGCAAACCATGTAGCCTGGTTACTTTTGGCAAATACTGTACATAGGAGCCTGTAAGGGTATGCCCGGAAAGTAATGCAATTATTTTTTTTCGGGCGCTGCTATCGGTCCTACCGCTCTCAGAATGGTTGGGTTAAGCAGCGGAAAAAGGGCGGGGGGAGGACTTCAGCTTTTCATCACTGCCTAGCGCAGTCTGCTTCATGGTCTGGGAGCGTCAGGATCGCTGTTTCCGTGCGCCTACTCATAGTGCTGGGTCACGACATGCGATAGCATTCGCACGCGAAAGACGGTACGCGATCCAGTTCTGTGCTAAACTGAATAAATCATGCTGACCCCTACCAAATGACCCAGCAAGCCTACGGGAATTCTTCTTTGTTATATTCTCAAGTTTCAAGGTGGTTGAAGCGGCCGAGAAGACGCCGATGATGAATCCCGCTCTGGACGGTCTTCAACGAGCAAAGTCTGACATTAATAACATTTCTGCTTGGTGCAACACTTGGCTAATGAAGCTTAATGTATCTAAATGTAAAGCAATGAAAGTAACACGAACGCCTTACAAAGCTAACCCGCATCCATATATTCTAAATGACTCCCCCTTAGCTTTTGTTTCTACATATAAGTATCTTGGCGTATACATTACCAATGACCTGTCATGGAAAACGCATACCGAACACATAACTAACAATGCTAATCGCATGCTTGGTTTCCTTCGCCGTAACTTTTCACTTGCTCCGGTTAGTTTAAAACTACTACTGCACAAAACGGTCGTCCGATCTAAAATAGAATATGCGTCTTCTGTATGGGACCCTAACATTAAGTCACTGATTAACACTTTAGAATCAATTCAGAATCGTTCAGCCCGTTTTATTTTGTCTAATTACTCGCGTTTCTCTAGCGTCACACTCATGAAGAGAACTCTAGACCTTCCAGATCTTTTACTACGGCGTCATCTTTCTAGACTTTTCACTTTCCAAAAAATATATTACACAAATCAATCGCTAAAACAAAGTCTTTTCGCTGTTCCAAGTTATGTATCATCTCGCATTGATCACCGACTCAAAGTGAGTGTTCCAAGTTGCAGAACTAACCAGTATTTTTATTCTTTCCTGCCCAAGACCAGCTCAGACTGGAAACCACCTGCCCGCCAGCATCGTCTCCATCTCTGAACCAGAAGTTTTTAGATCTGCTCTTCTTCATCACCTATGTTAACTACTCTCCTTATTGTATTTTATTTGTATAAGTATACTTACCACTCCTATCTGTAACGCCTCAACGGCCCTGATAGTAACGAAATAAATAAATAAATAAATAAATAAATAAATAAATAAATAAATAAATAAATAAATAAAAGTGACGAAAATGTGTCTCGTGTTCGTGATCTTATGAACGCCGACTGTTGAATGAGTGTACGGATAATATCAGCGACTCTCAATATTCCGAAAACCACCGTGCATGATGTGCGCCAAGCTGGTCCCCAAATTGTTGACTGACGACCACAGGAATAACCGAGTGGTGATGGCGAGAAAACTT